>NC_140588.1:986355364-986955364 GCF_964204655.1 Triturus cristatus | reverse complement strand
GGTTTCAAACAGCAAGGGCAGTCCTTCTTCTGTTCTTCCACAAGACCAGAAAGTGTTCTGAGGATGGCACCTGGGCATGCCTCATTTATGCCTGGCACAAGCTAGTCCGTTGGGTTACTCCTGGCTCTTCCCCATATAATGGGATACACATTTCCCCATATAATGGGATAAACATTTCCAGGGGCAAACCTATCCATTTTTTACAGCAGTTCCTGTTTGCTTTTTTGCAAACAATCCCAAAGAGCACCTTATTACCCAAATCCAAGAAGGGGAAGCACTTCTCTCCTTGAAGAGAGCCTGTGTGCCCACTTATTAGCTAGGATAATGAGCAGTCCCCTCCTCTGTGGCTACTCAAAACTAGTTCTGGGTGTAACTCTCCTTCCACTGGGTTTGGTGCCAGTATGACCAGAGAGACAAAGACTGGTCCTCTCCAGCCTTTGTGCACCTGTCATTTGCTTTTGACAGGGCATGCCCCAGACGTTAATTAAGTTCCTGAGCCACCCCAACTGGACTTCTTGGCAAGGAAAAGAAACACTGCTACATGTCCAATCCATTGTCACTGTTCTGGGAACAGTTTCCCACCTCATTAAAGTCAAGTACTTGCTGGACAGCGTAGACCTAATGTAAATTAGCCTCGAAGAGTTTTAGGAAGGTAAAAGGTAACCTTCTAAAAGCTACTTTTCCTAAATTATATTAAAAATCCAACATCATTATTGAATTGGGTTTCTATTAAATATTAGAGCGCTTTAATTATATTTCTAGATGGCTCTAAACTTGAGATAGCCACACGTTTGTCACTGCTATGAGAGAGTAGAACTGAGCAATATCTTAGTAGATATGATGCATTTCTCCTCTCTCCCTTTGCTGCAACACAGCAACTTCCTTTGCTGCGTTGCGTCAAAATGTAGTAAATCTGGCCACTGGTGACTATGCAGAAACAAACTGAAAGCAGGAACAAATTGCAAGCTCTAGACACTTGCCTGAAGGCACAGATCCATCTCCATCATCTGAAAATGGGGATTAATGAAAAGAAACAAACCCAAAAAGAAAAAGGACCATTCCTTCACCTCTTCCACCCTCTGTCTCTTTATGATCTGATTCCTGTCTACTCTCCTTCTCTCCTGTCCACTTCCTCTTGCTTTTCTTTCCCCTTGCCTTTTATCATTCCACGTACTATGTAACATTGTGTCCCGTTGTTTAAATTTAATGTCACAAATGGTTGATGGCCTAAAGTGTAAATAAAACTGAGGGTGAGATATAATCGCAGGTGGACCACCACATCACAAGCCTGGAAGTCTGTCCTTTATCTTCCATGGACTAATACAGTTGTCAAGTGTGAAACCTCAGCAATAGATAGTCTGTTCAAGCCAAGGCAGTAAGAACACCAGTCATCCAAAGTGTTGGTAAAAAAGAGGCATTACAAGCTGCCCGTATAGATCACGCTGAAACACTAGAGACACTACGGACAATCGATCATAGGGCATTCCTGCAACGCAAACACACAGAGGCTGATAAATCCGGTACACTGCTTGCCCGCATAGTACGGGATAGGCCTGATCCACCGGTCATAACCAGAATCCGTACACCTAACGGACAAATAACCCATACCCAACGAGAAATAAACACAGCCTTTCATGATTACCTTGGTAAGCTCTACGCTGCACCCACACATGAGGAGAACTCTTCTACTACGGAGTTCTTGCAAGATCTACCCATTCCGGTACTCTCCGAAGCGATACAAAAGGGTATAGATGGCCCCATAACCCAACATGAAATTAGGGCTGTGATAAAAGGTCTGAATCGCAACAAAGCGCCTGGAATTGACGGGCTACCTATTGAATTCTACCATACGTACTCGGAGGCCCTGGTACCCACACTGGAATCAGTATACAGGACCGCCTTCGAGACTGGCCATTTACCAGATTCCACCATGCAAGCGTTGGTCACGTCATTACCCAAACCAGGACGTGATGGACTGGATTTGTCCAATTATAGACCTCTTTCCCTGCTAGCGATTGAATATAAAATTTTAAGTAAGACCCTCGCCAACCGGATACAGCCCTATCTTAACACACTCATACATAGTTACCAATGCGGATTCCTGCCGAACCGTAGCACATCTCTCAATACCAGATGGTTACATTATGTCATGAAGGCCACTCCACGTGCTTATCAATCCGCGAGATCCAGGCCTTTGACTCTCTTTCCTGGGACTTTATGTTCGCGACTCTCCAACGCTTTGGGTTCCCGGACACATATCTTAAATGGGTGCGCCTACTAGACACATCCCCCACTGCCCGAGCCCGTACAGGCCGTTACATTTCTGACCAATATACAGTCCACAGGGGTACGAGACAGGGATGCCCACTGTCTCCCCTGTTGTTCGTTCTTGTGTTGGTACCCCTAGCAATATCGCTTAGACAATCAGCAGACCGGCTTGGCATACCCATCAATGGTGCGCCCCACCTAATTTCCATTTATGCAGACGACATCCTCTTGTTTCTACGAGAGCTAACAGCCGAGAATACCCCACTTCTCAATATTTTTGCCACCTTCAAACGTCTCTCGGGCCTGGCTATAAACCTGGGAAAGTCCATGGCTTACTTTTTTCAGGAAACACCATATCCTAACAATCTACGGTTCAGCGACTATACCTTACCAGTGGCCCCCACCACCTTTAAAAACTTAGGCATTCAAGTTTATAGAATGTAGGTGGATCAAATCGAAGGTAACATAGTGCGGGCCATAACAGCCCTCCGTGCCAGTGTGACCTTTTGGTCCTCTCTGCCGTTGTCGGTGATGGGGCGTATTGCCATCTCAAAGATGGTGATGCTCCCTCGCCTATTATATTATTTTGTGAACTTACCTGTCGTAGTCCCACAGGCTATTTTCAATACATTGAATACTATACTGGTGGACCTAATCTGGGGAACGGGCCGTAGAAGAGTGAGCCTACGGAAACTTCAACTAGAGACCCGGAATGGTGGCCTAGGAGTTCCTGACTTCAGGGCCTACAACTACGCCAGTCAGTTCCAATGGCTATCTTACTGGACTGCGGGGAGGAATCTACAGGAAATTGGATATACGCCTAGGGATTTAGACCAAGGCATGCTGCACTCCCTGCTCTTACCTAAGGCCAAAATCCCTGTGGACTGCCCTCCCCTATTGAGGACTGCACTACAGTGCTGGAGGAAGGCATTATCACATACCTCCTTGGCGACCCCCTACTCGACGAACATCCCCCTCTTGGGCATCCCCACACCGCAAGGTAGGCTCACGAAGGCCAGGATACATGATTGGGTGGAGGCGGGAGTGGAGGACGTCGGAGCGTTCTTCGGTGACGGTAGCTTGCTTGATCACGACTCCTTTCTTCAGGCTACGGGCGCACCAACACGTTTGTATCTACTACACGCTGCTGTATCCCATTACATAAAGAACATATGGGCCCCACAACGCAGTGAACCTTCACAACATAATTTGGTGCATCTTATACTACATGGGGAATGGCGGACACCTGGTCCGTTGGCTGTACACGGGTATTTGGGCACACGCCACAACCAAACTTACATCCCTTAGAACGCAATGGTCCGAGGATTCTACTACGGAAATCACTGACAAGGCTTGGAAGAGCATGCTAGAACACCCAGAAAGAGTGTTCCGTAATGTTAAACCAAAATTCATTCAGACGATGGTCCTTCGTAGGTTGTATTTCACCCCCAAGAGGATTCATCGCATGTTCCTGGACACCACTCATTGCTGCCCCCATTGTAAGGGGGACGAGGCAGACTTCCTTCACATGCTGTGGTCCTGCCCTCGCCTTCGGGACTACTGGGAGGGAGTTCGTCAATCTCTGAGCGAAGTCACACAAAGCCCTGTATCGGACGACACCCTGAACTGCCTCATAGGCCTCCGTAGACGCACAAATGTGCGGACGGTACGACTGAGATTCTTAGACTTGGCCCTCATATTGGCAGCAAGAGCCCTCACTATGAGGTGGAAATCCCCCAGATGACCAACGGTATTTAGCTGGCAGGACAACATGATCCAGTGGGGAAGAGCTGAAGGCGCAGCTCTTCGGAGGGAAGAAGAGAGGGGGTTACGAAAGCAAACCATTTCGATGGAGTGGTAGATCATTCTACATGAGTTCGAATCACTTGACTTACTGCCCCCACAGGGTACCCCATGCCCATAACACACAGTTTCACCCTGGGACTCTTTAACATTAGGTTCCGAGACTCAGACCCATACATCATAACCTGCGGGCTCTGCAGACTCCTCTGAGTTACACTACACTACTAACATTCCCCTTCGGTTGCAATGGAAGCTACACATCGACTGACCAGGAGTGTGGGTTGGGAGGGTTAGGGAGGGAGGGGACATGGTTGAATCTGTTTTTCTCATTAATTGGAAATGTAAATGCTGTATGCTGTAACTTTATCTGCCATAGCTGCAATGACCTGGTACCCACGTTGTCATCAGGAATCATTTGTTATTCATTTCCTGTCGAATAGTATGAAAAACGTATGGTAGATTCATGCAATGTATATGTTGTACCTATCACAAGTACAAAAAAGACTGTCTCTTTATAATATTCATTGCATTGGATGTGATGTTACAGTCATCAATAAAGTATGTTTAAAAAAAAAATCCAAAGTGTTGGTATCCTTCAAGAATCCTTGCTAAGGCACCTAGAAACCTTGATTCAGAAGCAAGCACTACATGGCCTGCACAGACCCTGCCTCGCTGTGCTAATGAACACGCATCAAGGGTATGTTGGATGTTAAGATCTGGACTGAAGTCATGGGACTGTGGTGTTTTTTCAGTAAAAAGTTTCAGCCACGATGATGGTTTACTTAAGACTATCTTCACTGGCCTGTCTGAGAGCCTGGACTTTCAAATCTCTGTAAGATCTTCACGCTGTGGATCATGAGTTTACCTCCACTCCTAAGGTAACTTTCTGTAGCAGTTTAGTCCTCTCATACAGGCTTGCAAATTGACTTGCTGAGTCCATCTGAAGCAGACTGTGATTTCATAGAGACTATATTTGATGAATTTTACTCTTTCTTGTCGGTAAAATGGTTAGGGAGCTTTTACTCATTGATGCTTTCATTAATATCCATATTTTGTTGAAACACATATTTTAGTCATCCATATTTATCATATTCCTCCCTTAAGCATTTAGAAACAAAGGGGCATATTCTCAAGGAGCTATCACCGAGTTAACGGCACTTCATCGCAGCCAAAGTCGCGATAATTTTATCGCCCCATTCACAAGCTGGTGCTGGTGGCCAATATCACCAGATAGCATTCTCAAAAAACATCGCCACAGATGACCATGGCAACTATCGCTAATGAGATGCAGAGTAGGCGTACCCGAGCAAAAAGCAGCGACAACACCACTTCGCAACATTCTCAACGACCAGCCAGATCAGCGAAACGAACACAAAACATGCGATAAGGCTCATTAGCAGCAGGAAATTAACACCTGCTCTGACCTGGTGCAAAGTCGGACGACAACAGGCAACAGAAAAGGGAGCCCAGACCACAGCCACACCTGAAGACTAACAGACGCCATGGAGCCACTGATCATGCAGCTCAGAGCCCCAACAGGGCCACAACACCCACCGCCACCACACCCAGGACTGCCACCCCTCCCGGACCCCCACTCACCCCAGACCACCACAGAGGCAGCGCAGCCAAAGACAGCGGACCCCCCGGAAGCGCACCAGGCTCACAGACCTAACACCTGACAATTTTATTGCCCACTACAGGCTCAAAAGGACAACCATCCTACGCATCCTGACCATCATCTCCCAATAGGCTGACGGCACCAACACAGCGGACAATCAACATCCCACCCCAGACAAAGCTACTGGCTGTGCTGCACCTGCTGGCCACTGCAACAACAGCCAGAGTCGAAGGAGGCTCACAGCCAGCCACATCCAAGTACCCCAGTACCTATACGTCCACCACAATGCACAGGAACAGCTGGAGACCAAGCAAGGACTATACGCCATAGCTGGATGCATGCACGTGTTGGGGCAATCAATAGCACACATGTCCTACCTGTGCCCCCTGGTGGCACAGCACACAATTACCTCAACAAAAAGCACACGCCTCCCATCAATGTGCCGGCAACATTCGAACACTGTGGTATCGCCACCAACGTCGTCGCCAACTACCCAGGCAGTGTGCATGATACCTTCATCTTCCGACAGTCCTAGATCAACCAGCGCTGCCTGGATGGCACCAATGGAAATGCACAGCCCGTTGGCAAGTACCAAATGAACATCCCACACACCTCAACTGCACAACCATGCAACTCCCAACTCTGGCAATGGACATGTCACAAAATCACATACAACATGCAAAACAACACACCCACCCACCATAAAATACAGCACAACTTACTGTGGTAACCTGGGCTTGCCATGAACAGGAGCCATCAACGTCATGGCACCTTAGCCACACAATAGCGGATTGTGGAGAGAGGTGAGAACCAGGCATGTGTGAAGGAGGCAAGTGAACCATGAATGGGAAAGTACACAATGCCAAGTGTGGCGGAGATGTGCTGGGCAGAATGCAGCATGCAGAACACACCCATATCCATGGCGACATAGACCGCTGGTGTATGGAGTGTAGTGGACAGTGGACGCAACCATGTCACCCCAGCCAGTGGGGAAGTTTGCAGAAATGTAGCCTGTTATGTCCCCCTTGTAAGCGTGAGCAGAGTGGGCTGGCCCGGCATACGCCAGGACAGCGTAGGGGTAAGAATAAAAAAGCACGTTGCCCTGGGCGTGGTTCTCTTCTGTGCATCGCGTGCCAAGGACACATGGCTGTGTGCCCCTGCTGACCGCTGCCTCAGGCCTACACTGCGGTGAAGTAGGTCACACATATGGAACTGTGTTGTGATTTCATGATGTCCGAGGCCATACATACATGGTAGCCTTACTTCACTGTACACCCTTCGATCAGGTGGCAGCAACTCTTTGCCTAGCATCCCAACAACACGTGACTGTGGACCCATGCGGACCGCTGCCTCCAGCCTACACTGCGGTCGAGTAGGTCACACATTGGGAACTCAGTCTTGATTTATTCATGGCAGATTGTATATCATTGCACTGCCCTCATTGCAGACTGCATCCCCTTTCAGCTCCGGTGCCACTAAGTCTGTTCCCCGACATCCATAGACACTTTCTGGTTGAACTTTGGTGGCGACTGAGTCTATGGACTGGGGGTTATCTTCATCATCATGTTGGGGATATAGACTTTACGGCAAAAATGAGGCTGTAGCATTCCACTCCTCTATTTGCTGCTTCCGGCCGGCTTCTGCCCCCTGCATCATGCCCTGGAGGACACCTTCCACTGTCCCCCGCAAGCCTCTGCCACATACACCTTAGACATCGACGAGGACACGATCAGCACTTCATGTGCCCCTATCTCACTGCACCGCAAGTCACCGTCCCGGTGTGCCTGTGCCGACCGTAGTGCATCCGGGGCCACTAACTCTGTGCAGCTCAAGTCAGGGACCCTGTCTGCTGAGATATTGGATGGCCTCTGAGGCGGTGGCCTTGGGTCATCAAGGCCATGTGTCTGTGGCCCTGCGCTGTCTGCTGCCTCCGGCCTCCACTGCGGTCTACCAGGGCTCACACATCAATTCGAGTCCTGACCGGCTCGGACGTCGCATCACTGAAGGAGGCACACGCCACCAACGCCAGGACCACCTCCAGGCGACGACTGCCAGAGTCGTAAGTGTCTTACTGCCAGACTATCAGAGTTGGTCACACCTGTCGTGGATGCCATCATCTGCCTGATACCCTGCTCAGCACTCCAGGTGCCACTGACTCAGAGCACCACGACTCATGGACCATTTCTGATTGAGTTGTGTGCTGTGGAGAACTCACGCAGCAATGTCACCTCAGGCAGTGTGTGAGACCTGGGACGATGATGAGGAAGATGATGCAGGTGTAACACACCCCACTGCAGCTGCATCAGGAATTTCCAGAAGGGACACAATCCTAGACATTTTCTTCACATGAGCACGCTCAGCTCTAGTGCCACAACATCAGTGCACTGCAACTCACGGACACTTCTGTTTGCATGTTGGGTGACCTCTGTACTTTCTCCGGCTACCAACATGATGCTCCACAGTTGTCTCTGTAAAGCTGGTGTTTTCTTTTTCCATTTTCATAGTGTTTACTGTTCAAGTTGTTGCCAGAACCAGCAACTCCGTGCAGGCTGGCTTACACTCACCCCACACACATCCAGCACTGGCGTCACTGTATATGTGCCCCTGCCAATAAAGGAGCTGGGCGTACGTGCCCGTACGTGCCCGTAGCCAGTTCTTCGAACTGTCTCAGTGTGTCCGTGTGGTCATGATGTATGCATGAGGGTCCCTGGGCCTACAACATTACATTGTGCTGTGTACAGCGGGCACAACCATGTTACGGCTGGATGTGCAGCTTTGTCGTCACCCGCTCACTACGTGGCAGGAGTGGACTGGGCCGTCGTACGGTGGTCCAGCGTGGGGATGTGAATGATGATTCCTGGGCTCTAGGCGTTGTTCATTGCAGGAAGTATGCATGTGTCTCTGTCGAGGTGTGGGTCTCCTTTGTGGGGTGTAGGTGGTCCCTGGTGGGACTTGAACACCCACATGTGTGATCTGGTTCGGCTTCCATGTGCTCTGTCACCACCCGCACTTGTTCGGCCACCTACTTTTGGCATTTTGACACCTGGCATTGGAATGCGATGTGTGCCGAAGTGGAGTGTTGGGAGCCAGCCGTGGAGGCAGGTGCTTCCTGCTGTGTGGTCTGTGCAGGGGCTGGTATCTCCTCTATGTAGCTTGGCTGCCCTGCTCCTGGGGGTGGGTTGCCTGAGATGTCCATGGGCTGATGTAGGGCGTCGGTGTCGAAGATGCGGTGGTCCTCTCCTGCATCACTGATGATTAGTCTGGTCTCCTCTGCTGGAGGTGATGTTTGTCCCTCTGCAATGTGAAGGGGAGATGCATGTTGACATTGTGTTGACATGTGTGTTGGTGCATTGTTCTGGTTTATATGCTCATTGTATGACAATGTGCATTGTGACTGTTTGGGAGGTGCTGTATATTTGATGCGGGACAGTGGACATTTGGAGTACATGTGAGGTTGTACACGTACGTTTCCATCTAGCAGTTTCCTGCTATGTTAGATGTGATTGGCCTGTTTCTGTTAGGGGTGGGCAGAATTTGCGAAATCCACTTTCACAAATTATCGCGAAAAAGTTAAAAATTATCGCAAACACGCGGAAATATCGCGAAGATGCGGAAGTTTTTTTCCCGCATGTTCGCGAGATTTTCTGCATGGTTGCGGCTCGCCAACTTACCCATGTGGTTGCTCGCGGGCGCGGCCATCTTGTTTTCAGTTGTCTCGCGGTGCAAGATCGCGCGACGCATGACCTCACTACGGGCGCGAACTGTCGCGAGACAGCGCAAATGGCTAAAAACAATACCACATCTCATGGAGAACGCGACCGGATCAAGAAAACTTGTCGGCGAATGCAGGGATTCAGGTAAGGCGATCGTGCGCGCGCGAGATTGTATTATTTTACAGCGCGAGCAAGAACCAAATTATCGCTAAGTTGCGGAATGCGGAAATTTTGACATTTTCGCGCTTTCCGCGGAACGCGAAAATATCAAATTATCGCAATTTCCGCGAACGGAACGAAATTTTCGCCCAGGCCTAGTTTCTGTGCATGAGTGGACCCAGTTGTGTCTTCTGTTCTGCAGTGTCGGTGTTGCACTTTGTACCACATTGTCATCGGATGTGCTGTTATTGCTATGTGTGTGTGCTGCAGTGTGCCACAGGAATCAGGGACATGATCCAGGGTCTTTGTGGTTGTGCAGTGTGCTACACATCGTCGTGCATGTGTGCCATTGTGCCCATCTCCCCCCGTCCCCCAAGTCCCTGGTCGTTACTCACTCGGTTGATGTTGTGTCAGTTCCTATCGAGCTGTGTCCGGACTCCCAACTCCTTGCGCCGTCTCCACCCTGATGACTGTGGCCTCCATTTCATCCAGCTCCTCCTGTGGCGCAGGACTCCCAACTCCTGTCCTTGTTGCTGCCTTCCTGTTGACGGCGGGTTTGTGCTTGGTTAGGCTTTTCACATCATGCCAGCGCATCTTGTCCTCCATAGACCTCCTTGACACTCCGACTGCATTCACTTTTGTCATATTGATGTTCAGTGGATGGTTGTGTTCTGTCACCTCCGTGACGCTGTTCAGGTTTTCCTGCGGACTGCACCGCGTCTGCCTCTTCCTCTTCTCCTTGGCCTTCCCCGACCACGGGGTTCCTTGGTGGTGGTCTGTGGGGCTTGTGGGGTTCGCGTTGGCCGCTGCACTCGGTCCGGGAGCATCCATAGTGCTAAGCAGTTTTTTTTTTGTTGCTTTTATGGTGCATTTTCCCGCATGATGGTTGGGAATTCTAGGCCTGTCGCTGATTTTTGTATCGCGGTTGGCCTCATCGCAGGTTTTTGGGCATTCGTGTTTCGCATTTTTTGCAGCGTCGCGTTGTGTTTAACGCGGTCATTTGGCGCGTTATCGTGTGACTATTGCATGGTGCCGCCAGGTTGAGAATACTACGTTAACACAGCGTTTTTTCCCGTGATAGACTGCGATGTGCAAAGTTGCGTTAAGCAAATTTTGCGATAGTTATCACACGTTCTTGAGAATATCCCCCAAAGTATTTCAGAAACAACCCCCGGCTGTGTGTTTTCTTTATGAAAAACAAAATCATGCAGAGCCGGCCTCAATCTCCCAGCGGTTGTTGTCAGTATCACCGACAGAAATATCATCTACCATAAATAATGTATCTCAAATATTGTTTAAAAATTGTTGTAGATTTTCTATACTTAGCTCCAATGGGGTGATATTTTTATTTTAAGATATTTTGGACATATTATGACAAAGATCTACTGGTACCATACCCTACTGGCAATCTGGCAAAGAATGCATTAATCTCTGCCAATTTACAAATCCTGATAGCTATGTGTATCTTAAGGAACCTTTGGCACATTACAGTCATGTTGGCATGGTGTGGCATGGTGTGGCATGTTATGTTATGTTATGTTTAATTTATAGAGCGCACGGCTACTTAAAGTGTCCCGGCGCTTGCTCCAAAAAAAGTGAACTGCACACAAATCAGAAACTAAAAAAGCAACGTTTTAAGCTTTTTCCTAAAAAGCAGTGGATCCTGAATGCCCCGGAGTGCCAACGGTAGCATGTTCCAGGCCAAGCCGGCCTTACGGACAAAAGAACTCCCGCCTAGCCTTTGATGCTTGAACCTCGGAATCTGTATCAGAAGCTAGTCGTACGAGCGAAGCTGTCTGCTAGGAATATAAAAAGCAAATCACTTCTGAAGATAAATAGGGCCTAAACCATAAAGGGCCCGATGTGCAGTAGACAACATCTTGAATTTCAGCCGAGATTCAACTGGGAGCCAATGCAAGTTACACATATTGATCCGAACACTATGTGTAGATGAGAGTCCCAAGAGCAGTCTGACTGCTGAATTTTGGACTACTTGCAATTTCTTTGCCAGGTAGCCTGGACTACCTACCAAAAGAGCGTTGGCATAGTCCAATCGGGATAAGATCAAAGCCCTGACCACAGTTTTCTTAGCACTGCCAGGCAGAAGAGGGAGAAACTTCCTCAAGATTTTCAAAGTGCCAAAGCAGGTCCCTACCAGTTTCTTCACTTGTGTCGAGAAGTTCAAGTTTTCGTCAAACCAGACACCGAGGTTTTTTGCAGTGCCCTTGCCCATAGTAGGTTGAGGAAAATCAGGAGGCCACAACCTTTCCCTGAAGTCCACTGGGAAACGAGCTATACAAGAGCACTTCAGATTTTTCTTCATTGCACTTCAACTGTGCACTTGCCAGCCAATGGAACACAGAGGACAAACAGTGCTGCGCCGCCCCAACAGAGTCATCACCCTTCTTCCAGGAAAACAGAAGCTGAGTGTCATCTGCGTAGGCAATCACTTTAGCCCCTAGTGACTCCGCAAGATAAACCAGCGGAGTCACATAGATTTTAAAAAGAAGAGGGCTAAGTGATGAGCCCTGCGGTACACCAGTTGACAGCTGCATAGGCATGGAGGCACAAGGTGGAAGCCAAACCTGCTGCGACCTATTTTCCAAGAAGGACCTGATCCAGCACAGCGCCGATCCAGAAATACCAATTTCCTCTAGGCGATCAAGGAGCAAAGAATGCGGCACCGTATCGAATGCCACCGAGAGATCAAGCATAACCAAGGCTGCTCTCCCACCGGCATCCAAACACTCCCGCATCACCTCAGACACCTGTAGCAGTGCTGACTCCGTACTATAAGAGGCACGGAAACCAGATTGTGCTGGATGAAGCAAACCAGACACCTCTACATAGTTGGTGAGCTGAGACGTAACAACTTTCTCGCATACTTTAGCCAAACTTGGAAAGAGCGAGATAGGACGATAGGTCTCAGGGAGCAGAGGGTCAAGTGATGGCTTCTTAAGGAGGGTGAGAATCAGTGCCTGCTTCGATGATAATGGAACACAAGCCTCACGGAGTGACTTGTTGACCATAAGATTAACTTCAAAATTAATAGTGTCAGCCACTTCTGACAGAAGCCTAGCCGCACATGGATCCTTTGGTGAACCAGATTTGAGTGTCTCAAGAATTCTAAGGGTGCTAGGTAGATCAACAGGTTTAAAAGCAGAAAAGATGGAAACAGTTTCTATCATCAGCTTCCCCAGCGAGCCGAGAGTAGACTTCTTGGAAGCGGTTGAAAAATAATTCTGTATGCTGACTATTTTGTCCCTGAAAATCTTTCCCAAGGTGTTACACCAGGTATCCGAGGAAGGTACCGCCAAAACCTGGGCACTAGGAGCCACGAAACTCTTCACAATAGAAAATATTTCTTTAGAATTGTTATTAGCCCGATCAATTAGAGTGGAGAAGTGCCTTTGGCCATTCCAATAGCCGCATAATAGAGTTTCTGTTTGGCTCTAAGTGCAAGTTTGGCTGTAGAGCAATAGCCGCTGGAGCGCCATGCTCTCTCTAATACCTTGCAAGCATGTTTCAAAGTCCTCAGCTCAGATGTATACCAAGGCTTGGAGGGGGACTCTCTCCTCAGTTTAGGCAGACCTGGAACAGAAAGAGCGCCAACTGAAGCAGTAATCCAATCTGTAAACCTGGACACATTATCCTCAAGGTCCTCGGAAAGGGAAGGACGCGAGGCTGCCAAGCAACTGCTCAGCTGCCCGGCATCCAGTTTCCCAAAGGTGGGAGGCCGATAGGAACTAATTGGTCGTGGTGGGCGCTTGATATCCCATGAGAAAAATATGGGAAAATGGTCCAACCAGGCGACAGGGAGTGACCTTTCAACTGAAATAGGAAAGTTGGCACAGATGTTGTCCAGAGTGTTGTGCATTAGGTATTAACTTGCCCTCATAATCCTCCATGTTAATGACTTTCTAACAAACGATATATCCAGCATATTTATATTTGAAAAACATCAAACGGTTTGTTCCTTCTAAATGTGTATATAAAAATTTGGTAGGTAGGGTAAATTGGGAAATCCATCCCTCGCCACTATCTCTTCTCTGCGCTTTTTCCTTCTCACCCCCTGCATCTCTTCCTTGGGCTCCCCTGTGTTTCTACAGTGCCTGCCATCTGAGTCATCATGTACTTCTTTAAGCCTAAGGGCATGATTTCGAGTTAAGTGGTAATGAGACAGGGGAGGAGGTTAGGGATGTCTGCGCTAGGATTGTGGGGGTCAGGGCCATACAGCAGCCCACAGCACCTGCATTGCACCTGCGACCTGGCCTGAAGCATTCAATCATGACACCAGCATCTGATGCTTACTGGGCGAAGCAGGGACTTCTATGCTCAGCATCAGAGATGATGTGGTACGTGCGGGACTGCCGCATGGAATCGGGGGATCCTTTTAATGGGTCTGCGCCGCCATCCTGGGCTGAAACAGTTCTAAATTAGGCTGAAAATCTGACAAAACTGTCCCTACAGTGTAATGGACACATTTTAGGGCCCCACTGGTTAGCAGTACTTAGTCAAATAGACCGAGACAAGTTACCAAAGGTGTTGGTCAATTGTGCTCCGTCTCATTGTCACCTTATAGTGCATCCTATGTGCTGATAGGTCGAGTTGCAAAATATCCAGCTGGAAAGGGATTGCAGAATGATCTGCCTAATGAACATAAATGAGTAAAGTTGCTACTGCCGGTCCCCTGTGGTTTGGCTACCAATACAGGGAAGGTGACCAGCAAAGAACAAACGACCATTCCTGCATTTACAGTCCCAAAAGAGAAACTTTATTTTAAAAGCATCCTGCGCTTCTTAAAGGAACCTGTATGTCTTAAAAAACAATTTGGGAACACAACAAGAGAGGTCAGTAAGTCCTCTGGACCGCAGCCTGCTCCCACAAGGTTATCCAACCCGATTGACAAAGGGGAAGCTGCATGAAAAGGACACCTTTCCCATATTCCATCAGTTACCTCTGCCATTGAGGGGTCGGTAAGTGAAAAATGGTTTGCCACGTAATATTGCTGTGGAGGGGACTAACACTTCCATTGCCCCTCCTATTTGCAATTTGGAATTTATTACAAAACCCATTTCCGAGTCAGAAAGGCTTTTCCAACTTGCAAAATGGGTTTAGCACATAGCACACAATAATTTATTTTTTTATTTGTGAGTTTTAAACTAGACCCGAAGATATCAGAGCGCTTTACAGAGAAAGCACAGACAAAAAACACAAACAATAACAATATGAGGTACAGAAACGGTACAAAAATATATATAGATTAATGGTAAGAAAAAATGCATAAGGTATACAATGGGATATGGAACTAAATAGTAGCATATAACGAGGTTACATAAAGTACACACAAAAACACTGAGGGGCAGATTTACAAGCCCCATGCGCCACTTTTGCGTCACTTTTAACATGGGAAAGGTGACGCAAAAGTGGCGCAAGGGGCTTGTAAATCTGCCCCTGAGTTTGCGAAAGCAGAAGTGCTTTTCGCATTGGGCCTGCTATGGGTTTTTCTGAAAAAGCCTTCTCTGGTCCTACAGAAATGCGCAGGTTGTGTGGTTCTTCGGCCCGAACATTCTCCGCACAGATTCAGAGATTTACACGACTAACTCTGTGTCTGGACTCGGGAGCTGAGCGAGACGTCGAGCGCAAGCCATGTTTTATTGGCTGACTGTGCACCTGTGCCCCTCCGAGTGCGCATTTTTTAAGAGGTGCGTAACTTTTTCTGAGCTTGCTCGATGCGGTGACTGCGCTTCGTCTGAAAAATAAACAGGCTGTGCGGCTCTTCGACGCGCACATTCCCTCCACAGATTTCGAGTTCTCCATGGGTGATTCTACATCCCGAGTTGGCGCAGCAGTCACGCGTGAGAATTGTTTTATTGGTTTGCCATCACTTTTCTTCTCCGTGACCCTGCTCGACGTGGAAAAAGTCTGGAATTCACAGCAGGTTATTCTTAGGAACAGGTTGCCATCCAGCACAATCCTGGAAAGAATTTTGTAAAGTTTCCTGGGAACTAGTACGGCCAGGACGGTTCAGCATCTGGGAATCACACTTGTAAATCTCGGAAGAGGGGCACTGCGTCATCACTACTGCGACATTGCTCTGTTAAACCATCTGCCAACACTAGGGGGCGGTGTGACAACCATGTCTGCATATAATGCAGATGTTTTCCTCTGACAGTCATGTGCCAAATTTATTTATATAATTTTCTAGCTAAATGAAGCTTTATTATGGAAGCAGTGCTGTTATATGTTTGAGTTGAATGAAGCCTGACCTTCTCAATGGGTGACCTTTCTTTATATATATATATATATATATATATATATATATATATATATATATATATATATATATATATGTGTATATATGTATATATTATCTACTGGCGGTCGCCAGTAGATAGTTATAGTTAGGACCCTGTTTCCATAGGAAATCCGCAACATTCTATTTGGAATAACTTTGGCGCCGGTCGATGAATCCTCGCGAAATTTTCAAAATAGGTGGGGCGCTACGCTCCGCTCCTACCCTGAAAGTCTCGGGGGGATTCGTCAAGCGGGGGCTGAGAAAAAAGGGGGGTCCCAAAACGCGTTTTTCCCATGCATTTTTCCATAGGACCTTTAGACACAGCTACAGCCCGAACGGCTGAACAGAGTTACTTGAAATTTGGCAGAGAGGTAGTCCTCAGGTCAAGGAAGTGCCTTTTGTAGGTCTGGTGTAAATCTGTTCAGTAGTTCCTGAGAAAATAGCATTTAAATCAATATATATATGTGGGCGGAGCCTAACCACACATCTCATCCTGAGATCTGATTGGCTGTCAGCACTTCATCCAAGAAGTGTTGGCAGCCATCTTGGGACCAATATACATGATAGCACCTCATTAAAAAGCATTGCAGTTAATAGAAGATTTTAAGACTTTAGTTACATTATAAATCATTTGTTGATGGTACCATACTCATTTTAGGAATTGTGGTATGTTCTAAGGTGATTTCACCATGTGAAAAAGCCTTCTGCTGGGATATCATGATTGAGAGAAAAATATTTTCTCATGCTTTTACCACAGAGGTTTGGAAGGTGATCTATAAGCTAAACTGAGAGCTTATTTTCTGTAAATTCACATTATCTTTCTCAGTCATGTGAGAATGAAGTCTGACATTCTCAGTAAAACATGTACATCCAACAAGGGCAGAGACTGTCAGTTGATTCCTTTGTGTTCTACTGCAGCTTTCCAGAGTGTTCCAAAGAACTACTAGAGCGCTAACCGTCCTACTTATGATAAATGTATGGCACACCTGAAGCCATCTTGCTTGGATTAAAGTGGTAACTCTTAAAACATTTAATTTAAAAAGGAACAAAATGAGGTGGTTCATTTTTCCATAAAAAGTATGATTAGTGCTGCATAAAGAAAAATTAGGGCACATTTTGAGTGACTTCTCAAATCCTGGCATGCAGACTGAAACATGCACTTTCAATACCAGCAGCAGTTTTCCCTGGTGAGCAGTAGCTTTACTACAGTGATCTAATGAGCAAAAAGAGTGCTAACATTCTGATTTTATGGCAAATGTGTGACACATTTGAATGCCTTCTTGATGGAATCAAATTAAAAAACTGAAAGTATTTCCTACTGAGGAGACTGCAGTAAATGAGGAAATTAGGAAACTTCATAACAAATAAGTCTCCCAAGATGGCCACCAGAGACAAAAGAGCCCAAATGTAGCCCAAATATCACCCAGATGTAGCCCAAGTATAGCCCAATGACAGAATGTCCAAGAATGTTCTTAAAAACAACTAGAGCACTTACTGTCTTCATTATGACAAAAGTATGGCACACCTGAAGCCATCTTGATTGGAATAAACTGGTACCACTTAAAACATTTAATTTAAAAAGGAACACAATGAGGGGGTTCATTTTGCCATAGAAATTATGATTAATGCTGAAGAAAGAAAATGAGGGCACATTTTGAGTGACTTCTCAAATCCTCTTCTATTTCATTAAAAAATTCTGACATGCAGACTGAAACATGCACTTTTAATACCAGGAGCAGACTTCCATGGTGAGCAGTAGTTTTACTACAGTGATCTAATGAGCAACTAGAGTGCTAACATTCAGAATTCATGGCAAATGTGTGACATATCTGAATACCTTCATGATGGAATCAAAGTAAAAAACTGAAAGCATTTCCGACTGAGGAGACTGCAGTACATGAGGAAATTAGGAAACTTCATAACAAATAAATCTCCCAAGATGGCCACCGGAGACAAAAGAGCCCAAATGTAGCCCAAAATCACCCAGATATAGCCCAAATATAGCCCAATGACAGAAGTGTGCAAAACACTTATTACTTTGTGTTTTTGCAGTGTTATATAGTGCAGACTTGTCAGGTATTGGAGTGCTTTACATGAGCATTGGTTACATCACACAAGAACAAATTCATTTTGGTTGTAGACATGGGGAGACTAAGTGATTTGACCAGAATCACAGAATGTCGAGCTGAAGCAGAAACTTCAACCTGGTTCCCCAGTTGCAAAGTCTGCAGTTCTGGAAGTAACACCACATCCTCTCCCCTATGTGCAACATTTAATCAAGTTGTCAACTAGATAAAAAAACAAAGATAACAAATAATTTAAAAGTGCTTTGTCGCTATTTGAAAACTCAGAAAATATGTCCTTATTTTAGTCTTTTAGAGCACTAACCATAATTTTGATGCCAATAAGACCCTCTCATATATGTAATTTCTAAAGGAATGCTCTAGGTATTACAGTTTTGATTACATCAAGATGATGTCAGGCGCTCCACATTTTTGTAATAAATATAGAATGTTAGCAATCTAGTTGTTCATTAGGATACTGTTGAGAGGCAGAGGCCAGGGGCACGGACTCTGAAAATTGAAGGCAGGTAGGAGGGTGCAAAGGCAACAATTTAACCACACTGAGCAGGCAGGAAGGGCCGTGGAAGCACAACAGACTATGGAGGGCAGTGGAAAGGGGGGCAGGGGCAACAAACCAACAATACAGGACTTGCAAGAGAGGCTGTTGGAGGGAAGATCTATTACGGGTCAAGGAAGCTAGGGGCGGTCCCCAGAGCCCCGGGAGCCACCACAGAACTGAGCAGGAGAGTGAGTCAGGGACAAAAGGGGCACCTTAATTTGAGCCGGGGTGCCTAGGAACGCTTGCTCCAAAAATGAAGAAAACAGACATATGAGACATGGAATTGGAGGCAGAATACAATGGCAGTTTAATGAGAAGATGCAACTTCAAAGAAACCGCAGAATAGAGACCTAAAGTACAAAATACAGAATCCAGATAATCATACAGCTGTCATGATATTCTCTGTATCTCAATTAATGGACTGACAGAGAGAGAGAGAAAACACATCTATAAATGCATCATGAGAAACAAGTTACACCAAGGAAAATGTTACCTAGGGACACTCACATTTACTCTTAGAGCAAGCATTCCTGCAATTACAATACAACATCTTTTAAATGCAAAAGTAAAGAGAACAATGGTCAAACATAACATGACATTTCATATAGGTAAAATAGAATAAGATACTTCAAGCAAAGCCGAGCAAGACATTTTAAGCAAAGGAAGACAAGAGCTCCCAGTTCTTGGGGAAAACCTGCACAGCCTGTTAACCTACATACAGACGGTGAGGTTGTCCGTCGATATCTGTGGGTGCTCCCTTTTTATATCATTTTGTGGGCTCCTTTGCACGCTACATCTACCTACGTATGCTACCCAAAAGCTTCGTCTGCAGATTTTACCAGACATTTCGTCATTTACCCACTTAATGCTGACAATGGACTGGGTGAAAAGGTCAGTCTCTCAGGCCAATCGCTTATCGTAAGTTCCATAGAGCAAGCAGAAAATAATGGGTATTGTACAGGAATTCAATATATTCATGTATAAAATCTCCTCAGTTCTCCTAACTTGACGCTCTGCGGTTGCCACTTCCTTAAAAGCGGGAAACCTGCCCAGGAAGCAAGTACCAGTCCAGGATGCAGCCTACTGTATGTCGACAGCTTCAGGGGGATGTTGAACTTTGATACCGAGCACGGAGCACTCGGGTAGGGTGGGGGCTACTAGTTTGGAGCAGAAGGCCTCGCAGACCTGCCTTCAGACTGCTATACACTAAAATTGCAGAGCTATGGTCAATTTAACAAAGAGGCCTACATATTGAACAGAAGGGCCTACACAGGGGTTTTATGCTGGCTGAGTGGTAAGGATGTCTCAGGATAATTATATAGCAACACAGGACCCGCTGGTCAATTTAATACGGCCTACAAATGCGGCTGGCAGGGCAAGGACAAGGGTCTCATACTTCAGGTGTGGACAGAACGGGCCAGGGGCCCCCTGTGATACAAAATTTACCCTCCTTCAAGGCTGTGGCAATGTAATAGACCATTGTGGGCAGAAGGAAGAGGCAATGGTAGTACAACCATACATGCCAACAGACCCGATTCAGCCAGGAAACGTCCAATGTTTTTAAGCTCAAATGGGCTTTATTTGATCTGTCTCCTGTCTACAATATCCTCTTTTTCAATGTAACTCAAAGGGGAAAATCAATACCCCAGTTTTTTTTCAAAATCTCCCTCTTACCAAGTTCAAAATGTTCGCAAGTATGGTACATTGGATCATGGAAGGAAATGGGATAGGGACATGGACTTGGATAACAGAGGACAGGAGAGACATGGAGAGGTGCACCAAACTGACCCTGCAGGGCAGGCATCAGGGTTTGCAGCAGCACAATACACCACACAGGGCATGCAGGACGGGAGTGCAGCACAACAATCCATAGAAAGCAAGAGGGAGGGGACAGGACCATGCACATGGACAACAGAGAACAGAGGGGCAAGAGGCAATGGTAGCTAGCTGACCATAATGGACAGACAGGAGAGAAGGCTGCAGCATAACAGACCATAAAGGGCAGGAGGGACGGATCAGGGGCATTACAATGGAACAGACAAGCCAGGAGGGAGGGAGTAGGGGTCTGCACATGTAAACAGAGGGCTGGGGGCAAGGGGGCAGGGCAGGAGCAGCAAGATGGCCATGGAGGTCAGGCAGGATGGGCACTAGAAGCAAGACACACCATGAAGAGCAACAGTGAGACTGTGATGGCATACACACAGACCATGGAGGGAAGGTGGGAGGGGGTCAGGGGCAGCTAACTGACCACACAGGGAAGGTGGGAGGGGCCATGGCAGCACAGAAGACCATGCATGGCAAGTGGGAGGGTTAGTGGCAGCACAATGGCTATGATGGGCAAGAAGGAGGGTGCAGGGGCATGCACAAAGGACGATGGAGGATAGAAGGGAGGGTCAGGACCTGTGCACAGACAAGAAAGTTCAGGGGAAGGGGCCTCACAACAGACCACACGGGGCAGGCAGGAGGAGCAGTTGCAGCACAACAGACCAGGGAGGGCAGAAGGGTGTGGCAGTACAATGGACCATGTAGGACAGGAGGAAGAGGATAGAGGCATGGCATGTGGACAGGCAGGGTGGAGGTGGCAGGGACAGGTTACAGTCATCTGACAATGCTAGGCAGGTGGGAGGGGAGTGGCAGCTCAACAGAACACTCAGAGTAGATAGGAGTGGCAGGTCCATGGGACATGGTGGGCAAAAAGGATGGAGCAGGGGCATGCACAAAGACATCGGAGGGCAGGGGGAAGGAGAATAGGGGCAGCAAGCTAAGCACAGAGTTTAAGCAGGAGGTCAATGATGGGGCATAGAATTGGGCAATGGAGGGCAGGAGGAGTGGACTGGTACATCATACTAAATTGAGGGCAGTGGCAGCACATCAGACCATGCATGGCAGGAGGAAGGAGGCTAGTCCATGGATTCACACAACAGAGGATAGGGAGGAGGGGGATGGGGCAGCAAGCTAACTGTTCAGAGAAGGCGGGTATTAGAAACTTTATTGTTTTTAAAACATTTTGTCTGTGCAAACTACTTAAAATATGAACAAGTATGCAGCATAATCTCACTTTTATTCAGGAAGAAGAAGACGTTAGTGACTGTGACTCCGGGCTCACTTGGCAAAAACACCCCCTGACCCTCCACCCCCTATCGCAAAATGTAATGCCCGTGAAAAGGGTAGGTGAACACAGTGTTATATAGAACATAGTCCTGAGAGCACGATTGAAAATGAAAACTGGATATAGTGTATGGTATAAACTATGCACCAAAAAGTGTGATATAAGATGAACCAGGCGTGAAATATAATATGCAATACATTGTGCGCAATGACAGATTCATTGGAGAGCGCGAGATAGCACAGGCACTAGCGTGTGCTATGCGATATGCGCCTTGGAGTGTAATATGCACAGGCCAGTGTTGTGTAACCTAACTAGTCTCTAAAGTTGTAATATAAAATATGTGCTGGGGAGTGTAACGTTGCATATGCACTGTGACAAAGATATGGATCCCAAATTGTAATATGTATGGCATAGCACTGTGCGTTATAACATAGGCATCGAGGAAGGCACGTTAGATGGGGCAATATAACCCGTGCGAAGACAAGTGTGGCATGACATTTTCACGGGGTGGTGTTACAGTGCACATGGGCTAGAGAGTGTCATAGCATATGCACTAGCTAGTGGAATACAATACAGAGGTGTGTGGCACTCGGCAGGCAATGGTGGGTGTAACACAGCATTGGGCTCTGTCAGGAGCGCGCTGTGACTCGCAAGTGATGTTCGTCCCATTTCCAGAGAGTAAAATAAAAAGTATTACACATCCGGCAGTGGATGTGTGTTTTATTAACTGTGAGGGGGTTTCTTGCATAGTTTTGGTCGAATTTTTGTCGAATCCCCTTTGAATGGCTTGGTGTGCATGTGTATTAAATGTGCCCGTCAATAGCTACCCATGTTTGTATAAATAAACGACAAGGGTGTCTACCGGGATTAGGCACGGTAGAGCATCAGACATGTCAGAGCTTCACTAGTGGTGTAAATACATTCCACGTGGATTAATTGCATGCATAGTCGCCTTTTAATGAATATCACGCAAATCGTCATGGTGATAGGTACGTACGGTTTGTCCAGCATGTCCTAGGTGTGTCTATAAATATATATTTTTTAAAAATAATAAAAAACAGTGGCCGGCCCTGGGGATTGGGGTCAAAAAAATATAATTAGGAGACAGGCCCTGGGGGATGGGGTCATCAGGGCCAATAAATTAGAATAAGAAGGGGAACCACACAGCCCCCCTTCTTAAAAAAATAAAATAAATAAAAGACTGGCATCGTGCCGGAGGCCATGCCCCCTCCATGCAGCACTCTGCAAACGCGCCCCCAACAGGCATCTCCAGTATGCGCCAGGGAGCTGCGCTGCAGACAGGTGTTCTGAGGCCAAGCCCCTTTTTACACCTCTCTGCAACGCAGCTCTGTGGCGCTTACTGGAGGTACCTAGTGGTCTAGTGTGACCCTAGGGACCCTTAGGATTCAAGGGGACTTAATCTCTCAACTTAGAACAGCCACAGGGCGCGTTTATACAGTGGTGAAGGGAGGGGACGGGGCCTGAGGTGACGTGTGCAAACACGCACCATGGCACGTTTTAAATTGGGGATATAATTTCCCTTCAATACTGAGGGCCCCTGGGGGCTAACTAGCCCACCAAGTGCTTCCAGTAAGCGCCACTGAGCTGCATTGCAGAGAGGTGGTCCAGGCCGTGCCACTTTTTACACCTCTCTGCAGCGCAGCTCTGTGGCACTTACTGGAGGTACCTAGTGGGCTAGTTGGACCCTAGGGACCCTCAGGACTCAAATGAACTTAATCTCCCAACTAAAAACGGACACAGGGCGTGTTTACACAATGGTGAAAGGAGGGGACGGGGCCTGAGTTAACGTGTGCAAAAACGCCCTGTGGCCTGTTTTAAGAGGTAGTTTTAATCCCCATGCCCTATTATATACTAGGGGCTTATAGAGGAGGTAAGGCTAATCACAGGGGGACCCCAACGCATAATGTTCCCTAGTGTATGTAGGTGTTTTCACTGTATTCTAAGTGTCTTTTAACATAGCACTGGCTCTAGGACTGGTTAGTCAGACTCAGTTACCACCAGTATCCGTCTGAAAAAGTTGAGGGTACAGGATGATTTTGCAACAAGGCTTCTTTCTGCTCTTCTTTTTGTTCTTTCTGCACGTTATCCTTCTTCCTGCACTTATCTTCGTATTTGAGGACTTCTGTTGCTTCTTTCTGCACTTCTTTTGTTTCTTTCTGTGCATTTTTTCTTCTTTCTTCACATGTCCTATCTCTGTAGGCATAGTTAGAAATTAGCATTTAAAAAACCTTTGAAATTAACAGAAAAAACCATAGGTTTCAGGCACGTTATAGTTAGGAATTAGCATTTAAAAAACCTCAGAAATTCACTGAAAAAACCATAGGTTTCAGGGGTGTTATAGTTAGCTGGACTTTTCACTTGTACAAAACCATTGAAATTCCCCCGTTATAGTTAGTTCAGCTAACTATAACTCGCGCGCCCGCAATGCACTGCTGATGACGTCACATATTACATCACTCATGACATGGTCAGTGACATCACTCATGACATCACTGATGACATCTCAAATGACATCACTGATGACATCACTGATGACATCATCCTTGTGATAGAGTGGCAGACCTCCTCTCACCCTAATATAACCTTTGATACACACATTCAAAAATAGAGACTAAAATTTTCAAAACAATGGACATACCAATACCAGTTACAACAACCTCTTCAGTAATTCTAAGATCCACATACACATCCACTCATTCACTAACAGTCCAATACAGTCACTCATACATGTACTCACTCATCATATGTACTCATACACCTATACATCCTGTTACACAATGCCACTCATCCATAGTTACTCACACACATAGTCACTCATGCTAATAAAGAATCAAACATACATTTACTTGCATATACAGTTATACACACACCACCACACTTACTTCTACGGAAACTTACACATACTTAGTCTTTTAAACAATCACTTATAGAAACACATACTTATTCATACAGGAACTCTTTCAATCTCTCACTCTCACATATACTCACATATATACACCAATAGTCACATATACTAGTTTAAAACATATGTAGTTACTCATAAAGACACTATTGAGACAGTCATTCACTCACTAACACACCCATACACACACTTATCCACCCATACAGTCCTGCACACATACTGTGTTCAACACATACAAACAGTGAGTCACTCATTCATGCACCTATGCACTACGTAATACCCCCACCGAACCATGCAGACACTCAGACTGATACTCAAAAAACCAACTAATAACCTATATAGACACCCATGTAGCTACTCACCAACCCATGCAGCCACTTATACACAAAGTGAGAGACTGATACAGATATTTACATATTTAAACATTACTCACTAAGCCATGTATTCACTATGATACACTTAATCAGTCAGTTACACAATCAATTTTTCAAAAACAAATCATCCATTTAGACACTTATATACCCATTTATTCTTCCATCGACCTTGAGATATACATATATAAAACATATTTAATTTTCAGAATAACACACATTCACTGGATGATGTCATCAGTGATGTCATCAGTGATGTCATTTGAGATGTCATCAGTGATGTCATGAGTGATGTCACTGACCATGTCATGAGTGATGTAATATGTGACGTCATCAGCAGTGCATTGCGGGCGCGCGAGTTATAGTTAGCTGAACTAACTATAACGGGGGAATTTCAATGGTTTTGTACGAGTGAAAAGTCCAGCTAACTATAACACCCCTGAAACCTATGGTTTTTTCAGTGAATATATATATATATATATATTTTCACTGAAAAAACCATAGGTTTCAGGGGCGTTATAGTTAGCTGGACTTTTCACTCGTACAAAACCATTGAAATTCCCCCGTTATAGTTAGTTCAGCTAACTATAACTCGCGCGCCCGCAATGCACTGCTGATGACGTCACATATTACATCACTCATGACATGGTCAGTGACATCACTCATGACATCACTGATGACATCTCAAATAATATCACTGATGACATCATCCAGTGAATGTGTGTTTTTCTGAAAATTACATATGTTTTATATATGTATATCTCAAGGTCGATGGAAGAATAAATGGGTATCTAAGTGTCTAAATGGATGATTTGTTTTTGAAAAATTGATTGTATAACTGACTGATTAAGTGGGGCCAGAGAGAGTGCCACAACTAAGAACTACTTGCCCCAGGAGCCCGAGGGGCACAGCGAGTATTGGAGGCCCCGCCCCCTGACACCGGGGACTGTTTATCAGCGCCTGGCGCCTCCCGCTTCGCGGGTCGCGCTTCGCAGCACTGTGGGGCCAGAGAGAGTGCCACAACTAAGGACTACTTGCCCCAGGAGCCCGAGGGGCACAGCGAGTATTGGAGGCCCCGCCCCCTGACACCAGGGACTGTTTATCAGCGCCTCGCGCCTCCCGCTTCGCGGGACGTGCATCGCAGCACTGTGGGGCCAGAGAGAGTGCCACAACTAAGGACTACTTGCCCCAGGAGCCCGAGGGGCACAGCGAGTATTGGAGGCCCCGCCCCCTGACACCGGGGACTGTTTATCAGCGCCTCGCGCCTCCAGCTTCGCGGGACGCGCTTCGCAGCACTGTGGGGCCAGAGAGAGTGCCACAACTAAGGACTACTTGCCCCAGGAGCCCGAGGGGCACAGCGAGTATTGGAGGCCCCGCCCCCTGACACCGGGGACTGTTTATCAGCGCCTCGCGCCTCCCGCTTCGCGGGACGTGCTTCGCAGCACTGTGGGGCCAGAGAGAGTGCCACAACTAAGGACTACTTGCCCCAGGAGCCCGAGGGGCACAGCGAGTATTGGAGGCCCCGCCCCCTGACACCGGGTACTGTTTATCAGCACCTCGCGCCTCCCGCAACGCGGGACGCGCGCGCGCGTGAGCCGGGCTAAGCCCGGGCACAGGGCGGGCCGTCTGTGGCCATCAGGGACCGAAGGAGGCCGAGCCGGGCCCCCCTCGTGGCTGTATCATCAAGTAGGGGTCACGAAATTACCACTGCCTGTGAGAAAGGAGGAGGACATTTGACCTTGCATATTGGAACTTGGGACCCACAAAAAAAACCCCAAATGATTTATTGACTTGGGGATAGATTCCTTTTACGTGTTTTTCTTATATTTTTTCTCTCTTTTGTTCTTTTGCGGTTGTTTTACTTTTTGTGTCAACAGTATGGCACGCAAAGTTAAAACTCGCTCGGTTAGAGCAAAGCCTAATTCACCCTCTTCGCGACAGGTACAATCACCAGATAAAAGCATAGACCCGCATCTAGTCTCAAAGCCAACGGCAATCGATCGCATGTTACAGAAAGCAATTGGGGCGGTATCATGCGAGATTGAGCGCACAGAGAGACGCCTGTCCCTGATACCACCATTGGAGTCACCTGTCTCAACGTTAGGTCCACCAAGTGAAGTTACGATTAACTCACCTTTCTGCTCACCAGAAAATTTGGATCAAGATCTTCCTTGTGCGCAGCCGGATATTGGGCTAAACATGGGGGTATCGGTCCTCAGTAATCCACCTCTAAGGAATAGGAAACGGAATGTCTGTTTAAAAAAGCTGAATGAGAGGAAAAGTAGATCCAGTAACCCTCAAAGTAAAATAAGAAGCATATCAAGGGAGGGGTGGGCAGATAAGGTGCCCCAGGTATCAGTCGCGCCCACATGGGTGACTCAAATAGTGCTAGATTTACAAACCCATCTTGAATCATTTATAGTAAGTCAAATAAAACCATTGACTAGCAAGCTAGATAAAATTCTGAACGAGGTAAAAAATAGAGGCAGGACCCTGGGAACAACAGTGGAGTCGCATAACACTATAGCTACCCCTGATATTAATATAGGCCCCCAGACGGCTACTCAACCGAGGGGGCAGAATGATGGGCAACCCTCAGGGAGACAGATCCCCGAAGCACTAGGTTACCCTGTGCACCAGGACAGAGCCACGACCTCAAGTGTAAGGGTACCACAGATCGGTCAGGGCTCATCTGAGCAATTGTTACCTGTATCACAACTAACAAAACAGCCCCTAGTCCCAAAGGTGAAATCAACAAATCAGTCTGACACTGATGTCCCCAGGACATTGTCTAATATTTTGCCCACAATTAATTAACCACCGGAAGCGTGCCCCTACGTAGTAGTCCTTGCAGGAGTACCTAAATTAAAAGGAGATCAGAATGAGACACACCTTGAACTACACAACAAGGTCACACATTGGCTTAATAATAACAAACCCTTGACTGGCAATGAAAACGGAAATGGGGAAATATTACATGTCAGAAGGGAAAATTGGGTAGGTACTAGACGTAAAGATATTGTGGGCAATTGTATCATAGTCAATTTTAGGGACAAGAGAGTAGTGGAACATATAACGGCATGTGGGTCTGTTAATCATATTAGCCACATAAAATCACTGCCATTGGGATATTTTTACCCCAGACACCCAGTACCTTATGATGCTCCATCCCAATCTGGGAGATTCATGGAGAGACCTAACTTACATAGGGTCCAAGGGCATGCTTGTGATGGTCCCATATCGAGTAACCTCGGACTATCAAGTTGGAGAAATAGGTTCAGTCCCCTGGCATCGCTAGAGGAGAATGATTGACTTATTAGCTCCTCACCCCCAGCAGATTCTTGCCAAAGAAGAGAAGGGAGGAATAGGATCTCTCAGGAATTGCAAGAGGTAGGGATAGATATACCACAAAACAATGCCCCCCAAGTTCCTTGGCCTATGGAGGAGGTCCACACATCACGAAAATCTAGGGGGGAGAGCACAGTTAAAATTCCAGTACATATAACCATACCAGAGGGGGGAGATACCCTAGATCTGAGTGAGATAAGGGATAGGGGAAATGACCAAATATCATTGAGCAGTGGGTTAGTATCAGGGCATATAGGAATTATGGAAGGACTGTCAAAACACAATATCTATCCCTGCTGGCATAGTTGGCACACATAACTCTGAGGAAGGCTTACAACTCATCTCCTGGAATATAGCCGGACTGGCGAATAAATTCAATAACTGTGAGTGGCGGCAGTATATAAACCAGTACCAGATAATTAGCCTACAGGAGACCTGGGTGGTTGATAATAGTCCCTTCCATATGCCAGGGTATAAATGTTTTTTTGTTCCCGCACAAAAGTCAAGATCAGGCAGAGCTAGGGGAGGTCTGTCCATATATGTTGATTTAAATCTTCAAGGTACATGGACAAGCATGACCTGGTCCTCGCAGAATTTTCAGGCCGCGAGGTTTAGGGGCAAAGGGCTAAGGCTGACTGTGTTTAATATTTATAACACAGGGATATCAGGAGAATATAACCCATTCATCCAGGAAATGGACTACAAATTAAACCAAGAGATGGAAGCTAGCAAGGGGGCAACAGCTCCTACTATTATAGTCATGGGCGATTTCAATTGCCATCTTTTCCCAGCCTTACTTCCTACTGATGCTGAATGGTCACATTGCCCAGTTAAGAATGCACCCCACTTTGATCACACACAAGAAGGCATGGCCTTCACCATATTCTTAGACACTCATGATTTGGTGCACACAATGAACATGATGGACCTGGAGAAGGACGGGATGCTCCCCACCACTTTTAAGGGGCTAGGGTGCTCGTCATTTATTGATTATATTGTAATATCCAGTTCCCTAAAAAAGAGGATCATATCTGTAGGGATTGAGTGGAGCCCATTCAGTGACCACACCCCGTGGTAATGGAGCTTTTTCACCTGACCCAGTGCAGGAGGGAACAGCCGGGTGGCACCTCTCAGACTGCAACAGACCAGGGAAGGCGGCTCAGGTGGTCAAAAATAGATGGGGACAATTTTTATAAATCTCTCATGGACATAGGGAAAACTGCCTTTGATGAGTGCCTTGAAACTACAATAGAGGGGCCACTGTTACTTGATTCATTCGGGCAAATAACTAGCCTGGTAGACGGGCTTCTAAAATCAAGTGCCCCAATAAGGAAAAATAATTGCCCGAGATGGTTTGACAGGGACTGTTCACGTGCTCTAAGGGAACTTAAATGTAGTCTTAAAAAAAGGCCAAGGGACAAACAAAAAGTAGCCCCGTGTAGACTCACATATAAGAAGGAGATTAAGAGAAGGAAAGCAATCCTACATGGAGAAGCATGGTCCGATTTAAGGGAGGCTGCAGAAAGGAGAGACATTACGGAGTTCTGGAGAATAATTAATAAACCTTGCTTCCAAGACAGTAATGTCCCTGAGATTGGGACAAATATTCTCCCGGAACAGTGGCTCACACATTTTAAGGGTCTGTATAATCACAGAATAGTTTCCACACCAGAGGAGGGGGAGACAGCAAAGCAGGGGCAGGCAGTAGATTTTACCCTAAACGAAATCATTGTGGGAATTGAGGGTTTGACACAAATCAAGGCCCCTGGCCCCGATGGGACACCACCGGATCTGTCCCTGAGTAATGTTGAGCTATGGGCCCCAATACTCACCAGAGTGATAAATGCCACCATTAGGTATGGCTTACCTCGAACTTGGTCCTCGGCCATAATTGTCCCAATTTTTAAAAAGGGGAACAGGGACAATCCACAATGCTATCGACCAATCTCACTGATTGATGTGTCAGCTAAGATACTGGGCCAGGTAATCCTATATCGCCTTACTGAGTGGATTGAGGAGAATAATATTATCTCAGACACCCAGTACGGCTTTAGAACAGGGAGATCCACAAGTGACCAATGCTTGAACTTGTATATGCTGGTAGCGAAATACACTAAAGCCAGTAATGAAGCTGTTTATTTGGGGTTTATGGACCTGGCAGCTGCCTTTGACCACATGAACAGGGATAAACTTTGGACTATGATGACTCATTTGGGGATAGATCTGGGATTGATTAATATCTTGAGGGAGTTACACAGGGACACCACTGCAAAGGTACGCTACAACATGGATGGGGGGCTGACTGAATCTTTCCCATGCACTAGTGGGGTGAGGCAAGGTTGTATTCTGGCCCCCTTTTTATTCTCACGCTACATTAATAACTTGGAGAAGTCCCTGATTAATTTAAAAACTGATTGCCCAAGTGTAGGATTGCGTCCTATCCGGTACTGTTATACGCGGATGATGCGGTCCTACTTGCACGTACCCCTAAGAGCCTACAGATTTTAATAGACGGATTTGTAAAGTTTATGGAAATTTTAGACCTGTCGGTTAATTTGGGTAAATCATATGTGATGTTGACAGGCAATAAACCTTGCACCAGCTTCTCTTACAAGATAGGAAGCCACACACTAGAAAAGGTACAGTCCTTCTCGTATCTGGACTTACTATTTGATGGCTCTTTACAATTTAAGCCCCTGGCGGAGGAACGCTGCTGTAAATTGATATCCTCCAATGGTGCTATTGCAGGCTATGGGCGGAGAGTGGGCCGATGGTCCCCTGAACAAACAATGAATCTTTATGGCTCTATCTGTTGTTCCAAGGCCATCTATGGTGCAGAAGTATGGGGCTTTGTAAACATCCAGCAATTACAGCGGGAGGAAAACAAATTTTTACGCTCAATCCTGAAAATTCCACAGAGTACCCCAGCTGTAATAGCCCATAGAGAATTAGGGAGGCCATACTTAGAAGACTTGGTTAAATTTAGACCTATTCTGGCATGGCTAAAAATCTGGTCAAATCCCGAGGCTACTTTAAGCAGACAAATTTTAAGCAACATTTTTTAAGGTTTTGTACGAGTGAAAAGTCCAGCTAACTATAACGCCCCTGAAACCTATGTTTTTTTCAGTGAATTTCAAAGGTTTTTTAAATGCTAATTTCTAACTATGCCTACAGAGATAGGACATGTGAAGAAAGAAGAAAAAACGCACAGAAAGAAAAAAAAGAAATGCAGAAAGAAGCAACAGAATTCCTCAAAGACGAAGAAAAGTGCAGGAAGAAGGATAACGTGCAGAAAGAACAAACAGAAGAGCAGAAAGAAGCCTTGTTGCAAAATCATCCTGTACCCTCAACTTTTTCAGACGGATACTGGTGGTAACTGAGTCTGACTAACCAGTCCTAGAGCCAGTGCTATGTTAAAAGAAACTCAGAATACAGTGAAAACACCTACATACACTAGGGAACACTATGCGTTGGGGTCCCCCTGTGATCAGCATGACCTCCTCTGTAAGCCCCTAGTATATAATAGGGCAGGGGATGAAAACTACCTCTTAAAACGCGCCACAGGGCGTGTTTGCACACGTCCCCTCAGGCCCCGTCCCCTCACTTCCCCACTGTGTAAACACGCCCTGTGGCCGTTTTAAGTTGGGAGATTAAGTCCCCTTGAATCCTGAGGGTCCCTAGGGTCCAACTAGACCAATAGGTACCTCTAGTAAGCGCCACAGAGCTGCGTTGCAGAGAGATGAAAAAAGGGGCACGGCCTAGACCACCTCTCTGCAACGCAGCGGAGTGGTGCTTACTGGAAGCACCTGGTGGGCTAGTTGGCCCCCAGGGTCCCTCAGGATTGAAGGGGAATTATTTCCTCAACTTAAAACGCGCCACGGGGCTTGTTTGCCAACGTTAACTCAGGCCCCGTCCCCTCCCTTCACCACTGTGTAAACACGCCCTGTGGCCGTTTTTAGTTGGGAGATTAAGTTTATTTGAATCCTGAGGGTCCCTAGGGTCCAACTAGCCCACTAGGTACCTCCAGTATGCGCCACAGAGCTGCGTTGCAGAGAGGTGTAAAAAGTGGCACGGCCTGGACCACCTCTCTGCAACGCAGCTCAGTGGCGCTCACTGGAAGCACCTGGTGGGCTAGTTAGCCCCCAGGGGCCCTCAGGATTGAAGGGGAATTATTTCTCCAACTTAAAACGCGCCACAGGGCTTGTTTGCACACGTTAACTCAGGCCCCGTCCCCTCCCTTCACCACTGTGTAAACACGCCCTGTGGCCGTTTTTAGTTGGGAGATTAAGTTAATTTGAATCCTGATGGTCCCTTGGGTCCAACTAGCCCACTGGGTACCTCCAGTATGCGCCACAGAGCTGCGTTGCAGAGAGGTGTAAAAAGTGGCACAGCCTGGACCACCTCTCTGCAACGCAGCTCGGTGGCGCTTACTGGAAGCACCTGGTGGGCTAGTTAGCCCCCAGGGGCCCTCAGGATTGAAGGGGAATTATTTCGCCAACCTAAAACGCGCCATAGGGCAGGTTTGCACATGTCACCTCAGGCCCCGTCCCCTTCCTTCCCCACTGTGTAAACATGCCCTGTGACCGTTTTTTAAGTTGGGAGATTAAGTCCCCTTGATTCCTGAGGATCCCTAGGGGCAAAATAGCCCACTAGGTACGTCCAGTAAGCGCCATTGCAGAGAGGTGTAAAAAGGGGCACGGCCTGCACCACCTCTCTGCAACGCAGAGCAGTGGCACTTACTGGAAGCACCTGGTGGGCTAGTTGGCCCCCAGGGTCCCTCAGGATTGAAAGGGAATTATTTCCCCAACTTAAAAGGCGCCACAGGGCGTGTTTGCACACGTCACCTCAGGCCCCGTCCCCTCCCTTCACCACTGTGTAAACGCGCCCTGTGGCCGTTCTAAGTTGAGAGATTAAGTCCCCTTGAATCCTAAGGGTCCCTAGGGTCAAACTAGCCCACTAGGTACCTTCAGGAAGCGCCATTGCAGAGAGGTGTAAAAAGGGGCATGGCCTGCACCACCTCTCTGCAACGCAGAGCAGTGGCACTTACTGGAAGCACCCGGTGGGCTAGTTGGCTCCTAGGGTCCCTCAGGATTGAAAGGGAATCAGAGTTGCGTTGCATAGAGGTGTAAAAAGGGGCCTCAGAACACCTGTCTGCAACGCAGCTCCCTGGCGCACACTGGAGATACCTGTTGGGCTAGTTGGCCCTCAGGAACCCTCAGTATTGAAGGGGAATTAATTCCCCAACTTACAACTGGCCAGGGGGCGCATTTGCAGAGTGCCGCAAGGAGGGGGCGTGGCCTCCAGCGCGATGCCGGTCTTTTATTTATTTATTTTTTTTTTTTAAGAAGGAGGGCTGTGTGGCCCCCCTTCTTTTTCTAATTTACTGGCCCTGGGGACCCCATCCCCCAGGGCCTGCACCCTAATTTTTTTTGTTGAAAAAAATAAATTTGGCCCTCCCAAGGCCTTAATCGGCCCCGGGGACCCCAACCCCCGGGTCATGGCCTTTTTTTTATTTAAATTCTTTAGGAAGGGGCTGGGTTTCCCCCCTCCTCAGGCCACTTATGGCTCCGGGGACCCCATCCCCCGGGGCCGGCCTTTGTTTTTTATTATTTTAAAAATATATATATTTATAGAAACACCTAGGACATGCTGGACAAACCGTATGTACCTATCACCATGACGATTTGCGTGATATTCATTAAAAGGCGACTATGCATAGAATGAATCCACATGGAATGTATTTACACCGCTAGTGAAGCTCTGACGTGTCTGACGCCCTACCGTGCCTAATCCAGGCGCCCCCGCCGGTGGGTACTCTCCAAGTAGACACCCTTGTCGTTTATTTATACAAACATGGGTAGATATTGACTGGCACATTTAATATACACGCACACCAAGCAATTCAAAGGGGATTCGACAAAAATTCGACCAAACTATGCAAGAAACCCCCCTCACGGATAATAAAAAACACATCCACCGCCGGATGTGTAATACTTTTTATTTTACTCTCTGGAAAGGAGATGAAACTCACTTGAGAGTCACAGCGTGCTCCTGGCTGAGCCCAATACTGTGTTACACCCACCAGTGCCCGCCGATTGCCTCACACCTCTGTGTTGTATTCCAGCAGCTAGTGAGTATGCTATGACACTCTCTAGCCCATGTGCACTGTAACACCACCCCGTGAATATGTCATGCCACACTTGCCTTCGCACGGGCTATATTGCCCCATCTAACGTGCCTTCCTCGATGTGTATGTTATAACGCACAGCGCTATGCCATACATATTACAATCTGGGATCCATATCTTTGTCACAGTGCATATGCAACTTTACACTCCCCAGCACATATTTTATATTACAACTTTAGAGACTAGTTATGTTACACAACACTGCCCTGTGCATATTACACTCCAAGGCGCATATCGCATAGCATGCGCTAGTGCCAGTGCTATCTCGCGCTCTCCAATGAATCTGTCATTGCGCACAATGAATTGCATATTATATTTCACGCCCCGGTTCATCTCATATAACCCTTTTTGGTGCATAGTTTATACCATATACTACATCTAGTTTTCATTTTCAATCGTGCTCTCAGGACTATGTTCTAAATAACACTGCGTCCACCTACCCTTTTCACTGGCATTACATTTTGCGATGGGGGTGGAGGGTCAGGGGGTGTTTCTGCCAAGTGAGCCCGGAGTCACAGTCACAAACGTCCTCTTCTTCCTGAATAAAAGTGAGATTATGCTGCATACTTGTTCATATTTTAAGTAGTTCGCACAGACACACATTTTAAAAACATTAAAGTTCTTAATACCCACCTTCTCTGAACAGTTAGCTTGCTGCCCCATCCACCTCCTCCCTATCCTCTGTTGTCTGAATCCATGGACTAGCCTCCTCCCTCCTGCCATGCATGGTCTGATGTGCTGCCACTGCCCTCCATTAGCATGATGTACCAGTCCACTCCTCCTGCCCTCCATTGCCCAATTCTATGGCCCATCATTGACCGCCTGCTTAGCCTCTGTGCTTAGCTTGCTGCCCCTATTCTCCTTCCCCTTGCCACGAACACACCCGCTTGCCATGCATGGTCTTCTGTGCTGCCATGGCCCCTCCCACCTTCCCTGTGTGGTCGGATAGCTGCCCCTGACCCCCTCCCACCTTCCCTCCATGGTCTGTGTGTATGCCACCATAGTCTCATTGTTGCTCTCCATGGTGTGTCTTGTTTCTAGTGCCCATCCTGCCTGACCTCCATGGTCATCTCGCTGCTCCTGACCTGCCACCTTGCCCCCAGCCCTCTGTTTCCATGTGCAGACCCCCTATTCCCTCCCTCCTGGCTTGTCTGTTCCATTGTAATGCCCCTGATCCGTCCCTCCTGCCCTTTATGGTCTGTTATGCTGCAGCTTTCTCTCCTGTCTGTCCATTATGGTCAGCTAGCTACCATTGCCTCTTTCCCATCTGTTCTCTGTTGTCCATGTGCATGGTCCTGTCCCCTCCCTATTGCTTTCTATGGATTGTTGTGCTGCACTCCCGTCCCGCATGCGCTGTGTGGTGTATTGTGCTGCTGCAAACCCTGATGCCTGCCCTGTAGGGTCAGTTTGGTGCACCTCTCCATGTCCCTCCTGTCCTCTGTTATCCGAGTCCATGTCCCTACCCCAATTCCTCCTGCCTACCATGATTCAATGTACCATACTTGCGAACATTTTGAACTTGGTAAGAGGGAGATTTAAAAAAAAAACTGGGGTATTGATTTTCCCCTTTGAGTTACATTGAAAAAGAGGAGATTGTAGACAGGAGACAGATCAAATAAAGCCCATTTGAGCTTAAAAACATTGGACGTTTCCTGGCTGAAACGGGTCTGTTGACATGTATGGTTGTACTACCACTGCCTCTTCCTTCTGCCCACAATGGTCTATTATATTGCCACAGCCTCTCTTATCAGTCCTGTATTGTTGGTTTGTTGCCCCTGCCCCCCTTTCCACTGCCCTCCATAGTCTGTTGTGCTGCCACTGCCCTTCCTGCCTGCCCAGTGTGGTCAAATTGTTGCCTCTGCACTCTCCTACTTGCCTTCAATTTTTAGAGTCCGTGCCCCTGGCCTCTGCCTCTCAACAATATCCCAATGAACAACTAGATTGCTAACATTCTATATTTATTACAAAAGTATGGAACGCCTGACGTCATCTTGATGTAATCAAAACTGTAATACCCAGAGTATTTCCTTTAGAAATTACATATATGAGAGGGTCTTATTTGCATCATAATTATGGTTAGTGCTCTAAAAAACTAAAATGAGGACATATTTTCTGAGTTTTCAAATAGCGACAAAGAACTTTTAAATTATTTGTAATCTTTATGTTTTTTTATCCAGTTGACCACTTGATTAAATGTTGCACCTTGGCGAGAGGATGTGGTGTTACTTCCAGAGCTGCAGACTTTGCAACTGGGGAACCAGGTTGGAGATTCTGCTTCAGCTCAACATTCTGTGATTGTGGTCAAATCACTTAATCTCCCCATGTCTACAACCAAAATGAATTTGATCTTGTGTGATGTAACCAATGCTCATGTAAAGCATTCCAATACCTGACAAGTCTGCACTATATAAAACTGCAAATACACAAAAAATAAGTGTTTTGCACACTTCTGTCATTGGGCTACATGTGGGCTACATCTGGGTGATATTTGTGCTGCATTTAGGCTCTTTTGTGTCTGGTGGCCATCTTGGGAGATTTATTTGTTATGAAGTTTCCTAATTTCCTCATTTACTGCAGTCTCCTCAGTAGGAAATGCTTTCAGTTTTTTACTTTGATTCCATCAAGAAGGTATTCAGATATGTCACACATTTGCCATAAATTCTGAATGTTAGCACTCTAGTTGCTCATTAGATCACTGTAGTAAAGCTACTGCTCACCACGGAAGTCTGCTGCTGGTATTAAAAGTGCATATTTCAGTCTGCATATCAGAATTTTTTTATGACATAGAAGAGGATTTGAGAAGTCACTCAAAATGTGCCCTCATTTTTCTTTCTTCAGCACTAATCATAATTTCTATGGCAAAATGAACCCCCTCATTGTGTTCCTTTTTAAATTAAATGTTTTAAGTGTTACCAGTTTATTCCAATCAAGATGGCTTCAGGTGTGCCATACTTTTGTCATAAGTAAGACAGTAAGTGCTCTAGTTGTTCTTAAGAACACTCTGGGACATTCTGTCATTAGGCTATACTTGGGCTACATCTGGGTGATATTTGGGCTACATTTGGGCTCTTTTGTCTCTGGTGGCCATCTTGGGAGATTTATTTGTTATGAAGTTTCCTAATTTCCTCATTTACTGCAGACTCCTCAGTGGGAATACTTTCAGTTTTTATTTTGGTTCCATCAAGAAGGCATTCAGATGTGTCACATATTTGCCATAAATTCTGAATGTTAGCACTCTAGTTGCTCATTAGATCACTGTAGTAAAACTACTGCTCACCAGAGAAGTCTGCTGCTGGTATTCAAAGTACATGTTTCAGTCTGCATGTCAGAATTTGTTTATGAAATAGAAGAGGATTTGAGAAGTCAAAATGTGCCCTAATTTTTCTTTCTGCAGAACTAATCATAATTTCTATGGCAAAATTAACCCCTCGCTTTGTTCCTTTGTAAATTAAATGTTTTAAGTGTTACCACTTTATTCCAATCAAGATGACTTCAGGTGTGCCATACTTTTGTCATAAGTAAGACTGTTAGCGCTCTAGTTGTTCGTTAGAACACTCTGGGACATTCTGTCAATGGGCTATACTTGGGCTACATCTGGGTGATATTTGGGCTACATTTGGGCTCTTATGTCTCTGGTGGCCATCTTGGGAGATTTATTTGTTATGAAGTTTCCTAATTTCCTCATTTACTGCAGTCTCCTCAGTAGGAAATCCTTTCAGTTTTTTACTTGGTTCCATCAAGAAGGCATTCAGATGAGTCACACATTTGCCATAAATTCTGAATGTTAGCACTCTAGCTGCTCATTAGATCACTGTAGTAAAGCTACTGCTCACCAGGGAAGTCTGCTGCTGGTGTTCAAAGTGCATGTTTCAGTCGGCATGTCAGAATTTTTTTATGACATAGAAGAGGATTTGAGAAGTCAAAATGTGCCCTAATTTTTCTTTCTGCAGCACTAATCATAATTTCTATGGCAAAATGAATCCCCTCATTGTGTTCCTTTGTAAATTAAATGTTTTAAGTGTTACCACTTTAATCCATTCAAGATGGCTTCAGGTGTGCCATACTTTTGTCATAAGTAAGACTGTTAGCGCTCTAGTTGTTCGTTAGAACACTCTGGGACATTCTGTCATTGGGCTATACTTGGGCTACATCTGGGTGATATTTGAGCTACATTTGGGCTCTTTTGTCTCTGGTGGCCATCTTAGGAGATTTATTTGTTATGAAGTTTCCTAATTTCCTCTTTTACTGCAGTCTCCTCAGTAGGAAATACTTTCAGTTGTTTACTTGGTTCCATCAAGAAGGCATTCAGATGTGTCACACATTTGCCATAAATTCTGAATGTTAGCACTCTAGTTGCTCATTAGATCACTGTAGTAAAGCTACTGCTCACCAGGGAAATGTCTGCTGTTGGTGTTCAAAGTGCATGTTTCAGTCGGCATGTCAGACTGTTTTTATGACATAGAAGAGGATTTGAGAAGTCAAAGTGTGCCCTAATTTTTCTTTCTGCAGCACTAATCATAATTTCTATGGCAAAATGAATCCCCTCATTGTGTTCTTTTGTAAATTAAATGTTTTAAGTGTTACCACTTTATTCCATTCAAGATGGCTTCAGGTGTGCCATACTTTTGTCATAAGTAAGACTGTTAGTGCTCTAGTTGTTCGTTAGAACACTCTGGGACATTCTGTCATTCGGCTATACTTGGGCTACATCTGGGTGATATTTGGGCTACATTTGGGCTGTTTTGTCTCTGGTGGCCATTTTGGGAGACTTATTTGTTATGATGTTTCCTAATTTCCTCATTTACTACAGTCTCCTCAGTAGGAAATACTTTCAGTTTTTTACTTTGATTCCATCAAGAAGGCTTTCAGATGTGTCACAAATTTGCCATAAATTCAGAATGTTAGCACTCTAGTTGCTTATTAGATCACTGTAGTAAAGCTACTGCTCACCAGGGAAGTCTGCTGCTGGTATTGAAAGTGCATGTTTCAGTCTGCATGTCAGAATTTTTTAATGAAATAGAAGAGGATTTGATAAGTCACTTAAAATGTGCCCTAATTTTTCTTTCTGCAGCACTAATCATACTTTCTATGGCAAAATGAACCCCCTCATTTTGTTCCTTTTTAAATTAAATGTTTTAAGAATTACCACTTTATTCCAACCAAGATGGCTTCAGGTGTGCCATACGTTTGTCATAAGTAGGACTGTTAGCGCTCTAGTTGTTCTTCAGAACACTCTGGAAAGCTGCAGTAGAACACAAAGGAATCAACTGACAGTCTCTGCCCTTGTTGGATGTACATGTTTTACTGAGAATGTCAGACTTCATTCTCACATGACTGAGAAAGATAATGTGAATTTACAGGAAATATGCTCTCAGTTAGCTTATAGATCACCTTCCAAACCTCTGTGGGAAAAGCATGAGAAAATAGTTTTCTCTCAAACATGATTCATGATATCACAGCAGAAGGCTTTTTCACATGGTAAAATCACCTTAGAACACACCACAATTCCTAAAATGAGTATGGTACCATCAACAAATGATTTATAATGTAACTACAGTCTTAAAACCTTCTATTAACTGCAATGCTTTTTAATGAGGTGCTATCATGTATATTGGTCCCAAGATGGCTGCCAACACTTCTTGGATGAAGTGCTGACAGCCAATCAGATCTCACGATGAGATGTGTGGTTAGGCTCCGCCCAGATATATATGTAATTTTACTTTTGATTTTCTCAGGAACTACTGAACGGATTTACACCATTTAAGCAAAAGGCACATGCCTGACCTGAGGACTACCTCTTTGCCAAATTTCAAGTAATTCTGTTCAGCCGTTCGGGCTGTACCTTCGACTAAAGGTCCTATGGGAAAATGCATGGGGAAAACGTGTTTTGGGACCCCCCTTTTTTCTCAGCCCCCGCTTGACAAATCACCCCGAGACTTTCAGGGTAGGAGCTGAGCGGAGCGCTCTTTAGTTTTGAAAATTTCACGAAGATAAGTCAACCGGCGCCAAAGTTATTCAAAATAGAATTTTCAGATTTCCTATGGGAACTCGGTCCTAACTATAACTATCTACTGGCGACCGCCAGTAGATAATATATATTTTTTCTCATTGCCCCTTCTGAAACTGAGGGACCCGTGGGAAGTGGTGCGCATGCCGGCGGAGCATACCGGCTGGAAATCTAATAAAGAGTTAGGTAGGCGCACTGATGCAGCGTGAAATTATAAATCCTCCCTTCGTCACAGATCAAATATCACACTAGCACATTCACTCAATACATTCAATGGTGGGGCCCATAACACCAACACTCACATTTCATTGATCCGTTCTCACGGGAGAGATAAATTGTCCAAACGTTGACATGAAAGCAATATCTTTTCAACTAAAGAACGCAATTTCCCAAGTTATGCTGATGCACACACTGATCAAAAAACCTCAATACCAAAAATAGTAAAAATTATTAAATTGAACACAAAATTCAACGGGGCTCCAGCTATTCTTTAGTCTTCCTTTGTTTCTTTGTCTTCCATTCCCCAACGCGTTTCGTCGCTATGGTAGTCAACCGTGCGACTTCCTCAGGGCTGGAAGTAACAAACAACCACCATTGTAATACACATACAGTAAACACAAAAAGTCAAAGTCGCAATATAAGGGGAGCCCAAAGAAAAACCTCATGCTTGAGGACTATGAAATATACTCATTATCGAAAAAGCGAACAGAATAAAGGAAACATATTCAGTGCTCCAAGTAAGTGCATACAGCTCTTACATCAAGTTGTGGTTTCTATTATTAAGATGTCCAAAAAGTAAAGAGACAGGATATTCCTGATATTGACATATATACATATCACACCACTATTGTGTAGTGACTATACATCTAAGTTTGTTTTCCGACAGCATCATGCCACCATAGTGTACAGTATGGGCCACTTATAATAATAATTGGTAAGTACCTTGAATTTCAATTTTTGAAAAAAAACCTAAAATCAACGAGATAAATGACAGCAAGATAAGCTACGAAGCACATGGGGCAAGGTATCTCAATACGCTACATCGCCTCTCATTTCAGAACCAAATCTCATACCTTCCAGTATTCATATATAGATTCCCAATCAGATGTGCTTCACGTTTATATAGAAGAAGTCTCCTCATCTGTTGATATTGTTGTATTCATGTGTGAATGTCAGCTCAAATACGACTTCACGTTATAAATTTCCTGCCAAAATAAATACAAGTGCACAATGTAAAATAATCAATTGACTATATTTTTACCCATTCTTATACTACACAATATTAACTCATCATTCTTACCTCGTGTATTACGCAGAGTCCGTATAGTTCAAATTATTAGTACCGCATATAGTCAAATAAAACTCACGTGTCCCTGAAGTACGGGGACCTAAAATTAAAGTGTAACAACAGTGCCTCAGTCCAACAAATTAAGTATGCGCCCTTTAGTATAATTGTATTTAGGCTCAAAAGATATAGTACATACCTATCGATAGTTGTAACACCCGAATTGTAGGCAAAGCAGCGGCGGTATGAGAATCTCCACGCTCGTACTATATACCGTGTTAGAAATCAACAACGCCTGCCCCCGGTTGGCGTTCTGAATAGGCGCCGTTTTGAGATGGGAACGACGTTGCTAATGATAATGTACAGAAAAGTTTGCCACGTATCAGTAGTGTGTAACAGCAATCACTTGTGCACACTATAAAGATATAAAGCTCCGTATTTACAATATTAATAGCCAGTATATTAACTGTGATACATAAATTTGTGCAAATAATAAACGTTATTGTCCACGCTCGTACTAATATCGTGTTAGAGATCGACGACGCCTGCCCCCGGCTGGCGTTCTGAATAGGCGCCATCTTAAAACGGGAACGACGTTGGTAATAATAGTGTATATGAATAGACAAATAAAGAACGCAACTTACCTGAACATACATTAAGTACCTTTATTAAACTCAGAACCTCGAGTTATTCCCTTGATTTAGCCGATAGATCAGTTAGTTGATTTTGGAAATTTGGTGATTCAATTCTTTAATCTACATTTAATATGATTCTAGTGTCTTCAAATAAATCACCCAACACATTTGCTTGTGAAAATAATAATTTTGTTTATCTAATTAATTTCAATTTCAATAAGTCATGATCCAAACCACGGAACATCATATTTACCTAATCTGGCTATCAGCCGTCCTCTAAGTCAATCAAGTCGTGGAAAAGTCTTTAATTCATCAAGGTCAGGCAGCAATTCAGTCTTTCAAAGATTCAGGATAACAGCTGTCCAGCAGTGTCACCGTCCTCTCCGTCAGCATAACGTCAGGAAAAAGGAAAGTTCGCTCAAAAGAAGGAATTTTTAATTCACTTTGTCTACCCACTTTTATAATGAAACTAACGTCAAAATGTAACAAAAGTCAGTTTTAGACAGTCCTGATTGGCTGGTTTGGGGTCATTCGGTAAAGTTCTCACATAGTCCGTTAGGTTAGGTCATCACACTTGCTGGTTCCGGTTTTAAAGACAGTCCTTTGTTTCGTGAATTTGGCGATTCTCCGAGTGTGACCTTGATGGGTACATCTTGTCTGGGGTCAGGACGAGGCCACTTGTTGCTGGCGGTGGCGCAGGCGCACTTCACCCGAAACCTCGTGAAACGGTAGCAGTCCCGTCGTGTGTCTCGGTCGGCCATCTTTTCTTAGGCCCAAATGGGCAACTTAAGCAAAACAAACACAAAACGTAATTAAAACATTGAAATGGCTAATAAAATGTTAAACCCTCACTAATTCCCCTATGTGTAAGTAATTATCTAGCATGATAGCAACATTTAAAGCATTTATATTCACCCAGTGATGTCATCTGGTGCAATTTACAATTATGTCAGAAAAGCAACATATACCATACAATATTCTAATTTTCTACCATTAATATGCGTACATATATTAGTATACAGTTAGTTTAGCCATGCAAATCCCACGTGTAATTCTTTCGTTAATATAATTGGTGAGTTATCACTTCAAACAGATTAATAATATTACAATTAATAGATTATTCGGATTAATATAAACATGCAGAAATGATGGGGTATACAACATTTTGTACTACCCGCTCCAGCACACTCTCAGGATACAGCACAAGAAGTCGCAGTGTTGCAGGAAACTGTTTATTCACGAAACGCGTATTCAACTGCCCAGCAGCCTTGGTCACATGTGACTTCTTGTGCTGTATCCTGAGCGTGCACCTGCCTAACTCTTTATATATATATATGTGTGTGTGTGTGTGTGTGTATACACACACAGACACACACACACACACACACACACACACACACACACACACACACACACATATGGTGACCTCTTTCCATCCAGGGGGATGATCCTTGCTCTATAATATGGGACATTGATATATGTACCAATTAGATTCATAGTTTATCTAGCGGCATTACCCTATCCATTGTTAAACACTCCTCTCAGCACCCATAGCTGTTTCTCTCTCCCCCTCACCATTGGGTCACACATTTTTCCTTAAGGACGGCCACCCAGCGGACCGACTAGATCTGCCCCGCCCACTTGCTCTTTTGCTTTGTTTTGTCTTTTATCGTTTTCCACTCCATTGTCTCTCCGCAGTACCGATGTTATTTCTAGATTTTTTTATCTGAGCAGGAGCGGCCCTAACTCAGTGTCTTCCACCTTTGGACATCCTGTGGTATTAATGGGACATGCACCTTTGGGCACTTGCCCATTCCCCCATTACCATTTATTTATTAAATATATTTTTGCTCCTTTATCAATATCTTGGAGTTTAAATTTGCAATGAGGCATCCCGTAAAATAAAGCACAACATAATGCCCCCCCCCCCTCCGAACACACAAAGTAGTATCACTTCAGGGTTCTCTGCCACTCGGCAGTTTTATTTGTGCTTTTTTTTTCCATTGCCACACATGAAGCACTTCAATTACTATCATTCTGCATATGTTTGAATTAATTGTCATATTTACGAATTGTTTAAACTGTTTCAAACTTTTTTCATGAATGAATTGATAACGTTTTTGAAAGTCTGTCTTTTAAACTGATAAGGCAGGCGACCATCATATGCAATGTTTTCTATGTCTATTACCATGCAGGAAATGCTTCAAAAGACACTGCCACTTCCTGGTCTTTGTATGACTTTTTGACAAAGACCATGCTGTCGAAACGCGGCAAGTCAATAAAGTACAACTCTGAAAATTGAAATCCTGAGTGCGACTCTTCTTGCGTTCTGGCAGCGCGAGACATTTACAAAAAAAATATATATATATATTCACTGAAAAAACCATAGGTTTCAGGGGCGTTATAGTTAGGAATTGGCATTTAAAAAACTTTAGAAATTCACGGAAAAAAACATAGGTTTCAGGGGCGTTATAGTTAGCTGGACATTTCCCTCGTACAAAACCCTAGAAATTCCCCCATTATAGTTAGTTCAGCTAACTATAACTCGCGCCCCCGCAATGCACTGCTGATGACGTCACATATTACATCACTCATGACATGGTCAGGGACATCACTGATGACATCACTGATGATGTCATCCATGTGATAAATTAGTGCATCTTCTCACACCCTTTAATATACTCAATCAAAATTTCAGACGTCCATTCTCTCAAAACCATAGATACTCCAATACCAATAACTACATACCCACTCATTGACTCTTATATCTACACACACATACACTCACTCACCTGTACAGTCACTCATACTTACAGTCACTCAGTACAGGACTATCATATGCATTTATACACCTACATAGGCACTCACACGCCACCAATCATCCATAGAGGTACTCTCACACCTAGTCAGTTATGCAAATAATTATTCACACTCCCATTTACTCACCTATGCAGTTATACACACACAAGAACACTTACTCATAAAAATAGTACCACATTCTCACGCTCTTATACAATCACTGATACAAGCACACACTCATCCATACAGCCACTCTAACAATCACACACTCTCACATATACCCACTTATATACTCTTACACACATATATACTGCCTTTCACATATGTAGTTACTCACACATGTACCACTGAGATATACATTGAATCACTAACACACCCATACATACACTCACCCAACCGTACACTCCATCACAGATGCACTCTTAAAACCATGCACCCATAGAATCACCCACTCACACATGTATGCACAGAGGCACACACACCCCACCCACACAAACACTCAGGCACCCAAACAGATACTCAGACAACCAATCAATAACCCATAGAAACTCTCATATAGCTATTCACAAAACCATGCAGCCGCTTACACAGCAACAGACAGACAGATACAGACATTCACACAGTTTAGTCACTAGTCTGGAGTAAGATACGTTTATGACTCACTTATAGAGTCAGACACACACCTACTAAATCATCCATTCACACACTTATACACCCACTCATTCTTCCATAGGTTTTTCCCTATATATATATTAAACATATATAAAATTTACAGAAACACACACTCACTGGATGATGTCATCAGTGATGTCATTTCAGATGTCATCAGTGATGTCACTGACCATGTCATGAGTGATGTAATATGTGACGTCATCAGCAGTGCATTGCGGGGGCGCGAGTTATAGTTAGCTGAACTAACTATAATGGGGGAATTTCTAGGGTTTTGTACGAGGGAAATGTCCAGCTAACTATAACGCCCCTGAAACCTATGTTTTTTTCAGTGAATTTCTAAGATTTTTAAATGCCAATTCCTAACTATAACGCCCCTGAAACCTATGGTTTTTTTTGTGAAGGTTTTGTAAATGACAATTTTGAATGTATTAATTGTTATACTGATTTTTTTGATACTGATTTACTATATTTTTTAACTCTTTATTTTTAGATAGATTTTTTTAGATTACATTATAATTACATTATACATTACAATACAAAATATACTTTCTCAGAATGAATTACTTTAGTTTAAATACTTGGCAAATAGGCAACAGACTTTTAAGTACAGTAGTTACAGTTGTTGCAATGGGCAACACAATTTCAAACACAAAGCAACATTGAGCTCAATGTGAATTTCTAGTGAAATGCAATTAGTTACTTTATGGATTACTTTTCTAACCACAGGACTGGATCCTAGATTCAGTCCTTTGACATCTCCTGTAAACAGTTGAGTAAAAGCGCTTTGGTTACAGTAGTTATTTTTAAGGAATATTATTGTATTTTAAAAGTTGACACTTAGAAAAATGTTCACATAGAATCACCAATGTTATCTTATGGCTGAAAATTCACTTTGCAGGTAAGTAGTGTTATCATTACTTTTTCTTACTCAGTGGTGGATCCTGGATCCAGCACTGGCCAACCTCCTGTAAACAGTTGAAAGAATGTGTTTAAGTCATACAGATTATTTTTTAGGAATATTTTTAGTTTGTGAAAATAGACACTTAGGGGCATATTTACAACGAGGCGATAAAAAATTATCGCCGCTTTTGCGGCCGTTTTCGGCTGAAAAGCGGCGATAATTTTATCGCCTAATCAGCAAGGCCACGCTAACGCGTGAAACCTTGCTTTAGCGTCAGGATTCCTAACGCCCAGCTTTGCATCTCTAATGAGATGCAAAGTGGGCGTTCCTGACCTGGCATGACAGGAGAAATGTCGCTAAACGACATTTCTCCTATCAGCAAGCCTAACGCTATGAAGCATAGCGTCAGGAAAAGTAGCGATAACACCTGTTATCGCTACTTTCCTAACACCTGCTTCAGGACTGACTTAGCCATGATATCCTATGGAAGGAGGATATCATGGCTAAGTTTGTGAGTCCCTATCAACAAGCTAACGTGAGATTATCGCTGGGTTTCCAGCGATAATCTCACGTTAGCCAGTTAGAGCTAGGATTTTTATCGCTGATGAGATAAGCGTTGCTAATAGCACGCTATCTCAGCGATAAAAATCGGCGCTAGCCGGCAATAATTATCCAAGCGCTAAGTGCGCTCAGCGATAATTATTGCCGGTTGTTGTTGATATGCCCCTTAGAAACTTTTCTGGTGAAAACCACACAATGGATTCGTATGGAAGGAAATACAAGTTACTGGTAAGTACGCTTAGAATTACTCTTCCGGGTCAGTGCTGGGCTAAAAGATGCAGCCCTGGGTTCTCTCCTGATAACAGGTGAGTAAATCGGAATTCGTAGTTCGGCTGATTTTAGAGGAATATTTGTACGTTTCAAAAATGGACACTGAAAATTTTCTGGTGAAAACCACACAATGGATTCCTATGGAAGGAAATACAAGTTACTGGTAAGTACGCTTAGAATTACTCTTCAGGGTCAGTGCTGGGCTAAAAGATGCAGCCCTGGGTTCTCTCCTGATAACAGGTGAGTAGATCGGAATTCGTAGTTCGGCTGATTTTAGAGGAATATTTGTACGTTTCAAAATTGACACTTAGAAAATTGTCTGCTGAACACCACACAATGGATTCCTATGGAAGGAAATACAAGTTACTGGAAAGTACGCTTAGAATTACTTTTCAGGGTCAGTCCTGGGCTAAAAGATGCAGCCCTGTGTTCTCTCCTGATAACAGGTGAGTAAATCGGAATTCGTAGTTCGGCTGATTTTAGAGGAATATTTGTACGTTTCAAAAATGGACAATTAGAACATTTTCTGCTGAAAACCACACAATGGATTCCTATGGAAGGAAATACAACTTACTGGTAAGTACGCTTAGAATTACATTTCAGGGTCAGTGCTGGGCTAAAAGATGCAGCACTGGGTTCTCTCCTGATTACAGGTGAGTAAATCGGAATTCGTAGTTCGGCTGATTTTAGAGGAATATTTGTACGTTTCAAAAATGGACACTTAGAAAATTTTCTGGTGAAAACCACACAATGGATTCCTATGAAAGGAAATACATGTTACTGGTAAGTACGCTTAGAATTACTTTTCAGGGTCAGTGCTGGGCTAAAAGACGCAGCCCTGGGTTCTCTCCTGATAACAGGTGAGTAAATCGGAATTCGTAGTTCGGCTGATTTTAGAGGAATATTTGTACGTTTCAAAAATGGACAATTAGAAAATTTTCTGCTGAAAACCTCACAATGGATTCCTATGGAAGGAAATACAAGTTACTGGTAAGTACGCTTAGAATTATTTTTCAGGGTCAGTGCTGGGCTAAAAGATGCAGCTCTGGGTTCTCTCCTGATAACAGGTGAGTAAATCGGAATTTGTAGTTCGGCTGATTTTAGAGGAATATTTGTACAATGGTAAAGGAAGGGGGTGGGGCCTGAGGTGACGTGTGCAAACATGCCCTGTGGCACGTTTTAAGTTGGGGAATTAATTCCTCTTCAATCCTGCGACTAGACCACCAGGTACCTCCAGTATGCGTCAGGGAGCTGCGTTGCAGAGCGGTGTTCAGAGGCCACACCCCTTTTTACAACACTCTGCAACGCAGCTCCGTGGCACTTCCTGGAGGTACCTGGTGGGCTAGTTGGCCCCTAGGGGACCTCTGGATTGAAGAGGAAATAATTCCCTAAATTAAAACGCGCCACAGGGCGTGTTTGCACACATATCACCTCAGGCCCCGCCCCCTACCTTCACCACTGTGCAAACGCGCCCTGTGGCGTGTTTTAAGTTGGGGGATTAAGTCCCCTTGAATCCTGAGGTCCCCTGGCAGCCAACTTGCCCAACAGGTACCTCCAGTATGCTCCAAGGAGCTGCATTGCAGAGAGGTGTTCAGAGGCCACGCCCCTTTTCACAACACTCTGCAACGCAGCTCCGTGGCGCTTACTGGAGGTACCTGGTGGGCTAGTTAGCCCCCAGGGGACCTCTCGATTGAAGAGGAATGAATTCCCCAACTTAAAACGCGCCACAGGGCGTGTTTGCACAGTATCACCTCAGGCCCCGCCCCCTACCTTCACCACTGTGCAAACGCGCCCCGTGGCGCGTTTTAAGCTGGGGGATTAAGTCCCCTTGATTCCTGAGGTCCCCTAGCAGCCAACTAGGCCACCAGGTACCTCCAGTAAGCGCCACGGAGCTGCATTGCAGAGAGGTGCTAAAAGGGGTGTGGTCTCATTACACCTCTCCGCAACGCAGCCCCCTGGCGCATACTGGAGGTTCCTGGTGGGCTAGTTGGCCCCCAGGGACCCCTAGTATTCAAGGGGAATTAGTTCCCCCTCTGCAAACGCGCCAGGGGGCGCGTTTGCAGACTGGTGTAAGGAGGAGGCGTGGCCTCCGGCCCGATCCCGATCTTTTCTGCCGGCATTGCTTTTCGACATGGGGAGCAGTTAACATGCTGCTCCCCATGTGGAAAAGCAATCAGCTTTGCTTCATTGAAGCGCGAGCAGGTTTCCCTGCGCTCGCTTCAATGAAGCAAAGCAGTTTGCAATGACATGGTGGGAGCCGCGAGGATCCCGCCCTGTCATTGCAAACAGCAGTCTCCCGGGGGTGGGCACCCCGGGACACTGCAGGAGCCGGCCCTGGGGGGTGGCGGTCCCCAGGGCCATCATTGGCTCCAGGAGGGGGGCCGCGTGGCCCCCCTCCCACACGGACAAGTTGCCCTGGGGGGTGGCGGTCCCCGGTGCTGGGGGGGCCTGAGAGCCGCCCCATCGCAAATACTTTCAAGCCCCGGGGGGTGGCGGTCCCCGGGGCTGGGGGGGCTGTGAGCCCCCCCACCCATTTTCTATAAGCCCCGGTGGGTGGCGGTCCTTGGGGCAGTGTGGGGGGGATTGGGACCCCCCCACACTTTTTTATTTCTGCCCCCGGGATTTGGCCCCCCCGGGGGACAATTACCAAAGAAGGGCGGGAGCCCCGCGCTTCTTTTTTTTTTTTTCGGCCGAAATTCGCGCTGGGTGCGCGAATTTCGCCGATTTAAAAAAAAAAAAATACTTTTCTTGGCCCTGGGGGTCCTTGTGGTACCCCCTGAGCAGGCCTAGGGGATCAGGGTATTTCTACCTTGCCCCCTTGTCGCGTTTTGCGCCTTTGTTTTTGTGCTTTCCTGTGCCTCGGTTCTACCGAGGCACAAGATGGCTGCCAACACTTCCTGATTCAGAGTGTTGGCAGCCAATTAGCATTCAGCTCGTGCTCGGGAGGGTTCGGGAGGGTGCGGGGAGGATCTGGGGATCCTCCCCGGCCATAGATATCACTAACTTTTAACTCTAATTTTCTCAGGAACTACTGAGCGTATTTACACCATTTAAGCAAAAGGCACGAGTCTGAACTGAGGACTACCTCCTTGCCAAATTTGGTGTAATTCCGTTCAGCAGTTCGGGCTGTAGCTGCGACAAAAGGTCCTAGGGGAAATTGCATGGGGAAAACACGTTTTGGGACCCCCCTTTTTTCTCGGCCCCCGCTTGACGAATCACCACGAAACTTTCAGGGTAGGAGCAGAGCGGAGCTGGCCAAAAGTTTTGAAAATTTCGCGAAGATTCATCAACCGGCGCCAAAGAAATTCCCAATAGAATGTTGCGGATTTCCTATGGAAAATAGGTCCTAACTATAACTATCTACTGCTGACTGCCAGTAGATAAAATATATATATATATATATATATATATCCAAACAACACCGCCCAGCTCCCTTGCTCTCAACAGTGTGGGTGCGCCGATTGCGCAGGCGATACCGCAACCAAATATTTCAAAAACACCACGTCTTCAACCAAGAAACGTGCAGCGCACTCCAAGCTCGTTCCAAAGAATTTTTCTTTATTGATAGTTTTCCGTGAGAAGCTAACACACGCGTTCCGGCACCCTGGCCTTCGTCAGTGTTAGTTAATTCATTCAAAAGCCACATATAAATAACAAATGTGCTCATTGGACGGAATTGAAAGTAAGCAAAATCGACAGAGGACTTGCCATGTAATTAACAAAAAATCAATCGTTGCCGTAGCGGCCATTTTAGCCTGGTTGGTTGAACAAAAGAATCGTAATGCAATCAAAAAGAATAATATCCAATCCAACCGTGTCAACTTGATATATAAATTATGCAACATATAGAGCCACTAAACATGCAGAGTATAAAAAAATATATATACATACATATATACATTGCGGTTTCCCTTAGAAAAATAGATCCATTCAATTGGATGTGTTTCCATATTAGACTATCTCAATAAATTCATTGAAAATACTGTTATGTTGATGACATTTAGAGACTGGGAATACTCTGCCTAAGATCAATGCGGCTTAATACATTGACACAGTTCCATACTGGAAATAAACTTTACATATATACATTCATGCAACAAATTATTAAATGTGACTGCTGGATTTCATTCTTGAAAAATACAGCCCTCCAATGGGCTAATATCCAGAAAAAATTCAAACTAAAATGAAGGTACACCATTGTGGAATACTTCATATAAATGACACATGTGCAGGTAATGAATTAATAAATGATATATGCAAATAATGTGTGCAGATCAAAATCATATGTAGAAGAAAGAAGTCGAAGAAAGGAGGTTCACCCAATCCGCATAGGTTTCCATATTGCTATAACTCCTTCCAAATCTAACTGCATACAAAATATCATATAAGGTTAGACTTGACTCAGCCAATGAAGGACCACAGTTCTTCCTCCATATTAAGACCCCCAGGGGTACGTGTTTGGAGTTCGATAATAAAGCGTGCCTCCAATTGACGCAACTCCTTAACCCTGTCTCCTCCTCTTTCAGTAATGGGGACATGGTCTAAGCAGAAGTAGCTGAGTCTGTCACTGCGGGATTCGTGTTTTTCAGCGAAATGCCTCGCTACAGGGTAAGTTATATCGCGGTTTGTGATTGCCCGTGTGTGCTCCAACACTCGTTTTTTGGCGGGATGGATGGTACTCCCGATGTATTGGAGACCACACGGGCATGTCAAACAGTAGATTAATTCATTACCCGCACATGTGTCATTTATATGAATTATTCCACGATGGTGTACCTTCATTTTAGTTTGAATTTTTTCTGGATATTAGCCCATTGGAGGGCTGTATTTTTCAAGAATGAAATCCAGCAGTCACATTTAATAATTTGTTGCATGAATGTATATATGTAAAGTTTATTTCCAGTATGGAACTGTGTCAATGTATTAAGCCGCATTGATCTTAGGCAGAGTATTCCCAGTCTCTAAATGTCATCAACATAACAGTATTTTCAATGAATTTATTGAGATAGTCTAACATGGAAACACATCCAATTGAATGGATCTATTTTTCTAAGGGAAACCGCAATGTATATATGTATGTATATATATTTTTTTGTACTCTGCATGTTTAGTGGCTCTATATGTTGCATAATTTATATATCAAGTTGACACGGTTGGATTGGATATTATTCTTTTTGATTGCATTACGATTCTTTTGTTCAACCAACCAGGCTAAAATGGCCGCTACGGCAACGATTGATTTTTTGTTAACTACATGGCAAGTCCTCTGTCGATTTTGCTTACTTCCAATTCCGTCCAATGAGCACATTTGTTATTTATATGTGGCTTTTGAATGAATTAACTAACACTGACGAAGGCCAGGGTGCCGGAACGCGTGTGTTAGCTTCTCACGGAAAACTATCAATAAAGAAAAATTCTTTGGAACGAGCTTGGAGTGCGCTGCACGTTTCTTGGTTGAAGACGTGGTGTTTTTTATATATATATATATATATATATATCCGACCAAACCTCCCCTCTGTTCCGAAAGGAGAAGAGCACACGCAGGATTTCAGGAATAGCTGCTCTTTAATAAAACATGGCTTGTGCATGACGCGTTTCGTATTTAAACTTTCTCAAATGCTGCCAAACAATTCAAACTGTTTCCCAACCTCCTCTTTAAGCTCCTAGCCTCATTACGATTGGTTGAGGCAGTGCTGACGTCATCTTGCAAGGAAAGCCCGAACCCAGGAATCCAGGTACGAGCGGATCAGACACCAATTCGTAAGTACTTGCCCCAGTGGGCGGTGTCTGATCCCATCTCCATGTATACGCCTTGAATGTCGAAAAGGTGGTTTTAAGGGGGTGGGAAAGCAGCCTCCTGAGTCCAACACCCCACCGAACAAATCCCTATGTCGACCTGTGCACACGGCTTGGGTAAGCAGCGTGTCCCTCGCAAAGTTGCTGTCCATCAATGACGGCCAGGTAATACCAGGGAAAGCGGCGGTCCGGTGTTACCACAGTGTCTGTAGTGCCTCCAAAGTTGCCACCAAATCCACCGGACACTTCAGGGGTGGGCGCTCACAAAGGTGCTCGTGGCTTGCACCTAAAACATCCGACCAAACCTCCCCTCTGTTCCGAAAGGAGAAGAGCACACGCAGGATTTCAGGAATAGCTGCTCTTTAATAAAACATGGCTTGTGCATGACGCGTTTCGTATTTAAACTTTCTCAAATGCTGCCAAACAATTCAAACTGTTGACGTCACATATTACATCACTCATGACATGGTCAGTGACATCACTCATGACATCACTGATGACATCTCAAATGACATCACTGATGACATCACTGATGACATCATCCAGTGAATGTGTGTTTTTCTGAAAATTAAATATGTTTTATATATGTATATCTCAAGGTCGATGGAAGAATAAATGGGTATATAAGTGTCTAAATGGATGATTTGTTTTTGAAAAATTGATTGTGTAACTGACTGATTAAGTGTATCATAGTGAATACATGGCTTAGTGAGTAATGTTTAAATATGTAAATATCTGTATCAGTCTCTCACTTTGTGTATAAGTGGCTGCATGGGTTGGTGAGTAGCTACATGGGTGTCTATATAGGTTATTAGTTGGTTTTTTGAGTATCAGTCTGAGTGTCTGCATGGTTCGGTGGGGGGTATTACGTAGTGCATAGGTGCATGAATGATTGACTCACTGTTTGTATGTGTTGAAGACAGCATGTGTGCAGGACTGTATGGGTGGATGAGTGTGTGTAAGGGTGTTTTAGTGAGTGAATGACTGTCTCAATAGTGTCATGTGAGTAACTACATATGTTTTAAACTAGTATATGTGACTATTGGTGTATATAAGTGAGTATATGTGAGAGTGAGAGATTGAAAGAGTTCCTGTATGAATAAGTATGTGTTTCTATAAGTGATTGTTTAAAAGACTAAGTATGTGTAAGTTTCCGTAGAAGTAAGTGTGGTGGTGTGTGTATAACTGCATATGCAAGTAAATGTATGTTTGATTCTTTATTAGCATGAGTGACTATGTGTGTGAGAAACTCTATGGATCAGTGGCATTGTGTAACAGGATGTATAGGTGTATGAGTACATATGATGAGTGAGTACATGTATGAGTGACTGTATAGGACTGTTGGTGAATGAGTGGATGTGTATGTGGATCTTAGAATTACTGACGAGGTTGTTGTAACTGGTATTGGTATGTCCATTGTTTTGAAAATTTTAGTCTCTATTTTTGAATGTGTGTATCAAAGGTTATAGTAGGGCGAGAGGAGGTCTGCCACTCTATCACAAGGCTGATGTCATCAGTGATGTCATCAGTGATGTCATTTGAGATGTCATCAGTGATGTCACTGACCATGTCATGAGTGATGTAATATGTGACGTCATCAGCAGTGCATTGCGGGCGCGCGAGTTATAGTTAGCTGAACTAACTATAACGGGGGAATTTCAATGGTTTTGTACAAATGAAAAGTCCAGCTAACTATAACACCCCTGAAACCTATGGTTTTTTCAGTGAATTTCTGAGGTTTTTTAAATGCTAATTCCTAACTATAACGTGCCTGAAACCTATGTTTTTTTCTGTGAATTTCAAAGGTTTTTTAAATGCTAATTTCTAACTATGCCTACAGAGATAGGACATGTGAAGAAAGAAGAAAAAATGCACAGAAAGAAACAAAAGAAGTGCAGAAAGAAGCAACAGAAGTCCTCAAAGACGAAGAAAAGTGCAGGAAGAAGGATAACGTGCAGAAAGAACAAAAAGAAGAGCAGAAAGAAGCCTTGTTGCAAATCTTCCTGTACCCTCAACTTTTTCAGACGGATACTGGTGGTAACTGAGTCTGACTAACCAGTCCTAGAGCCAGTGCTATGTTAAAAGACACTTAGAATACAGTGAAAACACCTACATACACTAGGGAACATTATGCGTTAGGGTCCCCCTGTGATTAGCATGACCTCCTCTGTAAGCCCCTAGAATATACTAGGGCAGGGGGATTAAAACTACCTCTTAAAACAGGCCACAGGGCGTTTTTGCACACGTTAACTCAGGCCCCGTCCCCTCCCTTCACCACTGTGTAAACACGCCCTGTGTCCGTTTTTAGTTGGGAGATTAAGTTCATTTGAATCCTGAGGGTCCCTAGGGTCCAACTAGCCCACTAGGTACCTCCAGTAAGTGCCAAAGAGCTGCGTTGCGGAGAGGTGTAAAAAGTGGCACGACCTGGACCACCTCTCTGCAATGCAGCTCAGTGGCGCTTACTGGAAGCACTTGGTGGGCTAGTTAGCCCCCAGGGGCCCTCAGTATTGAAGGGAAATTATATCCCCAATTTAAAACGTGCCATAGTGCGTGTTTGCACACGTCACCTCAGGCCCCGTCCCCTCCCTTCACCACTGTGTAAACGCGCCCTGTGGCTGTTCTAAGTTGAGAGATTAAGTCCCCTTGAATCCTAAGGGTCCCTAGGGTCAAACTAGACCACTAGGTACCTCCAGTAAGCGCCACAGAGCTGTGTTGCAGAGAGGTGTAAAAAGGGGCTTGGCCTCAGAACACCTGTCTGCAGCGCAGCTCCCTGGCGCATACTGGAGATGCCTGTTGGGCTAGTTGGCCCTCAGGGACCCTCAGTATTGAAGAGGAATTAATTCCCCAACTTACAACTCGCCAAGGGGCGCGCTTGCAGAGTGCTGCAAGGAGGGGGTGTGGCCTCCGGCGCGATGCCAGTCTTTTATTTATTTTAATTGTTTAAGAAGGGGGGCTGTGTGGTTCCCCTTCTTATTCTAATTTAGTGGCCCTGATGACCCCATCCCCCAAGGCCTGTCTCCTAATTATATTTTTTTGACCCCAATCCCTAGGGCCGGCCACTGTTTTTTATTATTTTTAAAAAATATATATTTATAGACACACCTACGACATGCTGGACAAACCGTACGTACCTATCACCGTGACGATTTGCGTGATATTCATTAAAAGGCGACTATGCATACAATGAATCCACGTGGAATGTATTTACACCACTAGTGAAGCTCTGACATGTCTGATGCCCTACCGTGCCTAATCCCGGTAGACACCCTTGTCGTTTATTTATACAAACATGGGTAGCTATTGATGGGCACATTTAATACGCATGCACACCAAGCCATTCAAAGGGGATTCGACAAAAATTCGACCAAAACTATGCAAGAAACCCCCCTCACGGTTAATAAAACACACATCCACTGCCGGATGTGTAATACTTTTTATTTTACTCTCTGGAAAGGGGACGAACATCACTTGAGAGTCACAGCGCGCTCCTGGCAGAGCCCAATGCTGTGTTACACCCACCATTGCCTGCTGAGTGCCACACACCTCTGTGTTGTATTCCACTAGCTAGTGCATATGCTATGACACTCTCTAGCCCATGTGCACTGTAACACCACCCCGTGAATATGTCATGCCACACTTGTCTTCGCACGGGTTATATTGCCCCATCTAACGTGCCTTCCTCGATGCCTATGTTATAACGCACATTGCTATGCCATACATATTACAATCTGGGATCCATATCTTTGTCACAGTGTATATGCAACGTTACACTCCCCAGCACATATTTTATATTACAACTTTAGAGACTAGTTAGGTTACACAACACTGCCCTGTGCATATTACACTCCAAGGCGCATATCGCATAGCACGCGCTAGTGCCTGTGCTATCTCGCGCTCTCCAATGAATCTGTCATTGCGCACAATGTATTGCATATTATATTTCACGCCCGGTTCATCTTATATCACACTTTTGGGTGCATAGTTTATACCATACACTATATCTAGTTTTCATTTTCAATCGTGCTCTCAGGACTATGTTCTATATAACACTGTGTTCACCTACCATTTTCACGGGCATTACATTTTGCGATGGGGGTGGAGGGTCAGGGGGTGTTTCTGCCAAGTGAGCCCGGAGTCACAGTCACAAACGTCCTCTTCTTCCTGAATAAAAGTTAGATTATGCTGCATACTTGTTCATATTTTAAGTAGTTCGCACAGACACACGTTTTAAAAACAATAAAGTTCCTAATACCCGCCTTCTCTGAACAGTTAGCTTGCTGCCCCATCCCCCTCCTCCCTATCCTCTGTTGTGTGAATCCATGGACTAGCCTCCTCCCTCCTGCCATGCATGGTCTGATGTGCTGCCACTGCCCTCAATTTAGTATGATGTACCAGTCCACTCCTCCTGCCCTCCATTGCCCAATTCTATGCCCCATCATTGACCTCCTGCTTAAACTCTGTGCTTGGCTTGCTGCCCCTATTCTCCTTCCCCCTGCCCTCCGATGTCTTTGTGCATGTCCCTGCTCCATCCTTTTTGCCCACCATGTTCCATGGACCTGCCACTCCTATCTACACTGAGTGTTCTGTTGAGCTGCCACTCCCCTCCCACCTGCCTAGCATTGTCAGATGATTGTAACCTGTCCCTGCCACCTCCACCCTGCCTGTCCACATGCCATGCCCCTATCCTCTTCCTCCTGTCCTACATGGTCCATTGTACTGCCACACCCTTCTGCCCTCCCTGGTCTGTTGTGCTGCAACTGCTCCTCCTGCCTGCCCCTTGTGGTCTGTTGTGAGGCCCCTTCCCCTGAACTTTCTTGTCTGTGCACAGGTCCTGACCCTCCCTTCTATCCTCCATCGTGCATGCCCCTGCACCCTCCTTCTTGCCCATCATAGCCATTGTGCTGCCACTAACCCTCCCACTTGCCATGCATGGTCTTCTGTGCTGCCATGGCCCCTCCCACCTTCCCTGTGTGGTCAGTTAGCTGCCCCTGACCCCCTCCCACCTTCCCTCCATGGTCTGTGTGTATGCCATCACAGTCTCCCTGTTGCTCTTCATGTTGTGTCTTGCTTCTAGTGCCCATCCTGCCTGACCTCCATGGCTATCTTGCTGCTCCTGCCCTGCCCCCTTGCCCCCAGCCCTCTGTTTACATGTGCAGACCCCTACTCCCTCCCTCCTGGCTTGTCTGTTCCATTGTAATGCCCCTGATCCGTCCCTCCTGCCCTTTATGGTCTGTTATGCTGCAGCTTTCTCTCCTGTCTGTCCATTATGGTCAGCTAGCTACCATTGCCTCTTGCCTCTCTGTTCTCTGTTGTCCATGTGCATGGTCCTGTCCCCTCCCTCTTGCTTTCTATGGATTGTTGTGCTGCACTCCCGTCCCGCATGCCCTGTGTGGTGTATTGTGCTGCTGCAAACCCTGATGCCTGCCCTGCAGGGTCAGTTTGGTGCACCTCTCCATGTCCCTCCTGTCCTCTGTTATCCAAGTCCATGTCCCTATCCCATTTCCTTCCATGATCCAATGTACCATACTTGCGAACATTTTGAACTTGGTAAGAGGGAGATTTTGAAAAAAAACTGGGGTATTGATTTTCCCCTTTGAGTTACATTGAAAAAGAGGAGATTGTAGACAGGAGACAGATCAAATAAAGCCCATTTGAGCTTAAAAACATTAGACGTTTCCTGGCTGAATCGGGTCTGTTGGCATGTATGGTTGTACTACCATTGCCTCTTCCTTCTGCCCACAATGGTCTATTACATTGCCACAGCCTCTCTTGCAAGTCCTGTATTGTTGGTTTGTTGCCCCTGCCCCCCTTTCCACTGCCCTCCATAGTCTGTTGTGCTGCCACGGCCCTTCCTGCCTGCTCAGTGTGGTTAAAATGTTGCCTTTGCACCCTCCTACCTGCCTTCAATTTTCAGAGTCCGTGCCCCTGGCCTCTGCCTCTCAACAGTATCCTAATGAACAACTAGATTGCTAACATTCTATATTTATTACAAAAGTGTGGAACGCCTGACGTCATCTTGATGTAATCAAAACTGTAATACCTAGAGCATTTCCTTTAGAAATTACATATATGAGATGGTCTTATTGGCATCAAAATTATGGTTAGTGCTCTAAAAGACTGATATAAGGACATATTTTCTGAGTTTTCAAATAGCGACAAAGCACTTTTAAATTATTTGTTATCTTTATGTTTTTTTATACAGTTGACCACTTGATTAAATTTTGCACTTAGGGGAGAGAATGTGGTGTTACTTCCAGAACTGCAGACTTTGCAACTGGGGAACCAGGTTGGAGTTTCTGCTTCAGCTCGACATTCTGTGATTCTGGTAAAATCACTTAGTCTCCCCATGTCTACAACCAAAATGAATTTGTTCTTGTGTGATGTAACCAATGCTCATGTAAAGCACTCCAATACCTGACAAGTCTGCACTATATAACACTGCAAAAACACAAAATAATAAGTGTTTTGCACACTTCTGTCATTGGGCTATATTTGGGCTACATCTGGGTGATTTTGGGCTACATTTGGGCTCTTTTGTCTCCGGTGGCCATCTTGGGAGATTTATTTGTTATGAAGTTTCCTAATTTCCTCATGTACTGCAGCCTCCTCAGTAGGAAATGCTTTCAGTTTTTTACTTTGATTCCATCATGAAGGTATTCAGCTATGTCACACATTTGCCATAAATTCCGAATGTTAGCACTCTAGTTGCTCATTCGATCACTGTAGTAAAACTACTGTTCACCATGGAAGTCTGCTCCTGGTATTAAAAGTGCATGTTTCAGTCTGCATGTCAGAATTTTTTAATGAAATAGAAGAGGATTTGAGAAGTCACTCAAAATGTGCCCTCATTTTCTTTCTTCAGCATTAATCATAATTTCTATGGCAAAATTAACCCCCTCATTGTGTTCCTTTTTAAATTAAATGTTTTAAGTGTTACCAGTTTATTCCAATCAAGATGGCTTCAGGTTTGCCATAGTTTTGTCATAATGAAGACAGTAAGCGCTCTAGTTGTTTTTAAGAACACTCTGGGACATTCTGTCATTGGGCTATACTTGGGCTACATCTGGGGGATATTTGGGCTACATTTGGGCTCTTTTGTCTCTGGTGGCCATCTTGGGAGACTTATTTGTTATGACGTTTCCTAATTTCCTCATTTACTGCAGTGTCCTCAGTAGGAAATACTTTCAGTTTTTTACTTTGATTCCATCAAGAAGGCATTCAGATGTGTCACACATTTGCCATAAATTCAGAATGTTAGCACTCTTTTTGCTCATTAGATCACTGTAGTAAAGCTACTGCTCACCAGGGAAAACTGCTGCTGGTATTGAAAGTGCATGTTTCAGTCTGCATGTCAGAATTTTTTAATGAAATAGAAGAGGATTTGAGATGTCACTCAAAATGTGCCCTAATTTTTCTTTCTGCAGCACTAATCATACTCTTTATGGAAAAATGAACCCCCTCATTTTGTTCCTTTTTAAATTAAATGTTTTAAGAGTTACCACTTTAATCCAAGCAAGATGGCTTCAGGTGTGCCATACGTTTATCATAAGTAGGACTGTTAGCGCTCTAGTTGTTCTTTGGAACACTCTGGGAAGCTGCAGTAGAACACAAAGGAATCAACTACCAGTCTCTGCCCTTGTGGGATGTACATGTTTTACTGAGAATGTCTGACTTTATTCTCACATGACTGAGAAAGATAATGTGAATTTACAGAAAATAAGCTCTCAGTTTAGCTTACAGATCACCTTCCAAACCTGTGGGAAAAGCATGAGAAAATATTTTTCTCTCAATCATGATATCCCAGCAGAAGGCTTTTTCACATGGTGAAATCACCTTAGAACATACCACAGTTCCTAAAATGTGAATGGTACCATCAACAAATGATTTATAATGTAACTAAAGTCTTAAAACCTTCTATGAACAAAAAAGAACGTACGGCTGACCACAGTTAAGCACACCAAATCCAAAATCAACATATAAATTTTAAGAAGGTGCAAAAACACGTCCAGAGCATGCCGTACTTTTGCTCTACTGGAAAACCAGATATACAAACTTTTAACACAAAGACGGTGCACCAAGGAAAAAAGTCTTTTCAATAAGTCCAATTTGTTGTTCTTTTATTTCCATTCAATTTTTCAAAAAACAGACTCAGCCAACGCGTTTCGTTCTCTACGAACTTCGTCAGGGCATGGATTATCTCCAAGGAGCGGCCACCATATATTCCAAAAGAAACACTGCCGTCCTTCCAGTGTAATATGAATATATATGACCTCTGCAGATGTAGAGGTTCTTATTAAGATATCACCGGCTAGTCCAACATTTAATTAATCAAGTCCCCTTATGTCCGGTTTATATGTTTCACGAAAAGAAGTAAGACGACCTTGTTGTCGTATATTTATGCCCACAGTACAGGCTCCATCATTCGGGACTCCGGCGACGCTTCTCGTGGAGCCTCCGAGGCTCCAGGCTCACTGGACGCGTCGGGGTCAGGGCGGCCGGCACTAGAGAGCTCCCGCTCCTCGGGGGCTCTCTCTCTCTTCAGGGCCCCGGGGCCCTGAAGAGAGAGAGAGCCCCCGAGGAGCGGGAGCTCTCTAGTGCCGGCCGCCCTGACCCCGACGCGTCCAGTGAGCCTGGAGCCTCGGAGGCTCCACGAGAAGCGTCGCCGGAGTCCCGAATGATGGAGCCTGTACTGTGGGCATAAATATACGACAACAAGGTCGTCTTACTTCTTTTCGTGAAACATATAAACCGGACATAAGGGGACTTGATTAATTAAATGTTGGACTAGCCGGTGATATCTTAATAAGAACCTCTACATCTGCAGAGGTCATATATATTCATATTACACTGGAAGGACGGCAGTGTTTCTTTTGGAATATATGGTGGCCGCTCCTTGGAGATAATCCATGCCCTGACGAAGTTCGTAGAGAACGAAACGCGTTGGCTGAGTCTGTTTTTTGAAAAATTGAATGGAAATAAAAGAACAACAAATTGGACTTATTGAAAAGACTTTTTTCCTTGGTGCACCGTCTTTGTGTTAAAACCTTCTATGAACTGCAACGCTTTTTAATGAGGTGCTATCATGTATATTGGTCCCAAGATGGCTGCCAACACTTCTTGGATGAAGTGCTGACAGCCAATCAGATCTCAGGATGAGATGTGTGGTTAGGCTCCGCCCACATATATATATGATTTTACTTTTGATTTTCTCAGGAACTACTGAACAGATTTATTCCATATATGCAAAAGGCACATCCCTGAGCTGAGGACTACCTCTCTGCCAAATTTCAAGTAATTCTGTTCAGCCGTTCGGTCTGTACCTTGGACTAAAGGTCCCTATGGAAAATTGCATGGGGAAAACGTGTTTTGGGGCCCCCCTTTTTTCTCAGCCCCCGCTTGACGAATCCCCCCGAGACTTTCAGGGTAGGAGCGGAGCGGAGTGCCCCACCTATTTTGAAAATTTCGCGTGGATTCGGCAACCGGCGCCAAAGTTATTCCAAATAGAATGTTGCAGATTTCCTATGGAAACACGGTCCTAACTATAACTATCTACTGGCGACCACCAGTAGATAATATATATATATATATATATATATATATATATTCACAGAAAAAACCATAGGTTTCAGGCACGTTATAGTTAGGAATTAGCATTTAAAAAACCTCAGAAATTCACTGAAAAAACCATAGGTTTCAGGGGTGTTATAGTTAGCTGGACTTTTCACTTGTACAAAACCATTGAAATTCCCCCGTTATAGTTAGTTCAGCTAACTATAACTCGGGCGCACGCAATGCACTGCTGATGACGTCACATATTACATCACTCATGACATGGTCAGTGACATCACTCATGACATCACTGATGACATCTCAAATGACATCACTGATGACATCACTGATGACATCATCCAGTGAATGTGTGTTTTTCTGAAAATTAAATATGTTTTATATATGTATATCTCAAGGTCGCTGGAAGAATAAATGGGTATATAAGTGTCTAAATGGATGATTTGTTTTTGAAAAATTGATTGTGTAACTGACTGATTAAGTGTATCATAGTGAATACATGGCTTAGTGAGTAATGTTTAAATATGTAAATATCTGTATCAGTCTCTCACTTTGTGTATAAGTGGCTGCATGGGTTGGTGAGTAGCTACATGGGTGTCTATATAGGTTATTAGTTGGTTTTTTGAGTATCAGTCTGAGTGTCTGCATGGTTCGGTGGGGGGTATTACGTAGTGCATAGGTGCATGAATGAGTGACTCACTGTTTGTATGTGTTGAACATAGCATGTGTGCAGGACTGTATGGGTGGATGAGTGTGTGTATGGGTGTGTTAGTGAGTGAATGACTGTCTCAATAGTGTCTTTATGAGTAACTACATATGTTTTAAACTAGTATATGTGACTATTGGTGTATATATGTGAGTATATGTGAGAGTGAGAGATTGAAAGAGTTCCTGTATGAATAAGTATGTGTTTCTATAAGTGATTGTTTAAAAGACTAAGTATGTGTAAGTTTCCGTAGAAGTAAGTATGGTGGTGTGTGTATAACTGTATATGCAAGTAAATGTATGTTTGATTCTTTATTAGCATGAGTGACTATGTGTGTGAGTAACTCTATGGATGAGTGGCATTGTGTAACAGGATGTATAGGTGTATGAGTACATATGATGAGTGAGTACATGTATGAGTGACTGTATAGGACTGTTGGTGAATGAGTGGATGTGTATGTGGATCTTAGAATTACTGAAGAGGTTGTTGTAACTGGTATTGGTATGTCCATTGTTTTGAAAATTTTAGTCTCTATTTTTGAATGTGTGTATCAAAGGTTATATTAGGGTGAGACGAGGTCTGCCACTCTATCACAAGGATGATGTCATCAGTGATGTCATCAGTGATGTCATTTGAGATGTCATCAGTGATGTCATGAGTGATGTCACTGACCATGTCATGAGTGATGTAATATGTGACGTCATCAGCAGTGCATTGCGGGCGCCCGAGTTATAGTTAGCTGAACTAACTATAACGGGGGAATTTCAATGGTTTTGTACAAGTGAAAAGTCCAGCTAACTATAACACCCCTGAAACCTATGGTTTTTTCAGTGAATTTCTGAGGTTTTTTAAATGCTAATTCCTAACTATAACGTGCCTGAAACCTATGGTTTTTTCTGTGAATTTCAAAGGTTTTTTAAATGCTAATTTCTAACTATGCCTACAGAGATAGGACATGTGAAGAAAGAAGAAAAAATGCACAGAAAGAAACAAAAGAAGTGCAGAAAGAAGCAACAGAAGTCCTCAAATACGAAGATAAGTGCAGGAAGAAGGATAACGTGCAGAAAGAACAAAAAGAAGAGCAGAAAGAAGCCTTGTTGCAAAATCATCCTGTACCCTCAACTTTTTCAGACGGATACTGGTGGTAACTGAGCCTGACTAACCAGTCCTAGAGCCAGTGCTATGTTAAAAGACACTTAGAATACAGTGAAAACACCTACATACACTAGGGAACATTATGCGTTGGGGTCCCCCTGTGATTAGCATGACCTCCTCTGTAAGCCCCTAGTATATAAGAGGGCATGGGGATTAAAACTACCTCTTAAAACAGGCCACAGGGCGTTTTTGCACACGTTAACTCAGGCCCCGTCCCCTCCCTTCACCACTGTGTAAACACGCCCTGTGTCCATTTTTAGTTGGGAGATTAAGTTCATTTGAATCCTGAGGGTCCCTGGGGTCCAACTAGCCCACTAGGTACCTCCAGTAAGTGCCACAGAGCTGCGTTGCAGAGAGGTGTAAAAAGTGGCACGGCCTGGACCACCTCTCTGCAATGCAGCTCAGTGGCGCTTACTGGAAGCACTTGGTGGGCTAGTTAGCCCCCAGGGGCCCTCAGTATTGAAGGGAAATTATATCCCCAATTTAAAACGTGCCATAGTGCGTGTTTGCACACGTCACCTCAGGCCCCGTCCCCTCCCTTCACCACTGTGTAAACGCGCCCTGTGGCTGTTCTAAGTTGAGAGATTAAGTCCCCTTGAATCCTAAGGGTCCCTAGGGTCAAACTAGACCACTAGGTACCTCCAGTAAGCGCCACAGAGCTGCGTTGCAGAGAGGTGTAAAAAGGGGCTTGGCCTCAGAACACCTGGCTGCAGCGCAGCTCCCTGGCGCATACTGGAGATACCTGTTGGGGGCGCGTTTGCAGAGTGCTGCACGGAGGGGGCATGGCCTCCGGCACGATGTCAGTCTTTTATTTATTTTAGTTTTTTTAGAAGGGGGGCTGTTTGGTTCCCCTTCTTATTCTAATTTATTGGCCCTGATGACCCCATCCCCCAGGGTCAGTCTCCTAATTATATTTTTTTGACCCCAATCCCCAGGGCCGGCCACTGTTTTTTATTATTTTTAAAAAATATATATTTATAGACACACCTAGGACATGCTGGACAAACCGTACGTACCTATCACCATGACGATTTGCGTGATATTCATTAAAAGGCGACTATGCATGCAATGAATCCACGTGGAATGTATTTACACCACTAGTGAAGCTCTGACATGTCTGATGCCCTACCGTGCCTAATCCCGGTAGACACCCTTGTCGTTTATTTATACAAACTTGGGTAGCTATTGACGGGCACATTTAATACACATGCACACCAAGCCATTCAAAGGGGATTCGACAAAAATTCGACCAAAACTATGCAAGAAACCCCCCTCACGGTTAATAAAACACACATCCACTGCCGGATGTGTAATACTTTTTATTTTACTCTCTGGAAAGGGGACGAACATCACTTGAGAGTCACAGCGCGCTCCTGACAGAGCCCAATGCTACAAGGTTACACCCACCATTGCCTGCCGTGTGCCACACACCTCTGTGTTGTATTCCACTAGCTAGTGCATATGCTATGACACTCTCTAGCCCATGTGCACTGTAACACCACCCCGTGAATATGTCATGCCACACTTGTCTTCGCACGGGTTATATTGCCCCATCTAACGTGCCTTTCTCGATGCCTATGTTATAACGCACAGTGCTATGCCATACATATTACAATCTGGGATCCATATCTTTGTCACAGTGCATATGCAACCTTACACTCCCCAGCACATATTTTATATTACAACTTTAGAGACTAGTTAGGTTACACAACACTGCCCTGTGCATATTACACTCCAAGGCGCATATCGCATAGCACGCGCTAGTGCCTGTGCTATCTCGCGCTCTCCAATGAATCTGTCATTGCGCACAATGTATTGCATATTATATTTCACGCCCGGTTCATCTTATATCACACTTTTTGGTGCATAGTTTATACCATACACTATATCTAGTTTTCATTTTCAATCGTGCTCTCAGGACTATGTTCTATATAACACTGTGTTCACCTACCCTTTTCACGGGCATTACATTTTGCGATAGGGGGTGGAGGGTCAGGGGGTGTTTCTGCCAAGTGAGCCCGGAGTCACAGTCACAAACGTCCTCTTCTTCCTGAATAAAAGTGAGATTATGCTGCATACTTGTTCATATTTTAAGTAGTTCGCACAGACACAATGTTTTAAAAACAATAAAGTTCCTAATACCCGCCTTCTCTGAACAGTTAGCTTGCTGCCCCATCCCCTTCCTCCCTATCCTCTGTTGTGTGAATCCATGGACTAGCCTCCTCCCTCCTGCCATGCACGGTCTGATGTGCTGCCACTGCCCTCAGTATGATGTACCAGTCCACTCCTCCTGCCCTCCATTGCCCAATTCTATGCCCCATCATTGACCTCCTGCTTAAACTCTGTGCTTAGCTTGCTGCCCCTATTCTCCTTCCCCCTGCCCTCCGATGTCTTTGTGCATGCCCCTGCTCCATCCTTTTTGCCCACCATGTCCCATGGACCTGCCACTTCTATCTACTCTGAGTGTTCTGTTGAGCTGCCACTCCCCTCCCACCTGCCTAGCATTGTCAGATGACTGTAACCTGTCCCTGCCACCTCCACCCTGCCTGTCCACATGCCATGCCCCTATCCTCTTCCTCCTGTCCTACATGGTCCATTGTACTGCCACACCCTTCTGCCCTCCCTGGTCTGTTGTGCTGCAGCTGCTCCTCTTGCCTGCCCCGTGTGGTCTGTTGTGAGGTCCCTTCCCCTGAACTTTCTTGTCTGTGCACAGGTCCTGACCCTCCCTTCTATCCTCCATCGTCCTTTGTGCATGCCCCTCCACCCTCCTTCTTGCCCATCATAGCCATTGTGCTGCCACTAACCCTCCCACTTGCCATGCATGGTCTTCTGTGCTGCCATGGCCCCTCCCACCTTCCCTGTGTGGTCAGTTAGCTGCCCCTGACCCCCTCCCACCTTCCCTCCATGGTCTGTGTGTATGCCATCACAGTCTCACTGTTGCTCTTCATGGTGTGTCTTGCTTCTAGTGCCCATCCTGCCTGACCTCCATGGCTATCTTGCTGCTCCTGCCCTGCCCCCTTGCCCCCAGCCCTACTCCCTCCCTCCTGGCTTGTCTGTTCCATTGTAATGCCCCTGATCCGTCCCTCCTGCCCTTTATGGTCTGTTATGCTGCAGCTTTCTCTCCTGTCTGTCCATTATGGTCAGCTAGCTACCATTGCCTCTTGCCCCTCTGTTCTCTGTTGTCCATGTGCATGGTCCTGTCCCCTCCCTCTTGCTTTCTATGGATTGTTGTGCTGCACTCCCGTCCTGCATGCCCTGTGTGGTGTATTGTGCTGCTGCAAACCCTGATGCCTGCCCTGCAGGGTCAGTTTGGTGCACCTCTCCATGTCCCTCCTGTCCTCTGTTATCCAAGTCCATGTCCCTATCCCATTTCCTTCCATGATCCAATGTACCATACTTGCGAACATTTTGAACTTGGTAAGAGGGAGATTTTGAAAAAAAACTGGGGTATTGATTTTCCCCTTTGAGTTACATTGAAAAAGAGGATATTGTAGACAGGAGACAGATCAAATAAAGCCCATTTGAGCTTAAAAACATTGGACGTTTCCTGGCTGAATCGGGTCTGTCGGCATGTATGGTTGTACTACCATTGCCTCTTCCTTCTGCCCACAATGTTCTATTACATTGCCACAGGCTTGAAGGAGGGTAGATTTTGTATCACAGGGGGCCCCTGGCCCGTTCTGTCCACACCTGAAGTATGAGACCCTTGTCCTTGCCCTGCCAGCTGCATTTGTAGGCCGTATTAAATTGACCAGCGGGTCCTGTGTTGCTATATAATTATCCTGAGACATCCTTACCACTCAGCCAGTATAAAACCCCTGTGTAGGCCCTTCTGTTCAATATGTAGGCCTCTTTGTTAAATTGACCATAGCTCTGCAATTTTAGTGTATAGCAGTCTGAAGGCAGGTCTGCGAGGCCTTCTGCTCCAAACCAGTAGCCCCCACCCTACCCGAGTGCTCCGTGCTCGGTATCAAAGTTCAACATCCCCCTGAAGCTGTCGACATACAGTAGGCTGCATCCTGGACTGGTACTTGCTTCCTGGGCAGGTTTCCCGCTTTTAAGGAAGCGGCAACCGCAGAGCGTCAAGTTAGGAGAACTGAGGAGATTTTATACATGAGTATATTGAATTCCCGTACAATACCCATTATTTTCTGCTTGCTCTATGGAACTTACGATAAGCGATTGGCCTGAGAGACTGACCTTTTCACCCAGTCCATTGTCAGCATTAAGTGGGTAAATGACGAAATGTCTGGTAAAATCTGCAGACGAAGCTTTTGGGTAGCATACGTAGGTAGATGTAGCGTGCAAAGGAGCCCACAAAATGATATAAAAAGGGAGCACCCACAGATATCGACGGACTACCTCGCCGTCTGTATGTAGGTTAACAGGCAGTGCAGGTTTTCCCCAAGAGCTGGGAGCTCTTGTCTTCCTTTCCTTAAAATGTCTTGCTCTGCTTTGCTTGAAGTATCTTATTCTATTTTACCTATATGAAATGTCATGTTATGTTTAACCATTGTTCTCTTTACTTTTGCATTTAAAAGATTTTGTATTGTAATTGCAGGAATGCTTGCTCTAAGAGTAAACGTGAGTGTTCCTAGGTAACATTTTCCTTGGTGTAACTTGTTTCTCATGATGCATTTATAGATGTGTTTTCTCTCTCTCTCTGTCAGTACATTAATTGAGATACAGAGAATATCATGACAGCTGTATGATTATCTGGATTCTGTATTTTGTACTTTATGTCTCTATTCTGCGGTTTCTTTGAAGTTGCATCTTCTCATTAAACTGCCATTGTATTCTGCCTCCAATTCCATGTCTCAAATGTCTGTTTTCTTCATTTTTGGAGCAAGCGTTCCTAGGCACCCCGGCTCAAATTAAGGTGCCCCTTTTGTCCCTGACTCACTCTCCTGCTCAGTTCTGTGGTGGCTCCCGGGGATCTGGGGACCGCCCCTAGCTTCCTTGACCCGTAATAGATCTTGCCTCCAACAGCCTCTCTTGCAAGTCCTGTATTGTTGGTTTGTTGCCCCTGCCCCCTTTCCACTGCCCTCCATAGTCTGTTGTGCTTCCACGGCCCTTCCTGCCTGCTCAGTGTGGTTAAATTGTTGCCTTTGCACCCTCCTACCTGCCTTCAATTTTCAGAGTCCGTGCCCCTGGCCTCTGCCTCTCAACAGTATCCTAATGAACAACTAGATTGCTAACATTCTATATTTATTACAAAAGTGTGGAACGCCTGACATCATCTTGATGTAATCAAAACTGTAATACCTAGAGCATTTCCTTTAGAAATTACATATATGAGAGGGTCTTATTGGCATCAAAATTATGGTTAGTGCTCTAAAAGGCTAAAATAAGGACATATTTTCTGAGTTTTCAAATAGCGACAAAGCACTTTTAAATTATTTGTTATCTTTATGTTTTTTTATCCAGTTGACCACTTGATTAAATGTTGCACTTAGGGGAGATGATGTGGTGTTACTTCCAGAACTGCAGACTTTGCAACTGGGGAACCAGGTTGAAGTTTCTGCTTCAGCTCGACATTCTGTGATTCTGGTCAAATCACTTAGTCTCCCCATGTCTACAACCAAAATGAATGTGTTCTTGTGTGATGTAACCAATGCTCATGTAAAGCACTCCAATACCCGACAAGTCTGCACTATATAACACTGCAAAAACACAAAATAATAAGTGTTTTGCACACTTCTGTCATTGGGCTATATTTGGGCTACATCTGGGTGATTTTGGGCTACATTTGGGCTCTTTTGTCTCCGGTGGCCATCTTGGGAGATTTATTTGTTATGAAGTTTCCTAATTTCCTCATGTACTGCAGTCTCCTCAGTAGGAAATGCTTTCAGTTTTTTACTTTGATTCCATCATGAAGGTATTCAGATATGTCACACATTTGCCATAAATTCTGAATGTTAGCACTCTAGTTGCTCATTAGATCACTGTAGTAAAACTACTGCACCATGGAAGTCTGCTCCTGGTATTAAAAGTGCATGTTTCAGTCTGCATGTCAGAATTTTTTAATGAAATAGAAGAGGATTTGAGAAGTCACTCAAAATGTGCCCTCATTTTCTTTCTTCAGCATTAATCATAATTTCTATGGCAAAATGAACCTCCTCATTGTGTTCCTTTTTAAATTAAATGTTTTAAGTGTTACCAGTTTATTCCAATCAAGATGGCTTCAGGTGTGCCATACTTTTGTCATAATGAAGACAGTAAGCGCTCTAGTTGTTTTTAAGAACATTCTGGGACATTCTGTCATTGGGCTATACTTGGGCTACATCTGGGTGATATTTTGGCTACATTTGGGCTCTTTTGTCTCTGGTGGCCATCTTGGGAGACTTATTTGTTATGAAGTTTCCTAATTTCCTCATTTACTGCAGTCTCCTCAGTAGGAAATACTTTCAGTTTTTTACTTTGATTCCATCAAGATTCAAGAAGGCATTCAGATGTGTCACACATTTGCCATAAATTCAGAATGTTAGCACTCTTTTTGCTCATTAGATCACTGTAGTAAAGCTACTGCTCACCAGGGAAAACTGCTGCTGGTATTGAAAGTGCATGTTTCAGTCTGCATGTCAGAATTTTTTAATGAAATAGAAGAGGATTTGAGAAGTCACTCAAAATGTGCCCTAATTTTTCTTTCTGCAGCACTAATCATACTTTTTATTGAAAAATGAACCCCCTCATTTTGTTCCTTTTTAAATTAAATGTTTTAAGAGTTACCACTTTAATCCAAGCAAGATGGCTTCAGGTGTGCCATACGTTTATCATAAGTAGGACTGTTAGCGCTCTAGTAGTTCTTTGGAACACTCTGGGAAGCTGCAGTAGAACACAAAGGAATCAACTGACAGTCTCTGCCCTTGTTGGATGTACATGTTTTACTGAGAATGTCAGACTTCATTCTCACATGACTGAGAAAGATAATGTGAATTTACAGAAAATAAGCTCTCAGTTTAGCCTATAGATCACCTTCCAAACCTCTGTGGTAAAAGCATGAGAAAATATTTTTCTCTCAATCATGATATCCCAGCAGAAGGCTTTTTCACATGGTGAAATCACCTTAGAACATACCACAATTCCTAAAATGAGTATGGTACCATCAACAAATGATTTATAATGTAACTAAAGTCTTAAAACCTTCTATTAACTGCAATGCTTTTTAATGAGGTGCTATCATGTATATTGGTCCCAAGATGGCTGCCAACACTTCTTGGATGAAGTGCTGACAGCCAATCAGATCTCAGGATGAGATGTGTGGTTAGGCTCCGCCCACATATATATATGCTTTTAAATGCTATTTTCTCAGGATCTACTGAACAGATTTACACCAAACCTACAAAAGGCACTTCCTTGACCTGAGGACTACCTCTCTGCCAAATTTCAAGTAATTCTGTTCAGCCGTTCGGGCTGTAGCTGTGTCTAAAGGTCCTATGGAAAAATGCATGGGAAAAACGCGTTTTGGGACCCCCCTTTTATCTCAGCCCCCGCTTGACGAATCCCCCCGAGACTTTCAGGGTAGGAGCGGAGCGTAGCGCCCCACCTATTTCTAAAAATTCGCGAGGATTCGTCAACCGGCGCCAAAGTTATTCAAAATAGAATGTTGCGGATTTCCTATGGAAACGTGGTCCTAACTATAACTACCTACTGGCGACTGCCAGTAGGTAATATATATATATATATATATATATATATATATATATATATATTAACTGCAATGCTTTTTAATGAGGTGCTATCATGTATATTGGTCCCAAAATGGCTGCCAACACTTCTTGGATGAAGTGCTGACAGCCAATCAGATCTCAGGATGATATGTGTGGTTAGGCTCCGCCCACATATATATATGATTTTACTTTTGATTTTCTCAGGAACTACTGAACAGATTTATTCCATATATGCAAAAGGCACATCCCTGAGCTGAGGACTACCTCTCTGCCAAATTTCAAGTAATTCTGTTCAGCCGTTCGGTCTGTACCTTGGACTAAAGGTCCCTATGGAAAATTGCATGGGGAAAACGTGTTTTGGGACCCCCCTTTTTTCTCAGCCCCCGCTTGACGAATCCCCCCGAGACTTTCAGGGTAGGAGCGGAGCGGAGTGCCCCACCTATTTTGAAAATTTCGCGAGGATTCGGCAACCGGCGCCAAAGTTATTCCAAATAGAATGTTGCAGATTTCCTATGGAAACACGGTCCTAACTATAACTATCTATGGCGACCACCAGTAGATAATATATATGTATATATATATATCACTGAAAAAACCATAGGTTTCACACATGTTATAGTTAGCGGAAATTTTACTGATAAAAAACCAATGAAATTGCCCCGTTATAGTTAGTGCTGGCAACTATAACTCACGCGACCGCAATCCTCTGCTGATGCTAATACTGTATTTAGACACTTATTTGCCCATGTCTTCTTCCATACATTTTTAGCTATACATATATTACAAATATTTTTTTTTATAAAGACACATATGTCATCAGCAGAAGATTGCGGTCGCGTGAGTTATAGTTGCCAGCACTAACTATAACGGGGCAATTTCATTGGTTTTTTATCAGTAAAATTTCCGCTAACTATAACATGTGTGAAACCTATGGTTTTTTCAGTGAATTTGCAAGGTTTTTTAAATGCTAATTCCTAACTATAACGTGTGTGAAACCTATGGTTTTTTCAGTGAATTTGTACGGTTTTTTAAATGCTAAGTTACTTTACGCCATTCGAGGCGTGCGCGCCCACTTAACGCAGTGCGTTCCATGCACGGTTTTTATCAACTTTAATAAGCCATGTACATTTGGTGGCCTTCGGCCACCAAAAGCACAGGGGGTGGGGTCAATGTGGATAGTGTTTTTTTTATTTCGATTTTATAATTTCATGTTGCCAAAATACAGTTTTTTTACTGATGTAATAAGCCCTGTACATTTGGTGGCCTACGGCCACCAAAAGCACAGGGGGAGGGGTAAGTGTGGATAGTGTTTTTTTTATTTCTATTTTTTACCGTACGCTTACGGTAAGCGTACGGTAAGCGTACTCAGCGAAATTGCCGAAAAAAAAATAAAACCGTTTTTGCTCTTGGGGGATGTTTGGGGACTCCCTCAACATGACTATGTGGGAGGGAGTTGTCAAAACAGCCCCGTAACATGTTTTTGGGCATCATGTTTGATAAATAACACTCAGTGCGAGAGACAAAATGGCGGACGCCGCTTCCTGGTTTCGGCCGATTCGAATGTTTACTAAGATCTAAGAGCCAATCAGAATCGCGCTCGCGCACGCCACCGTACGCGTACGGTAAGCGTACGGTAAGCGTACCGTAAGCGGGCTCAGATATATATATTGATTTAAAGGCTATTTTCTCAGAATCTACTGAACAGATTTACACCAAACCTACAAAAGGCACTTCCTTGACATAGGGACTACCTCTCTGCCAAATTTCTAGTAATTCTGTTCAGCCGTTCGGGCTGTAGCTCTGTCTAAAGGTCCTATGGAAAAATGCATGGGAAAAACGCGTTTTGGGACCCCCCTTTTATCTCAGCCCCCGCTTGACGAATCCCCCCGAGACTTTCAGGGTAGGAGCGGAGCGTAGCGCCCCACCTATTTTGAGAAATTCGCGAGGATTCATCGACCGGCGCCAAAGTTATTCAAAATAGAATGTTGCGGATTTCCTATGGAAAAGGGGTCCTAACTATAACTACCTACTGGCGACCGCCAGTAGGTAATATATGTATATATATATATATATATATATATATATATATATATATATATAAACTGCAATGCTTTTTAATGAGGTGCTATCATGTATATTGGTCCCAAAATGGCTGCCAACACTTCTTGGATGAAGTGCTGACAGCCAATCAGATCTCAGGATGATATGTGTGGTTAGGCTCCGCCCACATATATATATGATTTTACTTTTGATTTTCTCAGGAACTACTGAACAGATTGACACCAGACCTGCAAAAGGCACTTCCCTGAGCTGAGGCCTACCTCTCTGCCAAATTTCAAGTAATTCTGTTCAGCCGTTCAGGCTGTACCTTGGACTAAAGGTCCCTATGGAAAATTGCATGGGGAAAACGCGTTTTGGGACCCCCCTTTTTTCTCGGCCCCTGCTTGACGAATCCCCCCGAGACTTTCAGGGTAGGAGCGGAGCGGAGCGCCCCACCTATTTTGACAATTTCGCGAGGATTCGTCAACCGGCGCAAAAGTTATTCCAAATAGAATGTTGTGGATTTCCTATGGAAACACGGTCCTAACTATAACTATCTACTGGCGACCGCCAGTCGAAAATATATAAATATATATATATATATATATATATATATATATATATATATATATATATATATATATATATTCACTGAAAAAACCATAGGTTTCAGGCACGTTATAGTTAGGAATTAGCATTTAAAAAACCTTAGAAATTCACTGAAAAAACCATAGGTTTCAGGGGCGTTATAGTTAGCTGGACTTTTCACTCGTACAAAACCATTGAAATTCCCCCGTTATAGTTAGTTCAGCTAACTATAACTAGCGCACCCGCAATGCACTGCTGATGACGTCACATATTACATCACTAATGACATGGTCAGTGACATCACTCATGACATCACTGATGACATCTCAAATGACATCACTGATGACATCATCCAGTGAATGTGTGTTTTTCTGAAAATTACATATGTTTTATATATGTATATCTCAAGGTCGATGGAAGAATAAATGGGTATATAAGTGTCTAAATGGATGATTTGTTTTTGTAAAATTGATTGTATAACTGACTGATTAAGTGTATCTTAGTGAATACATGGCTTAGTGAGTAATGTTTAATTGTGTAAATATCTGTATCAGTCTCTCACTTTGTATATAAGTGGCTGCATGGGTTGGTGAGTAGCTACATCAGTGTCTATATAGGTTATTAGTTGGTTTTTTGAGTATCAGTATGAGTGTTTGAGTGTCTGTATGATTCGGTGGGGGGTATTACGTAGTGCATAGGTGCATGAATGAGTGACTCACTGTTTGTATGTGTTGAAGACAGCATGTGTGCAGGACTGTATGGGTGGATGAGTGTGTGCATGGGTGTGTTAGTGAGTGATAGACTGTCTCAATAGTGTCTTTATGAGTAACTACATATGTTTTAAACTAGTATATGTGACTATTGCTGTATATAAGTGAGTATATGTGAGAGTGAGAGATTGAAAGAGTTCCTGTATGAATAAGTGATCGTTTAAAAGACTAAGTATGTGTGAGTTTCTGTAGAAGTAAGTGTGGTGGTGTGTTTATAACTGTATATGCAAGTAAATGGATGTTTGATTCTTTATTAGCATGAGTGACTATGTGTGTGAGTAACTCTATGGATGAGTGGCGTTGTGTAACAGGATGTATAGGTGTGTGAGTACATATGATGAGTGAGTACATGTATGAGTGACTGTATAGGACTGTTGGTGAATGAGTGGATGTGTATGTCGATCTTAGAATTACTGAATAGGTTGTTGTAACTGGTATTGGTATGTCCATTGTTTTGAACATTGTAGTTTCTATTTTTGAATGTGTGTATCAAAGGTTATTTAGGGGAAGAGGAGGTCTGCCACTCTATCACAAGGAAGATGTCATCAGTGATGTCATTAGTGATGTCATTTGAGATGTCATCAGTGATGTCATGAGTGATGTCACTGACCATGTCATGAGTGATGTAATATGTGACATCATCAGCAGTGCATTGTGGGCGCGCGAGTTATAGTTAGCTGAACTAACTATAACGGGGGAATTTCAATGGTTTTGTACGAGTGAAAAGTCCAGCTAACTATAACGCCCCTGAAACCTATGTTTTTTTCAGTGAATTTCTAAGGTTTTTTAAATGCTAATTCCTAACTATAACGTGCCTGAAACCTATGGTTTTTTCAGTGAATTTCAAAGGTTTTTTAAATGCTAATTTCTAACTATGCCTACAGAGATAGGACATGTGAAGAAAGAAGGAAAAACGCACAGAAAGAAAAAAAAAGAAATGCAGAAAGAAGCAACAGAAGTCCTCAAAGACGAAGAAAAGTGCAGGAAGAAGGATAACGTGCAGAAAGAACAAACAGAAGAGCAGAAAGAAGCCTTGTTGCAAAATCATCCTGTACACTCAACTTTTTCAGACAGATACTGGTGGTAACTGAGTCTGACTAACCAGTCCTAGAGCCATTGCTATGTTAAAAGACACTCAGAATACAGTGAAAACACCTACATACACTAGGGAACACTATGCGTTGGGGTCCCCCTGTGATCAGCATGACCTCCTCTGTAAGCCCCTAGTATATATTAGGGCAGGGGATTAAAATTACCTCTTAAAACGCGCCACAGGGCGAGTTTGCACACATCACCTCAGGCCCCGTCCCCTCACTTCCCCACTGTGTAAACACGCCCTGTGGCCGTTTTAAGTTGGGAGATTAAGTCCCCTTGAATCCTGAGGGTCCCTAGGGTCCAACTAGACCACTAGGTACTTCCAGTAAGCGCCACAGAGCTGTGTTGCAGAGAGATGTAAAAAGGGGCATGGCCTAGACCACCTCTCTGCAACGCAGCGGAGTGGTGCTTACTGGAAGCACCTGGTGGGCTAGTTGGCCCCCAGGGTCCCTCAGGATTGAAGGGGAATTATTACCCCAACTTGAAACGCGCCAGAGGGCTTGTTTGCACACGTTAACTCAGGCCCCGTTCCCTCCCTTCACCACTGTGTAAACACGCCCTGTGGCCGTTTTTAGTTGGGAGATTAAGTTCATTTGAATCCTGAGGGTCCCTAGGGTCCAACTAGCCCACTAGGTACCTCCAGTATGCGCCACAGAGCTGCGTTGCAGAGAGGTGTAAAAAGTGGCACGGCCTGGACCACCTCTCTGCAACGCAGCTCAGTGGCGCTTACTGGAAGCACCTGGTGGGCTAGTTAGCCCCCAGGGGCCCTCAGGATTGAAGGGGAATTATTTCCCCAACTTAAAACGCGCCATAGGGCGTTTTTGCACACGTCACCTCAGGCCCCGTCCCCTTCCTTCCCCACTGTGTAAACATGCCCTGTGGCCGTTTTTTAAGTTGGGTGATTAAGTCGCCTTGAATCCTGAGGATCCCTAGGGGCAAAATAGCCCACTGGGTACGTCCAGTAAGCGCCATTGCAGAGAGGTGTAAAAAGGGGCACGGCCTGCACCACCTCTCTGCAACGCAGAGCAGTGGCACTTACTGGAAGCACCTGGTGGGCTAGTTGGCCCCCAGGGTTCCTCAGGATTGAAAGGGAATTATTTCCCCAACTTAAAACGCGCCACAGGGCGTGTTTGCACACGTCACCTCAGTCCCCGTCCCCTCCCTTCATCACTGTGTAAACGCGCCCTGTGGCCGTTCTAAGTTGAGAGATTAAGTCCCCTTGAATCCTAAGGTTCCCTAGGGTCAAACTAGCCCTCTAGGTACCTCCAGTAAGCGCCACAGAGCTGCGTTGCATAGAGGTGTAAAAAGGGGCGTGGCCTCAGAACACCTGTCTGCAACGCAGCTTCCTGGCGCACACTGGAGATACCTGTTGGGATAGTTGGCCCTCAGGGACCCTCAGTATTGAAGGGGAATTAATTCCCCAACTTACAACTGGCCAGGGGGCACGTTTGCAGAGTGCTGCAAGGAGGGGGCGTGGCCTCCAGCGCGATGCCGGTCTTTTATTTATTTTATTTTTTTAAGAAGGAGGGTTGTGTGGCCCCCCTTCTTTTTCTAATTTACTGGCCCTGGGGACCCCATACCCCAGGGCCTGCACCCTAATTTTGTTTGTTGAAAAAAATAAATGTGGCCCTCCCAAGGCCTTAATCGGCCCCGGGGACCCCAACCCCCGGGTCATGGCCTTTTTTGTATTTAAATTCTTTAGGAGGGGGCTGCGTTGCCCCCCTCCTCAGGTCACTTATGGCTCCGGGGACCCCATCCCCCGGGGCCGGCCTTTTGTTTTTTATTATTTTAAAAATATATATATTTATAGAAACACCTAGGACATGCTGGACAAACCGTATGTACCTATCACCATGACGATTTGCGTGATATTCATTAAAAGGCGCCCATGCATAGAATGAATCCACATGGAATGTATTTACACCGCTAGTGAATCTCTGACGTGTCTGACGCCCTACCGTGCCTAATCCCGGCGCCCCCGCCGGTGGGTACTCTCCAAGTAGACACCCTTGTCGTTTATTTATACAAACATGGGTAGCTATTGACGGGCACATTTAATATACACGCACACCAAGCCATTCAAAGGGGATTCGACAAAAACTCGACCAAACTATGCAAGAAACCCCCCTCACGGTTAATAAAAAACACATCCACCGCCGGATGTGTAATACTTTTTATTTTACTCTCTGGAAAGGAGACGAACCTCACTTGAGAGTCACAGCGTGCTCCTAGCTGAGCCCAATGCTGTGTTACACCCACCAGTGCCCGCCAATTGCCTCACACCTCTGTGTTGTATTCCACCAGCACTCTCTAGCCCATGTGCACTGTAACACCTCCCCGTGAATATGTCATGCCACACTTGCCTTCGCACAGGTTATATTGCCCCATCTAACGTGCCTTCCTCGATTTGTATGTTATAATGCACAGCGCTATGCCATACATATTACAATCTGGGATCCATATCTTTGTCACAGTGCATATGCAACGTTACACTCCCCAGCACATATTTTATATTACAAATTTAGAGACTAGTTATGTTACACAACACTGCCCTGTGCATATTACACTCCAAGGCGCATATCGCATAGCACGCGTTAGTGCCTGTGCTATCTCGCGCTCTCCAATTAATCTGTCATTGCCCACAATGTAATGCATATTATAGTTCATCTTATATCACACTTTTTGGTGCATAGTTTATACCATATACTACATCTAGTTTTCATTTTCAAGCGTGCTCTCAGGACTATGTTCTATATAATACTGCGTCCACCTACCCTTTTCACGGGCATTACATTTTGCAATGGGGGTGGAGGGTCAGGGGGTGTTCCTGCCAAGTGAGCCCGGAGTCACAGTCACAAACGTCCTCTTCTTCCTGAATAAAAGTGAGATTATGCTGCATACTTGTTCATATTTTAAGTAGTTCGCACAGACACACATTTTAAAAACAATAAAGTTCCTAATACCCACCTTCTCTCAACAGTTAGCTTGCTGCCCCATCCACCTCCTCCCTATCCTCTGTTGTCTGAATCCATGGAGTCGCCTCCTCCCTCCTGCCATGCATGGTCTGATGTGCTGCCACTGCCCTCCATTTAGCATGATGTGCCAGTCCACTCCTCCTGCCCTCCATTGCCAAATTCTATGGCCCTCCTGCTTAGCCTCTGTGCTTAGCTTGCTGCCCCTATTCTCCTTCCCCCTGCCCTCCGATGTCTTTGTGCATGCCCCTGCTCCATCCTTTTTGCCCAATATGTTCCATGGACCTACCACTCCTATCTACTCTGAGTGTTCTGTTGAGCTGCCACTCCCCTCCCACCTGCCTAGCATTGTCAGATGACTGTAACCTGTCCCTGCCACCTCCACCCTGCCTGTCCACATGCCATGCCCCTATCCCCTTCCTCCTGTCCTCCACTGTCCATTTTACTGCCACACCCTTCTGCCCTCCCTGATCTGTTGTGCTGCAACTGCTCCTCCTGCCTGCCCCGCGCGGTTTGTTTTGAGGCCCCTTCCCCTGAACTCTCTTGTCTGTGCCCAGGTCCTGACCCTCCCTTCTATCCTCCATGGTCCTTTGTGCATGCCCCTGCACCCTCCTTCTTGCCCATCATAGCCATCGTGCTGCCACTAACCCTCCCGCTTGCCATGCATGGTCTTCTGTGCTGCCATGGCCCCTCCCACCTTCCCTGTGTGGTCAGCTAGCTGCCCCTGACCCCCTCCCACCTTCCCTCCATGGTCTGTGTGTATGCCACCATAGTCTCATTGTTGCTCTCCATGGTGTGTCTTGTTTCTAGTGCCCATCCTGGCTGACCTCCATGGTCATCTTGCTGCTCCTGCCCTGCCTCCTTGCACCCAGCCCTCTGTTTCCATGTGCAGACCCCCTATTCCCTCCCTCCTGGCTTGTCTGTTTCATTGTAATGCCCCTGATCCGCCCCTCCTGCCCTTTATGGTCTGTTATGCTGCAGCTTTCTCTCCTGTCTGTCCATTATGGTCAGGTAGCTACCATTGCCTCTTTCCCATCTGTTCTCTGTTGTCCATGTGCATGGTCCTGTCCTCTCCCTATTGCTTTCTATGGATTGTTGTGCTGCACTCCCGTCCCGCATGCGCTGTGTGGTGTATTGTGCTGCTGCAAACCCTGATGCCTGCCCTGTAGGGACAGTTTGGTGCACCTCTCCATGTCCCTCCTGTCCTCTGTTATCCGAGTCCATGTCCCTACCCCAACTCCTCCTGCCTACCATGATTCAATGTACCATACTGGCGAACATTTTGAACTTGGTAAGAGGGAGACAGATTTTGAAAAAAAACTGGGGTATTGATTTTCCCCTTTGAGTTACATTGAAAAAGAGGAGATTGTAGACAGGAGACAGATCAAATAAAGCCCATTTGAGCTTAAAAACATTGGAAGTTTCCTGGCTGAAACGGGTCTGTTGGCATGTATGGTTGTACTACCACTGCCTCTTCCTTCTGCCCACAATGGTCTATTATATTGCCACAGCCTCTGTTGCCAGTCCTGTATTGTTGGTTTGTTGCCCCTGCCCCCCTTTCCACTGCCCTCCATAGTCTGTTGTGCTGCCACTGCCCTTCCTGCCTGCCCAGTGTGGTCAAATTGTTGCCTCTGCACTCTCCTACCTGCCTTCAATTTTCAGAGTCCGTGCCCCTGGCCTCTGCCTCTCAACAGTATCCCAATGAACAACTAGATTGCTAACATTCTATATTCATTACAAAAGTGTGGAACGCCTGATGTCATCTTGATGTAATCAAAACTGTAATACCTAGAGTATTTCCTTTAGAAATTACATATATGAGAGGGTCTTATTTGCATCAAAATTATGGTTAGTGCTCTAAAAAACTAAAATGAGGACATATTTTCTGAGTTTTCAAATAGCGACAAAGAACTTTTAAATTATTTGTAATCTTTATGTTTTTTTATCCAGTTGACCACTTGATTAAATGTTGCACCTTGGCGAGAGGATGTGGTGTTACTTCCAGAGCTGCAGACTTTGCAACTGGGGAACCAGGTTGGAGTTTCTGCTTCAGCTCAACATTCTGTGATTGTGGTCAAATCACTTAATTTCCCCATGTCTACAACCAAAATGAAATTGATCTTGTGTGATGTAACCAATGCTCATGTAAAGCATTCCAATACCTGACAATTCTGCACTATATAAAACTGCAAATACACAAAAAATAAGTGTTTTGCACACTTCTGTCATTGGGCTACATGTGGGCTACATCTGGGTGATATTTGTGCTGCATTTAGGCTCTTTTGTCTGTGGTGGCCATCTTGGGAGATTTATTTGTTATGAAGTTTCCTAGTTTCCTCATTTACTGCAGTCTCCTCAGTAGGAAATACTTTCAGTTTTTTACTTGGTTCCATCAAGAAGGCATTTAGATGTGTCACACATTTGCCATAAATTCTGAATGTTAGCACTCTAGTTGCTCATTAGATCACTGTAGTAAAGCTACTGTTCACCAGGGAAGTCTGCTGCTGGTATTCAAAGTGCATGTTTCAGTCTGCATGTCAGAAACCGCCAGTAGATAATATAAATATTATCTACTGGTGGTCGCCAGTAGATAGTTATAGTTAGGACCGAGTTCCCATAGGAAATCTGAAAATTCTATTTTGAATAACTTTGGCGCCGGTTGACTTATCTTCGTGAAATTTTCAAAACTAATGGGGCGCTCCGCTCAGCTCCTACCCTGAAAGTCTCGGGGTGATTCGTCAAGCGGGGGCTGAGAAAAAAGGGGGGTCCCAAAACACGTTTTCCCCATGCATTTTCGCATAGTACCTTTAGTCGAAGGTACAGCCCGTATGGCTGAACAGAATTACTTGAAATTTGGCAAAGAGGTAGTCCTCAGGTCAGGCATGTGCCTTTTGCTTAAATGGTGTAAATCTGTTCAGTAGTTCCTGAGAAAATCAAAAGTAAAATCACATATATATCTGGGCGGAGCCTAACCACACATCTCATCGTGAGATCTGATTGGCTGTCAGCACTTCATCCAAGAAGTGTTGGCAGCCATCTTGGGACCAATATACATGATAGCACCTCATTAAAAAGCTTTGCAGTTAATAGAAGGTTTTAAGACTTTTGTTACATTATAAATCATTTGTTGATGGTACCATACTCATTTTAGGAATTGTGGTGTGTTCTAAGGTGATTTTACCATGTGAAAAAGCCTTCTGCTGTGATATCATGAATCATGTTTGAGAGAAAACTATTTTCTCATGCTTTTCCCACAGAGGTTTGGAAGGTGATCTATAAGCTAACTGAGAGCATATTTTCTGTAAATTCACATTATCTTTCTCAGTCATGTGAGAATGAAGTCTGACATTCTCAGTAAAACATGTACATCCAACAAGGGCAGAGACTGTCAGTTGATTCCTTTGTGTTCTACTGCAGCTTTCCAGAGTGTTCTGAAGAACAACTAGAGCGCTAACAGTCCTACTTATGACAAACGTATGGCACACCTGAAGCCAACTTGGTTGGAATAAAGTGGTAATTCTTAAAACATTTAATTTAAAAAGGAACAAAATGAGGGGGTTCATTTTGCCATAGAAAGTATGATTAGTGCTGCAGAAAGAAAAATTAGGGCACATTTTAAGTGACTTCTCAAATCCTCTTCTATTTCATTAAAAAATTCTTACATGCAGACTGAAACATGCACTTTCAATACCAGCAGCAGACTTCCCTGGTGAGCAGTAGCTTTACTACAGTGATCTAATAAGCAACTAGAGTGCTAACATTCTGAATTTATGGCAAATTTGTGACACATCTGAATGCCTTCTTGATGGAATCAAAGTAAAAAACTGAAAGTATTTCTTACTGAGGAGACTGTAGTAAATGAGGAAATTAGGAAACATCATAACAAATAAGTCTCCCAAAATGGCCACCAGAGACAAAAGAGCCCAAATGTAGCCCAAATATCACCCAGATGTAGCCCAAGTATAGCCGAATGACAGAATGTCCCAGAGTGTTCTAACGAACAACTAGAGTGCTAACAGTCTTACTTATGACAAAAGTATGGCACACCTGAAGCCATCTTGAATGGAATAAAGTGGTAACACTTAAAACATTTAATTTACAAAGGAACACAATGAGTGGATTCATTTTGCCATAGAAATTATGATTAGTGCTGCAGAAAGAAAAATTAGGGCACATTTTGACTTCTCAAATCCTCTTCTATGTCATAAAAAAATTCTGACATGCAGACTGAAACATGCACTTTGAATACCAGCAGCAGCCTTCCCTGGTGAGCAGTAGCTTTACTACAGTGATCTAATGAGCAACTAGAGTGCTAACATTCAGAATTTATGGCAAATGTGTGACACATCTGAATGCCTTCTTGATGGAACCAAGTAAAAAACTGACAGTATTTCCTACTGAGGAGACTGCAGTAAATGAGGAAATTAGGAAACTTCATAACAAATAAGTCTCCCAAAATGGCCACCAGAGACAAAAGAGCCCAAATGTAGCCCAAATATCACCCAGATGTAGCCCAAGTATAGCCCAATGACAGAATGTCCCAGAGTGTTCTAACGAACAACTAGAGCGCTAACAGTCTTACTTATGACAAAAGTATGGCACACCTGAAGCCATCTTGAATGGAATAAAGTGGTAACACTTAAAACATTTAATTTACAAAGGAAAAAAATGAGGGGGTTCATTTTGCCATAGAAATTATGATTAGTGCTGCAGAAAGAAAAATTAGGGCACATTTTGACTTCTCAAATCCTCTTCTATGTCATAAAAAAATTCTGACATGCAGACTGAAACATGCACTTTGAATACCAGCAGCAGCCTTCCCTGGTGAGCAGTAGCTTTACTACAGTGATCTAATGAGCAACTAGAGTGCTAACATTCAGAATTTATGGCAAATGTGTGACACATCTGAATGCCTTCTTGATGGAACCAAGTAAAAAACTGACAGTATTTCCTACTGAGGAGACTGCAGTAAATGAGGAAATTAGGAAACTTCATAACAAATAAATCTCCCAAGATGGCCACCAGAGACAAAAGAGCCCAAATGTAGCCCAAATATTACCCATATGTAGCCCAAGTATAGCCCAATGACAGAATGTCCCAGAGTGTTCTAACGAACAACTAGAGCGCTAACAGTCTTACTTATGACAAAAATATGGCACACCTGAAGCCATCTTGATTGGAATAAAGTGGTAACACTTAAAACATTTAATTTACAAAGGAAAAAAATGAGGGGGTTCATTTTGGCATAGAAATTATGATTAGTTCTACAGAAAGAAAAATTAGGGCACATTTTGACTTCTCAAATCCTCTTCTATTTCATAAACAAATTCTGACATGCAGACTCTAATGAGCAACTAGAGTGCTAACATTCAGTATTTATGGCAAATGTGTGACACATCTGAATGCCTTCTTGATGGAACCAAAATAAAAAACTGAAAGTATTCCCACTGAGGAGACTGCAGTAAATGAGGAAATTAGGAAACTTCATAACAAATGAATCTCCCAAGATGGCCACCAGAGACAAAAGAGCCCAAATGTAGTCCAAATATCACCCAGGTGTAGCCCAAGAATAGCCTAACGACAGAATGTCCAAGAGTGTTCTTAAGAACAACTAGAGCGCTTACTGTCTTACTTATGACAAAAGTATGGCACACCTGAAGCCATCTTGATTGGAATAAACTGGTAACACTTAAAACATTTAATTTAAAAAGGAACACAATGAGGGGGTTCATTTTGCCATAGAAATTATGATTAGTGCTGAAGAAAGAAAAATGAGGGCACATTTTGAGTGACTTCTCAAATCCTCTTCTATTCCATTAAAAAATTCTGATATGCAAACTGAAACATGCACTTTTAATACCAGCAGCAGACTTCCGTGGTGAGCAGTAGCTTTACTACAGTGATCTAATGAGCAACTAGAGTGCTAACATTCAGAATTTATGGCAAATGTGTGACACATCTAAATGCCTTCTTGATGGAATCAAAGTAAAAAACTGAAAGCATTTCCTACTGAGGAGACTGCAGTAAATGAGGAAATTAGGAAACTTCATAACAAATAAATCTCCCAAGATGGCCACCAGACACAAAGGAGCCTAAATGCAGCACAAATATTACCCAGATGTAGCCCACATGTAGCCCAATGACTGAAGTGTGCAAAACAATCCATAGAAAGCAATAGGGAGGGGACAGGACCATGCACATGGACAACAGAGAACAGATGAGAAAGAGGCAATGGTAGCTAGCTGACCATAATGGACAGACAGGAGAGAAAGCTGCAGCATAACAGACCATAAAGGGCAGGAGGGACGGATCAGGGGCATTACAATGGAACAGACAAGCCAGGAGGGAGGGAATAGGGGGTCTGCACATGGAAACAGAGGGCTGGGGGCAAGGTGGCAGGGCAGGAGCAGCAAGATGACCATGGAGGTCAGGCAGGGTGGGCACTAGAAACAAGACACACCATGGAGAGCAACAATGAGACTATGGTGGCATACACACAGACCATGGAGGAAAGGTGGGAGGGGGTCAGGGGCAGCTAGCTAACCACACAGGGAAGGTAGGAGGGGCCATGGCAGCACAGAAGACCATGCACGCCAAGCGGGTGGGTTAGTGGCAGCACAATGGCTATGATGGGCAAAAAGGAGGGTGCAGGGGCATGCACAAAGGACCATGGAGGATAGAAGGGAGGGTCAGGACCTGGGCACAGACAAGAGAGTTCAGGGGAAGGGGCCTCACAACAGACCGCGCGGGGCAGGCAGGAGGAGCAGTTACAGCGCAACAGATCAGGGAGGGCAGAAGGGTGTGGCAGTAAAATGGACCATGGAGGACAGGAGGAAGGGGATAGGGGCATGGCATGTGGACAGGCAGGGTGGAGGTAGCAGGGACAGGTTACAGTCATCTGACAATGCTAGGCAGGTGGGAGGGGAGTGGCAGCTCAACAGAACACTCAGAGTAGATAGGAGTGGCAGGTCCATGGAACATAGTGGGCAAAAAGGATGGAGCAGGGGCATGCACAAAGACATCGGAGGGCAGGGGGAAGGAGAATAGGGGCAGCAAGCTAAGCACAGAGGCTAAGCAGGAGGTCAATGATGGGCCATAGAATTGGGCAATGGAGGGCAGGAGGAGTGGACTGGTACATCATGCTAAATGGAGGGCAGTGGCAGCACATCAGACCATGCATGGCAGGAGGGAGGAGGCTAGTCCATGGATTCAGACAACAGAGGATAGGGAGGAGGTGGATGGGGCAGCAAGCTAACTGTTCAGAGAAGGTGGGTATTAGGAACGTTACTGTTTTTAAAATGTGTGTCTGTGCGAACTACTTAAAATATGAACAAGTATGCAGCATAATCTCACTTTTATTCAGGAAGAAGAGGACGTTTGTGACTGTGACTCCAGGCTCACTTGGCAGAAACACCCCCTGACCCTCCACCCCCATCGCAAAATGTAATGCCCGTGAAAAGGGTAGGTGGATGCAGTGTTATATAGAACATAGTCCTGAGAGCACGATTGAAAATGAAAACTAGATGTAGTATATGGTATAAACTATGCACCAAAAAGTGTGATATAAGATGAACCGGGGCGTGAAATATAATATGCAATACATTGTGCGCAATGACAGATTCATTGGAGAGCGCAAGATAGCACAGGCACTAGCGCGTGCTATGCGATATGCGCCTTGGAGTGTAATATGCACAGGGCAGTGTTGTGTAACATAACTAGTCTCTAAAGTTGTAATATAAAATATGTGCTGGGGAGTGTAACGTTGCATGTGCACTGTGACAAAGATATGGATCCCAGATTGTAATATGTATGGCATAGCGCTGTGCGTTATAACATACACATCGAGGAAGGCACGTTAGATTGGGCAATATAACCCGTGCGAAGGCAAGTGTGGCATGACATATTCACGGGATGGTGTTACAGTGCACATGGGCTAGAGAGTGTCATAGCATACGCACTAGCTGGTGGAATACAACACAGAGGTGTGAGGCAATCGGTGGGCACTGGTGGGTGTAACACAGCATTGGGCTCAGCCAGGAGCACGCTGTGACTCTCAAGTGAGGTTCGTCTCCTTTCCAGAGAGTAAAATAAAAAGTATTACACATCGGGCGGTGGATGTGTTTTTTATTAACCGTGAGGGGGGTTTCTTGCATAGTTTGGTCGAATTTTTGTCGAATCCCCTTTGAATGGCTTGGTGTGCGTGTATATTAAATGTGCCCGTCAATAGCTACCCATGTTTGTATAAATAAACGACAAGGGTGTCTACTTGAAGAGTACCCACCGGCGGGGGCACCGGGATTAGGCACGGTAGGGCATCAGACACGTCAGAGCTTCACTAGCGGTGTAAATACATTCCATGTGGATTCATTCTATGCATAGTCACCTTTTAATGAATATCACGCAAATCGTCATGGTGATAGGTACATACGGTTTGTCCAGCATGTCCTAGGTGTTTCTATAAATATATATATTTTTAAAATAATAAAAAACAAAGGCCGGCCCCGGGGGATGGGGTCCCCGGAGCCATAAGGGGCCTGAGGAGGGGGGCAACGCAGCCCCCTCCTAAAGAATTTAAATTAAAAAAAGACCATGACCCGGGGGTTGGGGTCCCCGGGGCCGATTAAGGCCTTGGGAGGGCCAAATTTATTATTTTCAAAAATAAAAATTAGGGTGCAGGCCCTGGGGGATGGGGTCCCCAGGGCCACGTAAATTATAAAAAGAAGGGGGGCCACACAGCCCTCCTTCTTAAAACAATAAAATAAATAAAAGACCGGTATCGCGCTGGAGGCCACGCCCCCTCCTTGCAGCACTCTGCAAACGCGCCCCCTGGCCAGTTGTAAGTTGGGGAATTAATTCCCCTTCAATACTGAGGGTCCCTGAGGGCCAACTAGCCCAACAGGTATCTCCAGTGTGCGCCAGGGAGCTGCGTTGCAGACAGGTGTTCTGAGGCCATGCCCCTTTTTACACCTCTATGCAACGCAACTCTGATTCCCTTTCAATCCTGAGGGACCCTAGGGGCCAACTAGCCCACCGGGTGCTTCCAGTAAGTGCCACTGCTCTGCGTTGCAGAGAGGTGGTGCAGGCCGTGGCCCTTTTTACACCTCTCTGCAATGGCGCTTCCTGGAGGTACCTAGTGGGCTAGTTTGACCCTAGGGACCCTTAGGATTCAAGGGGACTTAATCTCTCAACTTAGAACGGCCACAGGGCGCGTTTACACAGTGGTGAAGGGAGGGGACGGGGCCTGAGGTGACGTATGCAAACACGCCCTGTGGCGCATTTTAAGTTGGGGAAATAATTCCCTTTCAATCCTGAGGGACCCTGGGGGCCAATTAGCCCACCAGGTGCTTCCAGTAAGTGCCACTGCTCTGCGTTGCAGAGAGGTGGTGCAGGCCGTGCCCCTTTTTACACCTCTCTGCAATGGCGCTTACTGTACGTACCTAGTGGGCTATTTTGCCCCTAGGGATCCTCAGGATTCAAGCGGACTTAATCTCCCAACTTAAAAAACGGCCACAGGGCATGTTTACACAGTGGGGAAGGAATGGGACGGGGCCTGAGGTGACGTGTGCAAACACGCCCTATGGCGCGTTTTAAGTTGGGGAAATAATTCCCCTTCAATCCTGAGGGCCCCTGGGGGCTAACTAGCCCACCAGGTGCTTCCAGTAAGCGCCACTGAGCTGCGTTGCAGAGAGGTGGTCCAGGCCGTGCCACTTATTACACCTCTCTGCAACGCAGCTCTGTGGCGCATACTGGAGGTACCTAGTGGGCTAGTTGGACCCTAGGGACCCTCAGGATTCAAATTAACTTAATCTCCCAACTAAAAACAGCCACAGGGCGTGTTTACACAGTGGTGAAGGGAGGGGACGGGCCTGAGTTAACGTGTGCAAACAAGCGCTGTGACGCGTTTTAAGTTGGGGAAATAATTCCCCTTCAATCCTGATGGCCCCTGGGGGCTAACTAGCCCACCAGGTGCTTCCAGTAAGCACCACTGAGCTGCGTTGCAGAGAGGTGGTCCAGGCCGTGCCACTTTTTAAACCTCTCTGCAACGCAGCTCTCTGGCGCATACTGGAGGTACCTAGTGGGCTAGTTGGACCCTAGGGACCCTCAGGATTCAAATGAACTTAATCTCCCAACTAAAAACGGCCACAGGGCGTGTTTACACAGTGGTGAAGGGAGGGGACGGGGCCTGAGTTAACGTGTGCAAACAAGCCCTGTGGCGCGTTTTAAGTTGGGGTAATAATTCCCCTTCAATCCTGAGGGACCCTGGGGGCCAACTAGCCCACCAGGTGCTTCCAGTAAGCACCACTCCGTTGCGTTGCAGAGAGGTGGTCTAGGCCGTGCCCCTTTTTACATCTCTCTGCAACGCAGCTCTGTGGCGCTTACTGGAAGTACCTAGTGGTCTAGTTGGACCCTAGGGACCCTCAGGATTCAAGGGGACTTAATCTCCCAACTTAAAACGGCCACAGGGCGTGTTTACACAGTGGGAAAGTGAGGGGATGGGGCCTGAGGTGACGCGTGCAAACACGCCCTGTGGTGCGTTTTAAGAGGTAGTTTTAATCTCCTGCCCTATTATATACTAGGGGCTTACAGAGGAGGTCATGCTGGTCACAGGGGGACCCCAACGCATAGTGTTCCCTAGTGTATGTAGGTGTTTTCACTGTATTCTGCGTGTCTTTTAACATAGCAATGGCTCTAGGACTGGTTAGTCAGACTCAGTTACCACCAGTATCCATCTGAAAAAGTGGAGGGTACAGGATGATTTTGCAACAAGGCTTCTTTCTGCTCTTCTGTTTGTTCTTTCTGCACGTTATCCTTCTTCCTGCACTTTTCTTCGTCTTTGAGGACTTCTGTTGCTTCTTTCTGCATTTCTTTTTGTTCTTTGTGTGCGTTTTTTCTTCTTTCTTCACATGTCCTATCTCTGTAGGCATAGTTAGAAATTAGCATTTAAAAAACCTTTGAAATTCACTGAAAAAACCATAGGTTTCAGGCACGTCATAGTTAGAAATTAGCATTTAAAAAACCTTTGAAATTCACTGAAAAAACCATAGGTTTCAGGCACGTTATAGTTAGGAATTAGCATTTAAAAAACCTTATAAATTCACTGAAAAAAACATAGGTTTCAGGGGCGTTATAGTTAGCTGGACTTTTCACTCGTACAAAACCATTGAAATTCCCCCGTTATAGTTAGTTCAGCTAACTATAACTCGCGCGCCCGCAATGCACTGCTGATGACGTCACATATTACATCACTCATGACATGGTCAGTGACATCACTCATGACATCACTGATGACATCTCAAATTACATCACTAATGACATCACTGATGACATCATCCTTGTGATAGAGTGACAGACCTCCTCTTCCCCTAATATAACCTTTGATACACACATTCAAAAATAGAAATTACAATGTGCAAAACAATGGACATACCAATACCAGTTACAACAACCTATTCAGTAATTCTAAGATCCACATACACATCCACTCATTTACCAACAGTCCTATACAGTCACTCAAACATGTACTCACTCATCATATGTACTCACACACCTATACATCCTGTTACACAATGCCACTCATCCATAGAGTTAGTCACACACATAGTCACTCATGCTAATAAAGAATCAAACATCCATTTACTTGCATATACAGTTTTACACACACCACCACACTTAATTCTACAGAAACTTACACATTCTTAGTCTTTTAAACAATCACTTATAGAAACACATACTTATTCATACAGGAACTCTTTCAATCTCTCACTCTCACATATGCTCACTTATATACACCAATAGTCACATATACTAGTTTAAAACATATGTAGTTACTCATAAAGACACTATTGAGACTGTCTATCACTCACTAACACTCCCATGCACACACTCATCCACCCATACAGTCCTGCACACATGCTGACTTCAACACATCCAAACAGTGAGTCACTCATACATGCACCTATGCACTACGTAATAACCCCCACCAAATCATACAGATACTCAGACACTCATACTGATACTCAAAAAACCAACTAATAACCTATATAGACACTGATGTAGCTACTCACCAACCCATGCATCCATTTATATAAAGTGAGAGACTGATACAGATATTTACACAATTAAACATTACTCACTAAGCCATGTATTCACTAAGATACACTTAATCAGTCAGTTATACAATCAATTTTTCAAAAACAAATCATCCATTTAGACACTTATATACCCATTTATTCTTCCATCGACCTTGAGATATACATATATAAAACATATGTAATTTTCAGAAAAGCACACATTCACTGGATGATGTCATCAGTGATGTCATGAGTGATGTCACTGACCATGTCATGAGTGATGTAATATGTGACGTCATCAGCAGTGCATTGCGGGCGCGTGAGTTATAGTTAGCTGAACTAACTATAACGGGGGAATTTCAATGGTTTTGTACGAGTGAAAAGTCCAGCTAACTACAACGCCCCTGAAACCTATGGTTTTTTCAGTGAATATATATATATATTATCTACTGGCGGTCGCCAGTAGATAGTTATAATTAGGACCGTGTTTCCATAGGAAATCCGCAACATTCTATTTGGAATAACTTTGGCGCCGATTGATGAATCCTCGCGAAATTTAAAAAATAGGTGGGGCGCTCCGCTCCGCTCCTACCCTGAAAGTCTCGGGGGGATTCGTCAAGCGGTGGCTGAGAAAAAAGGGGGGTCCCAAAACACGTTTTTCCCATGCAATTTTCCATAGGGACCTTTAGTCCAAGGTACAGCCCAAACGGCTGAACAGAATAACTTTAAATTTGGCAAAGAGGTCGTCCTCAGGTCAGGGATGTGCCTTTTGCATATCTGGAGTCAATCTGTTCATTAGTTCCTGAGAAAATTGCAGTTTAAAGTACATATATATCTATAAGCACTCACCGTGCGCGCACGGTGCGCGCACGGTGACGTGCGCGAGCGCAATTCTGATTGGTTGTTAGATGTCAGTAAACATTCAAATCGGTCGAAATCAGGAAGTGTCGGCCGCCATTTTGTCTCTCGCAGTCTGAGGCAGTGAAAAACAAAGGTGGAGAACGTGAAAAGGGGGCATGGTGGACAGGTCCTGACCCCCTAGCCTTGGTCAGGGAGTCACTGAAGGACCCCCAAGGGTGAAAAGAACTTTTTTTTTTTGGAAAATGCACGGGGTGCATGCACCGTGCGTGCACGGCACGGACAACGCATCGTGGGTGCTTGGTGCGCGAAGTGCACCGAGCGCCCACAGAGCGCCCACGGTGTACGCACGGTGAAAAACCTTGAAAAAATATATATTAATAAATACATAACTTAGCATTTAAAAAACCGTACAAATTCACTTAAAAAACCCTAGGTTTCACACACGTTATAGTTAGGAATTAGCATTTAAAAAACCTTGCAAATTCACTTAAAAAACCATAGGTTTCACACATGTTATAGTTAGCTGGACATTTCCCTCATAAAAAACCAATGAAACTCCCCCGTTATAGTTAGTGCAGGCAACTATACCTCACGCGACCGCAATCCTCTGCTGATGACATCAGATATTACATCACTGATTAAATATGTGTCTTTCTGAAAAATAAATATTTGTAATATATGTATAGCTAAAGATTAATGGAAGAAGACATGGGTAAATAGGTGTCTAAATACAGTGATGTCATATCTGACGTCATCAGCAGAGGATTGCGGTCGCGTGAGTTATAGTTGCCTGCACTAACTATAACGGGGGAATTTCATTGGTTTTTTATGAGGGAAATGTCCAGCTAACTATAACATGTGTGAAACCTATGGTTTTTTAAGTGAATATATATATAGGTAGGACCTAGTTTCTATAGGAAAAGCGTTTTTTGTTTTCCCAATATCTTTGGCGCCGGTTGACGAATCTTCGTGAAATTTTCAAAACTAGTGATCCGGTTAGCTCATGCCTTGAAGGTTTCGGGGTGATTCGCCAAGTGGGGGCCGAGAAAAAAGGGGGTCCCAAAACATGTTTTCCCCATGTATTTTTCCATAGGAAACTTTAGACAAAGCTACAGCCCGAACTGCTGAATGGAATTACACCAAATTTGGCAAAAAGGTATCCCTTGGTTCGGAAAGAGTCCTTTTTGTTAAATGGTGTAAATCCGTTGAGTAGTTCCAGAGAAGTTTGAAAAAGAACAAGTTTCGATATCTAGGGCAGCGGTGGTTCGCGAACCCTTCCGAGCACGAGCTTCACTGTGATTGGCTGCCAACACTCCAAACCAGGAAGTGTTGGCAGCCATCTTGAGACTCAGTAGAATCGAGTCACAAGAAAACAGAGAAACAAAGATAAAAAATCAAGAAAAGGGGGCAGGTTAGAAACACCCTGACCCCCTAGGCCTGCTCAGGGGGTCCCACAAGTACCCCCAGGGACAAAGAAAGCACTTTTAAAAAATAATTTCGGCGGAATTCGCGCTGGGGTCGCGAATCCCGCTGAAATTATTTTAAAGAATGAAGCATCGGGCTCCCGCGCTTCATTTAAATGAGGCACCCGGGTGGGCCAGGTCCCAGGGGCATTGCCCAATTCCTAATTTATAATTGTGGGGGCCCGCGGGGGGGCCTCGCAGCCCCGGGGACCGCCACCTCCTCGGGGCTATGTGAATAATATGCGGGAGAGCCCGCCTCCACCTCCCCTCCTCGGGGCTTACTTATTATTAATCTGTGGGGGGAGTCTCCAAGGCCCCCCAAGCCCAGGTGACCACAACCCCCAAGGGCTTCTCTTAAAATTTTGCGGGGGCACGCAGCCTCCACCGCTGCCCGGCGGACCGCCACCCCCGGGGCTGTTTTAAAAAAAAATAATTAAACCTGTGTGGGGGGGCTCGCACACGACCCGGGGACCGCCACCTCCCCCGGGCACTAATAATGTAAATGCGGGGGTCCGTTACAGAGCCCCGAGGACCACCACCTCCCCGGGGCTATGTAAATAAAGGGAGGGGCGGCACGGCCCCCCTCCTGGATACCTCCATGGCCCTGGGGACCGCCATCCCCCAGGGCAGGCTCCTGCAGTGTCCCGGGGTGCCCACCCCCGGGACACTGCTGTTTGCTATGGCAGGGCGGGAGCCGTGCGGTTCACGTCCTGGCATAGCAAACTCTGCTTTGGATTTTGGAAGCGAGAGCAGGTTTCCTGCTCTTGCTTCCAAAATCCAAATCAGATTGCTTTTCCACTAGGGGAGCTGCATGTTAGCAGCTTCCTGTGTGGAAAAGCAATGCCGGCACCCACAGGAGGCAGGGAGCCATCGGGACCGTAGGGGCCCCCCCCACGGTCCCCAACGGAGTGGCCAGGCCCCGGGGAATGGGGTCCCGGGGCCAGGAGTGGCCTGGGAAGGGGGCCACGCAGCCTTCCTCTCCTTTAAAACAAAAATAAATAAAAGGCAGGTCGGCCCTGGGGATGGGGTCCCCAAGGCCATAATTGGCCTGAGGAGGGGGCCCCTACCCCCCAAAAAAAGGATGGCCAGGCCCCAGGGGCCAATAGTGGCCCAGGGAAGGTGGGCCACGTGGGCCCCCTTCCCTATAATAAAACATTTTTTTAAAGGAGAAGGCCGGCCCCGGGGCCAAAATTGGCCTCAGGAGGGGGGCCACGCGGCCCCCCTTCAAATATAAATTTTTATAAAATGTTGGCCAGGCCCTGGGGAATGGGGTCTCCGGGGCCGAAATTGGCCTCGGGTGGGGCCCACGTGGCCCCCTTCCAGTTTATTTATTTTGTTTTAATTAAAAAGAAAATGCTCAGGCACCGGGGGATGGGGTCCCTAGGGCCAAAAGTAGCCTAGGGAAGGGGGGCCACCCAGCCCCCTCTCAGAAAACAAAATAAAAAAAAAGAAACAAACAACTCGGTGGAGGCCCCGCCCCCTCCCTGCAGCACTCTGTCAGCGCGCCCCCTGGTGCGTTCTAAGTTGGGGAATTAATTCCCCTTCAATACTGAGGGTCCCTGGGGGCCAAGTAGCCCACCAGGTACCTCCAGTAAGAGCCAGGGATCCGCGTTGCAGAGAGGTGGTCCAAGGTCACACCCCCTTTTTACACCACCCTGCAACACAGGTCTTTGGCGTTTACTGGTGGTAGCTGGCGGGCTAGTTGGCCCCCAGGGACCCTCAGGACTCAATGTGACTTAATCCCCCAATTTACAATGCAATTTACATGCACTGCTGCAATCCCTGAGGACTCCCTATGCAGTCCAGTAATCTGCCTGTCACTACCTATGCACTCCTCCAATCACCCAGTCAGCACAATGTACTTATCCAATCAATCCGCTAAAACCCAAGCACTTATAAATTCACCATGTACTCTACTCATCTAGTCACTACTCATGTACTCATGCAATGACCCAGGCATTAACTCATGGCAAATACAGAGGAGGTCATGCTAATCACAAGGGTACCCCAATGCATAGTGTTCTCTAGTATATGTAGGTGTTTTCACTGTATTCTAAGTGTCTTTTAGCATAGTACTGGCTCTAGGCCTGGTTAGTCAGAGTCAGTTACCACCAATACCGGTCAGCAAAAAGTTGGGGGCACAGGAGGACTTTCTTTTCCTCTGTTGGTAGTTTCTGCACATCTCTAGCTTCTTCCTGCACTTTTCTTCGTCTTTCTGGACTTCTGTTACCTCTTTCTGCATTTGTCTTGTTTCTTTCTGCGCTTTTCTTCCTCTTTCTTCACATGTCCTACCTTTGTAGGCATAGTTAGAAATTAGCATTTAAAAAACCTTTGAAATTCACAGAAAAAAACATAGGTTTCAAGGACATTATAGTTAGAAATGAGCATTTAACAAACCTTTGAAATTCAATGAAAAACCATAGGTTTCAAGGACGTTATAGTTAGAAATTAGCATTTAAAAAACCTTAGAAATTCACTGAAAAAAACACAGGTTTCAGGGACGTTATAGTTAGTTGGACATTTCACTCTTACAAAACCAGAGAAATTCGTCCATTATAGTTAGTTCAGCTAATTATAACTTGTGCCCCCGCAATGCACTGCTGATGATGTCACATATTACATCATTCATGACATGGTCAGTGACATCACTGATGACATCACTGATGGCATTTCAAATGACATCACTGATGACATCATCCACGTGATAATCTGATGCACCTCCTCATACTCTAATATAACCTTTGATACACCCACTCTAAAATACAGACTACCATTTTTTAAACCATAGACACACCAATACCAGTTAGTACATACCCACTCACTAATTCCTAGGTCTAAACACACATCCACTCATTCACCCATACAGTCACTCATACATGCAGTCAACCATCAATACGGCATTGTCAAATGCACTCACATCTATACAGACACTCACCCACTGCCAGTCTATTTGCCATAGAGTTACTCACACACCTAGTCAGTCATGCAAACAATCACACTCCCATTTACTCACCTATACAGTTATACACACGCCACCTCACTTATTCAAACATATACTAACACATACTTACACTCTTATACAATAACTAATACAAGCACACACTGATCCATACAGCCACTCTCACAATCATTCACTCTCACATATAGTCATTTATACACTCCAACACTCACATATACTGCCTTTCACATATGCAGTTACTCACACATGTCCACTGAGGCATCCATTCACTCACCAACACACCCATGCACACTCACCCACCCATACAGCCCTTCACAGATGCACTCTTGAACCCATACACCCAGTGAATCATCCACTCACACATCTATTCACAGAGTCACATCCCCCACCCACCCACATAGACTCAGGCACCCATACAGATTATCAGACAACCAATCAATAACCCATATAGATCCTCATTTAGCTACTCACCAACCCATGCAACCGCTTACACACCAACTGACAAACTAAACTGTGTGAATGTCTGTATCAGTCACTAACCCATGCATTCAGTAAGACACATTTAACCACTCACTTATACAGTCAGTCACGCACCTTCTAGATCATCTATTCAGACACTTATACACCCACTCATTCTTCAATACACCTTGGCATATATATAAAACATATTTAAACTTTATAGAAACACACAGTCACTGAATGATGTCATCAGTGATGTCATTTGAGATGTCATCAGTGATGTAATCAGGGATGTCACTGACCATGTCATGAATAATGTAATATGTGACGTCATCAGCAGTGCATTGCGGGGCGTGAGTTATAGTTAGCTGAACTAACTATAATGGCTGAATTTCTCTGGTTTTGTACGAGTGAAATGTCCAACTAACTATAACGTCCCTGAAACCTGTGTTTTTTCATGTGTATAATTATATATATATATATATATATATATATATATATATATATATATATATATATATATATATGTATCAATGCTCCACTTTCTGCTAGCTGCTCACGCACTTAGTAGCGGGTGCTTGGTGCACGAGGTCAGACTCGCGCATAATCTCCCCGCTCCCACAAATAATCACCAGCACTCACGGGGGTAAATCCTCATCTGAATTTAATGGCACAGTTCAAACAACAAATGCGTTTCAACGGTTCGCCTTCCTGAGTGTCACTGAGGAAGGCATACCGCTGAAATACGTTTGTTGTTTGAACTGTGCCATTAAATCCGGATATCCGGATGAGGATTTACCCCCGTGAGTGCTGGTGATTATTTGTAGAATGCACTCTCAAAGGTCCTGGTGCAAGGCAGATTGCTCTTTATTGCTTAAAAGTTTCGCGTTTTGACAAGTAAAGGTGTGATCAAGACATTTACTTGTCAAAACGCGTAACGTTTAAGCAATGAAGAGCAATCTGCCTTGCACCAGGACCTTTGAGTGCATTCTACCTCTTTGAACTTTGTTTGGATTACTAATTATCCGGCTTTGGGTTTACCGGCACCGCACATCACCTGACCACAGGCTCGTTCCCAGAAAGACCCGCTTTCCTGTTTGAATATATATATAGACTCCACCTGAAGTGTAGGTTTATTTCAACAAAACAAGGGCCAAATGACGCATTTATATCCCTATATATATATTCAGGGAGTATAAATGTGGAGTTAAGAAAACTACATTTATACTTCCTCTATATGCAATTGCATTTTTTTATCGCTCGATGTTCTGTTCACGATATTAGTGAATATCTGAATGCCACAGACTGAGAGAAAGTCACAAATTCAGGCCGACTAAGATGGAGCACAGGCTGGCTACAGGGACCCAGTTAGGCCTGCTGAACAAAGTACCTTGAAATCCTGGTTGCGAAGCATTGCGAGGATCAGTGTTAAAGACGCGTCGCGCAGCAATAGGTCAGTTCCGAGATACAGCGAGGCTGTGATGCGTGGTCATGCATTGCCGTCGAGGATCCTGTCAACGAGGGCTCTGGGTTCAAGAGAAGCAGGTCCAGTCCTTCAGAACAGCATTCCAACAGAGTGGCAGTCCTTTCAATAGCACAGCAGTCTTTCTTCCTGGCAGAGCAGCTACAAGTCCAGACGTGTTGGTGCCTGAGGCCCCCTTTTTATACCCTGGTGTCTTGGTTCTGGAAGGTGGTAGAAGCTTTTAGATAGTGTCTTTGAAGTGCATGGAATTCCATACTTCCCCCGCCCTGGCTCCAAGCTGGCTGAAGTGACAATGCAGGGATGTTAGGCCCTTTGTGTGTAGACAGGACACAGCCTATTCAGCTGTAAGTGAGGCTGGGCCCAGCTCCTCCCTCCCATCCTGCCAGTGATGGCTCATCCAGTCACACTTAAGCTCCCATTGTGTGTGGCTATCTAGGAGAAATACACAAAGCCCAACTGTCAACTACACCCAATCATGTGACCAGAGACAGGCTGCTGGGCTCAAATAGCTAAGGCAAGAAAATGCCAACTCTCTAAAAGTGCAAAAACAACATTTGATGGACAGAATGCAGAACAATGTCATACATTCACCCCAGTACAGAGATCTGGGCCTAAATCCATCGTTTTTTTGCTCACCATGCCGTTCCAGTTTGAACCCAGCCATATGCAAATCAGTCTTGACCCTGTGCCTCATGTGTACAGTCCAGCCTGAACTGCCAAGCCAGGTCCTTCCTGGACTGGAAACAAGCATCCTAGGAACGGTTTCGGGATTTCACCCCTCTTCAGCCAGTATAGCATGATTCCAGTGGCATGGAGAGCACGGGACCCACGTCTGGGCATACCGTTCCCACTCGGGGTGACAAATGCAAAAACAACAATTGATGGACAGAATGCAGAACAATGTCATACATTTACCCCAGTACAGAGATCTGGGCCTAAATCCATCGTTTTTTTGCTCACCATGCCATTTTCAGTTTGAACCCAGCCATATGCAAATCAGTCTTGACCCTGTGCCTCTTATGGGTACAGTCCAGCCCGAACTGCCAAGCCAGGTCCTTCCTGGACTGGAAACAAGCATCCTAGGACCGGTTTCGGGGTTTCACCCCTCTTCAGCCAGGATAGCATGATTCCAGTGGCATGGAGAGCACGGGACCCACGTCTGGGCATACCCTTCCCACTCAGGGTGACAAATGCAAAAACAACAATTGATGGACAGAATGCAGAACAATGTCATACATTCACCCCAGTACAGAGATCTGGGCCTAAATCCAACGTTTTTTTGCTCACCATGCCGTTCCAGTTTGAACCCAGCCATATGCAAATCAGTCTTGACCCTGTGCCTCATGGGTACAGTTCAGCCCGAACTGCCAAGCCAGGTCCTTCCTGGACTGGAAACAAGCATCCTAGGACTGGTTTCGGGGTTTCACCCCTCTTCAGCCAGGATAGCATGATTCCAGTGGCATGGAGAGCACGTGACCCACGTCTGGGCATACCCTTCCCACTCGGGGTGACAAATGCAAAAACAACAATTGATGGACAGAATGCAGAACAATGTCATACATTCACCCCAGTACAGAGATCTGGGCCTAAATCCATCGTTTTTTTGCTCACCATGCCGTTCCAGTTTGAACCCAGCCATATGCAAATCAGTCTTGACCCTGTGCCTCATGGGTACAGTCCAGCCCGAACTGCCAAGCCAGGTCCTTCCTGGACTGGAAACAAGCATCCTAGGACCGGTTTCGGGGTTTCACCCCTCTTCAGCCAGGATAGCATGATTCCAGTGGCATGGAGAGCACGGGACCCACGTCTGGCCATACCCTTCCCACTCGGGGTGACAAATGCAAAAACAACAATTGATGGACAGAATGCAGAACAATGTCATACATTCACCCCAGTACAGAGATCTGGGCCTAAATCCATCGTTTTTTTGCTCACCATGCCGTTCCAGTTCGAACCCAGCCATATGCAAATCAGTCTTGTCCCTGTGCCTCATGGGTACAGTCCAGCCCGAACTGCCAAGCCAGGTCCTTCCTGGACTGGAAACAAGCATCCTAGGACCGGTTTTGGGGTTTCACCCCTCTTCAGCCAGGATAGCATGATTCCAGTGGCATGGAGAGCACGGGACCCACGTCTGGGCATACCCTTCCCACTCGGGGTGACAAATGCAAAAACAACAATTGGTGGACAGAATACAGAACAATGTCATACATTGACCCCAGTACAGAGATCTGGGCCTAAATCCATCGTTTTTTTGCTCACCATGCCGTTCCAGTTTGAACCCAGCCATATGCAAATCAGTCTTGACCCTGTGCCTCATGGGTACAGACCAGCCCGAACTGCCAAGCCAGGTCCTTCCTGGACTGGAAACAAGCATTCTAGGACCGGTTTCAGGGTTTCACCCCTCTTCAGCCAGGATAGCATGATTCCAGTGGCATGGAGAGCACGGGACCCACGTCTGGGCATACCCTTCCCACTCGGGGTGACAAATGCAAAAACAACAATTGATGGACAGAATGCAGAACAATGTCATACATTCACCCCAGTACAGAGATCTGGGCCTAAATCCATCGTTTTTTCGCTCACCATGCCGTTCCAGTTTGAACCCAGCCATATGCAAATCAGTCTTGACCCTGTGCCTCATGGGTACAGTCCAGCCCGAACTGCCAAGCCAGGTCCTTCCTGGACTGGAAACAAGCATCCTAGGACCGGTTTTGGGGTTTCACCCCTCTTCAGCCAGGATAGCATGATTCCAGTGGCATGGAGAGCACGGGACCCACGTCTGGGCATACCCTTCCCACTCGGGGTGACAAATGCAAAAACAACAATTGGTGGACAGAATACAGAACAATGTCATACATTGACCCCAGTACAGAGATCTGGGCCTAAATCCATCGTTTTTTTGCTCACCATGCCGTTCCAGTTTGAACCCAGCCATATGCAAATCAGTCTTGACCCTGTGCCTCATGGGTACAGACCAGCCCGAACTGCCAAGCCAGGTCCTTCCTGGACTGGAAACAAGCATTCTAGGACCGGTTTCAGGGTTTCACCCCTCTTCAGCCAGGATAGCATGATTCCAGTGGCATGGAGAGCACGGGACCCACGTCTGGGCATACCCTTCCCACTCGGGGTGACAAATGCAAAAACAACAATTGATGGACAGAATGCAGAACAATGTCATACATTCACCCCAGTACAGAGATCTGGGCCTAAATCCATCGTTTTTTCGCTCACCATGCCGTTCCAGTTTGAACCCAGCCATATGCAAATCAGTCTTGACCCTGTGCCTCATGGGTACAGTCCAGCCCGAACTGCCAAGCCAGGTCCTTCCTGGACTGGAAACAAGCATCCTAGGACCGGTTTCGGGGTTTCACCTCTCTTCAGCCAGGATAGCATGATTCCAGTTCGCTTTGTTCGCCATAAGTTGGCAGGGTATGCTTAGACATGAGTCCCTTGCTCACTTTGCCACTGGATTCAAGCAAGCCTGGCTGAAGACGGCTGAAATGCCAGAAACCGGTCCTAGGAAGCTTGTTTCCGGTCCAGGGAAGGCATGACTTGGCAGTTCGGGCTGGACTGTTCCCATGAGGCACAGGGTCAGACTGATTTGCATATGGCCATGTCTGAACTGGGGTGGCAGAGTGGGCTAAAGAACTGTGATGGATCAAACCCAGATCTGTTGAATGGGTGTGAGTGTTTGATTGGTTCTGATGCACCGTCCATCACCACCCCCTTTTGTACCGCTTTGTTCGCCATAAGTTGGCAGGGTATGCTCAGACGTGAGTCCCTTGCTCACTTTGCCTCTGGATTCAAGCAAGCCTGGCTGAAGACGGCTGAAATGTTTATGTGTATGTTTATGTTTATGAGATTTTTATTGCGCACGAATACCCTGGGGTGTCTCGGCGCATGCAGAACTTCCTAATAACAGAAGGCATCTGAAGGGATCACTGGTTGAATAACCAAGTCTTCAAGAGCTTGCGGAACAAGATGAGAGTGGGGGAAGTTTTTATAGCCAATGGGAGGGAGTTCCACAGCCTGGGGGTTGCTACCAAGAAGCGTCTGTCTCCCCATGTAGAGGTTCTGGTGCGTGGCACCGGGAGCAAGTGCGTAGAGGCTGATCGTAAAGCTCTTTTGGGAACATAGATTCGGAAAGCGTCCTTCAGGAACCTAGGTCCTGAGTCATGAATGGCTTTATAGGCAATGCATAGAGCCTTGAACTTTATCTGACTCTTTACTCTCAGCCAGTGCAGATGGTGTATGGCTGCGGATGTAGGGTGACAAAATGGAACGTCGAGCAGTAATCTAGCTGCCGCGTTCTGTACTGATTGCAGCTTGGCTAGAACCTGCTCCTGAGCATTGAGGAAAAGGCCATTGCCGTAGTCCATTTTTGAAAAAACAAGGGTGGTAATTAAGGTTTTTCCTGCAGTTGAGGGGAGGTATGGCAGCAACTTTTTGATTTTCCTCAACATATAGAAGGAGGATGCCGCCACAGCGTTGACGTGATGCTTAAAAGACAGTTTGTTATCGAACATGATGCCGAGATTCCTGACCTTGGTTACTGGAGTGGGGGGGGTGACCCATATCGCTGGGCCACCAGGTCGCAGACCACTCAGGAGAAAGCCTGCCAAAGGTCAGCACCTCGGTCTTATCCGAGTTCAATTTTAGACTGTTATCCGCCATCCAAGAGCTAATGGCCATCATCCCTTCCTGGAATCTAGCGGCGACTGCGGGACCATCTTTTTGAACAGACAGCACCAGTTGGGTGTCGTCAGCGTAGGTGGTTAGCCGCAGCCCGTGAGCTTTTATAACCCTCGCCAGGTCCGCCACATATATATTGAATAATGTGGGGCTTAGCGAGGATCCCTGAGGGACCCCGCAAGGGAGAGTGAAAGTGGGTGAGTAGAAATTTCCCAGTTTCACCGCTTGAGTTCGGTTGGCCAGAAACGAAGCAATGAGATCTTTTGCGTGATGAGTTACCCCCATGGATGCGACACGGTCGACCAAGATGGAGTGGTCGACCGTGTTGAAGGCGGCGGACAGATCAAGGAGCACCAGGACCGCCGCCCCCCCCCTGATCCATGATGGTCCTGATCTCATCGGAAGCCTTTATCAAGGCCGTTTCTGTGCCATGATATTTCCTGAACCCGAACTGAGTATCATCTAGAAGATTGTGATGGTCAATGAACTCGGATAGTTGCAGGTTCATAACTGACTCAAATATTTTGGCCGGGAAAGGTAGGCAAGCAATAGACCTATAGCTGGCTGAGTCAGTAGGATCTAGAGACGGTTTTTTCAATAGCGGTTTGTTAGAAATGGGATTTCTGGTTGGCTGAGGCTTGCGCCAAAGCCAGACAGAAACCACCACTCTAGTCAGGGCTGGGGAGTTACACGCCAAAGATAACCCCTGCTCACCCCCTTGGTAGCTTGGCACGAGCAGACAGGCTTATCCCTGAGGCAATGTGTAAAGCGTTTGCGCACGCACCCAGCAACAACACCCAAGGCCCACCACAAAGGAAACTCCACACAAGGTATTATATAAAAATAACCTTTGTATTATACACAACACATTAGATAAAAACACACACTTTACAATGTGCCAACAGGCACGGGCAGAATTTACAAGGGATTATATATACAGGGGACAGGGCCACATGGACCACTGTCAGGAATTAGCACTCTTTAGAAATAGCAGTTAGAACGTAGGACTAATATTTTAGAACATAGCACATACAATCACTGTAGCACTAAAAATAGAACATATAGCACACAACCAGTAACTACTGGTAACCAGAAAGTACCACCTACGCAACCCTAACCACCTTTAGGAATATCACGCAGGGAACTAGGACCTCACTAGTACCACCTGTACTAGGAGAAAAGCAACCACCTAAGTATCACTCTACCTGTAGGGGTCTAAGCACATAAACACAGGATGCATAAAATACATTTAGGGGTGTAAAGCACATGACGCATAAACACATTCAGAGGTGCAGGAAAGGAACAAGAACACACTAGCATAATTACTACTAGTAAAACAATCTCCAATGCATAAACACAGTTTAGGAAGGAGAATATCATAAAGACATTGCGCAGGCGCAAAAGTACATATATAAAAATCACCCGGTACCCTAGGGGAGGGCACAATACAGAAAAACTGTCCCCCAGGCCAACTGGCCTCTCAGGGGTGCAGAAATGACCAATATCCAATACTGTCAGGGCGCGACTGCGCAGGCTGCGCAAGCCAGGCGCACAATGTACAACCTAAACGTTGCAGCTGCCCACTAAGTGCTGGGCAGCTGGGAAAAGGAGCGTGGGCACCACTGTGCCCTTTAACACAAATATGCGGCACTTGGAGCCTCTCTGGGCTCTGCAAAAACAATGCCCCGCAACGTTGGAGCCTGTCAGGGCTCTGAAATACACAATGCGTGCCCTTTGGAGCCTTCTAGGCTCTGAGAGAATGCGCCTTTTCTTTTGTAGCCTCGTGGGCTCTGGACCAACTGGGGGGGCAACGTTGGAGCGGCCCGCTGCCTTCCGGGGCCGCTCTTATCATTAAAAATAAATGCCCCTCTATGTTAGAGCCTCGGGGCTCTAAATCAAGAATGCCCCCTAGTAGTTGGAGCCTCTCAGGGGCTCGAGAAACTCATGCTGATGCGTTGGAGCCTCGCTGGCTCTAGAATCGTGTGCCCCTTTGGTTGGAGCGGCCCGCTGCCTTCCGGGGCCGCTCCGATCACAGGAAAAAGTGCCCTCTACGTTGGAGCGCCGCTCGCGCTCTGCAATCAGCACCTAGGAGCGCACCAGCGCTCTAGGAAAACAATGCGGGCCCCGTGGGAGCGCACCAGCGCTCTGCCACCCACCAGACTGCTCCGCGCACTCACCGGGACTCCAGCGTCGGCTCTGGACACTCCGGCGGCAGGGCTCCCTCCTCCGGTTGCGAGAGCGGGGTGGGCTCCCGCCTCTCTTCGGTGCTGACTCGGGTCTCCCTCAGCTTACGGGAGGCCCGACTACGTCCGGGGCGCGTCACAAGCCCCGCCCGCAACCAAGGGTTTCCTGAGTCCTTCCGGGTCGCCGCAGGCAGCGCGGCGGCCCAGGGTTTCTCGGTACGGTGGCAATGAGGGGTAGGCTCCCTCTTCCTTAAGCATACGAGCGGGGTGGGCACCCGCTCGAGGTCGCCACAATGCGGGGTGGGCACCCGCTTGCCAATGAACTTGCAATAAATCGAGGTGGGCACTCGATATGGGCGGCAAGGCCCCTGGCAGGGTGGGCACCTGCCAGGGGACGTTAGAATCGGAAAAGACGAGGCAAACGCCGGGTGGGCACCGGCTTGCAGCAACAAAGCGCTCCTGAGCGCTGAAGGAAAATAAAAGCGCTTCCAGGCGCTTAGGGATGCAAATAAAGGGCTCCCAGCGCTTTAAGAAGGATAATAACGAAGTCCAGCCAAAAAGTCTCCCCTGCACACAGCAAGGCAGGGGTGGGGGGGGCAAGGCTGGACCCAGAGCCAGCTCACTGGGCCTCCAGGCAGGGAGGTAGTCCAGGTGGCGGTCCTCTGGTCCAGCAGCAGCAGCAGCAGCCCCCCTCAGGTAAGATCCTGGCAGAGAACAGTTTCTGTGGGGACACAGCCCCATTTTTATACAGGCAACCCCTTTGTTCTGGGTTCAGGGTGAGGGGGAAAACCAGTCGCAGCTGGTTGGGGAGCACCCTTGATGTGCTCAGCCCCTCACTCTATTCACTGGAAGGGCTAGGGTCGTCAGTCGCACCACAGGGGGCGGGGCCAGCATTGTGTTTGGAAAACCCTGTCCTATTCAGGACCCAGGTGGACTCCTCCCACCCATCTAGCTGCTGATCTCCCCATTCACCACTGGGTGACTCATCCTGACACTGGGGAATCCCTAGCCCGTCACATGACATGACCAGCCAATCACGCGACAGACACACTGCACACAGAAGTGCCCACTTCTAGAAGTGGCACTTCCACACTAGGTACATACACGCCGCACACATCATCGCGCAGCATTCACTCCCACGAGTCCGCACATACCAAACTCGGGCCTGCACACCCCACGCATCAGGAACTACTAGGGACACATACATTCCCCATGCATTCCTATGGGAGGGCAGGCCTATCTCACCACATGCACTCAGAGCACGCACGCACTTTACCCTGGGACACAGGGAAAGTGCGCAGAGACCAAACAATTACCACACCAAGTCATCAGTAAAAAGAAAAAAAGTTCAGGGGTGAACCTGCCAGAAGGGCCAAGTCCAACACAACCCCCTTCCAGCCAAAACGCAGGGCAGCCCAATCACCACCGTGATGGACTTCCCTGCTTGGGGCGATAGAACACGGACGCGGGCCCGCACCTGCAGGGACACCCTCCGGTTCTACGCCACGGTGAACCCATGGAATTCTTTCTAACACCACTGTCTGGACCAACTGGGCTACCCCACTGGTACTCCCAAGTTGTCCGCGGCCAAGACCAGGCCCTAGGCCACCCAGGTGCCACTGGTCTTTGCCTAACCACAGAGTGGGGGGTAGTAACCCCTGGCACATAGCGGCCATTCTCCACTCTTCCTCTCTGAAAGACAGGACTAGACTGCCACTGGTTCTCCAGCCTAGGGTCTACACCCTCAGGCAGACCAGGAGTCTCAGGGAAGGCTCTCCTCCCCCTACCTCTTCTCCTAGGGTTCCTCCTCCTCTGGCGAGGGGTACACCTAGAACGCCATTCCAACCCAGGGTTTAACCCCTCAGGTTGTACCGGGGGCAGAGGTGGGCTCTCCCACCCTCTGCACCCCCTTCCAGAACCCTGTTCCCTACCAACTGGGGCGGTACCTCTGGAAGAAGAACTGGTCGGGACGCTGATTACAGACGTCCCACCCTTCAGGTCAGGCTGATCCCGAACCTGGCCTTCCAACCTCCGGCCTAGAACCTTTGGTGGAATAATTGCCTGGCACTCCAGGACTTCTGGGGATCTCCACTCCATCCCCCTGAGGCTATCAAATGACACATATGTCGAGCGACTGTCTGTCTGGCGCTGATCTCCCGTCCCCTGTCCACCTGAGAGTGCGCGGAGATCCCCCAGAAGAGAAGTGGTGTCACCCTGGTCACTACACGGGAACCTAGCCCAACTGGGAAGTCCCTGACCCACCGGCTCTTCCACTGGGGAACTCATCCCCCAATCACTCACGCTGGACTCCTGTACCCTCCCTACCGGAGCGGTACCGCCAGACTCCAGAACCACAGGAGCCCTGGTTACAGGTGCTCCCGGTCCTCCACTCACTAAGAGATCTTCCTCAAGTGGACTAACAGGACAGCCTAGGTCCCCAACTTGGTGTTCCCTCATGAAACCATCCAAGTCCTGAGGCAGGGTTTCGGGCGTCTGGGGACCCTCGGTCACCCCCTCACTCCTGCTCCACTGAGCCAGGCAGTGAGCCCCTACACCCTCCTCGCTATCCTGGGACCTAGCTGGGCTACACTGAGCCTCCTCCACCACGCTGGGCTGGAGGATCTCTGACCCACTATTGTTGGAATCACTCACTAATGACACTAGAGAACCTCTAGCCCTTTCCCAGCGGTCTGCTTCCTCTGCAAGTTCAAATGGACAAAAAGAGTTATACCTCAACAGGTGTTGGCGCAACCCTGGAGAACAACTACTGAGCATCTGCTCCTTGATAATCATATTTAGTACTCCATCCAAATCCTGCTCCGGGTTAAACACCAACCAGTCCACCAGGGCATCATGACATTCCTCCACAGCCTCCTCCCAAGACTGGTGAGACAGCTTCTTACTGCCCCTGAACTTCAACCTACATTCCTCCTCTCGGGAACAAGGTACCACACTCGGGGAACTGGGACTGGGACTCTCTATACTGCACTTTATATCGCTGCCACCACTGGACTCCACCCTCACTGGGGAATCCAGAAAACTACCACTGTGCTCAGGGGACAGGGAAAGGGATGAGGCGCTATCTCCTACACTGGACCCAGCAAGGGACTCCCTACCCACGGGGTCCTCACTCTCTACTGGCGTCCAGGTACTGTCATCTTCTGAATCTTCAGGGCTCCCCACAGACCCACCACCCTCCAGGTGTGAGGCCCGGGCCCTTTCTTCCTCACTGCGCTCACGTTTCCATTCATCCGCTTGCCATCCAATCATGTAGTTCCTCAATTCGTACACCGTGTCTGACTCTCTCACCCCTATGTTTCTTTCTCTACAGAACCTTTCCAACTCCTGCATACTGTAATAAACTAGATCACTGAGATCAAAAGCAGGCTCCATTCTGGCAGACGTTCTAGAGAAAAGATCACACAGGGAACCTAGGGGTCTGAGCTTAACAGGAGTACTCAATTCACAAAAAGATTCAGCAAGCTCTCTAACCCAGAGAACTCACACTCACTTGCCTAGTGCCACTCACCACTCATCCACACACAACCCTCCCCTCGGACTGGTAAGGCAGTTTCTACCACCCCTGATTCCTCAACCTGACCACCACGTGACACAGGTACCAACTCTGGGCGCAGGGCGGGGGACAAATGTACAGGACACTATTACGCTGCCACCACTGGATCCCACCCTCTGGTGAATCCAGAAAACACAATGCACTAAGGGGGATGATCTACCCTCCCGAGCTAGGGACACCTAACTCACAGTGCACAAAAACACATTTCCAAAGAAATGACAATTAAAAACAATTTTAAAACAATAATCCCTATACCATGTGATTTATCTAAATGCAGAGTTTTGTAGTGCGGCCAGTTGCCGCTGCGGTACAGCGCAAACGCAAGTCCAAATCCCACCGCTGATCACCAATGTTAGAAATGGGATTTCTGGTTGGCTGAGGCTTGCGCCAAAGCCAGACAGAAACCACCACTCTAGTCAGGGCTGGGGAGTTACACGCCAAAGATAACCCCTGCTCACCCCCTTGGTAGCTTGGCACGAGCAGACAGGCTTATCCCTGAGGCGATGTGTAAAGCGTTTGCGCACGCACCCAGCAACAACACCCAAGGCCCACCACAAAGGAAACTCCACACAAGGTATTATATAAAAATAACCTTTGTATTATACACAACACATTAGATAAAAACACACACTTTACAATGTGCCAACAGGCACGGGCAGAATTTACAAGGGATTATATATACAGGGGACAGGGCCACATGGACCACTGTCAGGAATTAGCACTCTTTAGAAATAGCAGTTAGAACGTAGGACTAATATTTTAGAACATAGCACATACAATCACTGTAGCACTAAAAATAGAACATATAGCACACAACCAGTAACTACTGGTAACCAGAAAGTACCACCTACGCAACCCTAACCACCTTTAGGAATATCACGCAGGGAACTAGGACCTCACTAGTACCACCTGTACTAGGAGAAAAGCAACCACCTAAGTATCACTCTACCTGTAGGGGTCTAAGCACATAAACACAGGATGCATAAAATACATTTAGGGGTGTAAAGCACATGACGCATAAACACATTCAGAGGTGCAGGAAAGGAACAAGAACACACTAGCATAATTACTACTAGTAAAACAATCTCCAATGCATAAACACAGTTTAGGAAGGAGAATATCATAAAGACATTGCGCAGGCGCAAAAGTACATATATAAAAATCACCCGGTACCCTAGGGGAGGGCACAATACAGAAAAACTGTCCCCCAGGCCAACTGGCCTCTCAGGGGTGCAGAAATGACCAATATCCAATACTGTCAGGGCGCGACTGCGCAGGCTGCGCAAGCCAGGCGCACAATGTACAACCTAAACGTTGCAGCTGCCCACTAAGTGCTGGGCAGCTGGGAAAAGGAGCGTGGGCACCACTGTGCCCTTTAACACAAATATGCGGCACTTGGAGCCTCTCTGGGCTCTGCAAAAACAATGCCCCGCAACGTTGGAGCCTGTCAGGGCTCTGAAATACACAATGCGTGCCCTTTGGAGCCTTCTAGGCTCTGAGAGAATGCGCCTTTTCTTTTGTAGCCTCGTGGGCTCTGGACCAACTGGGGGGGCAACGTTGGAGCGGCCCGCTGCCTTCCGGGGCCGCTCTTATCATTAAAAATAAATGCCCCTCTATGTTAGAGCCTCGGGGCTCTAAATCAAGAATGCCCCCTAGTAGTTGGAGCCTCTCAGGGGCTCGAGAAACTCATGCTGATGCGTTGGAGCCTCGCTGGCTCTAGAATCGTGTGCCCCTTTGGTTGGAGCGGCCCGCTGCCTTCCGGGGCCGCTCCGATCACAGGAAAAAGTGCCCTCTACGTTGGAGCGCCGCTCGCGCTCTGCAATCAGCACCTAGGAGCGCACCAGCGCTCTAGGAAAACAATGCGGGCCCCGTGGGAGCGCACCAGCGCTCTGCCACCCACCAGACTGCTCCGCGCACTCACCGGGACTCCAGCGTCGGCTCTGGACACTCCGGCGGCAGGGCTCCCTCCTCCGGTTGCGAGAGCGGGGTGGGCTCCCGCCTCTCTTCGGTGCTGACTCGGGTCTCCCTCAGCTTACGGGAGGCCCGACTACGTCCGGGGCGCGTCACAAGCCCCGCCCGCAACCAAGGGTTTCCTGACTCCTTCCGGGTCGCCGCAGGCAGCGCGGCGGCCCAGGGTTTCTCGGTACGGTGGCAATGAGGGGTAGGCTCCCTCTTCCTTAAGCATACGAGCGGGGTGGGCACCCGCTCGAGGTCGCCACAATGCGGGGTGGGCACCCGCTTGCCAATGAACTTGCAATAAATCGAGGTGGGCACTCGATATGGGCGGCAAGGCCCCTGGCAGGGTGGGCACCTGCCAGGGGACGTTAGAATCGGAAAAGACGAGGCAAACGCCGGGTGGGCACCGGCTTGCAGCAACAAAGCGCTCCTGAGCGCTGAAGGAAAATAAAAGCGCTTCCAGGCGCTTAGGGATGCAAATAAAGGGCTCCCAGCGCTTTAAGAAGGATAATAACGAAGTCCAGCCAAAAAGTCTCCCCTGCACACAGCAAGGCAGGGGTGGGGGGGCAAGGCTGGACCCAGAGCCAGCTCACTGGGCCTCCAGGCAGGGAGGTAGTCCAGGTGGCGGTCCTCTGGTCCAGCAGCAGCAGCAGCAGCCCCCCTCAGGTAAGATCCTGGCAGAGAACAGTTTCTGTGGGGACACAGCCCCATTTTTATACAGGCAAACCCTTTGTTCTGGGTTCAGGGTGAGGGGGAAAACCAGTCGCAGCTGGTTGGGGAGCACCCTTGATGTGCTCAGCCCCTCACTCTATTCACTGGAAGGGCTAGGGTCGTCAGTCGCACCACAGGGGGCGGGGCCAGCATTGTGTTTGGAAAACCCTGTCCTATTCAGGACCCAGGTGGACTCCTCCCACCCATCTAGCTGCTGATCTCCCCATTCACCACTGGGTGACTCATCCTGACACTGGGGAATCCCTAGCCCGTCACATGACATGACCAGCCAATCACGCGACAGACACACTGCACACAGAAGTGCCCACTTCTAGAAGTGGCACTTCCACACTAGGTACATACACGCCGCACACATCATCGCGCAGCATTCACTCCCACGAGTCCGCACATACCAAACTCGGGCCTGCACACCCCACGCATCAGGAACTACTAGGGACACATACATTCCCCATGCATTCCTATGGGAGGGCAGGCCTATCTCACCACATGCACTCAGAGCACGCACGCACTTTACCCTGGGACACAGGGAAAGTGCGCAGAGACCAAACAATTACCACACCAAGTCATCAGTAAAAAGAAAAAAAGTTCAGGGGTGAACCTGCCAGAAGGGCCAAGTCCAACACGGTTTAATAACTGCCTTTTTCCAGACTTCCGGATAGATGCCTGATTAGAAAATGGAATTACAAAGGTCCGTTAAGGGAGGTGCTATGACCTCAGTGAGAGTGTTCAGTATCGCGGGGGGGCTTGGGTCAAAAGGGGAGCCGGACTTGATAGAAGTAACCAACCTACTAATGTGTTCAGTTGAGACCGGAAGAAAGTTGGTGAACTTGGGCGTGTGAGAAGGGGGATCAGGGGCAGCGAAACGTGTAGGAAGGGAAAATGATGAGTAGATCCTAGAGACCTTAGTAAAAAAGAAACTGGCCAGCGCATTGTACAGAACTTGAGAGGGTTCCGTCGGAGGGCCTATAGGGGGATTGGACAGGGTGTCAACTACCTGAAACAGCTTTCTAGCTGAGTTTTGAGCTGAAATGCCAGAAACCGGTCCTAGGAAGATTGTTTCCGGTCCAGGGAAGGCATGGCTTGGCAGTTCGGGCTGGGCTGTTCCCATGAGGCACAGGGTCAGACTGATTTGCATATGGCCATGTCTGAACTGGGGTGGCAGAGTGGGCTAAAGAACGGTGATGGATCAAACCCAGATCTGTTGACTGGGTGTGAGTGTTTGATTGGTTCTGATGCTCCGTCCATCACCACCCCCTTTTGTACCGCTTTGTTCGCCATAAGTTGGCAGGGTATGCTCAGACGTGAGTCCCTTGCTCACTTTGCCACTGGATTCAAGCAGGCCTGGCTGAAGATGGCTGAAATGCCAGAAACCGGTCCTAGGAAGCTTGTTTCCGGTCCAGGGAAGGCATGGCTTGGCAGTTCGGGCTGGACTGTTCCCATGAGGCACAGGGTCAGACTGATTTGCATATGGCCATGTCTGAACTGGGGTGGCAGAGTGAGCTAAAGAACGGTGATGGATCAAACCCAGATCTGTTGACTGGGTGTGAGTGTTTGATTGGTTCTGATGCTCCGTCCATCACCACCCCCTTTTGTACCGCTCTCTAAAAGTGGCATTTTGCAGAATTGTAATTTAAAATCCAACTTCACCAGAAGTTAGGATTTAAATTAGGATTCCAGAGACACCAATTATGAACTGGGTATCCCTTCTCATTTGCAACTTACACTTATAAAATGTAACAAGGCAACTCCAATGTTATCCTATGGGAGAGATAGGCCCTGCGGTAGTGAAACATAAATGTAAGAGTTGCTCACTACTTTAACTATGATCATGCCACTGCAACTACATTAATAAGCAAACTGACTGCCCAGTCAACAGCATATGGCAAACCTTAAGCTGATATTGGTCCTACTTTCCAGCATAGAGATCCATGAAACAGTGAGTTACTCACACCTCTCAGCTCACCTTGAAAGCAATACCCTCAGTGACTAACAGTCTTGCTTCAAAACTTTCAGGAATACTGAAATCACTTTACTTGGCTTTAGAGAAGAAATGGGGCCGTATTATACAATGCAGTGCATTTTTCTTGTTTGCGATGCGTGCACCTATCAAAAGCTGCTCTCAGCGCTAACGAGGAGAGTGCGTCGTATTAGATTGAATGTGCTGACCCCAGGGCAGTGATGAACTGGTGCTGCCCTGGGGCACTGCGTTCAAATGAAATACAGAGCGGCTTTGAAGCAGCCACTCCATGCTTCACTGTGCAGGCAGCAACCCGCCTCCAATTTTAAGAGGTTTGAGAGATCCCCTTGCAGGCTGGTGCAGTCACTCACCAAGGGGACCATAGGACCCCCTATTCCCGCTCTAGAGGGCTGCCATCAGGGGGCACACTGTTAGTGTGCCATCTTGTAGGTTGTGCACTGTCAGCGTGCTTCCTGACAGCTTCTTTACCTTTGCACCCGCATCTATATTACACCTCATGCACACAGACAAAGAGATTCCCTCATTTGCATGGGACTACGCCCCCATGCAAATGAGGGAACACTCTCTGATGATAGTGGTGATGCTATATGTGCACCAGCATTATTTGTATTACAGAAGGGGCCGTACAAGCATCTGAGGCCCCTTCTGCAATACCGAAGTGTCCCAGTGGCGCACAAAGCATGTGCAAAAACCTGTTGTGCCCCGGGGCACTTTGTATAATACGGCCCATGTTCAGCTCCCAGAACCAAAGCTAGGGCTGTGCCCTATGCACTCCTAAACAATCTGGCAACTGTTTCCATGGATGATTATGATATCCTTCTCACTTTTTTAAAGACCTGGAAAGCTGTCAGTTCATCACTTTAGTGGCTCAGACATTCTTATCCAGTCGGTCTCAGCAGGTGAAGTTTGGTCCCTGCTTTTTTATGATCTAGTAAAGAAGCTTTCATCAGGCTCCATGGATCATCTTTACCTCTTGTCTTTTTTGATGCACTAAGGGCGTCTCTTGCGACCAGACAGACAAAAACACTTTATCGAATATCAGGAGAGCCCTTACAACATTGCTATCATTAAAAACAAATATATTCCTTTACCTCGAAAATATACTATAAGTACTTAAATACACAAACCTATTTGTCTAGTACCCATAAAATCCTTAATTCATGAAATTATTCATGTAGTTGGCTGCAAAATGCGGAACAATGATTGGGGAAAAATATAAACTCAAGTTTACATAGTTGGTACAGCAAGTAACAATCAACATCTTATATTATGGCATCAGCCAAAATTCCAGAGGCAAAAGTAAATCGTACAGAGCAGTAATATTTCAGGAATATATTCTCTTCAACCACTTAAAATATGTTATGTGTGGTTGACTCAGGTATTGCTTTCCTAATTCTAAAGAAAAAAACAATGGCATTGTTCCATGACTTACGGCCTGATTTACATGTTGGCAGAAAGGGTACTCCGTCGAAATGGCGATGGAGTAACCTTTCCGCAAACCTGAAGGTTCGCCTGCCTCATTTAAAGTCAAGCAGACCTTCAGTGTATAGACAGTGAAGACTACTCCATCTCTGCTTCCTATATACACCTCCTATGGCATTTCCGGATAAGGGCCTGTCCAAAGCTTGCCCATGTGTCTTCCTGCAGTATTTAGAGTAGGAGGACACATGGATAGTTTTCACTGCCCAATACCGTCATGAAAAATGTGACCTTAAGGCACAGTGAAAACTTTAAATGACCCCCCATATCATGGGAGAATGTTCCCATTTGAAAGGGTCATTGTTTTTTTGTTATTTTACTTCCAAAAATAAAATCCCAATTTGGGATTTTCTTTTTGAAAATAAAAATAAATTGTAATGGCTTCGTCATGTCTGTTCAACTTACAATGCATTGCTGGAAATGCCATGACAGCAGTACCTGGAAAAGCAAGAGATGTCCACAAGGGAGCGGATCTCTAAATACAGTGGGTAGAATACTTTTGCCATGGCAGGAGTAAAGTACTCCACAATGGCGAAGGTTATTACAAAATTTAATATTTTGAACACTTTGCATATTGTATGCCTGCACATTCTATATTTTTCGTTTCTTGCTCAAGTTTGTTTCTTAAATATTAGTTCTCTCCCTGTGCTTGGCAAGTTACCTTCTATGCAGTGGCCCCTGTTTTTCAAACTAATTACAAAATTTAAAGCAGCGCCTGAGTGCTCTTGCAGCATTTTCTGCTTTTTTATTTTGATGGTGTCAAGATGTATCTCTTATGAAAAGCTTCAGTACACATAAAATCGGCTACCACAAGTATGACAATGGCAGTCAGATCCATAGTAGTATATTTATGTTTCTGGGACACTGCAGAGTCCCTTAAAGTACCACAACCTCGTTCATAATGGATGTGTCAAAACTGGCTCTGTCTTATGGAGTAAAAACAGAGATTCAGCCATTAAGTTTGAGGGAACAAATTTCCATTTGATTCAATCAATCATGCAATTTGTAAAGCGCACTACATACCCGTAAGAGTTTCAAGGCACTGGGGGTGGGGTGCTGTTGCTACTGGTCGAAGAGCCAGGTCTTGAGTTGTCTCCTGAAAGTCAGCAGGTCTTCGGTTTGTCGTAGGTAGAGGAGTAGGGTGTGGCGCGGTGAGAGAAGGACCTACCTCCGGAAGTTGTTCTACGGATGCGTGAGACCGTGGCCAGGGTGTGGTCAGCAAAACGGAGTTTCCTGTTGGGTAAGTAGAAGGAGAGTCGCCTGTTGAGATAGGCTGGTCCGGTCTTGTGGAGTGCCTAGTGTGCGCGGATCAGGAGCTTAAAGGAGATTCTCCTGCCGACGGGGAGCCAGTGCAGGTTCTTCAGGTGGGGGGTGATGTGGTCGCGGCGCGGGACGTCGAGTATCAGGCGTGCAGAGGCGTTCTGGATTCTCTGCAGTCTGTTGATGAGCTTGGACGAGGCTCCGGCGTAGAGGGCGTTTCTGTAGTCGGGTCTGCTGCTGACTAGGGACTGGGTGACTGTTTTCCTCGTGCTTGTCGGGATCCATCTGTAGATCTTGCGGAGCATGCGGAGGGTGTTGAAGCAGGTGGAGGAGACTGCGTTGACTTGGGGCCATATATGGGGAGGTGGAGAGGGAGGAGCAGCTGGGAGGCGAGGGTCGGGTGGAGCGAATGGGCGCGGAGGGGGGGGGCCGCAGGGGAAGCAGCGGTGGGGACAGGGGAAAGGAGACCGGCGCGGGGCACGGACTCGAGAAGGGGGCACAGAAAAAAGCACAAGGGGTACAAAATCAAAGGGGCACAGAAGTCACAGAAGGCACAGAAGTCAGTCTGTACAGAATAAAAAGGGGGCACAGAGGTTGGCGAGGGGTACAGAAATCAAAAGGGGGCACAGAAGCAAAGCGGCGAGCGGGGGCAGGGGGCACAGAAGAGGAGCGGGCAGACAGTTACAGGCACACAAGCAACAGGCAACAAGCGTAAACGAACCTAAGGCCACCACTGGCCACCATGGTGATGTGATTCCGGGCCGCGCAGAAGAGGAATTGCACACTAGGAAATTGAGGGGTGGGTCCATGCAGAGTGCACTGAATCCATGAGGGATCAGACGCTTCACTCAGCACTCTACCAGGTCTGCGTTCAGTGTGGGGGTACCCCTGCCGACATTGGCAGCTCCTCCGTTTGAGTTGGAGGAGTGTCGCCCGCTAATTAAAATGACCCCCATGCTCCAGAGATACAAAATAAAATGGTAATAAAGTTCATTTATTACCATTTTATTTTTCATCTGCCCATTCTGAACCGAGAGTCAGGACGGGGTGGGGCCTGCTGAATGTCATTCAGCAGGGAGGAGGGTGGGCTTCCTTGGCACTTCATTTCAAAGTGCGCATGTCCCGTCGTCTGGCCATCTTGCGACAGCCATCCAGATATGTACACATTCAAACCTCTCACCTAGTTGTCTTAAGACAGCTGGGTTAAACCAAGCCCCTACTTGCAGTTCCCTCAGGAGCAGACAGAGAGAGCATGAGAGCAGCACCATGATTGGTTAGGGGAGTTGTTGAGGATCTGGCATGAAGACCAGACCAAAGCAAGGAGGATGTTCATTCAGGTAAGTGAGTATTTCGTTATTTTATTTAATATGTCACTTACCCACCAACCTGATGCTCGCCCCACCACTCTCTAGTGCTGCCAGTCGCAACTGCCTGCTTATCTTGCAGACAGGCTCACCATCTCTGGTGACTCTCAACAAGCACGTAGGCAGGTAGCAGATGGAGACTAAGAAATGTGGGTAAAAATAAAGTAAAGGAGCAGGTCTTTAGCATCTGCACCGCTACAGTGCCGCTACAGTTTACTGAAGAGTTGAAGACATATATGTTTAAAGAACACTACAAAATAATGCAGTTCAACTATCCTTCTGCACCCAGAACTTAGCTACCTTTCGTATTACCCATTAAATGTATGGTTACCTTTGACCATCTTCAGTGCTTTGCTGCATTTTGGCTACATTCAAGCTTTACAAATACTATATATATATATATATATATATATATATATATATATATATATATATATATATATATATATATATATATATATATATATATATATATATATATATATATATCCATACGAAAGGAGCCCAACAGGTGAGGCGCCACACACGGTCATACAATGTCCTTTTAATTTGGCAGATTGCAGGGAAAAACAGCATCGATTCTTCAACATTTTTACAGCCAAACATGTTTCGGGCTTCCTAGCCCTTGCTCACTGGCAAAGAGAGGCACAGCTGCCAAGTCTTCCGCCACACTCGTAGCGTTGATTTATAGTCACGCCCCAGGGCGTGTACTGACACAGTATTGTGGTCGATGTAGTTTGCATAACAGCGGGGCCCCTCCACTAAATTCGATAATCCTCTAGTAGGTTGTTGCCAGAAGTAACGCTGTGTCCCTGCCAGTAAATACAGCCAAAATCGGTTACGCCGTTCCTTTTTCCGTTGTAATGATTCACAACGCTGGAGCCGCTCTTCTGCGGCGGGGCACCTCGCGACCCTGGGCGGGGCCGCTATACATCCATACGAAAGGAGCCCAACAGTTGAGGCGCCACACACGGTCATACAATGTCCTTTTAATTTGGCAGATTGCAGGGAAAAACAGCATCGATTCTTTAACAGCTGCCAAGTCTTCCGCCACACTCGTAGCGTTGATTTATAGTCACGCCCCAGGGCGTGTACTGACACAGCATTGTGGTCGATGTAGTTTGCATAACAGCGGGGCCCCTCCACTAAATTCGATAATCCTCTAGTAGAGTGTGGCGGAAGACTTGGCAGCTGTGCCTCTCTTTGCCAGTGAGCAAGGGCTAGGAAGCCCGAAACATGTTTGGCTGTAAAAATGTTGAAGAATCGATGCTGTTTTTCCCTGCAATCTGCCAAATTAAAAGGACATTGTATGACCGTGTGTGGCGCCTCACCTGTTGGGCTCCTTTCGTATGGATATATATATATATATATATATATATATATATATATATATATATATTCACTGAAAAAACCATAGGTTTCACACAAGTTATAGTTAGCTGTACATTTCACTCGTAAAAAACCAATGAAATTCCCCCGTTATAGTTAGTGCAGGCAACTATAACTCACGCGACCGCAATCCTCTGCTGATGACATATGTGTCTTTATGAAAAAAAAATATTTGTAATATATGTATAGCTAAAATTTAATGGAAGAAGACATGGGCAAATAAGTGTCTAAATAAAGTATTAGCATCAGCAGAGGATTGCGGTCGCTTGAGTTATAGTTGCCTGCACTAACTATAACGGGGGAATTTCATTGGTTTTTTACGAGTGAAATGTACAGCTAACTATAACTTGTGTGAAACCTATGGTTTTTTCAGTGAATTTGCAAGGTTTTTTAAATGCTAATTCCTAACTATAACGTGTGTGAAACCTATGGTTTTTTCAGTGAATTTGTACGGTTTTTTAAATGCTAAGTTACTTTACGCCATTCGTGGCGTGCGCGCCCAGTTAACGCAGTTCGTTCCGTGCGTGCACGGTGCGCTTCGCGCACCGCGCGCCCACTTTACGCAGTTAGTGCCATGCACGCACGGTGGTCACGCGGTGCGCTGCGCGCACCGCGTGCCCACGTTACGCGGGATGGGCCATGTACGCACGATGCGCTTTGCGCACCGTGCGCACATGGGGGACATATTATGTGCTTCGTTGTGAAAGGTATTCATTTTTGGTTTCCTTGAAAAATTAATGCCATGCACAAATGGTGCCCTTCGGGCATAATTTGCACACGGGGTGGGGAAAGTGTGGATAATTTTTTTTTTTTTAATAATTTTAACCGTACGCGTACGGTAAGCGTAATCGTCGATTTTTCGAAAAAAATTAAAATTGTTTTTTTGGCCTTGGGGGTTTTTGGGGGACACCTATATCGATGCTGGGTGGTTAAGAACTAAATATACTACCCCTTTAGATGTTTTTTGACTTTGTTTATGCTGCCCCCCTCAGAGTGCGAGAGAGAAAAGGGCGGCCGCCGCTTCCTGGTTTCGACCGATTCGAATGTTTACTTAGATCAAACAGCCAATCAGAATCGCGCTTGCGCACGTCACCGTACGCGTATGGTAAGCGCACCGTAAGCGCACCGTAAGCTGGCTCAGATATATATATTGATTTAAAGGCTATTTTCTCAGAATCTACTGAACAGATTTACACCAAACCTACAAAAGGCACTTCCTTGACCTGTAGACTACCTCTCTGCCAAATTTCAAGGAACTCTGTTCAGCTGTTCGGGCTGTAGCTGTGTCTAAAGGTCCTATGGAAAAATGCATGGGAAAAACGCGTTTTGGGACCCCCCTTTTATCTCAGCCCCCGCTTGACGAATCCCCCCGAGACTTTCAGGGTAGGAGCGGAGCGCAGCACCCCACCTATTTTAAAAATTTTGCGAGGATTCGTCGACCGGCGCCAAAGTTAATCAAAATAGAATGTTGCGGTTTTCCTATGGAAACAGGGTCCTAACTATAACTACCTACTGGCAACCGCCAGTAGGTAATATATATATATATATATTATCTACTGGCGGTCACCACTAGATAGTTATAGTTAGGACCGAGTTCCCATAGGAAATCTGAAAATTCTATTTTGAATAACTTTGGCGCCGGTTGACTTCTCTTCGTGAAATTTTCAAAACTAATGGGGCGCTCCGCTCAGCTCCTACCCTGAAAGTCTCAGGGTGATTCGTCAAGCGGGGGCTGAGAAAAAAGGGGGGTCCCAAAACACGTTTTCCCCATGCATTTTCTCATAGGACCTTTAGTCGAAGGTACAGCCCGAACGGCTGAACAGAATTACTTGAAATTTGGCAAAGAGGTAGTCCTCAGGTCAGGCATGTGCCTTTTGCTTAAATGGTGTAAATCAGTTCAGTAGTTCCTGAGAAAATCAAAAGTAAAATCACATCTATATCTGGGCGGAGCATAACCACACATCTCATCGTGAGATCTGATTGGCTGTCAGCACTTCATCCAAGAAGTGTTGGCAGCCATCTTGGGACCAATATACATGATAGCACCTCATTAAAAAGCATTGCAGTTAATAGAAGGTTTTAAGACTTTAGTTACATTATAAATCATTTGTTGATGGTACCATACTCATTTTAGGAATTGTGGTGTGTTCTAAGGTGATTTTACCATGTGAAAAAGCCTTCTGCTGTGATATCATGAATCATATTTGAGAGAAAACTATATTCTCATGCTTTTCCCACAGAGGTTTGGAAGGTGATCTATAAGCTAACTGAGAGCATATTTTCTGTAAATTCACATTATCTTTCTCAGTCATGTGAGAATGAAGTCTGACATTCTCAGTAAAACATGTACATCCAACAAGGGCAGAGACTGTCAGTTGATTCCTTTGTGTTCTACTGCAGCTTCCCAGAGTGTTCTAAAGAACAACTAGAGCGCTAACAGTCCTACTTATGACAAACGTATGGCACACCTGAAGCCATCTTGGTTGGAATAAAGTGGTAATTCTTAAAACATTTAATTTAAAAAGGAACAAAATGAGGGGGTTCATTTTGCCATAGAAAGTATGATTAGTGCTGCAGAAAGAAAAATTAGGGCACATTTTGAGTGACTTCTCAAATCCTCTTCTATTTCATTAAAAAATTCTGACATGCAGACTGAAACATCCACTTTCAATACCAGCAGCAGACTTCCCTGGTGAGCAGTAGCTTTACTACAGTCATCTAATAAGCAACTAGAGTGCTAACATTCTGAATTTATGGCAAATTTGTGACACATCTGAATGCCTTCTTGATGGAATTAAAGTAAAAAACTGAAAGTATTTCCTACTGAGGAGACTGCAGTAAATGAGGAAATTAGGAAACTTCATAACAAATAAATCTCCCAAGATGGCCACCAGAGACAAAAGAGCCCAAATGTAGCCCAAATATCACCCAGATGTAGCCCAAGTATAGCCCAATGACAGAATGTCCCAGAGTGTTCTAACGAACATCTAGAGCGCTAACAGTCTTACTTATGACAAAAGTATGGCACACCTGAAGCCATCTTGAATGGAATAAAGTGGTAACACTTAAAACATTTAATTTACAAAAAAGCACAATGAGGGGATTCATTTTGCCATAGAAATTATGATTAGTGCTGCAGAAAGAAAAATTAGGGCACATTTTGACTTCTCAAATCTTCTTCTATGTCATAAATAAATTCTGACATGCAGATTGAAACATGCACTTTGAATACCAGCAGCAGACTTCCCTGGTGAGCAGTAGCTTTACTACAGTGATCTAATGAGCAACTAGAGTGCTAAAATTCAGAATTTATGGCAAAGGTGTGACACATCTGAATGCCTTCTTGATGGAACCAAGTAAAAAACTGAAAGTATTTCCTACTGAGGAGACTGCAGTAAATGAGGAAATTAGGAAACTTCATAACAAATAAATCTCCCAAGATGGCCACCAGAGACAAAAGAGCCCAAATGTAGCCCAAATATCACCCAGATGTAGCCCAAGTATAGCCCAATGACAGAATGTCCCAGAGTGTTCTAACGAACAACTAGAGCGCTAACAGTCTTACTTATGACAAAAGTATGGCACACCTGAAGCCATCTTGATTGGAATAAAGTGGTAACACTTAAAACATTTAATTTACAAAGGAACAAAATGAGGGGGTTCATTTTGCCATAGAAATTATGATTAGTTCTGCAGAAAGAAAAATGAGGGCACATTTTGACTTCTCAAATCCTCTTCTACTTCATAAACAAATTCTGACACGCAAACTGAAACATGCACTTTGAATACAAGCAGCAGACTTCCCTGGTGAGCAGTAGTTTTACTACAGTGATCTAATGAGCAACTAGAGTGCTAACATTCAGAATTTATGGCAAATGTGTGACACATCTGAATGCCTTCTTGATGGAACCAAAATAAAAAACTGAAAGTATTCCCACTGAGGAGACTGCAGTAAATGAGGAAATTAGGAAACTTCATAACAAATAAATCTCCCAAGATGGCCACCAGAGACAAAAGAGCCCAAAAGTAGGCCAAATATCACCCAGATGTAGCCCACATGTAGCCCAATGACAGAAGTGTGCAAAACACTTATTTTTTGAGTATTTGCAGTTTTATATAGTGCAGACTTGTCAGGTATTGGAATGCTTTACATGAGCATTGGTTACATCACACAAGATCAATTTCATTTTGGTTGTAGACATGGGGAAATTAAGTGATTTGACCACAATCACAGAATGTTGAGCTGAAGAAGAAACTCCAACCTGGTTCCCCAGTTGCAAAGTCTGCAGCTCTGGAAGTAACACCACATCCTCTCGCCAAGGTGCAACATTTAATCAAGTGGTCAACTGGATAAAAAAACATAAAGATTACAAATAATTTAAAAGTTCTTTGTCGCTTCTTGAAAACTCAGAAAATATGTCCTCATTTTAGTTTTTTAGACCACTAACCATAATTTTGATGCAAATAAGACCCTCTCATATATGTAATTTCTAAAGGAAATACTCTAGGTATTACAGTTTTGATTACATCAAGATGACGTCAGGCGTTCCACACTTTTGTAATAAATATAGAATGTTAGCAATCTAGTTGTTCATTGGGATACTGTTGAGAGGCAGAGGCCAGGGGCACGGACTCTGAAAACTGAAGGCAGGTAGGAGAGTGCAGAGTCAACAATTTGACCACACTGGGCAGGCAGGAAGGGCAGTGGCAGCACAACAGACTATGTAGGGCAGTGGAAAGGGGGGGCAGGGGCAACAAACCAACAATACAGGACTGGCAAGAGAGGCTGTGGCAATATAATAGACCATTGTGGGCAGAAGGAAGAGGCAGTGGTAGTACAACCATACATGCCAACAGACCCATTTCAGCCAGGAAACGTCCAATGTTTTTAAGCTCAAATGGGCTTTATTTGATCTGTCTCCTGTCTACAATCTCCTCTTTTTCAATGTGACTCAAAGGGGAAAATCAATACCCCAGTTTTTTTTCTAAATCTCCCTCTTACCAAGTTCAAAATGTTCACAAGTATGGTACATTGAATCATGGTAGGCAGGAGGAATTGGGGTAGGGACATGGACTCGGATAACAGAGGACAGGAGGGACATGGAGAGGTGCACCAAACTGACCCTACAGGGCAGGCATCAGGGTTTGCAGCAGCACAATACACCACACAGAGCATGCGGGACGGGAGTGCAGCACAACAATCCATAGAAAGCAATAGGGGGGGGACAGGACCATGCACATGGACAACAGAGAACAGATGGGAAAGAGGCAATGGTAGCTAGCTGACCATAATGGACAGACAGGAGAGAAAGCTGCAGCATAACAGACCATAAAGGGCAGGAGGGACGGATCAGAGGCATTACAATTGGAACAGACAAGCCAGGAGGGAGGGAATAGGGGGTCTGCACATGGAAACAGAGGGCTGGGGGCAAGGTGGCAGGGCAGGAGCAGCAAGATGACCATGGAGGTCAGGCAGGATGGGCACTAGAAACAAGACACACCATGGAGAGCAACAATGAGACTATGGTGGCATACACACAGACCATGGAGGGAAGGTGGGAGGGGGTCAGGGGCAGCTAGCTGACCACACAGGGAAGGTGGGAGGGGCCATGGCAGCACAGAAGACCATGAATGGCAAGCGGGAGGGTTAGTGGCAGCACAATAGCTATGATGGGCAAGAAGGAGGGTGCACGGGCATGCACAAAGGACCATGGAGGATAGAAGGGAGGGTCAGGACCTGGGCACAGACAAGAGAGTTCAGGGGAAGGGGCCTCACAACAGACCGCGTGGGGCAGGCAGGAGGAGCAGTTGCAGCACAACAGATCAGGGAGGGCAGAAGGCTGTGGCAGTAAAATGGACCATGGAGGACAGGAGGAAGGGGATAGGGGCATGGCATGTGGACAGGCAGGGTGGATGTGGCAGGGGCAGGTTACAGTCATCTGACAAAGCTAGGCAGGTGGGAGGGAAGTGGCAGCTCAACAGAACACTCAGAGTAGATAGGAGTGGCAGGTCCATGGAACATAGTGGGCAAAAACGATGGAGCAGGGGCATGCACAAAGACATCAGAGGGCAGGGGGAAGGAGAATAGGGGCAGCAAGCTAAGCACAGAGGCTAAGCAGGAGGTCAATGATGGGCCATAGAATTGGGCAATGGAGGGCAGGAGGAGTGGACTGGTACATCATGCTAAATGGAGGGCAGTGGCAGCACATCAGACCATGCATGGCAGGAGGGAGGAGGCTAGTCCATGGATTCAGACAACAGAGGATAGGGAGGAGGTGGATGGGGCAGCAAGCTAACTGTTAAGAGAAGGTGGGTATTAGGAACTTTATTGTTTTTAAAATGTGTGTCTGTGCGAACTACTTAAAATATGAACAAGTATGCAGCATAATCTCACTTTTATTCAGGAAGAAGAGGACGTTTGTGACTGTGACTCCGGGCTCACTTGGCAGAAACACCCCCTGACCCTCCACCCCCATCGCAAAATGTAATGCCAGTGAAAAGGGTAGGTGGACGCAGTGTTATTTAGAACATAGTCCTGAGAGCACGATTGAAAATGAAAACTAGATGTAGTATATGGTATAAACTATGCACCAAAAAGGGTGATATGAGATGAACCGGGGCGTGAAATATAATATGCAATACATTGTGCGCAATGACAGATTCATTGGAGAGCGCGAGATAGCACTGGCACTAGCGCATGCTATGCGATATGCGCCTTGGAGTGTAATATGCACAGGGCAGTGTTGTGTAACATAACTAGTCTCTAAAGTTGTAATATAAAATATGTGCTGGGGAGTGTAACGTTGCATATGCACTGTGACAAAGATATGGATCCCAGATTGTAATATGTATGGCATAGCGCTGTGCGTTATAACATACACATCGAGGAAGGCACGTTAGATGGGGCAATATAACCCGTGCGAAGGCAAGTGTGGCATGACATATTCACGGGGTGGTGTTACAGTGCACATGGGCTAGAGAGTGTCATAGCATACGCACTAGCTGGTGGAATACAACAGAGGTGTGAGGCAATCGGCGGGCACTGGTGGGTGTAACACAGCATTGGGCTCAGCCAGGAGCATGCTGTGACTCTCAAGTGAGGTTCGTCTCCTTTCCAGAGAGTAAAATAAAAAGTATTACACCTCCGGCGGTGGATGTGTTTTTTATTAACCGTGAGGGGGGTTTCTTGCATAGTTTGGTCGAATTTTTGTCGAATCCCCTTTGAATGGCTTGGTGTGCGTGTATATAAAATGTGCCCGTCAATAGCTACCCATGTTTGTATAAATAAACGACAAGGGTGTCTACTTGGAGAGTACCCCCCGGCGGGGGCGCCAGGATTAGGCACGGTAGGGCGTCAGACACGTCAGAGCTTCACTAGCGGTGTAAATACATTCCATGCGATTTCATTCTATGCATAGTCGCCTTTTAATGAATATCACGCAAATTGTCATGGTGATAGGTACATACGGTTTGTCCAGCATGTCCTAGGTGTTTCTATAAATATATATATTTTTAAAATAATAAAAAACAAAGGCCGGCCCCGGGGGATGGGGTCCCCAGAGCCATAAGTGGCCTGAGGAGGGGGGCAACGCAGCCCCCTCCTAAAGAATATAAATTGAAAAAAGGCCATGACCCGGGGGTTGGGGTCCCCGGGGCCGATTAAGGCCTTGGGAGGGCCAAATTTATTTTTTTGCAACCAAAAAAATTAGGGTGCAGGCCCTGGGGGATGGGGTTCCCAGGGCCAGTAAATTAGAAAAAGAAGGGGGGCCACACAGCCCTCCTTCTTAAAAAAATTAAATAAATAAAAGACCGGCATCGCGCTGGAGGCCATGCCCCCTCCTTGCAGCACTCTGCAAACGTGCCCCCTGGCCAGTTGTAAGTTGGGGAATTAATTCCCCTTCAATACTGAGGGTCCCTGAGGGCCAACTAGCCCAACAGGTATCTCCGGTGTGCGCCAGGGAGCTGCGTTGCAGACAGGTGTTCTGAGGTCACGCCCCTTTTTACACCGCTATGCAACGCAGCTCTGTGGCGCTTACTGGAGGTACCTAGTGGGCTAGTTTGACCCTAGGGACCCTTAGGATTCAAGGGGACTTATTTTCTTAACTTAGAACGGCCACAGGGCGCGTTTACACAGTGGTGAAGGGAGGGGACGGGGCCTGAGGTGACGTGTGCAAACACGCCCTGTGGCGCGTTTTAAGTTGGGGAAATAATTCCCTTTCAATCCTGAGGGACCCTGGGGGCCAACTAGCCCACCAGGTGCTTCCAGTAAGTGCCACTGCTCTGCGTTGCAGAGAGGTGGTGCAGGCCGTGCCCCTTTTAACACCTCTCTGCAATGGCACTTACTGGACGTACCTAGTGGGCTATTTTGCCCCTAGGGATCCTCAGGATTCAAGGGGACTTAATCTCCCAACTTAAAAAATGGCCACAGGGCATGTTTACACAGTGGGGAAGGAAGGGGACGGGGCCTGAGGTGACGTGTGCAAACACGCCCTGTGGCGCGTTTTAAGTTGGGGAAATAATTCCCCTTCAATCCTGAGGGCCCCTGGGGGCTAACTAGCCCCCAGGTGCTTCCAGTAAGCGCCACTGAGCTGCGTTGCAGAGAGGTGATCCAGGCCATGCCACTTTTTACACCTCTCTGCAACGCAGCTCTGTGGCGCATACTGGAGGTACCTAGTGGGCTAGTTGGACCCTAGGGACCCTCAGGATTCAAGTTAACTTAATCTCCCAACTAAAAACGGCCACAGGGCGTGTTTACACAGTGGGGTAGTCAGGGGACGGGGCCTGAGTTAACGTGTGCAAACAAGCCCTGTGGCGCGTTTTAAGTTGGGGAAATAATTCCCCTATATATATATATTCACTGAAAAAACCATAGGTTTCACACAAGTTATAGTTAGCTGTACATTTCACTCGTAAAAAACCAATGAAATTTCCCCGTTATAGTTAGTGCAGGCAACTATAACTCACGCGACCGCAATCCTCTGCTGATGACATATGTGTCTTTATGAAAAAAAAATATTGTAATATATGTATAGCTAAAATTTAATGGAAGAAGACATGGGCAAATAAGTGTCTAAATACAGTATTAGCATCAGCAGAGGATTGCGGTCGCGTGAGTTATAGTTGCCTGCACTAACTATAACGGGGGAATTTCATTGGTTTTTTACGAGTGAAATGTACAGCTAACTATAACTTGTGTGAAACCTATGGTTTTTTCAGTGAATTTGCAAGGTTTTTTAAATGCTAATTCCTAACTATAACGTGTGTGAAACCTATGGTTTTTTCAGTGAATTTGTACGGTTTTTTAAGTGCTAAGTTACTTTATGCCATTCGTGGCGTGCGCGCCCAGTTAACGCAGTTCGTTCCGTGCGCGCACGGTGCGCTTCGCGCACCGCGCGCCCACTTTACGCAGTTAGTGCCGTGCACGCACGGTGGTCACGCGGTGCGCTGTGCGCACCGCGTGCCCACGTTACGCGGGATGGGCCATGTACGCACGATGCGCTTCGCGCACCGTGCGCACATGGGGGACATATTATGTGCTTCGTTGTGAAAGGTATTCATTTTTGGTTTCCTTGAAAAATTAATGCCTTCGGGCACCATTTGCACACGGGGTGGGGAAAGTGTGGATAATTTTTTTTTTTTTAATAATTTTAACCGTACGCGTACGATAAGCGTAATCGTCGATTTTTTGAAAAAAATTAAAATTGTTTTTTTGGCCTTGGGGGTTTTTGGGGGACACCTATATCGATGCTGGGTGGTTAAGAACTAAATATACTACCCCTTTAGATGTTTTTTGACTTTGTTTATGCTGCCCCCCTCAGAGTGCGAGAGAGAAAATGGCGGCCGCCGCTTCCTGGTTTCGACCGATTCGAATGTTTACTTAGATCGAACAGCCAATCAGAATCGCGCTCGCGCACGTCACCGTACGCGTACGGTAAGCGCACCGTAAGCGCACCGTAAGCTGGCTCAGATATATATATTGATTTAACGGCTATTTTCTCAGAATCTACTGAACAGATTTACACCAAACCTACAAAAGGCACTTCCTTGACCTGTAGACTACCTCTCTGCCAAATTTCAAGGAACTCTGTTCAGCCGTTCGGGCTGTAGCTGTGTCTAAAGGTCCTATGGAAAAATGCATGGGAAAAACGCGTTTTGGGACCCCCCTTTTATCTCAGCCCCCGCTTGACGAATCCCCCCGAGACTTTCAGGGTAGGAGCGGAGCGCCCCACCTATTTTGAAAATTTCGCGAGGATTCGTCGACCGGCGCCAAAGTTATTCAAAATAGAATGTTGCGGTTTTCCTATGGAAACAGGGTCCTAACTATAACTACCTACTGGCGACCGCCAGTAGGTAATATATATATATATATATATATTATCTACTGGCGGTCGCCAGTAGATAGTTATAGTTAGGACCGAGTTACCATAGGAAATCTGAAAATTCTATTTTGAATAACTTTGGCGCCGGTTGACTTCTCTTCGTGAAATTTTCAAAACTAATGGGGCGCTCCGCTCAGCTCCTACCCTGAAAGTCTCAGGGTGATTCGTCAAGCGGGGGCTGAGAAAAAAGGGGGGTCCCAAAACACGTTTTCCCCATGCATTTTCCCATAGGACCTTTAGTCGAAGGTACAGCCCGAACGGCTGAACAGAATTACTTGAAATTTGGCAAAGAGGTAGTCCTCAGGTCAGGCATGTGCCTTTTGCTTAAATGGTGTAAATCAGTTCAGTAGTTCCTGAGAAAATCAAAAGTAAAATCACATCTATATCTGGGTGGAGCATAACCACACATCTCATCGTGAGATCTGATTGGCTGTCAACACTTCATCCAAGAAGTGTTGGCAGCCATCTTGGGACCAATATACATGATAGCACCTCATTAAAAAGCATTGCAGTTAATAGAAGGTTTTAAGACTTTAGTTAAATTATAAATCATTTGTTGATGGTACCATACTCATTTTAGGAATTGTGGTGTGTTCTAAGGTGATTTTACCATGTGAAAAAGCCTTCTGCTGTGATATCATGAATCATATTTGAGAGAAAACTATATTCTCATGCTTTTCCCACAGAGGTTTGGAAGGTGATCTATAAGCTAACTGAGAGCATATTTTCTGTAAATTCACATTATCTTTCTCAGTCATGTGAGAATGAAGTCTGACATTCTCAGTAAAACATGTACATCCAACAAGGGCAGAGACTGTCAGTTGATTCCTTTGTGTTCTACTGCAGCTTCCCAGAGTGTTCTAAAGAACAACTAGAGCGCTAACAGTCCTACTTATGACAAACGTATGGCACACCTGAAGCCATCTTGGTTGGAATAAAGTGGTAATTCTTAAAACATTTAATTTAAAAAGGAACAAAATGAGGGGGTTCATTTTGCCATAGAAAGTATGATTAGTGCTGCAGAAAGAAAAATTAGGGCACATTTTGAGTGACTTCTCAAATCCTCTTCTATTTCATTAAAAAATTCTGACATGCAGACTGAAACATCCACTTTCAATACCAGCAGCAGACTTCCCTGGTGAGCAGTAGCTTTACTACAGTCATCTAATAAGCAACTAGAGTGCTAACATTCTGAATTTATGGCAAATTTGTGACACATCTGAATGCCTTCTTGATGGAATTAAAGTAAAAAACTGAAAGTATTTCCTACTGAGGAGACTGCAGTAAATGAGGAAATTAGGAAACTTCATAACAAATAAATCTCCCAAGATGGCCACCAGAGACAAAAGAGCCCAAATGTAGCCCAAATATCACCCAGATGTAGCCCAAGTATAGCCCAATGACAGAATGTCCCAGAGTGTTCTAACGAACATCTAGAGCGCTAACAGTCTTACTTATGACAAAAGTATGGCACACCTGAAGCCATCTTGAATGGAATAAAGTGGTAACACTTAAAACATTTAATTTACAAAAAAGCACAATGAGGGGATTCATTTTGCCATAGAAATTATGATTAGTGCTGCAGAAAGAAAAATTAGGGCACATTTTGACTTCTCAAATCTTCTTCTATGTCATAAATAAATTCTGACATGCAGATTGAAACATGCACTTTGAATACCAGCAGCAGACTTCCCTGGTGAGCAGTAGCTTTACTACAGTGATCTAATGAGCAACCAGAGTGCTAAAATTCAGAATTTATGGCAAAGGTGTGACACATCTGAATGCCTTCTTGATGGAACCAAGTAAAAAACTGAAAGTATTTCCTACTGAGGAGACTGCAGTAAATGAGGAAATTAGGAAACTTCATAACAAATAAATCTCCCAAGATGGCCACCAGAGACAAAAGAGCCCAAATGTAGCCCAAATATCACCCAGATGTAGCCCAAGTATAGCCCAATGACAGAATGTCCCAGAGTGTTCTAACGAACAACTAGAGCGCTAACAGTCTTACTTATGACAAAAGTATGGCACACCTGAAGCCATCTTGATTGGAATAAAGTGGTAACACTTAAAACATTTAATTTACAAAGGAACAAAATGAGGGGGTTCATTTTGCCATAGAAATTATGATTAGTTCTGCAGAAAGAAAAATTAGGGCACATTTTGACTTCTCAAATCCTCTTCTACTTCATAAACAAATTCTGACATGCAAACTGAAACATGCACTTTGAATACAAGCAGCAGACTTCCCTGGTGAGCAGTAGTTTTACTACAGTGATCTAATGAGCAACTAGAGTGCTAACATTCAGAATTTATGGCAAATGTGTGACACATCTGAATGCCTTCTTGATGGAACCAAAATAAAAAACTGAAAGTATTCCCACTGAGGAGACTGCAGTAAATGAGGAAATTAGGAAACTTCATAACAAATAAATCTCCCAAGATGGCCACCAGAGACAAAAGAGCCCAAAAGTAGCCCAAATATCACCCAGATGTAGCCCACATGTAGCCCAATGACAGAAGTGTGCAAAACACTTATTTTTTGAGTATTTGCAGTTTTATATAGTGCAGACTTGTCAGGTATTGGAATGCTTTACATGAGCATTGGTTACATCACCCAAGATCAATTTCATTTTGGTTGTAGACATGGGGAAATTAAGTGATTTGACCACAATCACAGAATGTTGAGCTGAAGCAGAAACTCCAACCTGGTTCCCCAGTTGCAAAGTCTGCAGCTCTGGAAGTAACACCACATCCTCTCGCCAAGGTGCAACATTTAATCAAGTGGTCAACTGGATAAAAAAACATAAAGATTACAAATAATTTAAAAGTTCTTTGTCGCTTCTTGAAAACTCAGAAAATATGTCCTCATTTTAGTTTTTTAGACCACTAACCATAATTTTGATGCAAATAAGACCCTCTCATATATGTAATTTCTAAAGGAAATACTCTAGGTATTACAGTTTTGATTACATCAAGATGACGTCAGGCGTTCCACACTTTTGTAATAAATATAGAATGTTAGCAATCTAGTTGTTCATTGGGATACTGTTGAGAGGCAGAGGCCAGGGGCACGGACTCTGAAAACTGAAGGCAGGTAGGAGAGTGCAGAGTCAACAATTTGACCACACTGGGCAGGCAGGAAGGGCAGTGGCAGCACAACAGACTATGTAGGGCAGTGGAAAGGGGGGGCAGGGGCAACAAACCAACAATACAGGACTGGCAAGAGAGGCTGTGGCAATATAATAGACCATTGTGGGCAGAAGGAAGAGGCAGTGGTAGTACAACCATACATGCCAACAGACCCATTTCAGCCAGGAAACGTCCAATGTTTTTAAGCTCAAATGGGCTTTATTTGATCTGTCTCCTGTCTACAATCTCCTCTTTTTCAATGTGACTCAAAGGGGAAAATCAATACCCCAGTTTTTTTTCTAAATCTCCCTCTTACCAAGTTCAAAATGTTTGCAAGTATGGTACATTGAATCATGGTAGGCAGGAGGAATTGGGGTAGGGACATGGACTCGGATAACAGAGGACAGGAGGGACATGGAGAGGTGCACCAAACTGACCCTACAGGGCAGGCATCAGGGTTTGCAGCAGCACAATACACCACACAGAGCATGCGGGACGGGAGTGCAGCACAACAATCCATAGAAAGCAATAGGGGGAGGACAGGACCATGCACATGGACAACAGAGAACAGATGGGAAAGAGGCAATGGTAGCTAGCTGACCATAATGGACAGACAGGAGAGAAAGCTGCAGCATAACAGACCATAAAGGGCAGGAGGGACGGATCAGAGGCATTACAATTGGAACAGACAAGCCAGGAGGGAGGGAATAGGGGGTCTGCACATGGAAACAGAGGGCTGGGGGCAAGGTGGCAGGGCAGGAGCAGCAAGATGACCATGGAGGTCAGGCAGGATGGGCACTAGAAACAAGACACACCATGGAGAGCAACAATGAGACTATGGTGGCATACACACAGACCATGGAGGGAAGGTGGGAGGGGGTCAGGGGCAGCTAGCTGACCACACAGGGAAGGTGGGAGGGGCCATGGCAGCACAGAAGACCATGAATGGCAAGCGGGAGGGTTAGTGGCAGCACAATGGCTATGATGGGCAAGAAGGAGGGTGCAGGGGCATGCAGAAAGGACCCTGGAGGATAGAAGGGAGGGTCAGGACCTGGGCAGAGACAAGAGAGTTCAGGGGAAGGGGCCTCACAACAGACCGCGTAGGCCAGGCAGGAGGAGCAGTTGCAGCACAACAGATCAGGGAGGGCAGAAGGGTGTGGCAGTAAAATGGACCATGGAGGACAGGAGGAAGGGGATAGGGGCATGGCACATGGAAACAGAGGGCAGGGGGCAAGGTGGCAGGGCAGGAGCAGCAAGATAACCATGGAGGTCAGGCAGGATGGGCACTAGAAACAAGACACACCATGGAGAGCAACAATGAGACTATGGTGGCATACACACAGACCATGGAGGGAAGGTGGAAGGGGGTCAGGGGCAGGTAGCTGACCACACAGGGAAGGTGGGAGGGGCCATGGCAGCACAGAAGACCATGAATGGCAAGCGGGAGGGTTAGTGGCAGCACAATAGCTATGATGGGCAAGAAGGAGGGTGCAGGGGCATGCACAAAGGACCATGGAGGATAGAAGGGAGGGTCAGGACCTGGGCACAGACAAGAGAGTTCAGGGGAAGGGGCCTCACAACAGACCGCGTGGGGCAGGCAGGAGGAGCAGTTGCAGCACAACAGATCAGGGAGGGCAGAAGGCTGTGGCAGTAAAATGGACCATGGAGGACAGGAGGAAGGGGATAGGGGCATGGCATGTGGACAGGCAGGGTGGAGGTGGCAGGGGCAGGTTACAGTCATCTGACAAAGCTAGGCAGGTGGGAGGGAAGTGGCAGCTCAACAGAACACTCAGAGTAGATAGGAGTGGCAGGTCCATGGAACATAGTGGGCAAAAACGATGGAGCAGGGGCATGCACAAAGACATCAGAGGGCAGGGGAAGGAGAATAGGGGCAGCAAGCTAAGCACAGAGGCTAAGCAGGAGGTCAATGATGGGCCATAGAATTGGGCAATGGAGGGCAGGAGGAGTGGACTGGTACATCATGCTAAATGGAGGGCAGTGGCAGCACATCAGACCATGCATGGCAGGAGGGAGGAGGCTAGTCCATGGATTCAGACAACAGAGGATAGGGAGGAGGTGGATGGGGCAGCAAGCTAACTGTTCAGAGAAGGTGGGTATTAGGAACTTTATTGTTTTTAAAATGTGTGTCTGTGCGAACTACTTAAAATATGAACAAGTATGCAGCATAATCTCCCTTTTATTCAGGAAGAAGAGGACGTTTGTGACTGTGACTCCGGGCTCACTTGGCAGAAACACCCCCTGACCCTCCACCCCCATCGCAAAATGTAATGCCAGTGAAAAGGGTAGGTGGACGCAGTGTTATTTAGAACATAGTCCTGAGAGCACAATTGAAAATGAAAACTAGATGTAGTATATGGTATAAACTATGCACCAAAAAGGGTGATATGAGATGAACCGGGGCGTGAAATATAATATGCAATACATTGTGCGCAATGACAGATTCATTGGAGAGCGCGAGATAGCACTGGCACTAGCGCATGCTATGCGATATGCGCCTTGGAGTGTAATATGCACAGGGCAGTGTTGTGTAACATAACTAGTCTCTAAAGTTGTAATATAAAATATGTGCTGGGGAGTGTAACGTTGCATATGCACTGTGATAAAGATATGGATCCCAGATTGTAATATGTATGGCATAGCGCTGTGCGTTATAACATACACATCGAGGAAGGCACGTTAGATGGGGCAATATAACCCGTGCGAAGGCAAGTGTGGCATGACATATTCACGGGGTGGTGTTACAGTGCACATGGGCTAGAGAGTGTCATAGCATACGCACTAGCTGGTGGAATACAACAGAGGTGTGAGGCAATCGGCGGGCACTGGTGGGTGTAACACAGCATTGGGCTCAGCCAGGAGCATGCTGTGACTCTCAAGTGAGGTTCGTCTCCTTTCCAGAGAGTAAAATAAAAAGTATTACACCTCCGGCGGTGGATGTGTTTTTTATTAACCGTGAGGGGGGTTTCTTGCATAGTTTGGTCGAATTTTTGTCGAATCCCCTTTGAATGGCTTGGTGTGCGTGTATATAAAATGTGCCCGTCAATAGCTACCCATGTTTGTATAAATAAACGACAAGGGTGTCTACTTGGAGAGTACCCCCCGGCGGGGGCGCCAGGATTAGGCACGGTAGGGCGTCAGACACGTCAGAGCTTCACTAGCGGTGTAAATACATTCCATGCGATTTCATTCTATGCATAGTCGCCTTTTAATGAATATCACGCAAATTGTCATGGTGATAGGTACATACGGTTTGTCCAGCATGTCCTAGGTGTTTCTATAAATATATATATTTTTAAAATATTAAAAAACAAAGGCCGGCCCCGGGGGATGGGCTCCCCAGAGCCATAAGTGGCCTGAGGAGGGGGGCAACGCAGCCCCTCCTAAAGAATATAAATTGAAAAAAGGCCATGACCCGGGGGTTGGGGTCCCCGGGGCCGATTAAGGCCTTGGGAGGGCCAAATTTATTTTTTTGCAACAAAAAAAATTAGGGTGCAGGCCCTGGGGGATGGGGTTCCCAGGGCCAGTAAATTAGAAAAAGAAGGGGGGCCACACAGCCCTCCTTCTTAAAAAAATTAAATAAATAAAAGACCGGCATCGCGCTGGAGGCCATGCCCCCTCCTTGCAGCACTCTGCAAACGTGCCCCCTGGCCAGTTGTAAGTTGGGGAATTAATTCCCCTTCAATACTGAGGGTCCCTGAGGGCCAACTAGCCCAACAGGTATCTCCGGTGTGCGCCAGGGAGCTGCGTTGCAGACAGGTGTTCTGAGGTCACGCCCCTTTTTACACCTCTATGCAACGCAGCTCTGTGGCGCTTACTGGAGGTACCTAGTGGGCTAGTTTGACCCTAGGGACCCTTAGGATTCAAGGGGACTTATTTTCTCAACTTAGAACGGCCACAGGGCGCGTTTACACAGTGGTGAAGGGAGGGGACGGGGCCTGAGGTGACGTGTGCAAACACGCCCTGTGGCGCGTTTTAAGTTGGGGAAATAATTCCCTTTCAATCCTGAGGGACCCTGGGGGCCAACTAGCCCACCAGGTGCTTCCAGTAAGTGCCACTGCTCTGCGTTGCAGAGAGGTGGTGCAGGCCGTGCCCCTTTTAACACCTCTCTGCAATGGCACTTACTGGACGTACCTAGTGGGCTATTTTGCCCCTAGGGATCCTCAGGATTCAAGGGGACTTAATCTCCCAACTTAAAAAATGGCCACAGGGCATGTTTACACAGTGGGGAATGAAGGGGACGGGGCCTGAGGTGACGTGTGCAAACACGCCCTGTGGCGCGTTTTAAGTTGGGGAAATAATTCCCCTTCAATCCTGAGGGCCCCTGGGGGCTAACTAGCCCCCAGGTGCTTCCAGTAAGCGCCACTGAGCTGCGTTGCAGAGAGGTGATCCAGGCCATGCCACTTTTTACACCTCTCTGCAACGCAGCTCTGTGGCGCATACTGGAGGTACCTAGTGGGCTAGTTGGACCCTAGGGACCCTCAGGATTCAAGTTAACTTAATCTCCCAACTAAAAACGGCCACAGGGCGTGTTTACACAGTGGGGTAGTCAGGGGACGGGGCCTGAGTTAACGTGTGCAAACAAGCCCTGTGGCGCGTTTTAAGTTGGGGAAATAATTCCCCTATATATATATATTCACTGAAAAAACCATAGGTTTCACACAAGTTATAGTTAGCTGTACATTTCACTCGTAAAAAACCAATGAAATTCCCCCGTTATAGTTAGTGCAGGCAACTATAACTCACGCGACCGCAATCCTCTGCTGATGACATATGTGTCTTTATGAAAAAAAAATATTTGTAATATATGTATAGCTAAAATTTAATGGAAGAAGACATGGGCAAATAAGTGTCTAAATACAGTATTAGCATCAGCAGAGGATTGCGGTCGCGTGAGTTATAGTTGCCTGCACTAACTATAACGGGGGAATTTCATTGGTTTTTTACGAGTGAAATGTACAGCTAACTATAACTTGTGTGAAACCTATGGTTTTTTCAGTGAATTTGCAAGGTTTTTTAAATGCTAATTCCTAACTATAACGTGTGTGAAACCTATGGTTTTTTCAGTGAATTTGTACGGTTTTTTAAGTGCTAAGTTACTTTACGCCATACGTGGCGTGCGCGCCCAGTTAACGCAGTTCGTTCCGTGCGCGCACGGTGCGCTTCGCGCACCGCGCGCCCACTTTACGCAGTTAGTGCTGTGCACGCACGGTGGTCACGCGGTGCGCTGCGCGCACCGCGTGCCCACGTTACGCGGGATGGGCCATGTACGCACGATGCGCTTCGCGCACCGTGCGCACATGGGGGACATATTATGTGCTTCGTTGTGAAAGGTATTCATTTTTGGTTTCCTTGAAAAATTAATGCCATGCACAAATGGTGCCCTTCGGGCACCATTTGCACACGGGGTGGGGAAAGTGTGGATAATTTTTTTTTTTTTAATAATTTTAACCGTACGCGTACGGTAAGCGTAATCGTCGATTTTTCGAAAAAAATTAAAATTGTTTTTTTGGCCTTGGGGGTTTTTGGGGGACACCTATATCGATGCTGGGTGGTTAAGAACTAAATATACTACCCCTTTAGATGTTTTTTGACTTTGTTTATGCTGCCCCCCTCAGAGTGCGAGAGAGAAAATGGCGGCCGCCGCTTCCTGGTTTCGACCGATTCGAATGTTTACTTAGATCGAACAGCCAATCAGAATCGCGCTCGCGCACGTCACCGTACGCGTACGGTAAGCGCACCGTAAGCGCACCGTAAGCTGGCTCAGATATATATATTGATTTAAAGGCTATTTTCTCAGAATCTACTGAACAGATTTACACCAAACCTACAAAAGGCACTTCCTTGACCTGTAGACTACCTCTCTGCCAAATTTCAAGGAACTCTGTTCAGCCGTTCGGGCTGTAGCTGTGTCTAAAGGTCCTATGGAAAAATGCATGGGAAAAATGCGTTTTGGGACCCCCCTTTTATCTCAGCCCCCGCTTGACGAATCCCCCCGAGACTTTCAGGGTAGGAGCGGAGCGCCCCACCTATTTTGAAAATTTCGCGAGGATTCGTCGACCGGCGCCAAAGTTATTCAAAATAGAATGTTGCGGTTTTCCTATGGAAACAGGGTCCTAACTATAACTACCTACTGGCGACCGCCAGTAGGTAATATATATATATATATATATATTATCTACTGGCGGTCGCCAGTAGATAGTTATAATTAGGACCGAGTTCCCATAGGAAATCTGAAAATTCTATTTTGAATAACTTTGGCGCCGGTTGACTTCTCTTCGTGAAATTTTCAAAACTAATGGGGCGCTCCGCTCAGCTCCTACCCTGAAAGTCTCAGGGTGATTCGTCAAGCGGGGGCTGAGAAAAAAGGGGGGTCCCAAAACACGTTTTCCCCATGCATTTTCCCATAGGACCTTTAGTCGAAGGTACAGCCCGAACAGCTGAACAGAATTACTTGAAATTTGGCAAAGAGGTAGTCCTCAGGTCAGGCATGTGCCTTTTGCTTAAATGGTGTAAATCAGTTCAGTAGTTCCTGAGAAAATCAAAAGTAAAATCACATCTATATCTGGGCGGAGCATAACCACACATCTCATCGTGAGATCTGATTGGCTGTCAGCACTTCATCCAAGAAGTGTTGGCAGCCATCTTGGGACCAATATACATGATAGCACCTCATTAAAAAGCATTGCAGTTAATAGAAGGTTTTAAGACTTTAGTTAAATTATAAATCATTTGTTGATGGTACCATACTCATTTTAGGAATTGTGGTGTGTTCTAAGGTGATTTTACCATGTGAAAAAGCCTTCTGCTGTGATATCATGAATCATATTTGAGAGAAAACTATATTCTCATGCTTTTCCCACAGAGGTTTGGAAGGTGATCTATAAGCTAACTGAGAGCATATTTTCTGTAAATTCACATTATCTTTCTCAGTCATGTGAGAATGAAGTCTGACATTCTCAGTAAAACATGTACATCCAACAAGGGCAGAGACTGTCAGTTGATTCCTTTGTGTTCTACTGCAGCTTCCCAGAGTGTTCTAAAGAACAACTAGAGCGCTAACAGTCCTACTTATGACAAACGTATGGCACACCTGAAGCCATCTTGGTTGGAATAAAGTGGTAATTCTTAAAACATTTAATTTAAAAAGGAACAAAATGAGGGGGTTCATTTTGCCATAGAAAGTATGATTAGTGCTGCAGAAAGACAAATTAGGGCACATTTTGAGTGACTTCTCAAATCCTCTTCTATTTCATTAAAAAATTCTGACATGCAGACTGAAACATCCACTTTCAATACCAGCAGCAGACTTCCCTGGTGAGCAGTAGCTTTACTACAGTCATCTAATAAGCAACTAGAGTGCTAACATTCTGAATTTATGGCAAATTTGTGACACATCTGAATGCCTTCTTGATGGAATTAAAGTAAAAAACTGAAAGTATTTCCTACTGAGGAGACTGCAGTAAATGAGGAAATTAGGAAACTTCATAACAAATAAATCTCCCAAGATGGCCACCAGAGACAAAAGAGCCCAAATGTAGCCCAAATATCACCCAGATGTAGCCCAAGTATAGCCCAATGACAGAATGTCCCAGAGTGTTCTAACGAACATCTAGAGCGCTAACAGTCTTACTTATGACAAAAGTATGGCACACCTGAAGCCATCTTGAATGGAATAAAGTGGTAACACTTAAAACATTTAATTTACAAAAAAGCACAATGAGGGGATTCATTTTGCCATAGAAATTATGATTAGTGCTGCAGAAAGAAAAATTAGGGCACATTTTGACTTCTCAAATCTTCTTCTATGTCATAAATAAATTCTGACATGCAGATTGAAACATGCACTTTGAATACCAGCAGCAGACTTCCCTGGTGAGCAGTAGCTTTACTACAGTGATCTAATGAGCAACCAGAGTGCTAAAATTCAGAATTTATGGCAAAGGTGTGACACATCTGAATGCCTTCTTGATGGAACCAAGTAAAAAACTGAAAGTATTTCCTACTGAGGAGACTGCAGTAAATGAGGAAATTAGGAAACTTCATAACAAATAAATCTCCCAAGATGGCCACCAGAGACAAAAGAGCCCAAATGTAGCCCAAATATCACCCAGATGTAGCCCAAGTATAGCCCAATGACAGAATGTCCCAGAGTGTTCTAACGAACAACTAGAGCGCTAACAGTCTTACTTATGACAAAAGTATGGCACACCTGAAGCCATCTTGATTGGAATAAAGTGGTAACACTTAAAACATTTAATTTACAAAGGAACAAAATGAGGGGGTTCATTTTGCCATAGAAATTATGATTAGTTCTGCAGAAAGAAAAATTAGGGCACATTTTGACTTCTCAAATCCTCTTCTACTTCATAAACAAATTCTGACATGCAAACTGAAACATGCACTTTGAATACAAGCAGCAGACTTCCCTGGTGAGCAGTAGTTTTACTACAGTGATCTAATGAGCAACTAGAGTGCTAACATTCAGAATTTATGGCAAATGTGTGACACATCTGAATGCCTTCTTGATGGAACCAAAATAAAAAACTGAAAGTATTCCCACTGAGGAGACTGCAGTAAATGAGGAAATTAGGAAACTTCATAACAAATAAATCTCCCAAGATGGCCACCAGAGACAAAAGAGCCCAAAAGTAGCCCAAATATCACCCAGATGTAGCCCACATGTAGCCCAATGACAGAAGTGTGCAAAACACTTATTTTTTGAGTATTTGCAGTTTTATATAGTGCAGACTTGTCAGGTATTGGAATGCTTTACATGAGCATTGGTTACATCACACAAGATCAATTTCATTTTGGTTGTAGACATGGGGAAATTAAGTGATTTGACCACAATCACAGAATGTTGAGCTGAAGCAGAAACTCCAACCTGGTTCCCCAGTTGCAAAGTCTGCAGCTCTGGAAGTAACACCACATCCTCTCGCCAAGGTGCAACATTTAATCAAGTGGTCAACTGGATAAAAAAACATAAAGATTACAAATAATTTAAAAGTTCTTTGTCGCTTCTTGAAAACTCAGAAAATATGTCCTCATTTTAGTTTTTTAGACCACTAACCATAATTTTGATGCAAATAAGACCCTCTCATATATGTAATTTCTAAAGGAAATACTCTAGGTATTACAGTTTTGATTACATCAAGATGACGTCAGGCGTTCCACACTTTTGTAATAAATATAGAATGTTAGCAATCTAGTTGTTCATTGGGATACTGTTGAGAGGCAGAGGCCAGGGGCACGGACTCTGAAAACTGAAGGCAGGTAGGAGAGTGCAGAGTCAACAATTTGACCACACTGGGCAGGCAGGAAGGGCAGTGGCAGCACAACAGACTATGTAGGGCAGTGGAAAGGGGGGGCAGGGGCAACAAACCAACAATACAGGACTGGCAAGAGAGGCTGTGGCAATATAATAGACCATTGTGGGCAGACGGAAGAGGCAGTGGTAGTACAACCATACATGCCAACAGACCCATTTCAGCCAGGAAACGTCCAATGTTTTTAAGCTCAAATGGGCTTTATTTGATCTGTCTCCTGTCTACAATCTCCTCTTTTTCAATGTGACTCAAAGGGGAAAATCAATACCCCAGTTTTTTTTCTAAATCTCCCTCTTACCAAGTTCAAAATGTTTGCAAGTATGGTACATTGAATCATGGTAGGCAGGAGGAATTGGGGTAGGGACATGGACTCGGATAACAGAGGACAGGAGGGACATGGAGAGGTGCACCAAACGACCCTACAGGGCAGGCATCAGGGTTTGCAGCAGCACAATACACCACACAGAGCATGCGGGACGGGAGTGCAGCACAACAATCCATAGAAAGCAATAGGGGGAGGACAGAACCATGCACATGGACAACAGAGAACAGATGGGAAAGAGGCAATGGTAGCTAGCTGACCATAATGGACAGACAGGAGAGAAAGCTGCAGCATAACAGACCATAAAGGGCAGGAGGGACGGATCAGAGGCATTACAATTGGAACAGACAAGCCAGGAGGGAGGGAATAGGGGGTCTGCACATGGAAACAGAGGGCTGGGGGCAAGGTGGCAGGGCAGGAGCAGCAAGATGACCATGGAGGTCAGGCAGGATGGGCACTAGAAACAAGACACACCATGGAGAGCAACAATGAGACTATGGTGGCATACACACAGACCATGGAGGGAAGGTGGGAGGGGGTCAGGGGCAGCTAGCTGACCACACAGGGAAGGTGGGAGGGGCCATGGCAGCACAGAAGACCATGAATGGCAAGCGGGAGGGTTAGTGGCAGCACAATGGCTATGATGGGCAAGAAGGAGGGTGCAGGGGCATGCAGAAAGGACCCTGGAGGATAGAAGGGAGGGTCAGGACCAGGGGCAGAGACAAGAGAGTTCAGGGGAAGGGGCCTCACAACAGACCGCGTAGGCCAGGCAGGAGGAGCAGTTGCAGCACAACAGATCAGGGAGGGCAGAAGGGTGTGGCAGTAAAATGGACCATGGAGGACAGGAGGAAGGGGATAGGGGCATGGCACATGGAAACAGAGGGCAGGGGGCAAGGTGGCAGGGCAGGAGCAGCAAGATAACCATGGAGGTCAGGCAGGATGGGCACTAGAAACAAGACACACCATGGAGAGCAACAATGAGACTATGGTGGCATACACACAGACCATGGAGGGAAGGTGGAAGGGGGTCAGGGGCAGCTAGCTGACCACACAGGGAAGGTGGGAGGGGCCATGGCAGCACAGAAGACCATGAATGGCAAGCGGGAGGGTTAGTGGCAGCACAATAGCTATGATGGGCAAGAAGGAGGGTGCACGGGCATGCACAAAGGACCATGGAGGATAGAAGGGAGGGTCAGGACCTGGGCACAGACAAGAGAGTTCAGGGGAAGGGGCCTCACAACAGACCGCGTGGGGCAGGCAGGAGGAGCAGTTGCAGCACAACAGATCAGGGAGGGCAGAAGGCTGTGGCAGTAAAATGGACCATGGAGGTCAGGAGGAAGGGGATAGGGGCATGGCATGTGGACAGGCAGGGTGGAGGTGGCAGGGGCAGGTTACAGTCATCTGACAAAGCTAGGCAGGTGGGAGGGAAGTGGCAGCTCAACAGAACACTCAGAGTAGATAGGAGTGGCAGGTCCATGGAACATAGTGGGCAAAAACCATGGAGCAGGGGCATGCACAAAGACATCAGAGGGCAGGGGGAAGGAGAATAGGGGCAGCAAGCTAAGCACAGAGGCTAAGCAGGAGGTCAATGATGGGCCATAGAATTGGGCAATGGAGGGCAGGAGGAGTGGACTGGTTCATCATGCTAAATGGAGGGCAGTGGCAGCACATCAGACCATGCATGGCAGGAGGGAGGAGGCTAGTCCATGGATTCAGACAACAGAGGATAGGGAGGAGGTGGATGGGGCAGCAAGCTAACTGTTCAGAGAAGGTGGGTATTAGGAACTTTATTGTTTTTAAAATGTGTGTCTGTGCGAACTACTTAAAATATGAACAAGTATGCAGCATAATCTCCCTTTTATTCAGGAAGAAGAGGACGTTTGTGACTGTGACTCCGGGCTCACTTGGCAGAAACACCCCCTGACCCTCCACCCCATCGCAAAATGTAATGCCAGTGAAAAGGGTAGGTGGACGCAGTGTTATTTAGAACATAGTCCTGAGAGCACGATTGAAAATGAAAACTAGATGTAGTATATGGTATAAACTATGCACCAAAAAGGGTGATATGAGATGAACCGGGGCGTGAAATATAATATGCAATACATTGTGCGCAATGACAGATTCATTGGAGAGCGCGAGATAGCACTGGCACTAGCGCATGCTATGCGATATGCGCCTTGGAGTGTAATATGCACAGGGCAGTGTTGTGTAACATAACTAGTCTCTAAAGTTGTAATATAAAATATGTGCTGGGGAGTGTAACGTTGCATATGCACTGTGATAAAGATATGGATCCCAGATTGTAATATGTATGGCATAGCGCTGTGCGTTATAACATACACATCGAGGAAGGCACGTTAGATGGGGCAATATAACCCGTGCGAAGGCAAGTGTGGCATGACATATTCACGGGGTGGTGTTACAGTGCACATGGGCTAGAGAGTGTCATAGCATACGCACTAGCTGGTGGAATACAACAGAGGTGTGAGGCAATCGGCGGGCACTGGTGGGTGTAACACAGCATTGGGCTCAGCCAGGAGCATGCTGTGACTCTCAAGTGAGGTTCGTCTCCTTTCCAGAGAGTAAAATAAAAAGTATTACACCTCCGGCGGTGGATGTGTTTTTTATTAACCGTGAGGGGGGTTTCTTGCATAGTTTGGTCGAATTTTTGTCGAATCCCCTTTGAATGGCTTGGTGTGCGTGTATATAAAATGTGCCCGTCAATAGCTACCCATGTTTGTATAAATAAACGACAAGGGTGTCTACTTGGAGAGTACCCCCCGGCGGGGGCGCCAGGATTAGGCACGGTAGGGCGTCAGACACGTCAGAGCTTCACTAGCGGTGTAAATACATTCCATGCGATTTCATTCTATGCATAGTCGCCTTTTAATGAATATCACGCAAATTGTCATGGTGATAGGTACATACGGTTTGTCCAGCATGTCCTAGGTGTTTCTATAAATATATATATTTTTAAAATAATAAAAAACAAAGGCCGGCCCCGGGGGATGGGGTCCCCAGAGCCATAAGTGGCCTGAGGAGGGGGGCAACGCAGCCCCCTCCTAAAGAATATAAATTGAAAAAAGGCCATGACCCGGGGGTTGGGGTCCCCGGGGCCGTTTAAGGCCTTGGGAGGGCCAAATTAATTTTTTTTGCAACAAAAAAAATTAGGGTGCAGGCCCTGGGGGATGGGGTTCCCAGGGCCAGTAAATTAGAAAAAGAAGGGGGGCTACACAGCCCTCCTTCTTAAAAAAATGAAATAAATAAAAGACCGGCATCGCGCTGGAGGCCATGCCCCCTCCTTGCAGCACTCTGCAAACGTGCCCCCTGGCCAGTTGTAAGTTGGGGAATTAATTCCCCTTCAATACTGAGGGTCCCTGAGGGCCAACTAGCCCAACAGGTATCTCCGGTGTGCGCCAGGGAGCTGCGTTGCAGACAGGTGTTCTGAGGTCACGCCCCTTTTTACACCTCTATGCAACGCAGCTCTGTGGCGCTTACTGGAGGTACCTAGTGGGCTAGTTTGACCCTAGGGACCCTTAGGATTCAAGGGGACTTATTTTCTCAACTTAGAACGGCCACAGGGCGCGTTTACACAGTGGTGAAGGGAGGGGACGGGGCCTGAGGTGACGTGTGCAAACACGCCCTGTGGCGCGTTTTAAGTTGGGGAAATAATTCCCTTTCAATCCTGAGGGACCCTGGGGGCCAACTAGCCCACCAGGTGCTTCCAGTAAGTGCCACTGCTCTGCGTTGCAGAGAGGTGGTGCAGGCCGTGCCCCTTTTAACACCTCTCTGCAATGGCACTTACTGGACGTACCTAGTGGGCTATTTTGCCCCTAGGGATCCTCAGGATTCAAGGGGACTTAATCTCCCAACTTAAAAAATGGCTACAGGGCATGTTTACACAGTGGGGAAGGAAGGGGACGGGGCCTGAGGTGACGTGTGCAAACACGCCCTGTGGCGCGTTTTAAGTTGGGGAAATAATTCCCCTTCAATCCTGAGGGCCCCTGGGGGCTAACTAGCCCCCAGGTGCTTCCAGTAAGCGCCACTGAGCTGCGTTGCAGAGAGGTGATCCAGGCCATGCCACTTTTTACACCTCTCTGCAACGCAGCTCTGTGGCGCATACTGGAGGTACCTAGTGGGCTAGTTGGACCCTAGGGACCCTCAGGATTCAAGTTAACTTAATCTCCCAACTAAAAACGGCCACAGGGCGTGTTTACACAGTGGGGAAGTCAGGGGACGGGGCCTGAGTTAACGTGTGCAAACAAGCCCTGTGGCGCGTTTTAAGTTGGGGAAATAATTCCCCTTCAATCCTGAGGGCCCCTGGGGGCTAACTAGCCCACCAGGTGCTTCCAGTAAGTGCCTCTGCTCTGCGTTGCAGAGAGGTGGTGCAGGCCGTGCCCCTTTTTACACCTCTGCTGATGACGTCACATATTACATCACTCATGACATGGTCAGTGACATCACTCATGACATCACTGATGACATCTCAAATGACATCTCAAATGACATCACTGATGACATCATCCTTGTGATAGAGTGGCAGACCTCCTCTCCCCCTAATATAACCTTTGATACACACATTCAAAAATAGAAACTAAAATGTTCAAAACAATGGACATACCAATATCAGTTACAACAACCTATTCAGTAATTCTAAGATCCACATACATATCCACTCATTCACCAACAGTCCTATACAGTCACTCATACATGTACTCACTCATCATATGTACTCATACACCTGTACATCCTGTTACACAACGCCACTCATCCATAGAGTTACTCACATACATAGTCACTCATGCTAATAAAGAATCAAACATCCATTTACTTGCATATAGAGTTATACACACACCACCACACTTACTTCTACAGAAACTTAGACATACTTAGTCTTTTAAACAATCACTTATAGAAACACATACTTATTCATACAGGAACTCTTTCAATCTCTCACTCTCACATATACTCACTTATATACATCAATAGTCACATATACTAGTTTAAAACATATGTAGTTACTCATAAAGACACTATTGAGACAGTCTATCACTCACTAACACACCCATGCACACACTCATCCACCCATACAGTCCTGCACACATGCTGTCTTCAACACATACAAACAGTGAGTCACACATTCATGCACCTATGCACTACGTAATACCACCCACCGAACCATACAGACACTCAGACACTCATACTGATACTCAAAAAACCAACTAATAACCTATATAGACACTCATGTAGCTACTCACCAACCCATGCAGCCACTTATACACAAAGTGAGAGACTGATACAGATATTTACACATTTAAACATTACTCACTAAGCCATGTATTCACTAAGATACACTTAATCAGTCAGTTATACAATCAATTTTTCAAAAACAAATCATCCATTTAGACACTTATATACCCATTCACTTATATACCCATTTATTCTTCCATCGACCTTGAGATATACATATATAAAACATATGTTATTTTCAGAAAAACACACATTCACTGGATGATGTCATCAGTGATGTCATTTGAGATGTCATCAGTTTTGTCATGAGTGATGTCACTGACCATGTCATGAGTGATGTAATATGTGATGTCATCAGCAGTACATTGCGGGCGCGCGAGTTATAGTTAGCTGAACTAACTATAACGGGGGAATTTCAATGGTTTTGTACGAGTGAAAAGTCCAGCTAACTATAACGCCCCTGAAACCTATGGTTTATTCAGTGAATTTCTAAGGTTTTTTAAATGCTAATTCCTAACTATAACGTGCCTGAAACCTATGTTTTTTTCAGTGAATATATATATATATATCATCAAGGTACAAATATAAACATTTAGGTATGGAAAATCCATACTTAGCTTTTAATAGTTTGTCTTTCGATAGTGTGTCCACAATATTTGGTGCCATTGAGCGTCCTACCTTGATATTCCGGGGGCACACCTGCAGGCAGTTCTTGTAGTTGGACTTTTCCCATGGATTCTGGGAGTGGGAGAGGATTTAAGTGTAATCAGCAGTAAAAGAGTGTAAGTGTTTCAGAAGAAAGTCCAGGCTAATTTGATGTGATAGTTGGTCGCCCAATGATAATTACCTAATACTGTGGGAGGAGACAGTTTAGCATTCCTAAACCCTGCAGAAATTCTATGCGAAGCTCCTGTAAAAATAAAATGGGAAACCCGGTTGGCCACACATCTTTCCTATTATCCATCTAAGAAGCACCATAATCTTCATTTCTATGGAGCATAATCCTGCCCCGTTTCCAGGTGGCAGCCGCTGCTAAAATGGAATGAAAGTGCATAAACAAGTGTTATGTGGTGTGTCCTAGTGGGAGGCTGCCATTGTGCACGAGTTAGGCTGAAATCCTCCCCATGAAAACGACAAATTAACCAGTGGCTATCAAAATAAGTCACTGGTATGCCTGAACTGTCCGTACCTGCCTATTTTTCAGAATTTTCAGCTATGATACTTTCCATGAAAATGTGCTCTCCCTGCTGCTTCGTTCCAGGGTAAAAAAAAGCTGTTTTCCATGGGTGGGCGATTTAAATTTTTTCCAATTCCCCATGCGGCCTCCTAAGCGCTCTCCAAAGTTGGAATGGATGAATGCATGAAACTTTGAAGCGCAGATTTCTATCTACTTCGTGGTTTCATGGCAGGGAATCCCCGCTTCCTACGCAGAAGCAGCACGCTCCTGTCACCTCTGAGCTGGAAAACCTGGGGCTTCTCTGCAATCCACGCCGTCAAACCTCAAATGCTTACACAGGTGCTGGCTCCTGGCTCTGCAGACCGACTCGACAGATGTGGATAACTTCTGACCTTCCAGTGAAACCCAGAAAAAGCAGAGCGAGGAAGAAAAAGAAAATAAAACCGGACAGCTCCTGCAGCCGTCCCAAGAAAAACTTCACAGCTGCTAGACGAGCCAATGGGATTTCAAAATGGCTGCCGCGTCGTGCCACTTACTGGGGAATTCCACAGCTTTAACAACACTTGACCGACTTGCCTGCATGTGTTACCACAGAATGCAAAATGCGGCTGGAGGAAAATAAACACATACTTACAGATGCAGACTATTGTGCATTGGCAGCTGGTCGAAGCCAGGGTTTAAGCCAAATAGAAATGTACGGACAGCAGACAGAGCATTCTCACCGGGACTCGTAAATTATGCATGCCTAATTGCCTCTGGATTGCGCAAAAATCTAATTTGTCTTTGTCTGTTTTTTGCATTTCATAGTGAAATGGATGTTCTTTTTTTGACTTTGTGACAAAACATTTCAGAGCATGTTATTACAGAAAAATGTATATAATGCAGTTTTTAATGTGTATGAATAAATCATATTTCAGTTTAAGGGCACGTGGGGTAAAGCATCAGTTCTTTTTTCTGAAACTGCGACGTGCTTGGAAGCCCAGTAATATCAAAGAATTTCTCCTCTGCTGAACTTTTTGTTAATCTGCCTGCTTTGTGAGTATGGGAGGCCTATAGGCTGTGCCTAAATTGTTAAAACAAGCATTGGCAATACTAATAGGTTTTTTAAATGTGTTGCACCCTTCTGTCTCACAGGCACACCACACACCCTGCACTCACATGGGCATTCGTGTATTTCTGGTGTACTGGGGAGTATGGGTGACAGACAAAAAGAGTGTCTGCCTGCTTTGGTGAGATGTAACAAGGGTTAGGGTGACCAGAATTTTAGAGCCAAAAACCGGGACATTTCCCAAAAATAGAAGAAGGACTACAATTTTACTTCCACACAGCGCACAGAATGAAAATTTTCCTAGTTAGCACGAAGGAAAGTTTCAATTCTAATAAGGAGGCGGAGGCGAGGATTATGCATTACTTTCCTCACTTTATTGAACAGCACGTTAAAAGACACTAAAACAAAAGACCACAACTCCCATGAAGCTCGGGAGCAACCATGGCAACCAGTAATCCAATCATGGCAACAATGAGGTCCATAAACAGTAGCAGTCCCCGTAGTCCTTCCTCTTTCTCTGCTGCAGGAAGTTAAGCCCTGTGGGTCCTATTCCGTCTTGGAGTCGGAACCTAGGATGATATATACAAGATATTGAAGACTGCTACCAAACCATTACCTTTGCTAAAGGATAACATGTTACGTACGATATCAAAATAACTGCAAAATCTAGTCAAACAACCAGAAATGGGTACATTACAAGAATGCCACAGCAAGAAATAATGTCAAACCTTGAAAACAGATACATACATAGTATTGAACATCCACAAACATCATTGACAATAGAATACTCAAAAGGTTACTTTCCTGATACGAAACTCTGAAACACTCTGCTCCCATAGCCCTTACCAGAAATTATCCAGGGTGGGAAGGCATTAGAGAAACGTGCCCGGGGGGGATAATCCTCGCCTCCGCCTCCGCCTCCTTATTAGAATTGAAACTTTCCTTCGTGCTAACTAGGAAAATTTTCATTCTACATCAGGAGCGGAGGCGAGGATTATGCATGTTCAAAGCCTTCTTACCACCAAAGCGGCCGCTTCATGGATTGGTTTAAAGTAGAACTTTTTAAAAGTTGAATCTGAAGACCAATCCGCCGCATTCATGATGTCCTCCAATCTACCCCCTACCTGAATAGCCTTAGAAGCCATAGCTCCCCTGGTCGAGTGTGCGCCAAATTCTGAAGTGTCAATACCAGCCTCAGTCATAATCCACCTGACCCACCTGGCAATGGTCGGGGAAGACACCGCCTTGAATGGCTTCTTAATGGCAATCAACAGTTGCCGTTCGCCCGGAGGCAATACCTCCAATGTCACATCCTCATAGGCCTTGAGGCATCTAACTACACACAATTTTGAAGAATCTGGAAAAGCAGGATAAGATACTGACCTCGTACTCGTCTTGGTTCTCCTCGAGATGTTAAAAGTGACCCCTTCCGGGGTAAAAATCCGGGCTGTGAGATCCAAAGCTCTGACATCTGACGCCCTTTTGCATGAAATAAGGCATAATAACATAGCTAATTTCGCTGAGATCTCCTTTCTAGACAAATACTGGTTGTCTTGCCAGGACATCAGTAAACGTAGAACCAAATTGACATCCCAGAGGCCCGCATAACGAGGCTCAGGGGGCCGAGAAATCCTAATGCCTTTCAAGAGTTTACACACCCAGGGATGCTCTCCTACTGGAATGTTGTCAATGGGCACATGGCCCGCCGAAATGGCAGATCGAAATGAGTTAATGGTACAATAAGCGAGCCCTTCCTGAAAAAGCTCCGTTAAGAAATTGATGACATCCGCCACGTTGGAGCCCACGGGATCCAGGTGTCTCGCCATACACCAACGTACCCATCGCCTCCAAGCTGATCTGTACCGTTTGATGGTTGTCGGGGCCCATGCTTGCTGAATGAGGAATTCAGCCTCCCTCGAAAGAGCTCCGTCCGACCAACGTCACCTGAAATCCTCCACGCCATAAGATGAAGATGGCCCTGGAGAACCAGGGGATGAGGGTTGCCCAGGGGGTCCACCAACACCTCGTTGAAAAGAGGGAGACGGATTGGAAGGTCCCAGCTCAGTTCTAGCAGAGAAGGGAACCACGCTTGAGAGCGTCAAATCGGGGTCACCAGGATCAAGGAGGCTCTCTGCCGTCGCACCTGGGCCGCCACTCTCTGAATGAACAAGAACGGCGGAAAGGCATAAGCCAGAATCGATGACCAGTCCTGGAGAAAAGCGTCCACCGCCTCCGCCCCGGGATCCGGTTTCCAGCTGAAGTACCTGGGAAGCTGGGAGTTCCATCTGGAAGCGAAGAGGTCCACCTGGCAGGGACCCCAGAAGGACATCAGTGAGGCGAAGACCCTCGTATCCAGTCTCCAATCGCTGGCGTCCCGAAAGTGTCTGGAGTTCCAGTCCGCCACCGAGTTCTGCACTCCCGGGAGGTATTCGGCCGTCACCGAAATCTGGCGTTGAAGGCAGTAGTGCCAGAAGTCCTTGGCTAGGTCCACTAGGACCCTGGACCGCGTGCCTCCCAAGCGGTTGATGTATTGCACCGCCGTCGTGTTGTCCATCCTGAGGAGCACACAACAAGACACTTTGTCCTTCGTGAAGGACCGAATAGCAAAGGACCCCGCCAGGAGTTCCAAACAGTTGATGTGCAGGGAAAGCTCCTTCTCCGTCCACCTGCCTCCTACTGAGGTCGAGCCGCAACGGGCTCCCCAACCAAGGCGGCTGGCGTCCGATTCTATCACTAGATCCGGCTGCGACCCAAAAATCGCTCTGCCGTTCCACGCTTCCATGTGGTCGATCCACCACTGGAGCTCCCCTCGGGATTCCTGATTCAGATAGATCAACTGGGAGTAGGTAAGGCCCCTCCGTAGATGGGCGGCCTTCAGTCTCTGCAGAGCACGGTAGTGCAGGGGCCCCGGGAAGATGGCCTGAATCGATGAAGATAACAGGCCCACAATCCTGGCCAGCTGTCGCAAGGATATCCTGTCCCTCTGCAAGACCTTCCTCAATTCTTTCTTGATCCTCCCAATCTTCTGTTCCGGAAGGTGCAGGGTCGCCGACCTGGAGTCTATCCTGAACCCCAAAAAGGTCATGTTCTGCCGCGGGATAAGTCCGACTTCTCCTGATTGATGGTAAACCCCAAGCTCTGAAGGAGGGAGATCACCATCCGTAAATGGGAGCGTAGATGCGACCTGGACTGATCCATTATCAGGATGTCGTCCAAATAAACGATCAACCGAATGCCCCGAGTCCGGAGATGCTCCATCACAGGCTTGAGGAGCTTCGTAAAGCACCACGGAGCCGAAGACAGGCCGAAGGGAAGAGTCAGAAATTCGAAAACCTGAGCTCTCCACCGAAACTGGAGGAACCTGCGATGCGGTGGAAAGGTGGGGACTGAGAGGTAGGCGTCCTTGAGGTCCAGACGCACCAGCCAATCGTCCTGCAACAAAAGATCTCTGAGAAGATGGATCCCCTCCATCTTGAAGTGGCGATAGACTAGCCACTCGTTGAAGTCTCTGAGATTGATAACGGGACGGTAACCCTTGTCCTTTTTTTCCACCAGGAAGAGGTTGCTTAGAAACCCCTTGGGGTGAAGATCTGAAAGGCCAATCGCCCCTTTGGATAAAAGCTCCTGCACCTCCTGGTCTATGAGAGACTCCTCCTGAGAAGAAAACACCAAGGGTCTGGGTCTGACTCCCTGCACTGGAGTCCCGTAGAATTCTATGTGAAATCCTCTGACCGTTTCCAGTACCCAAGGTTCGGACGTGATCTCCACCCATTTGTGATAAAACAGGGCGATTCTCCCCCCCAACCGAACCGGGGTTAACAAAGGCACGCTTACCGTTATATCCTCCGGTGTTATAGTGGGTTCCTCCACGGCCTCGGTTGTTCTTTCCTCTGCCGCCCCAGGAGGGGTAGAAGGTCCCTTGGCGACCATCCTGCCATACATTGTTGCGTTTGGCTTGGGCTCGATTAGGGCCTTGATTGGACTGGCGGCCGGAGGAGCGACCCCTGCCTCTTCCGGCCCCACCGAAAACCTTCCCCGGAAAGATTTTCTTCATGGAGGCCTGTGCTTTGTCAAGTGCCGAAAAAGTCGCCACAAACCTCCCCAACTCCTTGACGAATGGGTCGCCGAACAGGGAACCCTGGGCTATCGGTCCTGCCTCCGAGGACGAAAGTTCCCCTAGCTTGGGGTCAATCTTCAGCAACAGAGAACGGCGGCGTTCGGCCGAAAGGGCGCAATTCGCGTTGCCCAAGAGGCACATCGCGCGCTGCGCCCAGCCCGCCACCTCCTCTGCCGGCAGGGGCACCCCAGAATCACGGGACCTCTCCGCTAACTCAATGACCTTAGTTAGCAGTCCCACCACATCTAAGAGCTTGTCTTGGCAAGCCCGCCATGATCTATCTATCCCCTTTTTAGGGTCCTTCATATATTTGGCAAAAAATGTACATAATCTGGGGTCAAGCTCCGGGGTCATAGTGACTCCGTTGGGGAGAGAAGGTCTGGGACATTCGGACCGGAGTCGGGCCCTAACGTCCTTATTGAGTGGTCGCCGGATCTTGTCCGCCGCGTAATCCGCCACCTTTTTGTCTGGTACCCATTCTGTGGATCGGGGTCTGTAGATACATAGGGGATTAAACATATCCGCTGAGGTACCCTCCCCTTCTGTTACGGATGAAGCCGACGACTGAGGGCGCCAAGACCTGTCGTGTTCCTGATACCCATCAGAGGAGTCCCCCTCATCCTCACCTTCCACCTCCCCCAAATCGGGAAACCCTTCCTCAGGGTCGCAATCCGTGGCGCCATCGTCGCCGGTTTCCCCGGGTAATACTTCCTCCCGGTAGGGTGCATCCCGAAGCGTGCGCGCACTCTTCTGAAAGACCTCCGCCAGACGACTGAAGCCCTCAAGGTGCCCCGCGTCACGCTTCTGGGCCTTGCGCAGGTGGGATGCAGTCACACCGCTAGGCCCGGCTCCCCCGTCCCCCAGTATCCCTTTGCCCTTGAACACATGGGCAGACAAACGATCCACACTGTCCTGCAAAGGGGCCAGCGCCTGGGCTATGGCCGAAGAGAGGAGGTCGGTCCAACTCTGCAGGTCTGCGTGGCTGGGAGAGCCTGTCTTCTTCAGACAAAGATGGGGTATAATCGTGCTCTCTCTGAGCACTCATTGTAAAGGAGGTGAGGACACCACAAATCGCCCCAACTAGGTTAAAGGGGGCCCTCCCCCTCGCCGGGGTCCTGAAACTGTCACCCCTGTGGAGGATGCAACGCAGGGAAGACAGCCTCTAAATATGTGCCAGGAAGGGCTAAGCCCGTAAATCTTACCGCTAAGGCGGTGTCAGGCGAGGGGGGCAGGATCCAGGATGAGCGCTTGCTCCAAATTTCCTCACGGCGCCTCACAGGCACCGAAAACGGAGCGTTTCGCTAACAGCACGAAACAGCGCCACCTAGCGGACCCGCTCGGTATCAAATGGAAACGCGCTCGGGCCGAAGCCTACCGCGCGAGTGTCAGCCGAAGACTCACCGGCTGCAACGAGACATTTATAACCTTCAACGGAACAATATAGTGCCACAAAAATACAATTAGCCCATCAAGCCAAGACCCCAATATGCCAAAGTAAGGAGAGAAGGGACTTAACTGACGGGCCAGCAGTGAAGAAAGAGGAAGGACTACGGGGACTGCTACTGTTTATGGACCTCATCGTTGCCATGATTGGATTACTGGTTGCCATGGTTGCTCCCGAGCTTCATGGGAGTTGTGGTATTTTGTTTTAGTGTCTTTTAACGTGCTGTTCAATAAAGTGAGGAAAGTAATGCATAATCCTCGCCTCCGCTCCTGATGTAGAATCCAAAGTGCTCCTTAGCAGAGAATTACAGAAGAGGCAGTAAAAACGTACATAAAATGCTATTTTTAAAGCCAGTAGCAAGCCTGTTAATTACATTGATTTCTTATTATGATGTACTCTCACTGTTAAAACTCAATAAAAAATCTCAACTTAAATTGATTTCTTATAACAACAGCTAACTATACCTGCTTTGCACAACTTAAAACGATACTTCCCAGCGTTTTCAGCCGACCCTCTCTAAAAACCGGGACATGAGCTTAATTTATTGAAATTTGCCGGGACAGCTCGTGAAAAATCGGGACTATCCAGGCTAATATGGGATGCCTGGTCACCCTAACAAGGGTACAACTAAGAGTGCAGGAGAAGGGAAAGGAAGTGTGCAAGAGAGCACATAGGGCTAAAGTTAAGATCTGAGATACTCAGGAAAAGTGCCAGCCAATACCTTGTGTAACATGCAAAGTGTCTTAAAAGATCTGCTTATGCACTGGTGGCCTGTAGAGAAAGTCCAAGTGGGATATAATATAAGTGTGCTGAGGGAAATTAAACAACAGTTGTGCCAGCTGCATTTTTCACAATGTGAAGGCAAGAGATAAGATACTGAGGTAAACCTGGTAAAACTGCATTCCTATAATCCATAAAGGATGAGAGATATCTCCCTGGATTACCAACCTTCTCACTTTAGCTAGGAGACAAATATGAGATTTCCTTAAGCTCTTCAAAGAGAAGTAACACACTAGAAATCTTGGTAATACGAATATGCGCTGTAAGTGAGCCCAGAGCAAGTGGCTACCAAATGGAGGTCAAGTTCTCAGGATTATTCCCTTGATCCAACACCTTCGTCCAGGGCCGACTTTCATGCTGGTGGTGACGTGTGCAACATTTTTTTTGGTTGCCCCCAATATGACCTTCTCCTCGGATTCACTCACTACCACCCTGCAAAAGTCCCCCTCATTTCTCCATAGCTTCTCTCTCAAATACATTTCACTTATCTGAAAGCGTTGGTATAGGCTGGCTTTACTAATCCACTCAGCTATCCACATAAAATATAGATCTATTCTTTGCAGCAGGCATATTAACCCTCTGCACTACTTTACGATGAGTCAAAACTGCTACTAGACAAAACTCTTATCTCTCTCTCTAGCATCAACATTGATCACAAGGGTTATCATGACATTTTATTTGCTGCCTGAAACCTGGACGTGCAAGGAAATCTGCAACATGTGCTTTTAAATCCTACCTTATTGTTAAACACAGCGCCCCCACTGAGGTCAATGCCCCCCTTCTAGGTCAGCGAGCCCCCTCTTGGTCAGTACCCAGTGCAGCCACACCGGTTGCACTGCCTTGAAGCCTCCCGCTCTGTTTTATCTGCAATAAACTTCAATAGATTATTGGTCATTAAAGATATGGATGGAGGAAGGCATTCCTAAAGTTTAAAGGGAAAGTCAGTGTTACCAACACTTTTTTGTATCAGGAATTGAATATTAGCAATGTGTATAAAAATAAATAAAGCCAAAAGAATAAATTAAAGCAACCAGAAGGGGTTATACAAGTGTTTATTAATTCTACTTAATGAATGAATGCCTAGTGTTTATTAAAACACTTTCAACCAGGCACAACTAAATATTAACATAAAATTGCAAATATACACAGTGAAATGGAGAAACTATGTTGCATCATCTAAAACTAAAGATCTGTTTGCGAACGTCTCTTAGTGTTAAACTGTGTATAGCCCCAACCTATGTTGTTTGTCAAGCAACTAACAATGGAATGTACTTCCTATTGAGTTGTAAGAAGGTTCTCAGGGTAAATATTTCCGCTTCTATTTGTTAGAGAGTTCACAATGTAAACTGCCTTCTTAGTTCATTTGTCAAAGAGTGCACTATGTAAAACCAAACTATCATGTTATTAAGGCTAGAACTAACTCAGAAATGTGAAACAAACATAAATAAGACACATTAAATCTATGTCCAATTAAATTCTTTTTCTTTAAAGGGAAAAGTACTTTAATGCACATACAACTATATACTATACTCAAAAGGACATACATTTACAAGATTTCAGCTGGAATTTCAAATATACACAATGAAATCTAGAATTATCTCACATTACCTGAACTAGAGATTTGTTTACGTAGGTCTGTGAGTGTTAGACAATGTGAAATATCTCCTTATGGTGTTTGTCAATGGATTAACAATTGGACGTTAATTCTATTGCAGTAGCCACTGTGTTCTCGGTGTAAAACCATTCCTATTATATTTTCCAGAGAGTCCATAATGTAAACCGCCTTCCTAATGTATTTTCTGAAGAGTTCACAATGATAACCTGACTTCCATGGTATTGAGGCTAGAAACTTAGAACTGAGAAACACACAAAAATAATACTCAATAATGTTGAGTGCGGGACGTGGTGATGATTGAGGATGTGACTGGGAGGCCACTTTGATTTTCCCCTCCCGAGAAGTGGCCATAAGGGTGCGTTTCTATCTGATCCAACAAAAGACCCTCCACAGAGTCAACTTGGACAGGCTAAGCTCCATAAAATGGAAAAGGGCCCTTAAACCAACTGTATACAATGCATGGATGCAGTGGGTTCAATCTATCGCACACTGTGGGAATACCCAGGAATCTAGAGATATTGGGATATGATCTGTGGAACTCAGCACCATACTTGAAGATGAAATACCACACAATCCCCAATTTGTGTTGCTGTAAGTCACTGGGAACATTGATCTCCCAAGAATACAAACAATATTTTATTCACTGGGACTGATAATGGTGAAGAGAGACATTGCAGAGAACTAGGGGTCGCCCACTATACCAGCTAAAAGTAAGTGATTTGCTGGGATGGGCATATCCATGGGGGCAGAAAAAGTAAAAGTCAAATGCATTGCCAGAGGTTGCCCTAGGACATTCAGCAGAATCTGGGGTAAGTGGAGGGAGTATTAGGGACTGTTAACTATCGAATCAGAGGCTCTTGTGCACCAACATGCTGATGCAGATCTATTATGAAAAATATGATTGCCTCCCTGCCAGGGTGACAGGGCCGGTTGGGGGTAGTCTGGGACTAGACTGCAATATTGGGGTTGTGGTGGATGTGGTTGGTTCCTGTAGGTTACGCCCTGGGCCCTGACTGGTTGCCACCAAAGACCATCTCTTGTGTGCATTTATACTGTACGATATCTAGATGCACCTGTATGCATCATGTTGCACGGTCATGTTGTATGTTATACAGAAAAATGTCAACAAAAACTGTTGGAAAAAAAAAATTCCTTATAAATCAATGTCCAACCAATGGCTTTTCTTTAAAAAGGAAAATAACTTTAATGCACACATAACAAAATAATGTACTCAAAATGACAAGATTTCAGGAGTAATCACATATTGAAAACCTTCCTTTTGGAGCCTTGCGTTAACTAACAAACAAATCATGTACCATAAATAAATATAACAGGGGATAATTAATCACTAATGACACACATACCTAACCCTATGCGTGGTAGTAGTACTCATTAGTTATTTGAATAATGCTGTTCTTTAAATCTCATGAGCGATCTTATCAATGATCTAATTTAGCTTGTCATGAGTGAAGTAATATGTGTCATAAGCAGTGCTCTGGTTTCATACCTCCATTAACAAACATCTCAATGCTCAGCCTACTCCTCAGCCAAGGATTTAAATTCAATGGCTCATATTCCAACAAAATAGCACCCAGAAGTGCCTCACTTTTGTCATGAATACAGAATGTAAGTGCTCTACTTATTCATTAGAAATGTGTAATTATGCGCAGTTGATCACTAGGGAGTTAACTGACAAACTGCTTCCGGTGTTACAAGTACATGTTTCACTATGCATGTTAGAATGATTTACTGACATGGATAAATAACATAAGTAAAAAGTCATAGAAATTGTGTGCTGATTTTAGCTTTCTAGAGCACTAACCATACTTTCTATAATAAAAAGTAGCCCCTAATTTTGTTAATTTATTGCAGCATACTTTGGTAGAAACTGCTTTCATATTTACAGCTTTGATTCCATTAAGATGGTTCTAAGGTGTGCCACTCTTTTGGTATAAATACAACATTTGTGTGTGCTAATTGTTCTTTGTAACACTGTGGTAAAGCTTCAGTGGAATCAATGGCCAGGCTGCTGTTGGTGGTTTTGGAAGTAAATGTTTAACTCAGGATACCAAACTTTTTTCTGACATTGATGAGGAAGATAATCGAGAATTTATGGAAAATTGGTCCTCATTTTACCTTTCTAGGGCACTAGACATCATTTCTATGATAAAATAAACCCCCTTATTATGTTAATTTCTAATGGACATCTGTTTAGTTTTACAGCTTTGATTCCATTCAGGTGGTGTGTAGTTCTGCCATACTTTTGTCATAAATACAAAATATTAGTACTCTAGTTGTCCATTAGAACAGTGTGGTGAAGTGGCAGTAGAACACTGGGTAATCAACAGACAGACTGCTGCTGCTGTTGGAAGTATATGTTTTACTCATAATGTCAGACTTTTTCCTCACAAGGCTCAGGAACATAGCGTCTGATTATAGAAAATGTGTTCTCATTTTAGCTTCTGGATCACCTTCTGTAACCTCTATGAGAAATTCATGAGAAAAAATCGTTTCCCCTCAGCCATGGTTCATCAAATTCCAGCAGAGCTCCAGCTTTTTTCCCTGAGTAAAATCACCTCTAGACACAGAAACACACCATAATTCCTAAAATTAGTATCTTACTACCAACAAACAATATATAATATGATGCCCCTGATGCACCTGGGGGGTAAGGGTGTACTCATCTTGCATCCTTATAATTTTTTTTGTTCATTTTCATGATGCAACGACCATGTACCACATACCTGTAATGGCTATCACAATATATTTTTCATGTTTTGGCGAGTCGATCAGTATGAGCAATCACCTTTAAATTGGCCAATCAGAGCATATCTGGACAGCAACAGTCCAGATATCACTTACGTTTTCTGGAGGTTAACTCCTTCATGCCCAAACCAAACACATCTTTTGATGCAAATTTCTTGAGAATTTCAGAACGATTTACACCAAATAATGAATAGCAGGAATTCTGAGTAAAGTTCTATCTTTGTGCCAATTTGGTGTACATTTGTTCAGCTGATTCTTCTGCATCAGACACCAAAGCTTTCTATGGGAAATTGATGTTTTGCAAACACCCCACACTTTTTTTTTGCACACATGATGGATCAGCGGAAAACTTTCTACCAAATAGCCAAAGTGGATGAACTTTATTTTGGAAAGTTTCACGTGGATTCATTCAACAACTCCAAATTAATAAAGAAGACAAAAAAATCAGAAAATGACTTTTCTATGGAAATTCTGACTTAGCTACCTAAACCTAACTATAACTACCAGGGCACGATCGATGCCAAAGAGCAAAAAAAAAATAAAAAAAATATATATATATGTATATATGATAGGAAAGGGTCCCGGCATTTCTGATCGCATCCACCAGTCAGGGCCGGTGCGAAGTACGGGCACCAAAGAAACCTTAGTATTGATGAGTGTAATACCAAGAAATACTCTCACTCCAGGATCGTGGTCGTGAAATTGGTTATATTTGATTCAATGGCAACGCATTTTGACCACAAGGTCTTTTTCCAAGGCCAAATTGCACAAACTGAAACCACCATTACATAGTGTTTACATGAGGTGACATAGAAGACAGACAATGCATTTCCGGCTGGGTTTTCAAGCATAGAAAACAGACTACTTAATCAGCCAATGATTAGATTGAGAATTCATTGTTAAAACAATTACAGTGAATCACGGAATGTTCTTGCCTCAATATATGCATACCTGCATTTTTACATTGCAATTCATAATAATTAATTAATGTCGCTGATATTATCTCATACCAGTTTCCCTAAATTCACATTTCCTTTTGATTTGATTTGATTTGATTTGATTTGATTTGATTTATCAATTTATACAGCGCGCGAATGCCCGAAGGCGTCTTGGCGCTAAGATATACCCTTGTCTCTTGAAGATGTTGTTAGAGCTATGCGGAGAACAGCCAGGTTTTAACTACCTTTCTAAAAGATTTCAAAGATGGACTGATTTTTATGGCAAGAGGCAGCTGATTCCAGGTTTTTGCTGTATGTACAAGGAAGCTTCTTCCGCCCCAATTGGCTCTTCTGAATCTCGGGATCCCAATAAGTCTCTTTTGGCCGGATCTGAGAAGTCTATTTGGCTCATAAAGTTTTAGATGTGACTTCAGGAATTGTGATCCAGTTCCGTTAATAGCCTTATATGCCAGGCACAGTGATTTAAATTGTACCCTTTTTGCAATAGGTAGCCAGTGCAGAGTTTTTAATTTGTGGATAATTGGCTCAAACTTAGGTATGTCTAATACAAGCCTGGCTGCTGCATTCTGCAGGCGTTGAAGTTTGGCTAGGATTTTCATCCTGGCTCCAGCATAAAGGCCGTTCCCGTAGTCCAGTCTTGACAAAGCTAAAGCTGTCACCACTGTTTTACGCGAATCTTGTGGTAGATAAGGTAATATTTTTTTTATCATTTTTAGGATATACCAGAGTGTTGATGCCAGTTTGCTGGCTTGGGCATCAAATGAGAGATTGGTGTCTAGAATGATTCCCAGGTTCCTCACTTTTTCAGATGGATCTGGGCATCTTCCCATGTTTTTAGGCCACCAGGAGGGGGACCAAATATTTGTGTTGCCTCCTAATATCATGACCTCACTCTTGTCCCCGTTAAGTTTTAGGCAGTTTCTTTTCATCCATTGGCTGACTTTAACCATGCAATGTTGAAATTTTTCTGCTGTGTCCTCCACATCCTTACTGATTGACACCACGATTTGAGTATCGTCAGCATAGGATATTGGAATGAATCCACAGTTCCTTATAATTTCAGCAAGAGGGGCCATTGATTAAAAAGAGTGGGGCTCATCGAGGAGCCCTGTGGGACCCCGCATGGTAGGTTGAATGCATTGGATTTAGCTCCTCCTGATTCTACCGAGAAAGTTCTATTCTCTAGGTAGGAAGCAATGAGGGTACATGCTGAGTCATGTATTTCTGCTGTTTTTAGTCGGGTTAGGAGGATCTCGTGGCTGACCGTATCGAAGGCCGCCGATAGGTCAAGTAGTACCAAGGCGGCCTTCGCTCCATTGTCCAACACTTGCCAGATTTCCTCCACTGCTGTGAGTAGCGCAGTCTCTGTTCCATGTCCCTCGCGAAAACCAAACTGAGAATGGTCCAGCCAGTCACCATCCATCAGATATCGGGATAGCTGTTTGTTTAACAGTTTCTCGATGATTTTTGCGGCAAAAGGGATCCTGGCTATTGGTCTATAATTGTTTGGGATTTCACCATCTAGGTTTGGTTTTTTTAGTAGCAGCTTTATCGATATCATTTTCCAATCATCTGGAAAGATGTTGGTTTCGATAATTTGGGAGAATAGTTTTTCTAACACCAGGGTCAGCTGTTCTGAGCAAGTTTGCATTATTTTAGGTGGACAAGGGTCCATTGGGCTACCTGAGTTAGTGGTGAGCACCTCTTTCTGGATCTGATCTGCAGTGGGAGGGGTGAAATGGAACAATATAGGTTGAACTGATTGTTCCGCCAGATTTATTGGGTGCAGGGTATCCTGGTCTGCCATCTCTGTGTTGTTATTTTTAAAGGAGTCATAGACTGAAGATACTTTACTAACGAAGAATTCACCTAGTGTGTTACAGAAGTCTGATGACATTTCTTCAGAGTTTTTATTTTCAAATTTTGATAGTTTTTTAACAGTATCAAAGAGAACTTTACTAGAGTTTTTTGACTCATTAATTTTCTGAATGAAATATATACTTTTTTCTGTTATTATTAGTTTTTTATAACTGGCTAGAGCAGCTTTATATTCTTGTCTGAGCTGGGTGTCATAATTGGCTCTCCATTTTTTCTCAGCTCTTCTGCACTTCTGTTTTTGTGCCTTCAGTGCTTCCGAGAACCACGGCTGTGAGGGGGTTTTTCTTTTAAAGGTGGCTTTTTTTGTGGGACTGTAAGTTTCACTGCAGTATCTAGCCATTCATTAAATTGTTTACAGGCTATATTGCAGTTTCCATCAAATAAAGGATAAGATGTTCGGAGTATATCAACAAATTCCTGATGGTTAACCTTGGACCAATCCAGGTATGTTGTTTTCTTAAGGGTTTCCATGGGTCTCCCCGTATCTTCTTTAATTTCTAGTATGAACAGGACTAGCTTGTGGTCCGACCATGGGACCGTGAGAGTATCAATTTTATTTAGGCTCTGACATGAGGTGAATATACCGTCCAGTGTGTGGCCAGCGTTATGGGTATCTAGGTGTTCCTTTTGTTCTAGATCGAAATCTGACATTGCGTCCATAAATGATGCTATCTTAGGGTCGATGGTTTTCTCTAGATGCAAATTAAAATCTCCCAAAATTTTCAAGTCTGAAAGTGGAGCCGCATGTTGTGGGCTACAATACCAAGGTTTGTCTCCCCCTTTTTCTTTATTTTGTAAATTTTTGGTGGGACTCAGATTAAAGCTGGGTCCCAAGATGACTGCCAACACTTCCTTTTTGAAGTGTTTGCAGCTTTCAGTAGGATCTGAAGGTCCACTGCAAGGACTCACGTTCCCAGATATCTATATATGTTAAACTTAAATATCTATGAAACTACTGAACGAATTTACACCAAATCACAAAAAAGTACGATTTCTGCCAAATTTTATGTAATTCTGTTCTGCGGTTTGGGCTGTAGTCATGTTCAAAAAAAGAAAAATCCCCTTTTTTCTCGGATCCCCCTTGACGGCTCACCCCAAACCTTTCAAGACAACAACTGAACCACAGAGGGGCCGTTTTTTGAAAATTTAGTGAAGATTCATCAAGCAGCGCCAAAGTTATGGGCAAAACAAAAATGCTTTTCCTATGGATACTGGTTCTAAACTATAACTACCTACTGGCTATTGCCAGTAGATAATATGCACTGAGAAAACAATGGTTAAAGAGACGTTATAGTTAGGTTCAGATTTTAATCACACAAACCATAGAAATGCAGCAGTTATAGTTACCTAAGCTAACTATAGCTTATGCCCCCGTAATGCACTGCTTACAACCTCACAAATTACATCACTAATGACATGGTCAGTGACATCACGGATGAAATCACAAATGCCATCACTGATGACATAACTGATGACATCATCTAACATAGTAAACTTCAATATACTTCATAAAATACCATTCATATTTTTTTTAAGTAAGAAGACACATGTGAGAGACCAACAGCACAGAGCTCAATGTAACCTTATCAGCTACTACACTCACTTACCACGTAAGAGCACATGGTTACTTTTCTCTTGAGCGTAGAGGAGGATTGCCATAGTTCTGACTCATACTCCAATACTTAGCAAATCATAGACCTCCTTTCATATTTTATTTTTGTTATACCACTCCAAAATGGGCACTAATTTTTAATCATTTCCATGTTTCCTTTAAAGAAGCCCAATTTGGTAGGTTTTTCATGGATCTGTGTAGCCTCAGCGGCCCTCAGCATGGTCGCCCTTGTAAATCCACAGTGGTCCCACAGATCCACACAAAAGCCCTGAACAACATTCAACAATATGCTGTTAATACATTTCATAAATGACCTACACATAATTTCTGGGGTGTGACTGCAAATCCTAATGAAGGATACCTTTGGCACATTAATGACACTTTTCCCACATACTGCCTTAGTGTTCTCCAACATTTGCCAAAGACAAAATTGGCAGTGGTCAACAAAATTTGGCCACAGATACTGAAATCCAGGAAACATGTTAATAAAACTGTTTCTGCATTCCTCCAGGATCACAACATGAGTTCTATATACCATAACAACGTACTCTTCAATATGAATGGAATATATCAAAAAGACGTAGACCATTTGACAGAGGGAGGCAAGGGTGATCCTCAACAACTTAAAAGTCTGAGCCCTGTTCTATGTGTAGTTATCATCCACACATCATAAACACAAAGGCTGGTTTCAGAGCCAAACCTTTTTACAAACACTGTTGTTTTTAAAAAAAAATACTTAAAAAAAATATCTCACGCGGATCCACTGCAGACCCTACCAAATAAGGGGACTGCCGGCAATGCTACAGGGAGATCCATGACAGATCCACAGATCCAATCGCAACAAAATCACACATTCAATGCAAAACAACAACACATTTAAGACAAACATATCCTAGTACAATTCATACAACTGTATCACATGTGTGTGTGGGTCTGTAAGTAGATTTGTAAGTAACTTCTAGAATATGCCTGATTATCTAAAGAAGTTGTAGATTTCCATTCATACCCCTGCTCGTCCATTCTCATTTTTGCAGATTTTGTGATGGAAATGTGAATTTGCACATTTAATTTTACTTTTAAATGCGGTTGCAATGAGGAAATAGCCTTACAAATGTTGATGAGTACAAAAAAATGGTTGCTTCCATACTGCATTTCATGTGGCCAACCCCATTTTTATCATCTCATCCCCATCCAGAGTTCATCACATACCTAGGGATTATAATCAGTATTCTAAAAAAGGCAAATGTTATGGATAGACTTCAATGTAGTTAACCTTCCTCCCCGCCCACAGACTGTTTACCTTCATTTACTTGACAAATACCTGAATTCACATTTCATAGAGACTCACTAGTTTGAGAGGGATGCCATTAACTCTCCCTGTCAGGTTCATTTTTGCACCTTCGGACAGTTTGTTACTCTAATAGATTGTCGGCACCACATCAAGATCATAGCTTCTAGAGTCACAGAGGATTTTAGCACACCTTTATGCCCCCTAGGGTGCCGATTACGATCCTGGAAAAACTGGGTAGGAACCGTCGGTCGGAGCGTTTTCTCCGTTCGACTCGTACCCGGTCGTAAAACTTTACAAACATGGAAGTACGATTCGCACGGAAACACCATTTCCGTACGAATCGTAAAAAACACCGTCCGACGAAAATATACATACGAATGTGATCCGGGAATGCCCCGACGTGACGTCGGGACGCTGTCAAGCAGCGATTCACGACCCAGGAAGTACGATTCGAACCGACAGCAGTCCGGACGGCAATATTTTTACGGCACCCAAAAAGTGCCGGAAAAGCGAAGTACGCCGCAAAACGACCAGAATAGGGGGCCCGGTACGCGCCGTACCCCCCCCCCAGCCCACGTGAGTATGCGCCGAACCCCCGTGTATGTACACCCCAGTACGTGTCGAACCCCCGTGTATGTACACCCCTGTACGTGTCGAACCCCCGTGTATGTACACCCCTGTACGTGTCGAACCCCCCGTGTATGTACACCCCTGTACGTTCGAGTCATACCCCCACCCGTGTATGTACACCCCTGTACGTGTCGAACCCCCCGTGTATGTACACCCCTGTACGTGTCGAACCCCCGTGTATGTACACCCCTGTACGTGTCGAACCCCAGTGTATGTACACCCCTGTACGTGTCGAACCCCCGTGTATGTACCCCGTGTATGTACGGTGCGTATGTATGTACCCCCACCCGTGTATGTACGGTGTGTACCCCCAGCGCTACGCGCTGGGTGTACGCACCGTACATACACGGGTGGGGGTACGACTCGAACGTACAGGGGCGTACATACACGGGGGGTTCGACACGTACAGGGGTGTACATACATGGGGGTTCGACACGTACAGGGGTGTACATACACGGGTGGGGGTACGACTCGAACGTACAGGGGTGTACATACACGGGGGTTCGACACGTACAGGGGTGTATATACACGGGGGGGTTCGACACGTACAGGGGTGTACATACACGGGTGGGGATACGACTCGAACGTACAGGGGTGTACATACACAGGGGGTTCGACACGTACAGGGGTGTACATACACGGGGGGGTTCGACATGTACAGGGGTGTACATACACGGGTGGGGGTACGACTCGAACGTACAGGGGTGTACATACACGGGGGTTCGGCGCGTACTCACGGGGGCTGGGGGGGGTACGGCGCGTATGCGGGCACATGTCTCCATGGTTGCAATGGGAGTTCGGTGCGGACGGTGTTTTTTCCATACGGTTGTGACATCGGACGCACGGGATGGATCGTACTTGCGCGGTCGGACTTCACTTTTCACGTTTGTACGGTAAATCGTCCAGGGAGGTGTCGGACACATTTTCCGACCCGAGGACGTGTGGGGAATTATTCCCAATGCGACTCGTATGGGCTCTTTACCATGCGAATCGTGATTGCCAGTTTGTACGGCACTTGTACGATTCGTACGGTAAAAAGACCGGATACGAGTCGGACGGGCAATTTTTTTACCGGATCGTGATCGGCCTAGGTGTGCAAAAATATAAGTAAGTTTGATAGTGAAAATCAACTTGAACAAGGGCCACTGTGCTGTCTGTAAAATTATATGAATAATGTTTCATTATATGAGAATGCAATGTGCCGGCAGTGGGCACCCCGGGACATTGCTGGAGCCAGCCCTGGGGGGTTGGTGGTCCCCAAAGCCATTTATGGGGGCCTCCAGGAGGAGGGCTGTGTGCCCCCCCCCTCTAATTTGGGGAGGTGGTGGTCCCCAGGGCTGTGTAGGAGACTTGAGGCCCCCATACATTATTTTAAGCATAGCCCTGGGGAGGTGGCAGTCCCTGGGGCTGCATGGTGGGGCAAGAGACCCCCACGCCAAATCAGTAAATAGCCTGGGGAAGTGGTGGTCCCCGGGGCTGCAGCGGGGTGCGTATACTCCTGCATTTAACATAAATAGCCCCGGGGAGGTGGTCGGCCCCGGGGCTGCATGGGGCGCATTTATTTATTTTAAAAAGCCCTGGGGAGGTGGTGGTACCCGGGGCTGTGTGGGGGGTCAGGAACCCCGCGCACGTTTTTTTAACTATATAGCCGTGGGGAGGTGGCCCACTCGTACGCTTAAAGGAAACAAAGCGAGGGAGACTGCGCTTCATTTTTTTGGGGGGGCCGGGATTTGCGGACCCAACGTGACTCCCACAGAAAATTTTAAAAAAGAATTTTGTTGGGGCCCTCGGCGTCCCTGCGGGACCCCCTGAGCAAGCCTAAGGGGTCAGGGTGTTTCTACCCTGCCCCCTTTTCTTGATTTTTAACCTTTTGTCACCTTTTTTCTTGTGACTCGGTTCAACCGAGTCACAAGATGGCTGCCATCACTTCCTGGTTTGAAGTGTTGACAGCCAATCAGATCGCAGGTGCCAGACGTATGGATATCTGAGAAATGTTTACATTTCTCAGGAACTACTGAACAGATTTACACCATTTAACAAAAAGAGTGCTTTCTGAACCAAGAGCTACCTTTTTGCCAAATTTGGTGTAATTCCGTTCAGCAGTTCGGGCTGTAGCCGTGTCCAAAGTTTCCTATGGAAATTAACATGGAGAAACCACATTTTGGGACCTCTCCTTTTTCTCGGCCCCCACTTGATGGATCACCTCGAAACTTCCAACACAACAGCTGAAGCGAGTGGGTCATTAGTTTTGAAAATTTTGCAAAGATTCGTCAAACGGTGACAAAGATATTGGCAAAAGAATAAATTCTTTTTGAATAGAAACAAGGTCCTAACTATAACTACCTACTGGCGACTGCCAGTAGGTAATTAACATTATTTGATTTGTATGGAGAAATAGAAAAATAATTGCTATTTGTATCGGGGGTGTTGTAGGCAGCCCTTCCAAATAATTTATATCCATATATTTATATATAATGGTTTAGGTCCTAAATAGCAGTTGTAAAAGTGTGAGCAGTCTTTTGCAAGCTGTAAATAGTACATCTGGCCTAAGGTTCCTCCAGTAATAAAATAGCTGCTAAAAACTGATCCCCCATTTCGCATTTTCTTCATTTGATTAATAAGTGAATTTAGCAGAAAAGCTGAAACATAAGTGAGTATTTATTTTAAACTGCTGAAACAACCTGAATTGGAACTAAAGGAAACTTTCTCCAAATTACACTTCTGTTTTTGCAGTAATGAAAAATGAGTAGAGAATCTAAAGTTACTTGCACAATAGCATCTGCAGACTAAAAATTTATTTTTTTGTTCATGCTTTAAAACTAGACAATGCCTTTTTGTTGTCTTACTTATTTGGCAGACATCAACCAACTTGGAAAACTCATCACACACAACAGACTTTTAAGAATAATATAAGTCTTTGATTGCCAGCACCATGTGTGGAAAGCTCCCATCCACACCAGGTAGGGCAGAACCAGTGGGCCCCTAGCCAGAGACCGAGGGTAACTGCTTTGTTGACAATATGTTCCTGGCCCTCTTCCTCTGCAAATTATACACTCTTACAGTGCATAGTGACAGCTGCATAAGTGTAAAGGAGATTATATACTGAATGCCATACATTCCTTTAAATGGAAGAGTGTGCCTCTGGTGGTTCTATTTCTATGATACAAAGGAGGAATTTAGAAGCTCCCAGGTGTAATGTAGTAACCTCTGAAGTTAGAGGAATCCCCACGCGCCATTCGAAGTTAAAAAGAACTATATTCGGACAAAGAAAAATATGACAATAAAAGCACGTAAAATAACTGTAAACCAAATGTGCAACAAACCCGCCCGAACATTATTAGTTAAAACATCGTTATAAAAAATAAAATACAAGGACAATCTTTAAAATAACAATAAAGATCATGAATGCACAAAATACATTAATGATAAAGAGGTATCAAACCATAAATGTATCTATACAATGCCCCTTAATGATTTCCTAATTTTAATCTCATAGGTAAGAAAGGATGCGAGGACAAAACCAGTATTTGCATCTTGGGACATCCATCAAAAAGTGACACACTGCTGTGCGTAAATACAGCCCTTCACTTAAAAATAGGGGCCTTGGGTACTTTTATTTAAAAATGGATCCACTGCGAGGCAATACAGGATTAAAAGTAATGGAATGCGTTGTAAAGGTAGTTTTTAAAAATGCGTTGTAGTGTCATGCTATGTAATGGAATGCGTTGTAATGGATGTTGCGTTGTAAAAAATGTGTTGTGAGTGTAGTGCGTTGTAAAAGTTGCGTTGTAAATGTTGTTCCCCGTAGCAGCCACCAAGAACCACCCAGACAACCAGGAACATCCCCAAAATCTTTTTCCAACCACATTTTTGCTTGCTCTTGAGTTAACTTCACTTACGATCTCCTGCTCCGCCTTCCTTTGACATCATCCCAAACTGCCCCTTTAGAAAATGTCACCACCTTGTAAGGAGGCATAAAAGTAGACTCACCTTTCTTCCCTCTATGAGGCTTCTTAAAGAGTGCCTAGTTGCCAACCAGCAGATTAGATTCTTTGACATTATGCCTCCTATTAAAGTATAGCTTAGATAACAGCTGCTGACATGCCACCTTTTTTAGGTCTCGCCTGAGCTAGTGCATGCGCTGTCTCTAGCGAGACATTTAGTAAGCGGGTTTTGAAAGTGCTGCCCAGAGGCTTTTGCCGGCCACCAGCTTGCTGTTATGCGCACAAGCGCGCGCAACATGCACAGCTGCCATCTGGCTTTCGTCAGCTTTTTTTCCTTACACTTTCGCGCCGCGCGGCCGTGTCACTTTCACGGCCGCACGGCAATTGCTTTTTTTTAATTTTTTTTACTTTGAGCGCGAGGCGCGCGTGCGGCCAATGCTTGTCTCTTTTTTCGTTCTTCTCCTTTTTTTTGGCAAGCTTTGGTTTTATTTGACCTTGCCATCACCTGACCTACTTTTGTGTTAGATGCTTCTGGCATTCTTTGCCGAATGACGGTTTTCGCGGGACCGGCGAGTTTAAATTAGCTGACCCTCCCTCCGCTCCCCTTATCTCAGGAGTTCTTGCATCACTTTGACCATCATGCTGACTACCTGAACGATCGGTAAGACCTTCATGGCCTGGCCGTGATATCCTACCTGCTTGCTAGCTTGCTTTGTTCTGACTGCGGCTTCCCTCTTTTGCACTCTACTTAATTTGTTGTCATGTCCATTTCAGCTAACAGAGCTTCCTGCTTGCGCCCTCATTGGTTCTATAGCCCCCTCGACGAGACGAGCTGCCTCCTGGCGTGAACATCCATCTTGGAACCTTTAATCCACCCAATGGTAGGTTTCTCCCCGCGCAGCTGTTTGTTGTTTTCCCCATAGTTTGTAGTATTCTAGATCCTGAACTGTCATACCACTACTTGCTATGTGCTGGAATGTGACTCACATTTGCTCTTCTTATGAATTCTGTTGACGCCTCTGCCTGGGAACGCTTACTTTAAACACTGACTGTTCCATGGAATATTTCATTAGGGACCCACCATTCCCAGCAGCAGCTTTTCCTCTGCCTCTAGCCTTTAGAACCCATTCACACCGGTAATACGACTCTAGGACTTTTTATCTTCTTATCTGCCTCGCATCAACAGTGAGTCTGGGTTTTTGTTACACACCCCTGTCTCTGTTTCCCTGATCACTTCATTTTTTAAGGTTCTTTGTATTAATGTGGAAACATTTCTTCTTGTTCCTTTTTCTTTTTGTGCGCCCTCAGTCACGGGCACCTCGTCTAATAGACTAGTGCCTACTCTGGTTCATGAAGTTATTACCACGGTTTTGCAGCCAAGGTAAACAAGCATTGGCATAGCCAATAGGTCTCGCCTTTGGGTCCTTATAAGTTTTTAGCCATGCAACAGTTGATGTTATTGCACCAAGTATATTGTTCTGCATAACTAAATACTTATAAGGTCCCAAAAGCGAGACCTATTGGCTATGCCAATGCTTGTTGTAAATACTTTGCGGGAAACATCAGTAGAATTGTTGGTAGAAAAATTGGCCAAAACATTCAGACAAAGAATTACCTTGGATGACTTCCACTGCAATAATTTTAAAGGAGACATACCTGTAGTACTGTGAGGAGTGATGGAATATGACCACAACATTTCCCTAAGAAAATCCTCAACACTGACACCAACAGCTGTCTGGATTCCTTCTTTCATTCTTTATTCTTTCACATTTGTTGATGTGAGAGAATAAAGAGCAATCTGAACATGGTTGATGTGATAGGAGTCAGTCATAGTACTTTATTTCGATAAATCAATATCATAAAAAGACAAGGGAACAAAATATATACACTCGGTCAAAAGATACAATTGATACAAAATAAGTGCATTCAATCATTATATACATATAAATAATACAAAAATAAATACATTCTATAACATTCAATCATAAATATACATTAAAAAGAGGTCAGTTAAGATAAAATGAACTATACACAACATTTAAGTAAATTCAATATAAAAAACCTTGCATAGAATAATCACTAATAGAGGGCAAGATACAGTTCAAGCTTATTTAGGGACCCAGATTCGAGAGGATGTCAATCGACAACCTTTTCTTGACTCTGATAGCCCCCACAAAAAAATTAGCAATATGGAAAGTTATCCTTGGGGTCTGTAATAACTGTAAAAATAGAAGTGCTGGCTTAACCTGTATAAACCCAGCCTCTTTAAGGATCGGAGTCAAGTATAGCCTTCTTAAAGCCGAAAAGTGGTCACAGAACATCAGAAAATGCAAAGTGTTCTGAGTCGAGAAGTTGTCACAATTACATTGCGGAGCGTTTTCGGGAGAACACCAAGTCGGAAAATGACCCAAAGATAAATGGATCAGGTTCAACCGAAAACGGGTTAAGAGAAAGCGATGATAAGGCAAGTTAACGATAGTTAAATATGGTTCCGGGCCAGGGTGAGTACACAGAATAATGCCCGCCCTTACCATAGGTTTCTCAAGTTCTATTTGTTCCCTGTCTGATCGTAACATATCTCCCATCAGGCCTTTAATCTGGACTAAATCTTTTGCAGTTATTGTAGACGGAGATGAGTAGAGGTCTGGTCTCCCTAACTTGAAGAGACTGTTTTTGATATAGGCTAGCCACGGTATTTTGCATGCTCTATCTAGCTGCATGCAGTCTTTTAGGATAGTGTGGTTGAGGGGAATTTCTTGGTTCAGCCAGATCCTAAACCAGGCCAGAACAGGGGCCATTTTAACCAGGTCTGAGATATATCCCATGCCACGTTCAGAGTGTACAATGTAAGTGGAAGTTGACTGGGGTACGGAAAGAACTGTTCTTAAAAATTTATTTTCAGTGATCTGAATACTTTCCGTCGAACAATTACCCCAAATAGCACTGCCATATGTAGCAACGGCTATACTTTTGGCTTTATATATTTTTAGCAGAGTGACTATTGGTCTTGCTCCTAATTTTTTAATAAAGCTCTGAAGGCCAGAAGAAGATCTGGCGAGAGCAATGTTTCTATTTTTTATGTTGGGACCCCAAGTCCCTTTCTCGTCAAACATTATCCCAAAATACGGAAAGGTGGCTACTCTACAAAGCTCTTGTTTCCCACATGTGAATGTTTTTGTTAGCTTGTTTTTCGTACCCTTACCCATGATCATGATTTGAGATTTTTTGGCATTGATCTTTAGGTCCAGAGTACTCATAAAGACTTCAAAGGCGTTAAATAACCTTTGAAGACCCACACCAGTGCGTGAAAGCAAAACAGCATTGTCCGCGTATAGGAGAACTGGGATTCCAAGTTCACCTATACGCGGGACATCGAGGGTTGCCGCTTTGAGGGAGGGTTCCAAGGCGTTAATATAGACTGTGAAGAGGAGGGGTGCCAAGATACACCCCTGCCTCACCCCTCTTTCTGACTTAAAGTGGCTAGTACAGCTCCCTTCCGAGGTGACTCTAACCGCAGCTGTTAGGTTAGAATGGAGGTCAGCTAAAAGACAAACGAGAGCCCTGTCCAGTCCTATGTTAAGCAGGATATTCCACAATTTAGAGCGATTAACAAAATCGAAGGCTGACGAGAGGTCCATGAACCCCAGATACATGGACCCCTCTCTGGCCTTCGTATATTTTTCGACCAATAGGTGTAAATTGAGACTTTGATCGATAGTGCTCCTTTTAGGTCTAAAACCATACTGGACGTTGGATAGTACCCCTTTCTCAGTGATCCAATCGTTCAGCCTTGATAGGATAACCCTACCCAATATCTTCACCGATGAGTCGATTAAAGAAATCGGTCTGTAACAGGATGGATCTTGCCTGTTGCCCTTTTTGAAGACCGGTATGATAATCGATTTTTTCCATGAATCCGGAATTTTGTCGGTGGTAAGAACATTAAAAACATTACATAGGATTTTGGACCAAAACTTGGGTGCATATTTAAAAACGTCCCCTGGGACCCCATCAGGGCCTGGGGCTTTATTTTTCGGAGTCAATTCAATTGCCCGTTCCACTTCTACCGGTACAAAAGTAACGGTGTACTTAGCAGAACACGGATCCCTTTCTTCCACTTCTGTAGGGGCAACGATAGTATCAGTGCCAATGGAATCTGTGTAAATCTCACTAAAGTGTTTGATCCAGCCCTCATCGGGGATATTAGCCTCAAGAGGGGTGTGTGAGTCCTCTAAAAATAGTGGCTGATTTATAGTTTTCCAAAAAAGGCCACTGTTTTTTAATGTTTCTGGATCCAATAGCTGCGCTAAAGCATTGTCTTTTAAAACCCTCTTTCTTTCTATAATTGTTTTTTTATATATAGACCTTGCACTCACTATGTCCGCGCGAATTTTGGGAGTGGCCTTCAGGGCTTTTAATAGATCCCCATGGGCTTTAGAACATTTCTTATCAAACCATCTTTTTCCCACGGACACCTTCGGGTTAGGTTTTACCTGGAGGCTACGGTCGATTTCTATGCAAATGTGATAGGAGTCAATAAATGGACTCATCTGTGTCCCATTGTCTGTGACAAGTTCCCTTGGTGGCCCCTCAATTTGAAACACTCTTCTCAAAAACTTTCTAACTGAAGCCATGTTAGGGGATGAGGCAAAATCAATTTATACCCACTTGGAGAAATAGTCACTCATCACTAACAAATATCTTGTTTCATTGGGCAACACATCAAATGGTTGTTCTGCTCTAGATTCTTTGTTTCATGTTCTGCTCTGTTGTCTCTGAGGTGTTCTGTGCCAGGGTCCCTGGTGGCAGTTGGGTAAGAACTGTTCTGGAGACTGTAGTGCAGTACGTGGGCTTCCTCTTTGTCAGCTCATTGCCAAATGTAAAGAATACTCAAGTCCCAGAGGATGGCTTTAAGAAACATTAATTGAAAAAAGGAGGGAGCCCATGTACTGCACTACCATCTTCAGAACAGATCTCCACCAACTGCCACCAGGGACACTGGCACAGAAGATCCCATATACAACAGAGCGGAACATGGAACACAGACTCCAAAGCAAACCGCAGAACACAGAATGCAGTTGAATGTAAACCAAGGCACGAGGTAAGCATTAAAGACACATAGTAAAAATACCTGTTTACAAACAGCACTTATACAACCTTACAGTACAACACTGTAATTGATGGTATCCCTTGTTTAAGTCTAGGCTGGAGAAGACAAGAGAGCCATTGAGTTGGTGTATCATATTTTGTATCCTGGTAATTAAATGCCTTTCTCTTTGTATTGCTTGGTTGGGCTGGTGTATGTTAAGACACAATCAAATGTTAGACACACCTATTTCTTTGCAAAGGTGACTAAGGGCAAGATCCATGGTGTCGAACCTTGCACTGATTCAATGTCTAGTTCCAGGAGATGTTTTAGTTATTTTTTTAGTTCATCTTCAACTTGTTTTTGAATGATGAAATAATGCCTGACCCTTCAGTATGCCTATGCTATTAATCACTGCCAGGAATACTGCCTCAATGTGTTTGTGTTCATCTCAGAGTAAGTTGTTAGAAACAGTGCATAGCACCTTGAGGATGCCAAGTTTGACCGCTGCTCGGCTCTGCAACATATAGCTCAATCTGCAATAGTTGGCTGCCATATCTGAGCCCCAAGTTGAAAACACCTAGGCATCGTAAGGGTTTGTGGGATCCATATGCATATATGTGTACATCTGTGTCACTTAGTTTCACTTGTTGTGCTAGTGTTGGAAAATCATTGTGTGTCATTACATTTATGGTAGCTCCTGGTTCTACAAGTAACAGAATGAGGTACCACACACATTTAAGTCTATTATCAGTTCCTTCATGTCTTACTCAGACTCCGTAGGGCTGCAAATGGAGAATATTTTCACCTTTCGACTGCTCTCACTTTCTGACAATGATGAGTCAAATGGTGTTGAGGATCTAGTGCGAGCTCTTACACGTTGATGGGAGCGAGGAGTGTGTTTTGATTTCTCCTTCACTATCGCTTTCTCCTCAGAATCCTGAATTGTCTGAGGTTTTAATCTGTTCTTGCTCTCAATTCAGCAGACTGATTGAAAATATCCTCTCTTGCCACAGTGCTGAAATGTGCTCTGTGTTGCTGGGCACAGGCCCGAAAGTGGTGAGCGGAAAACAAAACAGAAACTGGTGCACCTGTGTCATTTTCAGACAGGTGCGTTTCTAATCTTACACCAGCTCTTCAACTTCTTTCTTGACCGTGTAAAGTTCCATCACTTCAACCTGTTATCGAATGGTCTGGGAGGTTCCTGCCCTTGATAACATGTCTTCTAGTGTTCTTGGTTCTACACTAATTTTGGCTAGAATGCCTTCAATTGTAATTATACGGTAGCTAGTTGTATTAAGGGTGCGCTAGAGACGGTATTTGGACCGTTCTCCTGTGCCAGTTGTAGGTAGTCTACTATGTTCCAATCTGAGTTAGGGACAATGATAGAAGGGCTTAGCAATTGGAGCTTACCTGTGAAGGCACAGTCTGGTGGTGGCCCTCTGGAAAAGAATGTTTTGAGGAAGACCAGTGGGGAAAGTTGAGTATTTAGGTGTCTCTATTTTATTGCTAGATCGCTTCCCAAACACTGCATGGAAATATGGTATGCTATCTATAATGCACTGATTCAGACCTAATATTCATTACTGAGACATGGCTGAAAAAACGTTTTATGCCTGATCTGATCCTTAGTCTGTATGTAACATTACTTTTGAATACACCTTTGAAGAGGGCAGAGTTTTTTGCAGCCCGGAAACATGCTTTGGTTTTGCTGTTGGTGAAGAAAGCTGTTGTAGACACCACTATATTGTCCAACTGTTACCCTATTTTGAAGTTACATTATTGGGCAAAGGTGTTGGAAAGATTAGTCAGCATCCAGCTGTCTCATTATTTGGAGAGAAATAACTTGTTGGACCCTTCTAAAACTAGATTCAGAGCTAAAAACAGCACAGAGTCTACCTTATTGGCGTTGTTGGACAGCATCAGGTTCTTGGTTGATCAGCAAAGGATGAGGGCATATCAGCGGCCCTTATCCTTTTAGACCTGTCAGCCACTTTCAACACTGTGTCACACCGCCTTTTGCTACAGAAGCTGCATGAAATTGGCCTGCATTCCACTACCTTGTAGTGGTTTAGCTTGGTTTTGAGCAAACAATCTCATTTGGTACAGCTGCTCCTCATTTAAATCTAGCCCTCGGAGGTTGCATTGTGGGGTTCCTCAGGGATCTTCACTGAGTCCCACTTTGTTCAATATCTATTTGGAACCTTTGGTGGGAATTTGAGATCCATACTTATGCTGATGATACTCACCTGAATATTTCCATTGACGATAAGCTTACTGAGATTTAAGGGAACTTAGGGCCTGATTTAGATTTCAACAGATGGGTTACTCCGTCACAATAGTGACAAATATCCCATCCGCAGCAATATAAATCCCATAGATTATAATAGAATTTATATTTCGATGGACGGAATATCCATCAACGTTGTGACGGAGTAACCTGTCCACCGAAATCTAAATCAGGCCCTTTGTTTGCTGCCTCTCAGAAGAAGCAAAGTGGTTGCAAGCACATTGTCTAAAACTTGATGCTGACAAAAAATGGAATCTTGCTTTTAGATGGGGTATGCAAGGTCTTGAATGGTTTTTGGTGGCCTTCGTCATTAGGTCCTGCACCTAGGTTCAAAATGGAGGTAAAGAATTTGGGTTTCCTGATTGATGACTCTCAATGCAGGCAACAGGTAAATACGGTGTGCTGGAACTATTTTGGGCTTCTACACACACTTCATAGACTGATTCGGTGGATCCCAATAATATGGCGAAGGAACACTGTTCAAGCTTTGATTATGAGTAGGTTAGACTATGGGAACTATATGTGGGCATGTTGGATTATTTGTTCACGTATCTTCAGTCGATTCAGATTGTAACAGGCCTAGCAGAACTTCTGCTTTGGCCTGTCTTAATTCTCTTCACTGGCTTCCAGTCCGCAAGAGAGCTATTTTTAAGTTAGTTTGCCACACACACACAGCACTTTATGACAACGGTCCAGCAATTCTATAAGATAGAGTTACTTTCTGTAAGCCAGAGCGGGATCTCCGTTCCGCTAATCAGGCTTTAATATGTTTCAGGCGAACTAAGAAATACAGAAGGGGTGGTCGCTCTTTTAATTTTTTGGCAGCTGCACACTGGAATAATCTGCCCCCGAATCTATGTCTGATGTCGGATCCGTTGGTCTTTCGGAGAATGTTGAAGGCTTGTTTGTTTCCACTCTATGACTTTGTGAGGGCTGGAGTTGGGCAAGTATAAGGTCAAGCGTCGGGATATCCTTTAGGGGATGAGGGTGCACTTTATAAATACAATTAAAAAAAACAAAATGCTGCTTTGTTGCTGTTGTAGATTCTTCAATCACAGTTCTGCACATGTTCATTGAACCTTGTCATAAAGGAGTCAATTTCCTCACTCTGTCGCTGCACCTCTGAATGGAAAAGATATTTTTCATAGCCAGCTTTTCTTTTTGAAAATATATGGTTCATTAGTTGTTGTTTTTGACCACCCTATGAGAGATTATCGAAATCTTGAAATTCATATATTGTGTCACGTATGTCTGGCGAAGGGTCCCTGTGTATAAATCAAAGCCTTTTATCTGCTGCCAACGTTTGGGTCCTAGGTTGTTCATGTCACTCAAACAGAAGGGCTAGGGTACCTCTAGGGAGAGTGGTTCTGATGAAGCTGGGATGGGTACTATTGTCAACTGACTTGACGAAGTTAGATACATTTGTGTAACATAAAGACCAAGAAGCCATCATGTTTGATCGCGTGCCAGGGTATCGAGGAATGACGAGAATCACCTTTATGTGTAGTCCACAATCAGGTTCAGCTCATCGCCAGTGTAATTTTCCTACCTCTGCAGTTAGAAGAAAAATCATCATGCATTATTCAAAAAGGGATCCACTTCAAGGCATTACTGGATTGTTCTGTTATTGACTATTGTTTTACAGAATGCATCTATAGTAATTATTACGTACTAATATATACAGAGCGACTTGTAAAATGTCATGCCCCAAATATAGAGGGCCACCATGTGCACAATACAGGTTTGCGAGGCAGTCGACAGGAGAGAGGTCTGCCCTCTGTCAGTTTGGGAGGGTGGTGCATTCCAAGGGACTGCCATTTTGAGTTTATTTGGGCTACATCGGTGTAGCCCAAAATAGCCCAAAGGCCATATAGCATAAGGGTTTTGGGCTCCCTGCTCCCATCTTAGGTTTGGTGACCTGGTGGCAGGGAGTAGTGTTACAAAACGTTTTCTTTAGTGGTAGCATCAGTCAAAGTTAGCAGGGTGCAGCAGGATTAGTTAGCGTAGCTTAGCATAGCAGGGTGGTGTGTTGACTACTAAGGACCTAAGCTGTGGCTTACCTGACCATGGAGGATGGGAGGGTCCTTAAGGCAATGCGCTTCCTGAAGGAAGCAGGCCGTATGGATCTGGTGGTTTCCGAGGCCGCGGGGTCGGTGCACCCTGTGTGTCCTGTTTTGGCGGGGGTGGCTGCTGTAATTGTGGCATGCTAACCGCCGTGAAAAACTGAGGGCAGTGAGTGGGGTACAGAATGTCTGGGTAAGTGACAGGGGCTGCTTGTAGGTGAAGAGAGCGGCCCCACCGGGCATGCAGCGGGGGCCTGACCGCATCCTCCGGCTCCGGCATTATGTCTGGAGGCAGGGCGTGGTCGGGCTCTTGCCAGCAGGAGAGGAGGCCACGCCTAACAGCGGGGCAGGGAGAGCAGGAAGCATGCCCACAGGATGCGGTACGAATATGTACGGGGCTACAGGGGAAGCGGGATGTGCCCAGAGCGATGTTGCCCGCACTGCGGAGCTGCGAGGGCCCAATAGATGGGCAGGGTCAAGCCCAGAGAGCGGCCTCACGTGAGGAGCTCACAAGGGCAGACAGCAGGCCACAGAAAGGGTAGTGAAGGTAGGGGAGACAGGCAGTGAATCACTGTGGTGCGGACTGCCTAGGGAGGTGATCAGCACCACTGACAGAGCATTAGGCATGGAGGAAGGGTGGGGGAACACAATACAGAGGAGGAGAGTGGCCTCTGGCCAATGTCAGGACAGACTTGGGCTTTGGGTGGTGGGAGGGAAGAGCAGGAGTGGGAGGAGGGGGGAGGATGAGGTGCCTGAGGAGCAGGAAGCAGCTTGGGATCCCAAAGCATGTGAAGGTCTGGATATATTTGAATCATGGGGAGAAGAGGTTCGTTGGGAGACAGGGTGGCACAACTTAGCTTAGAACAAGAGGTCTCTATAATGGGATAGAGTAGCTCTAGTTCAGAAGCGGGTGTTGGGAAGGGTAGTGGGTAGAGGTCCAAGTGAGCAGGTTGAGGAAGAGATGGACTTGTATGAAGGCCAAACGTCTGCATTTATCACAGCAATGTTAGAATGGAGCGGGGAGGAGGAAGGTGAGTGGGTGAGGGAGATAGTGAGGTGGAGGCCGGTAAGCAGGGGGTAGGGAGGCAGAGTAAGAAGAGGAGAGAGGAGCGGTAGGTCTGTGGCAGTAAACCAGCACACCAGTCCAGCCCAGTGCCAAGGTGAAGAGATGGCTTTGACCAGAACGGCACACCTGATCTCGGCGGGCGAGCCCGTTGTGGCCAGCACAAGTTGGCCCAGAATGTCCTTGCTTGCCCCAACGTCTGGGGGGTCTCTCACGACCACTGGAGAGACGGTGAAGGACGGACGTTGTTTAAGGGAGCCAGAGAGGCACGGAAGGGTACAGTCTGCACCCCCGGATACCCAGGGAAAGGGTTACTGGTGGAGAGGCCAAAAGGGCCCCACCGATAATGGTGTATGGGGGACTGGAATCAGACAATCAGGGGGTTTAAAGCGCCCTACTCACCCATAAGGGTCTCAAGGCACTGGGGAGGGGGAGTAGGTGGAGCTCCGATTCAACTGAAGAGTCAGGTCTTGAGGCTCTTCTAGAAGGTGTGCCGAGTGGGGGAGTATCTGATGTTGACTGGGAGCTCGTTCCAGGCTTTGGCTGCGATGTAGGAGAAGGCTCTTTCACCCGCCTTCATTCTGCGGATGCGCAGGATTTCTGCTAGGGCAAGGTCGGCGGAGCGGAGGTTCCTTTTGGGTACGTGGAAGGTGACTCTTTCGTTGAGGTATTTGGGTCCCCTGTTGTGGAGGAATTTGTAGGCATGAGTGAGTAGCTTGAAGGTTACTCTCTTTTTGACGGGTAGCTAGTGGAGGTCTTGCAAGTGTTGGGTGATGTGCTCATGCTGAGGGAAGCTGATTCCAGTGTAGAGGGCGTTTCTTTAGTCCAGTCTGCTTGTTATGAGTGCATGGGGGATGGTCTTTCTAACTTCGGGGGATCCACTTGAAGGTCTTGCGGAGGGTGTGGAAGCAGGTGGAGGCGACTGCGTTGATCTGTCGAGCCATGGTGAGGGAGGAGTAGAGTATGATGCCGAGGTTTCAGGCGTGGTCCGTGGGAGTGGGCGGGGTGCCTAGGGCAGAGGGACACCAGGAGTTGTCCCACGCGCAGGGGGAGGTTCCGAGGACTAGGACTTCTGTTTCAGACAGCTGCTGCTCATCCAAACTGCAACATCTTTCATTGCTTCTTGGAAGCTGAGTCTTGTGGTTTCGGGGTCTTTCGTGAGGGGGAGGATGAGCTGGGTGTCGTCGGCGTAGAATATAATGCTGAGTCCATGCTGTCTGACGATGGCGGCGAGGGGAGTCATGTAGATGTTGAAAAGCGTGGGACGGAGAGAAGATCGTTGTGGTACTCCGCAGTTGATTTCTGTGGGTTCAGAGAGGCAATGCGGGAGTCTGATCCTTTGGGTTCTGCTGGCGAGGAAGGAGCGGAGCCAGTCGAGGGCGGTACCCGGTATTTCGGCATCGTGGAGTCTGGCTGTGAGAGTGTGATGGGAGATGGTGTCGAAGGCTGCAGAGAGGTCGAGTAGGATGAGGGCTGTGGTGAGGCCTTGATCGAGGAGCTTGCGGATGTTGTCGGTGGAGGTGAGGAGGGCGGTCCTGGTGCTGTGGTTGCTGCGGAATCCGGATTGGGAGGGGTCGAGGATAGAGTTCTCTTCAATGAAGTTAGTCAGCTCAGTGACTTTGGCTGCAAAAGGTAGGAGAGAGATGGGTCGTAGTTCTTCAGGTCCGTCAGGTCTGCGGAGGGTTTCTTGAGGAGGGGCTTGACTTCTGCACATTTCCAGTCGTCTGGGAAGGTGCCAAATTCATAAGTGCCATTGATGATGTGTCGTAGCTGGGGTGCAATGCCGGCGGCGGCTCAATGGAAGATGTGTAAAGGGCAAGGGTCCATGGGGGCTGCTGAGTGGGTGCTCTTCATGATAGTAGTGGTATCTTCGGTGTTGACCGGTGTCCAGGTGGTGATGGTGGGCCAGCTGTCATTGCTAGAGCGAAGGGTGGTTTCTGGAGTCTGTTTTCGATGAGGAGAGCCTCGAAGAAGGCGAGCTGCAGAAGGACGATGAGAAAGGGGATGGGGGGTTTCTAATGTTCTGCCTAGTGTGTTACAGGGAAGCGCAGAGGCCAGCAAGGGAGTCATGGCTTGCGGCGAGGCCAGCAATAGCGCCGGAAGTGGTGGAGTCCCTGCTGAGGTGGACTGCATCTTTACGGCCACCCTCCTTGGAGCCAGGGAAGGCCAAGGTCATATAGGGGAAACCTATAATGGTCTCCATTGGCATGGGCACGGGGATAGCTGTGGGGAGAACGGGAGGGGCGGAGTTACCGAAAGGGAAATATGTGTCAGAGGTGGAAGTGGGCACCAGTGAGGCAGGGGGTTGGAGGGAAGTGCCAGCAAAGGAAAAGATGCAGTGGACGAGAACAATAAAGGGGATTAGTACCTTACACAGGGGTGACAAAACCTTTGGAGGTGCACCTTATGCTGGCCACCAAAGAGCGCATGTGGAAAGGGGAGTACGTGGAGATGCTTGAACTGTTTCATCAGTAGGTTAGGTCCAAAGAAGGGTCAGAGGAGGAAGAACATGAGTTGGCCAAGAGGCCAAAGGTGCCCCTTGGATGGCGGCACTGCTGATTTACGCAAGTGTGTATTGCGAGAAACACCGGGAGCGCTGTGTGTCCCTCTTTAGATATATGGATGTTATCGAGAAGGTGCAACTCACAGGTGAGGATATGTGTGGGACCACGGGGGGAAATAGATAGTGACCTGTGGCAACACACGATGGGGGCTGCGAAAGGGGGCAAGACAATTTTCTCGGCCAGCGGTTTTCCCATAGTTTACAGGCACTTCCAAAGGTGGCCCACCCGGGGAGGGGTGGGGGGAACAAGAAAGAGCCAGCCAGGGGCCGGGGGAAATTGCTGGGACTTTAATAAGAGGCTGTGCACACGCAAGTATTGTACGTTCCGCCAAGAATGTTTAAAGTGCGGAGGCAGCACCCCCTGGCCCATTGCTTTGGGGCGGGGTGGTTACCACCAGGGAGGAAGCCATTGGCAGCAGCCTGGGGGGAATTCAGGGGGGCCCTCAGCAGTAGTTTTCAGGCACTCTGGAAGATAAGGGGACACAAGGGGTTGGGCCAAAGGGCTCATACTCCTGTTAAGGTGGACTGGTTGGAGTCCTGGCTGTAGTGCTATGAGCGTTGGGAGGAGGCAAGGATTGTGAGGGAGGGGTTACAGGAGTGGATAACCTGCGTTCAGCCAAAGAACACACACAGGCAGTATAGGACAAACTTCACAAATAGGTGAGGAAAGGTAGGATAGCGGGTCCTTTCTCTGAGTGGCCCATAGAGAATATGATGGTATTTCTAATTGGTGTAGTCTCCAAAAAAGAGGAGGGTCGATTTAGACTGATCCAGCATTTGTCATGGCCAGAAGGGGGATCAGTTAACGATTTCATTGTCAAAGATGTGGCCACTGTGTCTTATTCCTCAGTTGACGTGGCCATGTCACTAGTTGTGTTTCAGCACATTTCTGCTGTAGATTTTTTCTTGGTTCACAAGGCACCAGTTGGTCACGCATTACTTGGATGATTTTTTCTTTGTGGGTCTACCCAGCTCCACGGGCTGCCAGGAAGCACTGGAAAGTTTCCAAGAGCTGATGGGAGATCTTGGGGTGCCGCTGGCACTGGAGAATATGATGGGCCCTAGCACAGAGCTGTCATTTTTGGGAATAGAGATTGATTCTATGAAAATGGAGGCACACTTACCTCAGGATAAGAAGGTCAAGATGCTGGTATTGTTGAGGAACATGCTGTCAAAGTCAAGGAGGTGTAGGTTCTATTGGGGCACCTTAACATCACTTGCAGAGTAGTCAGGGCGGGGAGGACATTTTGCAGGAGGTTGGGACGCACACTGTCGGGGAAACAGTTACCTCACCATCATGTCCGGCTATCAGCCGGGGTCAAAGAAGAGGGGTATGTTTTTGCAGTCTTTCAATGGGGTGGAGCCATGGAGTGGGACGTTCAGATATTCTCTGATGCGGCGGGTAGCCTAGGTTTTAGACTGTACTGGCAAGGGAGGTAATGCGCTGAACCCTGGCCGGCCCAATGGCACAACGGTGGCAGGAGCATTGCGTTTATGGAAAATATTCCCCTGGTGGTCACAGTGACGCTCTGGAGGAAGGAACTGGTACAAAAAAGAGTACTGTTTCAGGTGTACAACATGCTGTAGTTGAAATCGTCAATCCCTCAGGGATGAGCAAGTGCTGAAACAGATGAGAGTATTCGTGCTGGGTTGTTAGTGTTACGGCATTGATTCCAAAGCTTTGCATGTACTGGGTGTGGACAATGACATCGCGGACGCTTTGTCTCGTTCACAGTGGGGGAGATTCCGTGGGCTGGCCAAGGACGCCAACAGGACCCCGATGCCCATGCCTCAACATCTGTGGTACGTAGGCAACGTCAGAGGTTACAGTTGGTGGGAGGGTCACTTGCGGAATCCACAGGGATCACGTACATGCTGGCCTGGCGATACGTTTTACGATCAGGGGCACAGCAGCGGGACGAATGGTGGTTGCGAGCTGAGGACAGCATACAATATATATTAAATCTCATTGACAGAAGACAGTCGAGGGTTGCCATTGCTGGGAAGTTAGCAGTGATTGCTTTTATGGGTAAATTGTTATGGGGCTACACCCCGTCGGCAGGGAACTGACGTAGCACCCTGGAGGGTTGGGCGCAGGAACCCAGCTCGGCAGCGAAGGCCAGGAAACCAATTTTATTTCTAACTGTATTTCTGGAAGTGTGCAGGGGTGAGGAGGAGACGTGCCTTTTTTCCACTCTGATGGTGTGGATGTTTTTCGGGGGGTTTCGGGTGTCGGTATTGTTGGGGGAAAAAGAGTCGGGTGGAGTGTTTTGGGAAGAAGTGGTCACGCATGACAGTTGGTTGCATATATGGCTGAGCTGATCAAAAACAGACCCGCTGGGCAAGGGTAAACGGGTCCTTTTACAGGCTGTTGCGGCGTCAGGCCCCCGCCCTAATTGGTGGGCATTGCAATGATTGGGTTTTCGCAGGATATCCGTGGGAGCAGTTTTCAGACATGGATCAGGGGGTAGAGTGATGGCATATCAGCTGTTACCACTTCTACGGAAGGTTCTACAGTGACTGGGGGTCGATGGGACAAAATGTGGGACACATTCCTTCCACATCGGTGCGGATTCGGAGGGAAGCCATAGGGGTTGGACTCAAGATGAAATTATTTTATTTATTTTATTTTGTGTATTTTATATAGCGCGCAGCTACCCCAACGGGGTGTCCCGGCGCTTCTGAGTGAAAGCAGAGTGATAGTCCTGGGGGGAGTATGTGGCTCAGCTATTGGTCATCTCTGCGTTACAGGCATTATGCGAGATGGTTGGGGGAAGAAATGTGCCCGCAAGACAATACTATGTGAAATGTACTGCCACTTGTTTTTTGCAGGTTCAGTGTCCAGCCCAGAGGTGGAGAAGATGGCAATATGGGTAGTTGGACACTCGTTCGTTAAATGGGCCGAAGTACAAGCTCGTCAGAGTTATTTTGGTTTAAATGAGCATTTGTTCACATGGAAAGGGAACAGAGGCAGGTGTTGGAAGGAGCTAGCACCCTGTGTGAATAATATGTTGGTGTGCATATGGTATCCAGATATATCTGTCCTGCATTTGGGGGAGAATGATCTTTGTAAGGACAAAAGGGTTGTGCTGATGCGTAGTATGAAGAAAGGTTTAGCTTTCATTAAAGAAAAGTGGGCAGGGTATTTCATCTTGTGGATTGAGTTTGTGCCCAGGAGAAATTGGAGAGGTGCAGTAAAGCCAGGTTATTTTGTTGTAATGTGCACCTGTTTCAATAAAGCACCCTTTTTCACACATATTAAGTGGTCGGTGTCATGGCTGCACCCTCTCTCCCAATAGAGGTTTGGGAGTCAGCTGACAGGAGTGAGGTCTGCCCCCCCCATGCAGATTGGGAGGGTGGTGCAGTCTCTTAAGGGATTGCCATTTTGAATTTATTTGGGCTACATCGGCGTAGCCCAAAATAGCCCAAAGGCTATATAGCATATTGGGTTTGAGTTCCCTGACACTTTTTTAGGTTTGGTGACCTGGTGGGTGGTGGCACCTCGTCACTAGAACATTTTGGTTTGGAGGTATATGTATTTGGGGACAACTTGATTCCTTTATGTGGGCATTTTGGTTGGCACAGGTGCATAGGGGTAGGTTATAAGTTATTGGTTGGACAGGTGCTTAGCAGGGGCATGCAAAGTTTGCTTGGATTGCCAGAAGTTTGGTTGGCGTTGAAAGTTAGTGAACCATGTGCAGGGAAATGGTAGGCAGGTAGTTCAAGGTTCAAATCAGGACGTTTGGTTATTACACTTTTATACTTGCAGGCATAGGATGTAGGGTTAATATAATTCGGTAATTTTAAATGCAATACACTGTTATGTTTGTAATGTGTTAATTGCAGGGTGGGCCAGGTTGAAGTATTGTAGGGGTGGGGTGTGGCCAGGTGGTAGTCTAACAGATGTATAGCGAGGTTTTAGTTTTGTAAGGCAGTTCTCAGGTTATTTTGTTGTGAAGTGCACCTGTTTCAATAAAGCGGCCTTTTTCACATATATTAAGTGGTCGGTGTCATGGATGCACACTCTCTCTCAAGGCATCTGTGTGGGGAGACAGTACAAATAGGTTCGCCAAACTCTGTGGTCGCACAACCGCTGAACTGTGTCCAGCCCATGCACATTCTCCTCCAATTGTGGCTTCCATGATTATGTCACCACGCCGAGGACGAGATCTGCACATGATACACTACACAGAGCATGCTTTGAAAAATAATTATTGCTATTTTTATGTTGACTTCCTCTACTCAAACGACAGCAATTCCACTCCAAGATGGTCACCATCTTGTTCTTTATAAAATACAGATTTCTCTTCTCTTAATACATGATCTGGGTTGCTTTACTACTGTCGAAAATGGCCATCAATCCCTAGAATTCCCAAGTTCTCAAGAACGACCTATCAATGTGAAAGTTTAGGGCAGTGCCACAGTAGACTTTGAGGAGGAGGAAATTGATAGATTGTTCCGTTGGCCTTAGAGTTGCCACCTCCTGCTTTTGTTACCGGCCTGGCCTGTATGTTTAAGTCCAGGATGGAAAAATATTGAGAAAGCAGTGAAATCTAGTATTTTTGCCATTCTGAAACATAAACCTAAAATAGCAAATGCATAACTAAACCACTTAGAAAGTATGGGAGACTTGTCTAAATCATTTCAAAAGAGGAATATTTACTACATTGGATAAGAATACTGACAATTCTACAAATATTCTAATTCATTTGTCAGATTTTGGTTGTTCCAGAACAGTAAAATATAAACAAAAGGCCAATAATGTTTTCTAAGGAAGGTGGCAACCCTAGTTGGTCTCCGATGTCCGAGTCTGGCAGTACAAGAGCAGCTTAGGAATGTATAAATACACACTATACATGCAGTATGTGTGTGGGTGTGCGCTCCCTGAATATGTTGGATAGGCTCATGTTAAATAATTGGAGTGCCCTAAGACAAAATTCATGTTGAGCCTAGTCTTCCAGATCACAGCTCCACCTCTGATTGGTTGATCCTTCAGAAGGGATCCTGGATTCAGCATTGCTGCACAAGAGGTAGGGTATGTGAAGTGGGTCCTGGGGCTGAGTGTTGCATGTGTGTGCAATAGAATGTGCATGTTTGTTAGTGGGATTACAGAGTGATAGTAAACCTGTATGAATGAGTGTGTATGTGTGTGTCTACCTACTAGTGTGTGCATGTACATAGCTGCCAGACGGTTGTGAGACAGAGGTGCCAGCAGGGGCTCATAGCGGCTAAAAAATGCACTGCTCAGCGTCCGTAGTGGCCAACAAATGCACCTCTTAGTCTTGGCCCTGGCATAATCTGCATATAAGTATTGGATGCATTGTTGCTACATGACTGCTTTGGGATATAGGACAATGAGTGACAACCTCTAGGCCTTTTTCCAGCTATTCGTTGCATAACAGATGATCATCCATGAAATACTTTGAGCATTCTTGTGACATCATCGCTATCAGAAATAGGTGGGCACAAGTGTTATTCTACACATCAGATACATAATAAGAACTGTCCTGTTATATACTGTGCACCTTCTATGGTATTCTACTAATGGAAGACGAAAGTATAGTTGACAAAAATATCGCCATTGGAGTTAATAATATACAGTCTACACCCAATGGGACATTTTTCAAAATAATATTTATTACATGATATTGGGAAGATCGGATATATTTGTGAATTATAGGACAGTGAAGAGGAAGGATAAAATGTTAATTAGCGCTGAACGTGAAGGAAAGGAGTTTATGAAGCCTATTGTAAGAGCCCATGCTTTAGTTAAATCTGCGCTGGGTATGGAGCCTTATCTCTTTTTATTAACTAGTCCCCATGGTTTTTTCAGTGAATTTCTGAGGTTTTTTAAATGCTAGTTCCTAACTCTAATGTGCCTGAAACCTATGGTTTTTTCTGTGAATTTCAAAGGTTTTTTAAATGCTAATTTCTAACTATGCCTACAGAGATAGGACATGTGAAGAAAGAAGAAAAAATGCACAGAAAGAAAAAAAAGAAGTGCAGAAACAAGCAACAGAAGTCCTCAAAGACGAAGAAAAGTGCAGGAAGAAGGATAACGTGCAGAAAGAACAAAAAGAAGAGCAGAAAGAATCCTTGTTGCAAAATCATCCTGTACCCTCAACTTTTTCAGACGGATACTGGTGGTAACTGAGTCTGACTAACCCGTCCTAGAGCCAGTGCTATGTTAAAAGACACTTAGAATACAGTGAAAACACCTACATACACTAGGGAACATTATGCGTTGGGGTCCCCCTGTGATTAGCATGACCTCCTCTGTAAGCCCCTAGTATATAATAGGGCAGGGGGATTAAAACTACCTCTTAAAACAGACCACAGGGCATTTTTGCACACGTCCCCTCCCTTCACCACTGTGTAAACAAGCCCTGTGTCCGTTTTTAGTTGGGAGATTAAGTTCATTTGAATCCTGAGGGTCCCTAGTGTCCAACTAGCCCACTAGGTACCTCCAGTAAGTGCCACAGAGCTGCGTTGCAGAGAGGTGTAAAAAGTGGCACAGCCTGGACCGCCTCTCTGCAATGCAGCTCAGTGGCGCTTACTGGAAGCACTTGGTGGGCTAGTTAGCCCCCAGGGGCCCTCAGTATTGAAGGGAAATTATATCCCCAATTTAAAACGTGCCATAGTGCGTGTTTGCACACGTCACCTCAGGCCCCGTCCCCTCCCTTCACCACTGTGTAAACGCGCCCTGTGGCTGTTCTAAATTGAGAGATTAAGTCCCCTTGAATCCTAAGGGTCCCTAGGGTCAAACTAGACCACTAGGTACCTCCAGTATACACCACAGAGCTGCGTTGCAGAGAGGTGTAAAAAGGGGCTTGGCTTCAGAACACCTGTCTGCAGCGCAGCTCCCTGGCGCATACTGGAGATGCCTGTTGGGCTAGTTGGCCCTCAGGGACCCTCAGTATTGAAGAAGAATTAATTCCCCAACTTGCAACTCACCAGGGGGCGATTTTGCAGAGTGCTGCAAGGAGGGGGCGTGGCCTCCGGCACGATGCCAGTCTTTTATTTATTTTAATTTTTTAAGAAGGGGGGCTGTGTGGTTCCCCTTCTTATTCTAATTTATTGGCCCTGATGACCCCATCCCCCAGGGCCTGTCTCCTAATTATATTTTTTTGACCCCAATCCCCAGGGCCGGCCACTGTTTTTAATTATTTTTAAAAAATATATATTTATAGACACACCTAGGACATGCTGGACAAACCGTACGTACCTATCACCATGACGATTTGATTGATATTCATTAAAAGGCGACTATGCATACAATGAATCCACGTGGAATGTATTGACACCACTAGTGAAGCTCTGACATGTCTGATGCCCTACCGTGCCTAATCCCGGTAGACACCCTTGTCGTTTATTTATACAAACATGGGTAGCTATTGACGGACACATTTAATACACATGCACATCAAGCCATTCAAAGGGGATTCAACAAAAATTTGACAAAAACTATGTAAGAAACCCCCCTCACGGTTAATAAAACACACATCCACTGCCGGATGTGCAATACTTTTTATTTTACTCTCTGGAAAGGGGACGAACATCACTTGAGAGTCACAGCGCGCTCCTGGCAGAGCCCAATGCTGTGTTACACCCACCATTGCCTGCCGAGTGCCTCACACCTCTGTGTTGTATTCCACCAGCTAGAGCATATGCTATGACACTCTCTAGCCCATGTGCACTGTAACACCACCCCGTGAATATGTCATGCCACACTTGTCTTCGCACGGGTTATATTGCCCCATCTAACGTGCCTTCCTCGATGCCTATGTTATAACGCACAGTGCTATGCCATACATATTACAATCTGGGATCCATATCTTTGTCACAGTGCATATGCAACGTTACAATCCCCAGCACATATTTTATATTACAACTTTAGAGACTAGTTAGGTTACACAACACTGCCCTGTGCATATTACACTCCAAGGCGCACATCGCATAGCACGTGCTAGTGCCTGTGCTATCTCGCGCTCTCCAATGAATCTGTCATTGCGCACAATGTATTGCATATTATATTTCACGCCCGGTTCATCTTATATCACACTTTTTGGTGCATAGTTTATCCCATATACTATATCTAGTTTTCATTTTCAATCGTGCTCTCAGGACTATGTTCTATATAACACTGTGTTCACCTACCCTTTTCACGGGCATTACATTTTGAGATAGGGGGTGGAGGGTCAGGGGGTGTTTCTGCCAAGTGAGCCCGGAGTCACAGTCACAAACGTCCTCTTCTTCCTGAATAAAAGTGAGATTATGCTGCATACTTGTTCATATTTTAAGTAGTTCGCACAGACACACATTTTAAAAACAATAAAGTTCCTTATACCCGCCTTCTCTGAACAGTTAGCTTGCTGCCTCATCCCCCTCCTCCCTATCCTCTGTTGTGTGAATCCATGGACTAGCCTCCTCCCTCCTGCCATGCATGGTCTGATGTGCTGCCACTGCCCTCAATTTAGTATGATGTACCAGTCCCCTCCTCCTGCCCTCCATTGCCCAATTCTATGCCCCATCATTGACCTCCTGCTTAAACTCTGTGCTTAGCTTCCTGCCCCTATTCTCCTTCCCCCTGCCCTCCAATGTCTTTGTGCATGCCCCTGCTCCATCCTTTTTGCCCACCATGTTCCATGGACCTGCCACTCCTATCTACTCTGAGTGTTCTGTTGAGCTGCCACTCCCCTCCCACCTGCCTAGCATTGTCAGATGACTGTAACCTGTCCCTGCCACCTCCACCCTGCCTGTCCACATGCCATGCCCCTATCCTCTTCCTCCTGTCCTACATGGTCCATTGTACTGCCACACCCTTCTGCCCTCCCTGGTCTGTTGTGCTGCAACTGCTCCTCCTGCCTGCCCCGTGCGGTCTGTTGTGAGGCCCCTTCCCCTGAACTTTCTTGTCTGTGCACAGGTCCTGACCCTCCCTTCTATCCTCCATCGTCCTTTGTGCATGCCCCTGCACCCTCCTTCTTGCCCATCATAGCCATAGCCATTGTGCTGCCACTAACCCTCCCACTTGCCATGCATGGTCTTCTGTGCTGCCATGGCCCCTCCCACCTTCCCTGTGTGGTCAGTTAGCTGCCCCTGACCCCCTCCCACCTTCCCTCCATGGTCTGTGTGTATGCCATCACAGTCTCACTGTTGCTCTTCATGGTGTGTCTTGCTTCTAGTGCCCATCCTGCCTGACCTCCATGGCTATCTTGCTGCTCCTGCCCTGCCCCCTTGCCCCCAGCCCTCTGTTTACATGTGCAGACCCCTACTCCCTCCCTCCTGGCTTGTCTGTTCCATTGTAATGCCCCTGATCCGTCCCTCCTGCCCTTTATGGTCTGTTATGCTGCAGCTTTCTCTCCTGTCTGTCCATTATGGTCAGCTAGCTACCATTGCCTCTTGCCCCTCTATTCTCTGTTGTCCATGTGCATGGTCCTGTCCCCTCCCTCTTGCTTTCTATGGATTGTTGTGCTGCACTCCCGTCCCGCATGCCCTGTGTGGTGTATTGTGCTGCTGCAAACCCTGATGCCTGCCCTGCAGGGTCAGTTTGGTGCACCTCTCCATGTCCCTCCTGTCCTCTGTTATCCAAGTCCATGTCCCTAACCCATTTCCTTCCATGACCCAATGTACCATACTTGCGAACATTTTGAACTTGGTAAGAGGGAGATTTTGAAAAAAAACTGGGGTATTGATTTTCCCCTTTGAGTTACATTGAAAAAGAGGAGATTGTAGACAGGAGACAGATCAAATAAAGCCCATTTGAGCTTAAAAACATTGGACGTTTCCTGGCTGAATCGGGTCTGTTGGCATGTATGGTTGTACTACCGCTGCCTCTTCCTTCTGCCCACAATGGTCTATTACATTGCCACAGCCTCTCTTGCAAGTCCTGTATTGTTGGTTTGTTGCCCCTGCCCCCCTTTCCACTGCCCTCCATAGTCTGTTGTGCTGCCACGGCCCTTCCTGCCTGCTCAGTGTGGTTAAATTGTTGCCTTTGCACCCTCCTACCTGCCTTCAATTTTCAGAGTCCGTGCCCCTGGCCTCTGCCTCTCAACAGTATCCTAATGAACAACTAGATTGCTAACATTCTATATTTATTACAAAAGTGTGGAACGCCTGACGTCATCTTGATGTAATCAAAACTGTAATACCTAGAGCATTTCCTTTAGAAATTACATATATGAGAGGGTCTTATTGGCATCAAAATTATGGTTAGTGCTCTAAAAGACTAAAATAAGGACATATTTTCTGAGTTTTCAAATAGCGTCAAAGCACTTTTAAATAATTTGTTATCTTTATGTTTTTTTATCCAGTTGGCCACTTGATTAAATGTTGCACTTAGGGGAGAGGATGTGGTGTTACTTCCAGAACTGCAGACTTTGCAACTGGGGAACCAGGTTGGAGTTTCTGCTTCAGCTCGACATTCTGTGATTCTGGTCAAATCACTTAGTCTCCCCATGTCTACAACCAAAATGAATTGGTTCTTGTGTGATGTAACCAATGCTCATGTAAAGCACTCCAATACCTGACAAGTCTGCACTATATAACACTGCAAAAACACAAAATAATAAGTGTTTTGCACACTTCTGTCATTGGGCTATATTTGGGCTACATCTGGGTGATTTTGGGCTACATTTGGGCTCTTTTGTCTCCGGTGGCCATCTTGGGAGATTTATTTGTTATGAAGTTTCCTAATTTCCTCATGTACTGCAGTCTCCTGCTTTCAGTTTTTTACTTTGATTCCATCATGAAGGTATTCAGATATGTCACACATTTGCCATAAATTCTGAAAGTTAGCACCCTAGTTGCTCATTAGATCACTGTAGTAAAACTACTGTTCACCATGGAAGTCTGCTCCTGGTAGTAAAAGTGCATGTTTCAGTCTGTATGTCAGAATTTTTTAATGAAATAAAAGAGGATCTCAGAAGTCAAAATGTGCCCTAGTTTTTCTTTCTGCAGCACTAATCATACTTGTTATGGAAAAATGAACCCCCTCATTTTGTTCCTTTTTAAATTAAATGTTTTAAGAGTTACCACTTTAATCCAAGCAATATGGCTTCAGGTGTGCCATACGTTTATCATAAGTAGGACTGTTAGCGCTCTAGTTGTTCTTTGGAACACTCTGGGAAGCTGCAGTAGAACACAAAGGAATCAACTGACAGTCTCAGCCCTTGTTGGATGTACATGTTTTACTGAGAATGTCAGACTTCATTCTCACATGACTGAGAAAGATAATGTGAATTTACAGAAAATAAGCTCTCAGTTTAGTTTATAGATCACCTTCCAAACCTCTGTGGGAAAAGCATGAGAAAATATTTTTCTCTCAATCAGGATATCCCAGCAGAAGGCTTTTTCACATGGTGAAATCACCTTAGAACATACCACAATTCCTAAAATGAGTATGGTACCATCAACAAATGATTTATAATGTAACTAAAGTCTTAAAAACTTCTATTAACTGCAATGCTTTTTAATGAGGTACTATCATGTATATTGGTCCCAAGATGGCTGCCAACACTTCTTGGATGAAGTGCTGACAGCCAATCGGATCTTAGGATGAGATGTGTGGTTAGGCTCCACCCACATATATATATGATTTTACTTTTGATTTTCTCAGGAACTACTGAACAGATTGACACCAGACCTGCAAAAGGCACTTCCCTGAGCTGAGGACTACCTCTCTGCCAAATTTTAAGTAATTCTGTTCAGCCGTTCGGGCTGTACCTTGGACTAAAGGTCTCTATGGAAAATTGCATGGGGAAAACGCGTTTTGGGACCCCCCTTTTTTCTCAGCCCCCGCTTGACGAATCCCCCCAAGACTTTCAGGGTAGGAGCGGAGCGGAGCGCCCCACCTATTTTGAAAATTTCGCGAGGATTCGTCAACCGGCGCCAAAGTTTTTCCAAATAAAATGTTGCGGATTTCCTATGGAAACACGGTCCTAACTATAACTATCTACTGGCGACCGCCAGTAGATAATATATATATATATCACTGAAAAAACCATAGGTTTCACACATGTTATAGTTAGCGGAAATTTTACTGATAAAAAACCAATGAAATTCCCCCGTTATAGTTAGTGCAGGCAACTATAACTCACGCGACCGCAATCCTCTGCTGATGCTAATACTGTATTTAGACACTTATTTGCCCATGTCTTCTTCCATACATTTTTAGCTATACATATATTACAAATATTTTTTTTTCATAAAGACACATATGTCATCAGCAGAAGATTGCGGTCGCGTGAGTTATAGTTGCCTGCACTAACTATAACGGGGGAATTTCATTGGTTTTTTATTAGTAAAATTTCCGCTAACTATAACATGTGTGAAACCTATGGTTTTTTCAGTGAATTTGCAAGGTTTTTTAAATGCTAATTCCTAACTATAACGTGTGTGAAACCTATGGTTTTTTCAGTGAATTTGTACGGTTTTTTAAATGCTAAGTTACTTTACGCCATTCGTGGCGTGCGCGCCCACTTAACGCAGTTCGCACCGCGCGCCCACTTTACGCAGTTAGTGCCATGCACGCACGGTGGGCACGCGGTGCGCTACGCGCACCGCGTGCCCACGTTACGCTAGATGGGCCATGTACGCACGATGCGCTTCGCGCACCGTGCGCACATGGAGGACATATGATGCACTTCGTTTTGAAAGGTAATATTTTAATTTTTGTAATTTTTATAAGCCATGCACAAATGGTGCCCTTCGGGCACCATTTGCACACGGGGTGGACAGAGTGTGGATAATTTTTTTTTTATTTTTGTTTTTTTAAATATTATAGTTTATCTCATCTGTTATAAGCCATGCACAATTGGTGTCCTTCGGCCACCAATTGCACACGGGGTGGGGAGAGTGTGGATAATTTTTTTTTTTATATAATTTTTTACCGTAATCGGCGAAATTAGCGAAAAATTTTTTTTCCGTTTTTGGCCTTGGGGGATCTTTGGGGACTCCCTCAACATGGCTATGTGTGTGGGAGCTGTCTAAACAGCCCCTTTACATGTTTTTGTGCTTTGTATTTTCATCATCACTCTCAGTGCGAGAGAGAAAATGGCGGCCGCCGCTTCCTGGTTTCGGCCGATTCGAATGTTTACTAAGATCTAAGAGCCAATCAGAATCGCGCTCGCGCACGCCACTGTACGCGTACGGTAAGCGTACCGTAAGCGCACCGTAAGCTGGCTCAGATATATATATTGATTTAAAGGCTATTTTCTCAGAATCTACTGAACAGATTTACACCAAACCTACAAAAGGCACTTCCTTGACCTGAGGACTACCTCTCTGCCAAATTTCAAGTAATTCTGTTCAGCCGTTCGGGCTGTAGCCCTGTCTAAAGGTCCTATGGAAAAATGCATGGGAAAAACGCGTTTTGGGACCCCCCTTTTATCTCAGCCCCCGCTTGACCAATCCCCCCGAGACTTTCAGGGTAGGAGCGGAGCGTAGCGCCCCACCTATTTTGAAAAATTCGCGAGGATTCGTCGACCGGCGCCAAAGTTATTCAAAATAGAATGTTGCGGATTTCCTAAGGAAACGTGGTCCTAACTATAACTACCTACTGGCGACCGCCAGTAGGTAATATGTATATATATCCTATTCATGTCAGATGATACTTTTTTCAACAATATTCGAACATTCAACCAAATAGAGGCCTGTCCATGACACACTGTGGACATTCTTTCACCACAGAGGAATGATAGGCGTGTGATTGTGACATTGTGTGAGCATCTTACAATATTCTGGCTATTGGATGCATAATAGCTGTGCAAAGACATATTGGTTTTACAGGCAAAATGTGGGCTCAGCCATGATATACTCTGGGCACTCATGGCAACATTATGGCTATCATAAGCATAATAAGGAAATACAATGATATATTGAGGGCATTCTTGAAAAAATCCATATCCATAGTATCGGTGGCACAGAGGTGCGTATCTTCGAAGTACTGTGCCTGTTATTCACATACCTAACTAATCCAACCACATTGGTGGGAAAAAACTCTATCATATGATGAACATCCCTGGTATTCAATGGTAATAATAGGCTTTTAAGAGAGAATATTTTTTGGGCCACAGCGGTGCATGTGAGTGATTGGTGTAAAGGAAAGGCTGTTTCTTGGGGATCAAAAATACTGTTCTATTTCATGAAAATGAGGAGCTTCTATTTCGAGCAAATGCATACATGTCTGCTGAGATTTAAAGTAAAATTGTGTTTTTTAGCTTTTTACTGTTTAAAATTACTTGCTCTCCAATGAAAGTTAGTAGCAAAATTAAATTCTCCTGGTTTTCTTCTCTAAACCTCTCTCTTAGATGCTTTTTATTTTATCTTTATAGTTTTTATACATACAACATAACTCATGCCACACAATGCAAGGAACATCAAGCATTCCTTTTATATTTGTAAGTATGACAATCTTTGGAGAGCCACTAATGATAGATCAAGACGATTTGTAGACCACCAGCTGAGAGGACGGCGGAGGGGTGCAACTACAGTCTAGGAGTAATCTTCGCCAGAATGTCCATCCACATAATTATCTCCAGCTGGTAGATGTTCTAGGGAGGATGCATGACGTACAAGATGAGCTCTTAAGAGGTAAAGGTCACCCTGTTTTGATCCTGACCCATCGCACATTACCCCTTGTATATCCGTTGGCGTGAGGAGCCTTAATACCCATACTTCACTGTAAGCTCCTACTGTTGTACTAGGGGAACATTGTCTCGGCTAGCAATGCTGTCACTGCCCAGTCACACCGCGGTCTATATCTAGAACATGTTAAATTCTTTTGCTATATGCCACGAGCGATCGGGCATCAAAGTGCACCGACAGTCTGTATTGCTTTTTTGCAGTCAACTCTCATCAGTCTGTAAGGGAACTTGAGACCAATCCCATTTACAGGGAGGCGCTCATTGGGTGGAAATTGCAGTTTTTTGGTCAACAGCTGCCAGAGCACGAGGTCTCCTACCAGCTTTTCATCTCGCCTCGCTAGTGTCATCCTAATTTCTTTTGTCATTCACCGTTCCCCGATATATGTTCTCCTGCTAGCAACCGCTGGCGCATGCACACCCAACCAATGTATTGCCAGTCGCATGGTGCCAGTAACAGGATGAAATAGATAAACATGTTGCATTTTGAATTACTGGCTCCTATGAATTGTGGATTATTATGCAAGTCCAATCGGAACTCTGCCCGATAGCATACGGTATGCTTGCACCCGGGGGCAGTACCACGTCAGATGGAAATACATGGCCAACACCTGGTGTTATTCACTACACTCTTGCACTCTGGTGGGATCTCTTTTATGTAACATGGCTGGGGTTGGATTATGTTTTATGTATGATATTCAAGTAAGTTAAGCATTACTGGTGCGGAGGAAAGCCAGGGCACCACTCCATTGGGCATCAGTGATCTTAGATGCTTCTAAATGTTGCCATGTAAGTTCATGCAAAGTGGAAATGTTGGATTTCTAGGTAAAATGCCTGTATTTTCAGGTAGTGGCATAATGATGTTTAATACAAAGTATTGCATTTTTAAATTATTATTTTATACTGCAGGTATGACTCATGCTGGGTTTAGAGGATTATTGCTGTGTTTGCCTCCTTGGTAGCAGAAAACACTCACTACTACAACTGTTATGGAGGCATTTATTCATTTACATCTTTAAAGCTTTCACAATATATTCACTATTGAGGTCTGCCATACCATATGACCGAGAAAGAACTTGGAAGGAACAGAATGGAAACTGATAACTATATAATTTTACATAGCCGTATATTTTACACAGCCTGTAATATGAATAGTCGTGTAGCGAACCTTGAGGTCAATTGTACTGCAAATTCCACTGTTTGCCACCATTAGTTCAAAGGTTCCTCGGGTAGTGTTAACCTCAACCTCACTTGTCACATCACCAGACCCTGTGGATTCTTTCTAACCTTCTGAACTCCTTCCAATTTACAGATGCCGGGAGATCCCAACACCCAAACAGTAGAGACTATACTTTTTATTCTGCCCCCACCCCCCATGGGGTCTGGACACGTATGGACCACTGGTATCTCTATGCTGAACTGCTTTTGTGGCTAACAGACATAAGCAATTACCCCCGCATGTTATCAGAACATTCTCCTGTGATTGCCTCCCTACAAATTCCCTGCTCTGCCCCATCTATGGCATCATGGCAGTATCCAAACAATGCATTGCATGACAAAGTATTCCGTGCTGAGGTTTGTGATGGGAGCAGTGAATATTTAGCAATAAATACGGGGATGGAAAAAAATACTCAACATTGTGGAAGGCATTTAAGGCATACATCATGGAGGCTGTATTGCTAAACATGCAGGTTTCCTCCGTGCCATAAGAGGAGTGGAGGATGTGGAGGGAAAACAACAGGATCTTGACATACAAAGCATGTCTCACACTTCCTCCACACCATTGCATACATGATCCATTTTAGTACAAGAGTTTCGAGACTTGACAGCGCATGAAGTGACGTGTTTGGGCAAATACGCTAGGGCACGCATCTACGGGGAGGGGGAGAGACCTGGACGTACACTGGATCGACTGCTCTGCCCACCATATCAAGGCTCATATGTCACTGCTCTACAACTTGACGATGATACCATGATTACCGATAACGCTACCATTATCATTGAATTTACCTCATATTATAAATATTATATACAACCCGGGGCACTGTGACGGAAGAGGTGGCAGCAAAACTACTTGTCAGAAGTGAGGATGGTGTGGCTCGAAGGGGGTCACCAGCAATTCTTAGCGTCTCCTATTTCATGTGAAGAAATTTCTCAAGCCATAAATGCCCTTAGCAGATTTAAGCCACTGGGTCATATGGCGTCACAGGCGACTTTTACAAAGCTATAAAGCGGTATTGGCCCCACCTTTTCTTGAGGTCTATGCTGAATCTCTCGAACAGAGTGTACTTCCCCCCACACTATGAGAGGCAGTAATAACACTGCTGCTCAAACAGGGTAAACGCCCACAACACTGCACCTCATACAGACACCTGTCATTACTTAATCATTACTATAGAATACCAGCTAAAATTATAGCTACACACCTCTCTCTGTTAATGGATAGCATAATCTCTCCTTTAAAGTAGGGGTTTGTCCCCAACTATTCCACTTCAGTGAAAACCCGGCAGGGTTGCCCACTTTCTCCGTTATTGGTCATTATTGCCATGGACCCCCTAGTTCGACATCTTTTGGAATGCCATTTAGATTGCGGCTGCTGATCCATCGAGGTCTGCTGCTAGCCTCTTTATATGCAGACAACATAATGCTGTTTGTCAGAGACCCTGTGATTAATCTGCCTCCACTAATTAGGGAGGTGATCCGCTTTGGAGCCTTTTCCGGCCTCCGTCCTCTCCATTAATTGGAGTAAATCTGAGATTTTTCCATTGATGGATCTTATGATCCCTGGCACTATCGATTTCCCCCTGCAGTGGCTCGAAGACTCTGCTAAATATCTTGTCCTCTATATACACAGAGATATTTCAGAGGTTATTCATCTTAATTATGACCCAGCGATTGATAAGCTTTCAACTCACATCGAACGATGTGTCCGGCTCCCATTATCAATGGCATGGAGCATTACTATAATCAAAATGGTGGTCCTACCTGTTTTTTATATTTATTTCTTAACATTCCGATAGCTCTTAAGAAGAGTTTTTGACACTTTGCACAGTATGCTCACGCGGCTGGTGTGGGTGGGCAGGCATTCTAGAATCAAAATCCAATAATGCCCATCTAATATCTTGCCTATATCATACCTTTATATGATTGAAACCAACGTGGGCCGAAAAGGAGAGGGTTGTGTGGGAAAGAGATTTAGGTCACACTCTTATGGATAAAACATGGTATTATTGTTGTGAACAAACCAAACTGATCTCAAACAATCACTGTTATCAATTATTACACTTTAAATACCTGCACCGGGCCTATGCCACTCCCTGGATTCTGATTAGACTTGGCCTGACTAGGTCGCATCACTGCCCCAGATGTGCAGAAGAGCAAGCCAATTTTAGGCACTTGGCTTGGAATTGCGCCCAAAATACTTACATTCTGGAAAACTGTCCACTCTACAGTATCACGTGTGACGGGGCAGACACTTACCCCAAACCCACTATTGGCTCTGTTAGGTTATATTAAATCAGTACCGGGGTGGGTGTTCGCTGCTTCATTGCAATTGCACTGTTACTAGCCAAGCGACAAGTAGCCCTACAGTGGTGTAGTAGTACTTGCCCCACTGCGATCTGATGTATTGCGATATCAAAAGCGAAATATATGAATCTTTACAGTCACCCACTAAGCATCCATATGATATATGGCAGCCACTTACAGACTATTTGTTACTTTTGACCTTGGACGCTGACGAAGATGTGGAAGACTGTGCTGTATCTCAGTGATCACAGGGAGATGGTTTACATTGCTTAATTTTGTTATGTGTGTCTATAATTTATTGTTCTTTTATTAATTTACATATTCTTTCCGCAATCCTGGCACCCACTATTATCCACCTCCCTTTCGTTTACTTTCACTGGGGGAGGTCTCCTTTTGTGCGGTTGGGATGTATGGTTGAAGATGTCATGACTATGTAACTTTATTGCCTCTGTAACTTCTTTATGGTTTCTATAAAATGCTTTAAATACAGATTTTTTTTAAAAAAAGACTGAGCCCTGAACCTGACCCATCACAAAGCAATTGTCCAACTGTGTCCCTCCCCTTTGTCCTCTCTTGAGTCTTGTCCTATCCTGAGCTACATTGCCACATTAGGAAGGTTACTTCAGTTCACCCCCCCTGAAATCAGAGTTGGAAAACTGATCATGCCCATACCCACCCCCTGGTGAACCAGACAAAGGATGCTTATTTTGCGTCACATGCAACAAGTCTAAAAGGAAACACAGAGAGAGTGGAAAGACAGCACTCATCATGATAAAACACCAACTAGAAACATATTGCACTTTCATTTACTAAAGTAAGCATAACGAAGCCTCAAGTCTTAAGACTTAAGAGAAGGTTACTTCAGGTGGATCCACAAGGCATAGACTGTGGTAAAAAATCAAGACTTTGGCAGATGGAGTATGTACCGTCGCCATGGCGGACTACTTTACTCCACCCAACAACTTTAGAGATGTCTGCTGGCCCAGCGGATGGCTCTTGCATTTACAGAAACTCCAATTCCTGGAAATGCATTGAAAGTTTGAAGGACGGCACCATCGACATGACGGAGCCATGCGTCAAACAATCAACATTTTTCTTATTTTCGAAAGCCAAATTCCAAAGCAAGATTTAGTTTTTGAAAATACAAAAAAACAATGACCCCTCATCATCAGAGTTTTCAACCATGCTAGGGGGTCATTTTGCAGTTGACACAGCCCTTTACCACCAGGGTATACCTGCCGCTAACAAACAGTGAAAACTTATCATTTATTCACCCACTCTAAATAGGGCTGACAGACAAATGGCAAAATCTCTGACGGCCCTTACTCTGTCGGACTGTCGGAGTTGTATGTTAGCGGTGGACATACTGCAGGCCTTTCTGAGTTTAAATGAGGCGGGCAGACTTTCAGTTTGGTGGACTAAACCAGGCCCTAATTGCACACTCTTATTGTTGCACAACCATTGTTCTAATTTAATCTCTGCACTATGATGTCCCTTTCTTGCCTGGATAAGCGGGTGAAATGGACAAATTAATAAAATGAATATTAATAATATTAATATACGTACATCATGTATAGATACATATAGTAAACAATGTCGAGTTGTAGGTGTTGGAGAGTACATCTTCCACTTTTTAATTTAATCAGTAGGCAAATGTGTGTGGCCTTGAAGTGCCAGGGGTTACATCATGGGCTGTGCTGGAGATGAGTACATTTTTTAGATGATATTCGGGATGATTCAGAAATGTTTTCTTGAGTGCTCAGGTGTCCACATAAGATACCATTTTAAGAAAAAAGGTTTTGCATGGTGAGTAATTTGCTTGTATGTCTGCTCTGAGTTTGTCAAGGAAGGGGATTATCTCCATCTGCTATTAGATGCTAATAAATATTGTAATGTATTGTTTCAAGTCATTGAGCAGTTTTGAAGGTATTTGGATCACTTCAGCCTACAGGTGTGGAAAGCCAATTTGCCTGTAATGCTGGACATCTCATTATTCTATTGTGATACTAATTTGGAAGTTTCAGCATTAGGCTTGTGTTAGACCCAGCTTCCTGGGGACCAGGGCGGCACTCAGGGGTTACTGCGCTCCAATTGCATCAATTGGAGTGTTTCCCCGCTGGTGTCCTGGGGCCTCAGTACTAGTGGACCCAAAACTGGATAACCAAGTACTCCTCTCCAGCACTTGACTCTCTCAGGGTAGCGAGACAGAGCAGTCTAAGGCTTACTCAAGGAAGTTAAGTGGGTTTAGACAGTCAGAATACAGTGCACACTGTACAACCAGCTAATAAAATCAATGTCCAGTCGGTGCTTTACTTTTTATAAAAAGAAAAACACTTTAATACACACAAGAGAAATATACTACACATAAAACTATGATAAACAGTGAAAACCAAATATCTCTATAACCCTCTGGGCTATAGTTCTGGCCCCAAACAGTAATATAGCGCCTGGACGCTAAGAACTATAAAAACACAGTTAACATGTAGACACCCAATTAGCATTCTGTATTACAGACCATGTTGCACAGGGTTGCTCTCATTCGCCAGAGTCATGATACCAGTCCTTGTACTAAAATGAGGCAGTGTCAGCATTTGATGTGAAGTCAAATGTTCTTGATCAGCCCCATAACTCGCCAACCAAAGAAACCGAAGTGCCCTCCCATCCTGAGTGAGGCCATATCTTTAGTGGTGTCAGGTACCTGATTACAGGTACCTGATGTCTTGTCAGATTTCACTGGAGTCCCACCAGTCCTGTAGCTACTGGCTAGCTGTAAGAGCGCAGTAGCTGGTCAGAGTGTCAGTACACCCTGATACCCAAGCTATCAGAAAAAGAAAAATGTGGGTCCTGTACCACCGGACACCCTTTGCCAGTTACAGATTGTCACTGGATGGTGCACACAGGCTCCCACAGCACATGGGAGGGGTCTGGGCAAAGAGATCTCACCTTCAAGGACTGCGATCAAGCTTCCCCAAAGAGATCTCACCTTCAAGGACTGCGATCAAGCTTCCCCGCTTTCCTCTGCATCCCTTGATGTGCTGCAAGCTTCCTTATCTTGAGCAGCTGTCTGCAATTTCCTTGTTCAGAGCGCCAGTTCCACAAGCCTCACAGGAACAGCTGGTATCCTGGGTGATGTTACTGCTTCTTGTCAAACTGGCAAACCCCTTTGCAGCATAATCCATCTGTCACAGAGAAAACCTCCCCCTGTGAACCCCCGTCCAGGGGGTGCAGATACCCGGTGACCAAGCCGCTCATCTTGCCCTTACACTGCGAGCTGTAAATGGCTTCCTCAGATGGACCTGGTGTAGGGTGGCCTCTTCAGAAACGTAGACCAGTCTTGACCCACAGCTGACTGCTAAGGCCAAACTTTTATTCCCTGTGATTGATAGGCTGATCCAAACAGAGGGTCTCCTGCTTTTGAGTCCTGGGTCCTCCTTCAAACACAAGACACATTTATCGCATGCCCACTGTGTGTCAAAAGCTTGCAAAGGATCATCTACTGTCTTCCCTTGTACCAGCTCGGGCTGTTCTCTAGAGAGAATTTTAATAAACTGCAGGCTAGAGGGGCCTGAACATCTCCCAACATAAAGGGTTCCGCCTAGCAGGGTTAGGGCAGCTAAACACAGATGTAAATGTGTATGTGCTTATATAGCGCCGAATCACCCCTGGGGGTATCTCCGCGCTGTACTCATACCGCTGTAGGAACCCTTCCTGGCTATCCGTGTGAAGTGTCCACTCCTGGGCACCCCCATGGTGAAGCCAGGCATCCCAGCGCTGTTGGGGCCGTTGTGGAGACTAAGCAAGCTATTGCCCAGAGTTGCAGTGTGGGACCCATGATTAGAATAGGCACTGATGCGAGAATATCAGGTCAGAGGAATTTATAGCCCGAGACCCTGCTGCGTCGGGAATCGAACCCTGGTCCCGGACCAGTGCTCTGCATCGAGGTCTGCCACTCTAACCATTGAGCCACACTTCTCCACTTAAACACAGATAAGAGGAAGTGTCTACTCCAAGCCCATCAGGCCTGTCCAAGGAAGTGGGAGGGGCACAGGGGAACTGGAATGTCTAGTAGAACAGCTCATATTACACACATTGGCCCAACTCACCATACTTCCCCAGCACATCCATGGGCTCTCAAACACACGTCAGGTAGACAAAGGCAACAGGACCACAGGCATGAGAGACTGCACAGACTTGATCAGAACGTTGGCTGGTTGTCCACAGATGTTAGAATACAGGGATACAGGTATCCCTGAATATAGATTTATTGCTGCCACCACTGTCAGTCTACCACAGCCTGAGTAGAGAGAGAGCAGTAGCCACTCTCTGTGAAATAGGGGTGCACTATGCATGCCTGCCCTCAGAGCCAAGCTCTAGGGCCTCAATCCATGTAAACAGGGAGACCCTCAGTGGACATGTATGATTGCCATGCTTACTGAGGTAGGGATCTAGAAACCATACACTAACTTTTAAGTGACTTGCCTGGAGATCAGCATAAGGCAGGGAAAGCACTCTCTCCAGGGACATGCAAAAGACTTCCTGTCCCAACAACTTGTGTGATAGTTAAGTCTTTAGCTCTCAATTGTATTGTTATAGTTTCTGGTTTCACTTGGAAAGAGTGTGTTGTGGCGAAGATTTGAATGATGAAGCGGGCCAGACTAATTCAATTTGATGTTAGAGATTTAAATGTGGGGTTTCTTGAAAATAATCATGTACAGGAAGGATCCCTTAATACCGGGGTGTAACTCATACTCCTGTAGTCCCCACAATGTGGGGGGCCCCAAGGATCCCATACCAGAACATGGCCCCCTCAGCTCATCGGTGCTTTGTGTTCACCTATTAATAGCTCAGCTGCTGTCTGTAGCATGCCAGTTGTCTCCTCATCCCAGGCCTGAAAGAGAAACAAACTTGTTACTTTCTCTTTCAGACCAGTGAAACAGTTAGCACAGAGGACAGCTAAAGGCTTATTGTAGTATTAAAATTTTACTTGAGTTCGAAAGCCTTTAAACAACAGAAGACAAGAGGCATTTGGCGAAACTAGAACAGTTTGTTTAACTAAAAATGATGTGTAGAACAGTTACAGGCACGAGGTCTAAGGACTGCCTCAATTTGAAATCTGTAAGCGTCCTTCTTTTATACAAAAACATGATGAGTTGTAAATGTTTCTGGCGTATCATATATGGTGAGGAATGCTGGTTTCTGCCTTTGGAGTCCTAAATTAATTGTTTAATGGTTACCACAAGTGGGTCTTAACCTCGCATGGACATAATGTGGCCAGTGGATAACATGTATACACAAAAATGGGCTGCCCCTAGCGTGGGTTCCTACAGTTTCCCACAGAGTTAAATTGAGATGCAGCAACAGTGGGGGCATCTCATAAAAAGTTTCGGACTGGCCTCACACCGCCCGTTGTCATGCTTCATCATCGGCTGTCCTCACCCTCTAAAAACTTCGTTTGATAGAGGGCGGGCATGCACCTGGAGACAGGGATGCATTTCTAAAACTAAGTGGTGGCCGTGTGAAAGTGAAAGGTGATCTAAAAACCATTACATTTGTCGCTAGACTGTGTGTATTCTAACCCCGGGCGTAGTACTCCGCTTCGCCCATGGACTGTACGTAGCGCTGCCTGCTTCGCGGTTTACGAAGTAAGCGTAGCAGGCAGCGCTACGCACACGCCAGGGCGAAGCAGAGCTGCCTGCCGCCCGCCTCCCGCCCGCTCTCCTTTTAAAATAAAGTAAACTATGATAGAAAATAAGATAAAATGCCTTTCCTGCAGTGCGGCGTCCCGGGGCTCCCTCTTCCTCGTTGACGGCAACTTCTTTTCACAAATGCGCATGCGCTGACGCCCGCGCATGCGCATTTCTCACGAGAAATGCGCATGCGCGGGCGTCCACACATGCGCATTTGTGAAAAGAAGTTGCCGTCAACGAGGATGAGGGAGCCCCGGGGCGCCGCACTGCAGGTAAGGCATTTTATCTTATTTTTTATCATAGTTTAACTTATTTTAAAAGGAGGGCGGGTGTGAGGCGGGCGGCGCGTAGTGGGGCTACGCGGAGCGCGCGAGTGTGCGTAGATTTGGCCACTCTACGTGATGCTCCACGTAGCCCCACTACGCCCACTACGCCCAGGGTTAGTTTCTTCAAGGAGCAAATGTATGGTATTAAAATAGGTGAACGTTGATCTGGCACGTTATTCTCTCTTCACAGTGTTAAATGTGGTCAACATGTTTCTGCGTTCATGTCCCCGAAGGGTACGTCGCATTCGTCAGGACCAAAGGGTTTCTAACTATGGGCACTGCCTCTTCGCATCTAATGCAAGAAGGACCTACCACTCAAGGGACGGGGGCTGTCGGGGTCAAGCTACCCGTTTGGTGTAGTGCCAATGTAAGTGATTCCTAAGATACTATCCTATATACTCCAGTGGATAACATGTCCAGATGTCCGGCATGCGGAGCGTGTGATTACTACGTGTGCTAGGTCCAGATTGGACATATGTTCCTAACTCATGTGGTAACTGAATTTATGGTGTGTTTTATTGGGGCAATCTCTCTTGACCATTGTGATGTCTCTGCCCCTATCTGTGGGACTGAGCAAGAGTTTCCTTGCCGGGTGTTTGCCTGCCAGCTACGCACCTCTCACCTCTGACCTATCAACAACAATCCCAGGCCTAGGTCTCAGGGCCTGCTTGTTATGTTATGTTATTTTATTTTATAGAGCGCACAGATACTCAGGAGTGTGCTTGACTACATATTTACGAGTCGAGGTTGACGTTGAGTTCACAATGGGTGAATCTGTTAATAAGGACGAGATTTCATTTTTATTAATGAATGCATCAAGTTCCACCATATTAACATTAGAAATCTGTAAAAGATTTGTTGCAGGTTACTGTGACAGACCACAAAACGCTGTGAAAGATGTATTCCAGAAGCATGCATTAGACTTACAACGTAGGTCTGTACATGATGTAACAAAGAGAACTGCAAAATACTCACCACATCCTGTGAAAGTCTCACCTCAGATATATATTTATCAAAGACGTGCAACAGAGCACTATGAAAGACTTGCCCCACAGACCTGCAAACGATGTATCCCAGAGCATTGTGAAACACGCGATAAAGCAGTGTGAAAAAGTGACCATACAGCATCATAAAAGCCTTACCACAGAGAAGTGATAAATGTATTGCAGAGCACTGCAAAAGGCTTATCGCACAGCATTCGAAAAGTCATACCCCAGAGCAATGCAAAAGACTTATCACAGAGGCATGTGAATTATTTATTGCAGACCACTGTGAAAGACCTACCACAGAGCATTTCAAAAGACAGCAGAATACTAAACAATCATTGGCATAGCCAATAGGTCTCGCCTTTGGGACCTTATAAGTGTTTAGCTATGCAACAGTTGATGTTGTTGCACCAAGGATATTGTGCTTGTTAACTAAACACTTATAAGATCCCAAAGGCGAGGCCTATTGGCTATGCCAATGCTTGTTTATTTATGTTTTTAAAAACAAAAATAAAAGGCATTGTTATTTGCAATGTCAATAGGTCAAACTTGCGCATTGCAAATGCTTGTTTTGTAAGGAGTTAGATGCGGAAAGAAGGATTAGCCAGCAAACAATGAGTGTGTCCTAATGGTGGTATTTTCAACTACGTGTTAACAATTGCCATATGCAAGCGCATACAAAGCGCACGCACAAAGAGGTGGTTACAGATACGAAACAACTAGATTTTCCTAGTATTTTAATTGCGCTGTGTAAATCCATCTGAAAATGCCGACAAAAACCAAGAGGCTGCATCGCAAATAAGTAAAAATAGAGGGCCCGATTCACAGAACTAACTTAAGACAAAATCCTAAACTTACTACCATTTTGGTATTCACAGAAGGCACTTACTCATTTTGGTATTCACAGAAGTCACTTACTCATTTCGGTATTCACAGAAGTTAGAAGTCCTAACTTTAGGACTCCTAAATGCCTTCGGTGAATACCGAAAGTCTTCAAATTAGGATTTTTCTCAGTTTAGGGGTAGTAAAGTTAGGACTCCTAACTTTAGGACTCCTAAATGCCTTTTGTGAATACCGAAATACTTAAAGTTAGGATTTTTCTCAGTTTAGGAGTAGTAAAGTTAGGACTCCTAACTTTAGGATTCCTAAAATGAGGAAAATCCTAACTTTAAGACTTTCGGTATTCACAGAAGGCATTTAGGAGTCCTAAAGTTAGGACTCCTAACTTCTGTGAATACCGAAATGAGTAAGTGCCTTCTGTGAATACCAGAATGAGTAAGTGCCTTCTGTGAATACCAAAATGGTAGTAAGTTTAGGATTTTGACTTAAGTTAGTTCTGTGAATCGGGCCCACTGAACTTAAGTGCTTGTTACCAGCTGGAGAAGGAATTTGAGCTTCCACTTCGTTGTAGAATTTGTCCGTCAGTTTCTCTTTCCAGCTTGTGAAAGTAGTCCTTGGCAGGTATATTCTAAAGGAATGTTGACTCGACAGGTGTATTACCGTCTTGAAAACTGACACTTTTTTCCAACTAAATTCACTGTTGTTTCCTGAAAGTTGCCCTTGAGTGAGTGAATGAGCTTGGAGTGACCAGAGACATGCGGCCGGTAGGTGGCGCTGTTATATGCAACTTGACATAGCCCACTAGGAATGCAACTTAAAACTTAGAAACAAAAACATACAAAAAAACACGACCGCAAAAGTGAAAGCCACGTGACTGCGCTGTCATTAGTAACATGATCCAAGGGAAGAATGCAGGTAAGAAAAAATGTCGGGGGGGGGGCTAATTCTCCCAGCAATAGGCCGAATGGGGATGGAGGGGCTCTAGGAAGGCGTGAAAAACACAACAAAGCCTCATTAACAGGCAAATGGTCTTAAAGACCTGTGAAGTACTCGGGTTCGGCTGTGTGTGTGCCCGGGAAGCTGACTCAGCCCGGGCTGCCACACGACGGGAGCGGGGGGCTGAAGCCCTTTGAGCCCAATGTGCGTTTACAAATAACCAGCGTACAAGCACACAAGATGTGTATGACGACAGAGTAAAGCATGACTTGCATAAGGCACCATTAATCAAAAGCGTACTCAGAGGATAAAAGGTAACCTTAACAGACAGGTAGTTTGAAATCGTCTAAGGGCACCGTGCACCACCAACAGTCGGATGTGAGGCGAATAATTGGATAAATCAATACAACATATTCTTCACTATAGAAAGTATTGTGCAGGACCAGCATCCTGTTGGACGGTCACAGTTTAGCTCTCAAGAAACCAAGCCCCTTGGCCCGAGGCTTCGATCTCCCATGAAGATTAGCGCCATTGAACGTGTCCCTTCCAATTTCCCAGTACGACTTCAGGAAGGCGAAACCAGGCCAGCCCCCTGATTCAGAGAGTCAATCAAAGTGATGAGGATTATGGGTAAGTAGACAGACAGCTCTGACAGTGGAAGCAGTGACTCAAGATCAATTAAAGTGACAAGCCTATCTTTAAACAGCATCGCTTAATGTTGATACCGTGGCATTCTCTATAGAAATAAGAGTCTTAGCATGAAGCATATTCCGAGCCTCTGAACAGTAATCTGAAGCCATCAAAGACCCGGGACAGAAGCCTGTCCCCTTCTCAGATGTGACTATTCTGTCAGATTCAAGGATTTGAAAGATGACTAATGTCTCAGCTGTCACTTTAGGAAATCATAACGTGAGGGGAGTGGAGGCAAGTTTCTATCGAATCACTCGTCGCTCTTTTATGAAAATGTGCAATTATTTTACCTACAGTGTTTAATAAAGGTGCACACAGCACACACTTCAAATTATATGAAATGTAAATATTGAATTAAAATAAAATTGAGTTTGTTGAGCTCGGTGGCTCTCAAGCCGTCGCCGAGCAGTCTTCCCTCCAGTGCATTAAATGCTGTGCATCATTAAACACAATGCGCAGCGTGTCGACTCAGTGAACAGAGAGATTGAAATGTCTCGAGCGTTTTGGGACAAGGTCAGTGTCACTGCTGGGAATGCAGCATGGTATTGGAAGGCGATGGGAATCATGTTCTGGCTGCAAGCCCCTGGCGCAGCTTCCAGCTCCTAAAGTGCCTTTCGACGCTGCTACAAATGGGTGAGAGTAGGGGTAAGGAGTATGGACTTGAGTCAGTGGCAAAAAACGGGAAATGTATTTGGAGTGAAAATCGATGAAACTGTATAATTTTCCTGCATGTGAGTTAAACACGTTTGCTCTTAAGCTTACATCTCAAAAAATATGAAATTAGAATTTCCCCCCGCTTTGTTTAATGAAACCGGATATGAATATCATGTTTATGAATTTGAAAATCAGTATCTATTTGACTGGTTTATCGATTTGTGGAAGAGAAAGAACGTGAGTCATTAGAGAGAAGGAAAAGCTGTATGAGAGAAAGTGTATGAAAGAAAAAACAGAAATAAAGATAGAAAGAAGAATAAAGAAGCAAAAAGTTTAACAGGGAAAAGGAGAGAGTGGCATGCTGCAGTATAGAGAAGTGGTAGGTGGAGGGGGAGTGGAGGCCAGCAGAGTGACGCGATCTGTGTGGAGAGGGGGAGGGAATTGAAGCGCAAGCAAGCAAGGCGGAGAGAGGCACGCAAGGCTTAATGAGCCTTGACAGAAACCCACATGGCAGCTGCGCATGTGCACGCTCGCATGAACGCAAGCTTGAGGCCAGGAAAAGCCTGTGGTAGCACTTTCAAAAGCCACTCACTAAATTTCTCGCACAGCTCCACATGTGCTGGCTCAGCGAGACTTAAAAAGGCTTTCCCCTGTGCACTGCAAAATACTTACCCCTCAGAAACTGGGAAAAACATACTGAACAGCACTGAATAATATTTACCCAAGAACACTGCAAAGGCCTTTCCACAGAACACTGCAAAATACATATCCTAGAGCACAGTGAAAGACTTACCCTAGAGCACTGTGAAAAACTTACCAAGGAACCCTGTGAAATACTTACTCTGGAGCACAATAAAACATTTATCAGTGGAACCTGTGAGAGCCTTACCATAAAGAACAGCAAAACTAATGGCCTAATTTAGAGTTTGGTGGACAGGATACTCCATCAAAAACATATTATCCTGCCCACCAAACCGTTAGTCCGCCCCTTCATTTAGAGGCACTTGGAGCGTTAAGTATTCTGTCAAAGGAGATCCCACTGGCTCTGTCAATTGAAAAACCCTACTCAGGGTGGATGGAAAAATTACCCCTATTTTGGATGGCCAGTTTAATGCCTTTCATTTTCTGTCCATCACTGCGAAGAAAAAGCTGTCCATGAGGAACAGGAAAAGATAAGTAATAACTCTCAACCTGAGAGAAAACTCCTAGTGTGTGTGTGGGGGGGGGGGGGCTAATTCTTTTGTTTTTCACAAGCAACCTCCTACTTTAAGAGTTTGGTTTTGAAAAATGAAAAAACATTTGAAACGTTTGATGGCCGTCCATCATGGCTGATGGTACACTCAGTCAAACCTTTCATACATTGACAGGAACTGCTAAAATGGCAGTTCCACTCAATATACAGGGATGTCCATGGTGCCTGCAGACATCTCTAAATTTGATTAACATGACTTCCGTCAGAGCGACAGAGTCGATTATCCTTTGCCCTGATAGATATTAATCCATCTACCAAACTCCAAATCAGGCCTTAAGTCTTTTACAGTCCTCAGTGCCATATTTTTTCTATTGAGCACATCAAAAGAATTACCACAGAGCAATGTAAAACACTTAGTACAGAGAAATGCAAAAATGTATCCAAGAGTACCAGGAAAGATTTACTATTCCAGCTATGCCGCAAGCACAGAGCATGACTTCAGCAAGATCCCATTAGAATCTGTTGCATCAGGGGGGCGTGGCTTGGAGAGCGAGGAAGATGGCAGTGTGATCTCTCTGCTCTGCTCTGGAGGATCAGACAAAACTAAATAACCAAAACCAAAAATAGAATATGAGGACAAAAGAAGACGGATCCTGATTAATAAACACCAGAGGTTTCTACCGATCTGAAGAAATCTCGCTATTACCTGAATTCGAAGGACTTGACGGCAGAATGTAGAAGGAGCAAGGCCGTTCGTAAATGACCCACATGGCAGGGTAGGAGAAAAAAGACTGTACTGACCCTAGCTGCTGCCCGCTTTAAGTTTCTTTAAATATCTACATATGAACTCAAGAATCTCAAAAACTCTCTCAAGGCCCATTGAGGTTCTCCCAGCCACGCAAATCTTACCATTTCACCAACGTGAAAGCAGGCAACCACAGGCTACCACGACAAGAGAGCAATGGTTAACAAGCAGGATCATAATTGAGCGCCGGAGACTGTTCTGCTTGGCGATCTACCACACACAGCTCCAGAAGCAAGAATGGCCCCTCGGCAAGACCAAGTAAGCATCTGCATGCATTAAAGCATGTACAGGCCACTTAACTGAATTTAACGGCTTGCCTGACCCTGATGCCTGACTTTAAAAAGGCGGTCATTTAGCGCTTGCTAATCACAATCTAAAAAGCAACTTGCCCCAGCCTTCAACTTACTCAGTGTACAGATCTTCAAGCTCAAGACTCCAAGTTAAGTAAGGAAGCAACGTTTTGCTATAGCGCTTCTAAACCCGTACAGCAGTACTCCATCGGTTGCCTGACCCTGGTGCCTGACTTTAAAATGGCGGATGTTAGAATTAAGTGAATACCGAATAGAGAAGTAGGGAGGCATGATCTAATGACGAGTTGAAAACATTCACTCGACGCAAAATCACTGCTAAAAACCCGACTCTCTTCGGAATTTGAGGGGAAGCGAGGCCCATGCCTAAAGAGTGGAAGACAATACATGCAGAATGTACTGTACATGAAAAATGGCCACCAACTGACATCACTGAGCTGTCCTGATGAGTGGACCTCCTTAACACTAGTCCTTCCCTACCAGTCTACAACAGTGAACAAGTGGGAGTCCCGGTCTGCTCCGCAGTGCATTGTTTCCAATTACTGAATGAGGCAATATTGGTGAGGCAATTTCGGCTATCTAGATACCGGATTACCAGCCTCAAACGGCCAAACAACCCCTGTCTACTCCATGGTCTGCTCCAACTACTGAACGAGGCAATACTGGGGAGTCAATATCGGCTAGCAAGATACCAGGCTCAAACAGCCATATTCGCTGTAGGAAGTGGCAGTCTTTGAGCCTTGCCTGCGCCCATCAGATCCCATGACGAATAAATACCACTCGACCACAAACAATCATCCAGACAATCAACTAGACAACCAACTCAACGTTGAATTAAGATTGAATTAAAGAGCTAATGGGATTCTTACACACTCGCTAACCTGCACAAAAAGCTCCAGTTGATTTTTACAGCTATACACCACTACAACTTTTCCTTGAAACCCGTCTCAATTGTAACAAGCAGTGGCATAGCCAATTGGTCTCGCTTTTGGGACCTTATATGTATTTAGTTATGCAGCACAATATCTTTTGTGCAACAACATCAACTGTTGCATGGCTAAGCACTTATAAGGCCCCAAAGGCGAGACCTATTGGCTATGCCAAAGTTTGTGATTCACAGTGTGCGGTATGTAAACGTCATTAAATAAATTCAAAAGCCGAATCTAATGTACTGGCCTGATAACTTGAAATATGCAGTCCACAATGCAATAAACTAGTAATATTGTTATCTAAAACAACCTCAAATTAGGTCTATTTATAAAATCCAGCGATAACACAAATGAGAAAACTATGATCTTTAGAAACCCGGAAGCGTGTGTGGAAGGCTGTCCGTTTCTGTTTGGTTGAACCCGAGGTCAGGGAAAGGACGAGGTCAATGTCAACGCTCGCATGCAAGCTTTTAAAGCGGCAAGTTCCTGAGATATGGATGATGATTGTCAGATCAGTGCCACATCGATAACCCCTTTGTGCTCTCCCCGGCGCTGCTATCTGAACCTGGGCACATACTAGGGAGCGCGTTGGGCTGCTCACTTCCACTTCCATTAAGCAAATGAGGCCGTTAGCCGAGCCCCGAGGGACAGCGAGGACGAAGGGAGTGGCCTGGCCTGCGTGCAGCATCAACGCTCTGTCAGTGGTACATAAGAGAGCTGGGCTGTGGTTGCTTGGAAGTCATGGCGAAGGAGGCTCTGCTGTGGTGGAAGCGGATGTCGGTTGTCTACGCGGGTGGGGTCTGGGTTGTGGTGAGTTGCTTCGGCTACAAATAACTAAAGGATCACTGGTGGACGAAGAAGGCGATTCCCGTTACAGGTGAGAGTCCAACAGGCAACACTGTGAAAGAAGAGACAGCGCAAGCACAAGTTGGACACGAAGTGTCGACACAGGAATGAGACACATGATGTAAGATTGAAAGAAGAGTCAGCGCAAGCACAAGTTGGACACAAAGTGGTGATACAGGAATGAGACACATGATGTAAGATTGAAAGAAGAGGCAGCGCAAGCCCAAGATGGACACGACAAAAAAACGCGAGTGGTGACGCGAGTTGTGCGCATGCGCGCACGCGACCGGAAAAAGTGCTGTGCACGTCGTGCGCGCTTGTGCACGTTCTAGCAAGCTGGTGGCCAGCAAGGTAACGCTTTTTGAAGCAGCTACTAAATGTCTCGCCAGAGCAGCGCATGCGCTGGCTCAAGCGAGACCTAAAAATGGCAGAAAAAGACACTAAACTCTGAAAAGGGTGAAAGCGGATCCCCAACAGCCAGACTCTCCAGTAAAGGTAAAACAAGACATAAAGTCGACAATGGAGATGATCCTCAAAATGCTTGCAGATGTACATGACCTGGCCAAGTCAACCAAGACAAACACTGACATCATGCAAAGTGAAATTCAGCCATTCGTCAAGATATGAAGGAAACAAATACCAAAATTACAGAAGCTGAGAATAGGATTAGCAACCTGGAAGACAATGGAAACACAATAGAAAAATCCATCCATACCCTCAATAATGCATCCCGCTCTTTCTCCAGGGAAATATTAGAGTTGCATAACAGAAACAGATGCAGCAATCTACGTATTTTCGGTATGCCGGAAAGCGAAGAAGATTCAGCACAATCATGGATGCTCTTTTTGGAGAAGTGGTTCACTCAAGCAACCAACAAAAAATTAGAGAGGGATCTGGAATTCGACTGGGCACACAGAGTCCCAGCATGGATATCTCCCCATCAGAAAACACTGCGTCCCATTGTCTGCAAACCTTTATGATACCAACATGTCGACCTCATTCTGGCACATACGAGGAAGTACAATCACATCCTCTAGAAAGGCAAGAACATTTTTATTTCGCAAGACTCCTCGAAATCGACAATTGAAATCCATAGAGGCTTCTTAGCTCTTCTCTCAAAGATGAAAGCTGCATGTATCCAAGGCTCATTCATAAGCCCTGCCAAGTACCGTATCATTACTCAAGGTATATCACACGTGTTTACCGATCCAATAACACTCAATAAATTTCTGGATGAAAAAGGGGAAACACTGATGGACACTTCAGGCTTTAGAGACCCAGGATCTATGGCCAGCCAGCACTCCTAGCATGGTCCTAAGCTTCTGAAGAGCAATGGCTAACATGAAAACTACCCGAACACCAATGCTCACAGACGACGCTGGCCACTGATTACTGACCACTGAATAATCTGTTCTCCAGTGAGCCAAGGCAGAGAGCAACGCCAGCAGATAGACGCTCAACTCACCATGGCCTCAGAGACCTACCACACGCAACTAAGCTCCAGACTTTGCCTGGTCTTCTTATCGAACTGTTTGCAAATTATGCAAGGTCAGTCCATATCCAAAGAGCTTCAGATCAGATTGGGTAAGGTACCTTGCTAGCATCTGCATACCCAATCTAATGCTGTATAACGTGGAATGCATGTTGCATACAGGAGCATATCCACGACTACCACATACTAACTGCACTATTTCGATTGTTTCTATTACTTCAAATACCTCCACCACTTCCATATACAAATTGAAAACCACATACAAACCACTTACATACAACATACATGTGACACAGGCACGTATCAGTGGCCATTTCGGTACTTCCATCTCCGATAACAACGCTTATATGGTAAATCGACACCTTATGTTCATATGTTTATCACATATAAATACACACATAAATACACCTTGGAGTCATTAAAACACGCTTAGTTTCCTTTTTGCACCCCATTTAAACCAGGTTCCTTAAAACCTAAAGTTACATATACCCGATGAATCCGAAGTGAGGATTCTTGAACGTTGATAAACCTCTCTCAGTTTGTAATGTATAACTTTAAATGTGTGAAGTTTTACTTGTCTGTTTCTCCGGAGGAACAGTTCTTCCTCCGATCGTCATGCCCGTTGGCTACTGTGGGGGGCAGGGGAGGTGGTGGGGATGGGGTTTGCTTTGTTCTTACTGTATTGCCTCTTGGCTCTCTTGCATTCAGATTTATGTACCTTATTCTTTTAATTTCAAACTGATACGTCCAGAGGGAAGATTCACGATAAGTTGCTTGCTTTTGTAATTCTCTCAATACATTCTTTTAACCCAGGTCAAGTGACAACCCCTAAGAAGATGAAGTTGGGAAAAATAAGAGATCTTACTCATATTGATGGCTGGTTAAAATCCAACCATTAAAATAGTATCACTAAATGTGAAAGGCTCAACCATTTTGTTAAGAGGAGAAAGAACATCATCTATTTAAACAGACAGAAAGGAGATGTAATTCTTTTATAAGGAACCAAACTAGAAGCTACAATGTCCCTGAAATTAGCAAATCACCATTCCTTGGATGTGGCTTGCTCAGCAGCAGTGAGGAAGAAAAATGGGGTCTTCACATTAACCACCAAGAACTCCAGAATCAACGTATTATCAAACATCTCAGACACACAAGGAAGATGGATTATCGCAAAGCTCTCCAAAGATAATGTGGAGTTTTGCGTGGTTAGCATATATGCGCCCACTAAAGATGACTCGTCATTTTGGGATGACAGTTAGACACAAATAGAAAAAATAACAGATACAGCCACTATTATAGTAGCGGGCGACTTCAACTTGCCTCTTGATCCACATCTAGATAAAAACTCTAGGTTCCCATTCCTTCTTGTGAGATGTCTCCTCTTCTTTATTTTCAGAAAGAAAGTTGTGGATCGCCTCTTTGTTGGCTTGTACATTGCTTTGATCTGCTAGGATCTCGTTATTAAAACACCAGAGTGGTTACTTTTTGTGGTGGTGATGGGTCAGAAATATATAATGTGATACAGGAGTGATTGGATATCACTCTAGGCTCTATTGTGGTTTGGGCTACTTTGCATAATGCATTACCCAAAATCATAATATAGTCTATTCGAGAGTACAACTTATGTGGAAAAGAATAGAATGTATAATCTCTTTCTGCGGGCTTCTGGATTCTCCATGCATCTACCAGATTGAATTTTGTGTACAGTTACTTTAGTGCCCTGTGTGACCTGTTTGTGGGAGGCCCTACAAGCAACAATAAGGGGGGAGATTCTTGGTATTAGGGCAAAAATGAACAAGGAGGCTAACTTCAATTCAACCAAACGGGAGAAAGAAATCACCGACCTAGAAAAAATACACATCACTAACAAGGACAATAGCATTCTCAACAAAATCCTAAATAGGAAATACAAGCATAACAAAATCATTAGTAACGACGCGGGAATCTGGGTTAACAAACAGAAGACCATTAAACTATGCGAATCAAATAAGGCTGGCAAAACCCTAGCATCCTATCTAAAATGTAAACTACAGAAATATGCCATTAACTCTATGAAGGACAGGAAGGGAAGATCAGTACCAACCCTAATGGAATTGCCGACATCTTTAAAGACTTTTACCAGAACTTATACGAGGAAAACTCTGAGGTTAACCATCATAATTGCCCTAACTTTTTTAATGGTATTACACTCCCAAAGCTAACAGAAGAAGAAAAAGCCTCAATTAATGGTCCGATTACAGAAGATTAAATCACAGATTCAATCAAAAACCTCAAATCCGGTAAAGCCCCAGGTCCCGATGGGTTCAACGCCAAATTCTTTAAAACTTTCTCCTCATCTTTAGTAACACAACTAATGAAACTTTATACACACTTCACCAAAACAGGTCAGGTTACTGGCACTCCAGCCAAAGCAATCATAACAGTGCTACCCAAAGAAAGGAAAGATCCCCTCTTACCTAAGAATTATAGGCCGATCTCATTGATAAACCTCGACTGTAAAATCTATGCCTCAATTCTCTCTAAACAAATACAACAACATATGTCTAAACTCATACATCTGTCACAAGTGGGCTTTCTAAAGCACAGATTGTCCAGTGACAATACAAGACAACTATGCCACACTATAGAGAAAGCTTAACTTCTGGGCTCCCCTACTGAAACAATCACACTAGATGCAGAAAAAGCCTTTGATAGGGTCGATTAGAGGTATTTAAAGGCAGTACTGGAGAAATTTAACTTAGGCGACAACCTTATCAAAATGATAATGGCCCTTAATTACAAACCAAGTGCTAAAGTCAGAGCAGGAGGCATCATCTCTTCTTCACTCAACCTAAAGCAAGGCACAAGACAGGGCTGCCCCCTCTCACCCCCTCTTTTCCTCTTGCCGCTAGAACCTTTTCTCCAACATCTAAGAGAAAACCAGGATATCACAGGGATCACATTCGGTGACACCACCGTCAAACTTGCCACTTATGCTGACAATGTCCTAATAATAACCGAAACGCTCCTTTTGCTATTCCGGCCCTAATTACTTCTATTAACCAATTTTCAGAAGTTTTGGGATATTCCCTTAACAAACACAAATCTGAAGTAAAACTCCTTAGCCGAAATGGGGACAAGGACATCCTAGGGACATCAGGATTAGCTTGGCAACAGGGCTGTATTAAATATCTAGGAATAGATTTCACCAACAAAATCATCACCACTCTACATACTAATGATAAAACATTACCTAAAATAATCGACTCCCTCCTCGATAGATGTTCCCCAAAATTTCTGTCATGGTGGGGTATGGCTGAAACTTTAAAAATGATGAGAACACCTTTAATCAACTATCACATTAACATGCTGCCTAAGGGCCCGATTCACAGAATTAACTTCAGACAAAATCCTAAACTTACTACCATTTTGGTATTCACAGAAGGCACTTACTCATTTTGGTATTCACAGAAGGCACTTACTCATTTTGGTATTCACAGAAGTTAGGACTCCTAACTTTAGGACTCCCAAATGCCTTCTGTGAACACCGAAAGTCTTAAAGTTAGGATTTTTCTCAGTTTAGGAGTCCTAAAGTTCCTAACTTTAGGACTCCTAAACTGCGATGCGATGAGGACAATCGCGGTACACAAATCAGCAAAGACCAGCCACAGGCCTGCAAATCCCACGCGTCTGGCAGGAATAAGCAACATAAAAGCAAGAAAGAAAAAAAGCCATAAAACATTTCTGCGTAGCAACATGGATGCGGATGCACCCGGACCGAGTGCAGAGGACAAGCCGCACACCACAAGCCCCACGGAGGGCTAGCCAGGAACCCCGCGTTCGTGGAAGGGCAAGGACAAGAGGAAGAGGAAGACGGGGTTCAGTCCACAGGAAGACCGGATCCTCATCACGGAGGTGACCTAACACCATCACCAACTGTTCGGCACCTCCACTGCGGCAGTGGCAACCCAAACCGAAATATGGCAGGCTAGTGTTACCAACATCACTGGAGGAGGTCAAGAGGCGCTGGCATGATCTGAAAAGGCAGACCAAACATAAGCTCGCCGCCAACAGGGAGGCAGCAATGGCGGCTGGAAGTGGGCCTCCTGCAACAGAGGAGAAGCTGGATGAGCTGGTGCAAATGTTGGCCACAGCCAGCAGTGAGGAGACGTGGCAGGATTGGGGGGCCTGGATACAGCATGATACGACCTGACCCAACAGCAACAGGGTGAGTAACGACCAGGGACAAGGGGACGGGGGGAGATGGGCACAATGGCACACATGCACAAGTATGCGTAGCACACTGCACACCCACAATGACCGTGGAACATGTCCCTGATTACCTTGGCACACTGCAGCACACATAGAAACGCCAAGTAGGCCCCCATCTACAATGTGCACAGAGGCCCGCCCCAATCACCAATATCACATCCGACCTATGCATATGTGCCGAATCCAGCAAAGCAGCGGCTCTGCGACCCACACTGACTATGCAGGTCAGCTGCCTCGAGGTGACCCCACCACCTGCACAGACCACACAGCAGGAAACACACACCACCACGGCTGTCTCCCAGGACCCCCCCGACCAATACATGGAGCACATACAACGTGTGTGGTCTCTCCAGGTGGAGTTGGCTGAACAGCTGCGGGTGGGTGTTGGACCCGGCCTCGTGGCGTGGTCTTAACCTTCTTGGATTGTGCTCGTCCCCCGCACCGGCCTACAGGGGCCACCCTTTCAGGCCGCCAGGGACCCCTCCTCCCTTCGAGGTCCCCCTTGGATTGTAACCGTTTTTCTACACCCGCCTCAGCGGCCCCCTTTTCCAGGCCGCACAGGGACCCCTCATCCCTTCGGGGTCCCCCCCATGCTTGCTCCACGCACCAGCCCACGCAGCCCAGCTCCCTCCGGCCTCTGCCCCAGCGAAGCCCCGACATCGAGGCACCAAGATCTGACCAGGGGGCACCGCCTGGCCACTTCACCACTCCCGGAGGAGGAGAGTTTCGATGGGACCCCCACCGTCCCTCAACACCAAGGTGCGATCGTCCTCCGGCCTCGCCGGGCCTGGCGCCTCTCCCGCTGGGCGTCTGGCCTCTCCCAGCCCGGCCTCTCCGCCCCCCCCAGGCGCAAGGGTCCGGACATCAAAGGGCTCCAGACCTATATCTGGGGCAACCCCGCAATGGGGCAGTAGTTGTATCCCGGAGTCAAGAGCCCTGCTGATGGAATCGCGGCTGACCCTACGGAGAAGAACTCTTGCTTGACCCTATACCACGAGCCCTGCTGACTGCGTCGCGGCTCCACCTTATTGAGAAAAGGAACCTCACGGAACATCGGGCCCTGCTGACGCCGTCGCGGCCCAACCTCGCTGAAGCCTCCCCCCAGAGCCCTGCTGACGTCGTCGCGGCTCGAGCTGAACTGAACCACCTGAAGAGCCCTGCTGACCTAGTCGCGGCTCAAGCTCCACGCATTGATCACCAGAGCCCTGCTGACGCCGTCGCGGCTCGACCACTCCAGGACACGGAGTCCCTCCAGCTTGAGGAACAAGAACTGGGCCTAAGGTACCCTCGTACCCAGCTGCTACCAAAGACTGTCCCGTTACCCCGTCCCTACCAAAGACTTTGAGACTCTTGCGGATCCCTCGATCCCCCCTTGTATATATTGATAACCATAACCTCCTAAATGCTGATAAAGAATTGCTCATCGTGATAACAGCCTCGAGTCCTGTGTGGTGGTGTTACTGTGCTGGTACGGTATAGGAGAAGGACCTTTCCTAGGAGGCTTCTCAGCAGCGCTCGGCTACTTCGTACAGTGTGGGGGCCCCCCTGGGTGGTCTCTCCGACTCCCCCGGGGTTCGCCTTCCAACATTTGGTGGCCAGCGACGGGATCCGAGCCGAACGCAGAGCGTACAAGCAAGTAACCCACTCGCTATTCATCCAGACGAACAGAGACCATGGAGTTCCAACCAGAACGATTGGAAGAGTACACACACAAAGAGTTAAAGCAGTTCTGCAAGGACAAGGGCATTTCGACCACCGGCCTAGGTACCAAGGAAGAGATGCAGGAAGCCCTGAGAACCTGGATAGAGTCCGAGGCGGGTCCCTCCCAGAGCGAAGGTCCCCTGCCCCTGAATGCAGCCACGCCACCAGCTCCGACCCCCGCGAACGGGGGGAGAAACAGCCTGGAAACCGGCCTCTCCGCGGAAGAAATACGAGAGCGGGAGAAGGTCCGGACCCATGAGCTAGAGCTCACACGACTTCGGCTGGACGGCGAACTCTTGCTAGCCGAAAAGAAATTGGCCATAGAACAGCTACGGCTACAAGAGGAGATCGAGGAGAAGAAGCGGCATCGAGAGCTGGAGGAGAAAAGGCTGACCCTCGAACACGAGCGGGGCCTCAAAGAACTCGAGCTCAAGGCCCAGAAGGGGGAGACCGGCACCCCCAGCAATAGAGACGCTCTGCCGCCCACCGAGGCCAAGGTCCATATTCCCAAAGATGTCGTCAAGGAGTACTATAAAAACGACGACATCCAGCAGTGGTTTAAGGCGTACGAGGTGGCCATGACCTCCCATCGGGTACCCCGGAAGGATTGGGGTGCCGGCCTATGGGGTCGGTTCCTTAGCGAGGGCCGAGACACCCTACTACAGCTCCCGGAAGAAGTGATGACCTCATACGACCATATGAAGGAGGCCCTGCTCACCCGCTATGGACTAACCGCGGAAATGTACCGCCAGCGTTTCAGAGACTGCAAAAAAATCCCCGGTACCACGTGGGTAGAGTATGTTGACTTTTTCAGCAAGGCCCTAGAAGGTTGGATCAAGGGGAGCAAGGTCGCCACCTACGGGCAGCTGGTCGACCTCATTATTTGGGAACACCTCTCCAACAACTGCTTCGTGGAGCTACGACAACACCTCCTCGACAGCAAGCTGACCGAGCCGCGGAAGCTTGCCGCCGAGGCCGATCAATGGGTCAACACCCGAGTCCCCCGGAGCCCGATGGGGGAGTACCAGTGAAACCCCACCGGACCCCCCGCCAGCGCGGCTGGGGAGGAGGGTCGGACAGGAGTCGGGACATCCCAGCCGGGCCGCCCCGGAGTCCGCCGCGAGGGCCGCCTCAGCAACACACCTCCCCGAGCCTAGCCCGAAGGGGGACGGCGCCAGCCAAAGCCGGGCCGCGGCCCACGATAACCTGCTACGGCTGCCAACAAACAGGACACTATGCCAGCGACCCTGCCTGCCCCATGAACCGACGAAGTGGGACCAACGGGCCCCCGCCCCGACAACTAGTGGCTGCCGCCCTGGGAGAAGGGGAGGAAGAGGAAGAACCCCTCAGCGGGGGGTCCACTGAGTGGGAGCCGGCGGCCATGTCTCTGGTCTGCCTGGGCAGCCGAGAAATGGTGCCCCGAACCCCCATCCCGAGCAACAACCAGAAGTACCAACAGTGGGTCACTATCAATGGACGACGGGCCGAAGCCCTCCGTGACACCGGAGCAGTGTCACCGCTGTCCGCTGCCACCTGGTGGCCCCCGAACAGATCCTGCCAAATGTGCTATGCCCCGTCCGGACAGCCAACAACAGCGAGAGCATGTGCCAGATGGCGCAGATTCCCTTCGAATGGGGAGGGGTGACGGGCATACTGAAGGTGACTGTCCGCGACGACGCCCCGGTGGACTGCCTCCTGGGGAACGACCTCGAGAGTTCCCCCTGGGCTCAAGTGGAGCGGCGAGAGCATCTCCGAATGCTAGGACTACCCGAATGGGCCTGCGCCACCACCCGGTCCATGGCCGCCCAGGCCCCCCGTTCGTCCATGGCCGCCGACACCGTCGAGCCCGAGGGGCCCGTGCCACCGCCTGCCCCCAGCGAGGGAGAAGCGGACACCGATGCCAGATCCCCGGTGCTCCCCCGGACGAGATCGCCTCTCTCGGCACACTCCCGGAACTTGCCCAATGGCGCCACGACGGGGGCCCCACCAGAGAACAGTTCTTGCAGGAACAGAAGACCTGCCCCTCCCTTGAAGGAGTCCGGCAACAAGCGGCCTCGCAGGCCAACGGTGACCAGACCGGAACCCACTGGGTCTATTGGGCTGAAGGACTATTATACAGCGAGCAGAAGATTGCCGAACTAGGGGCCAGTCGAGTGCTGGTGGTCCCCCTCCGGTTTCGGGAGTTCCTCCTTAACCTGGCACATGATGTGCCCCTCGCTGGGCACCTGGGGCAGGACAAAACCTACAGCCGCCTGGTGACCCACTTCTACTGGCCCCGGATGCGGAGGGACGTGGACAACCACTGCCGGTCCTGCCAGACCTGCCAAGCCAGCGGCAAGACGGGGGGACGGGTCAAAGCCCCTCTCAAGCCCTTCCCAGCAGTCAACACCCCCTTCGAACGGGTCGGAATAGACATCGTAGGGCCCCTGGACCACCAGACCGCCCTGGGTCACCGCTTCATCCTGGTCCTCGTAGACCACGCAACCAGGCACCCTGAGGCCATCCCGCTTCAAACTGTGACAGCCCCCGTAGTGGGCCGGGCCTTAATGGGGATCTTCTCAAGAGTGGGGTTCCCCCGAGAAGTGGTGAGCGACCGAGGTACGAACTTCATCTCTAAATACATGCGGTCCCTGTGGCAGCAGTGCGGGGTCACGTACAAGTTCACCACCCCATACCACCCTCAGGGGAACGGACTGGTCGAGCGGTTCAACAGAACCTTAAAGGGCATGATCAAGGGCCTGGAAGAGCCCCTACGGCGGAGATGGGATGTCCTGCTGCTGTGCCTCCTGTTTGCCTATCGGGAGGTCCCGCAGAAGTCCCTGGGGTTCAGCCCTTTCGAATTGTTGTACGGGCATCCCGTCCGAGGACCCCTCAGCCTGGTCAAGGAAGGCTGGGAGACGAAGCCCTGGGATGCCCCTCCCGACGTCTACAGATACCTCCTGACCCTCCGCAACCAGACACGAAGGTCCCGAGCCCTGGCCGAAGCCAACCTCGAGCCAGCCAAGAGGACATGAAAAGATGGTACGATCAAAACGCCTCTACCATCGAGTTTGAGCCGGGCCAGCAAGTCTGGGTCATGTCACCGGTTGACCCCTGCGCCCTCCAGGACAAATGGACCGGGCCCTTCAAGGTGGTGGAAAAGAAGAGCCCTGTCACCTACCTGATCGACATGGAGTCTCCCCGGAACCCCCTCCGGGTTCTACATGCTAACCGGCTCAAACCCCACTTTGCCCGGACCGAACTAAGCCTACTGCTAGCGACCGACGACGGGGGCGAAGGCGACTCCGAGCCCCTACCCGACCTCCTGCAGACCAGCGACCACGACGGGACCATCGAAGGCGTCCAACTCGCCTCCTCCCTGACCCCGGAACAGCACCACGACTGTCAGCAACTGTTGCAGCCCTTTGCGGCCCTCTTCTCCCTCACTCCGGGGGTAACTCCATGGTGTGTCCACGACGTCGACACTGGGGACAGACCCCCCGTGCGACACAGAGCCTACCGAGTACCCGACCGGGTGCGGGCCTGCATCCAGGCGGAGGTGGCGAAGATGCTGGCCCTCGGGGTCATCGAGCCCTCCGACAGCCCGTGGGCCAGCCCCGTCGTCCTGGTGCCAAAGGCCGCCGCACCAGGCACCCCCCCAGAGCTACGATTTTGTGTGGACTACCGGGCCCTGAACGCTGTTACCAAGACCGATGCCCATCCTCTTCCCCGGACCGACGAGCTCATCGACCGCTTAGGGGCAGCCCGCTACCTGAGCACTTTTGACCTCACAGCCGGGTACTGGCAGATCCTGCTCACCCCCGGTGCCCAAGAGAGATCCGCTTTCTCCACCCCTGATGGGCACTACCACTTTCGGGTGATGCCCTTCGGCATGAAGAACGCCCCGGCCACCTTCCAGAGACTAGTGAACAAGGTCCTAGCCGGGCTAGAGGCCTTCAGCGCGGCTTATTTAGCAGCCACTGGGCTGAGCACCTAGGGCACCTCAAAGCAGTCCTGGCCGCCCTCCAAAGGGCCGGGCTCACGATCAAGGCCAGCAAATGCCAGATAGGCCAAGGATCGGTGACCTATCTGGGCCATCAAGTAGGGAGCGGCCAGGTGGCTCCCCTCCAACCGAAAGTTGATGCCATCCAGGCGTGGGAACCCCCCACCACCCAGACAGCTGTCCGGGCCTTCCTGGGCCTCACCGGGTACGACCGGCGATTCATCAGGGACTATGGGAGCATTGTCGGCCCCCTCACAGAGCTCACGTCAAAAAAGCAGCCCAAGAAGGTACACTGGACCTCCCGCTGCCAGACAGCCTTCGAGACTCTCAAAACGGCCATGTGCACTGCCCCCGTGCTACAGGCCCCTGACTACAGCAAGGAGTTCGTGGTGCAAACGGACGCCTCCGAATATGGAATTGGGGCCGTCCTGTCCCAGGTAGATTCGGAGGGACTCGACAGACCCGTGGCCTTCATCAGCCGATGGCTGCTGCCCCGGGAGCAGCGGTGGAGCACCATCGAGCGGGAGGCCTTCGCTGTAGTGTGGGCCCTCAAAAAGCTCCGGCCCTATCTCTTCGGCACCCACTTCCGGGTCCAGACCGACCACCGGCCCTTGCGGTGGTTAATGCAAATGAGGGGCGAGAACCCCAAGCTGTTGCGATGGTCCATCTCGCTGCAAGGGATGGACTTCTCTGTTGAACACCGGCCCGGCAATGACCACGCCTACGCCGACGGCCTGTCCCGCTTCTTCCGCCTCGACGAGGAGAACCCCCAAGGAAATGGGTGACTCTCCCTGCCTTCGGCTGGGGGGGGACGCCTGTTGGACCCGGCCTCGTGGCGTGGTCTTAACCTTCTTGGATTGTGCTCGTCCCCCGCACCGGCCTACACGGGCCACCCTTTCAGGCCACCAGGGACCCCTCCTCCCTTCGAGGTCCCCCTTGGATTGTAACCGTTTTTCTACACCCGCCTCAGCGGCCCCCTTTTCCAGGCTGCACAGGGACCCCTCATCCCTTCGGGGTCCCCCCATGCTTGCTCCACGCACCAGCCCACGCAGCCCGGCTCACTCCGGCCTCGGCCCCAGCGAAGCCCCGACATTGAGGCACCAAGATCTGACCAGGGGGCACCGCCTGGCCACTTCACCACTCCCGGAGGAGGAGAGTTTCGATGGGACCCCCACCGTCCCTCAACACCAAGGTGCGATCGTCCTCCGGCCTCGCCGGGCCTGGCGCCTCTCCCGCTGGGCGTCTGGCCTCTCCCAGCCCGGCCTCTCCGCCCCCCCCAGGCGCAAGGGTCCGGACATCAAAGGGCTCCAGACCTATATCTGGGGCAACCCCGCAATGGGGCAGTAGTTGTATCCCGGAGTCAAGAGCCCTGCTGATGGAATCGCGGCTGACCCTACGGAGAAGAACTCTTGCTTGACCCTATACCACGAGCCCTGCTGACTGCGTCGCGGCTCCACCTTATTGAGACAAGGAACCTCACGGAACATCGGGCCCTGCTGACGCCGTCGTGGCCCAACCTCGCTGAAGCCTCCTCCCAGAGCCCTGCTGACGTCGTCGCGGCTCGAGCTGAACTGAACCACCTGAAGAGCCCTGCTGACCTAGTCGCGGCTCAAGCTCCACGCATTGATCACCAGAGCCCTGCTGACGCCGTCGCGGCTCGACCACTCCAGGACACGGAGTCCCTCCAGCTTGAGGAACAAGAACTGGGCCTAAGGTACCCTCATACCCAGCTGCTACCAAAGACTGTCCCGCTACCCCGTCCCTACCAAAGACTTTGAGACTCTTGCGGATCCCTCGATCCCCCCTTGTATATATTGATAACCATAACCTCCTAAATGCTGATAAAGAATTGCTCATCGTGATAACAGCCTCGAGTCCTGTGTGGTGGTGTTACTGTGCTGGTACGGTATAGGAGAAGGACCTTTCCTAGGGGGCTTCTCAGCAGCGCTCGGCTACTTCGTACAGTGTGGGGGCCCCCCTGGGTGGTCTCTCCGACTCCCCCGGGGTTCGCCTTCCAACAGTGGGTTTTGAGTTCACCAAACTCGATGCCATACGTGGGTGCCTGAGTCCCATCATGGACCACGTACAGTCCTTGGCTGACCTCGCTGGTGCCATGAATCGGACACAAGAACTGTGTGGGCAGACAGGCACCAGCCATTACAGCACAGAGTTGGGACAGATGCGGAGGTCAATGGAGACCATGGAGTGGCTGGAAGGATGTCTGACATGAATGGACACCAGCGAGTAGTAGCTGGGGACTTCAATGCCCTGCAGTACTTCATCTTGCCATTGCTGCCACTGAGCCATTCCCAGATGACTGCAGCGGGAACATCGACACACCCTGCTCCGACCCCTGATGTGTCCATGGCACACAGTGATGCTGACCCATCACATTCGCAGTCTGATGTGTCAGTGGCACACAGTGATGCAGCCATCACCCCGCCACACACACCGGACACACCGGACACAGAACCCGTATCAGGGGAGTAAGAAGGGGATGTGAACTACTGTGTGGGGAAGGAGGCAGTAGCAGCCATCACCACCGTATGGCCTGTCCCTGCCTGGTTATGACCTATGCATAATGGCCTGGGAAACACCTCATAGTGACCCCCGGAACGCTCTGCCACTTTCACCCGGACCCCGACACGGACTGCTATTTCTTCACCGCTGGCCAATTACACAGATATCCTGCTGCGGACTGCACTCTCCCTCTTCCCAATCACTGTGCAATCCCCAAAGGACTCTGGTTGGCACACCACTGGGCTTCCATGTGATGTGGGCTTGGTTGGGCATGTACAGCCCCAGCTCCCGCAATCACCTGAATGTGAATAAAACGTTCTAAATCACACAGATGTGTCATCACTATGTTCACTCACGTATGGAGGTATGGCTGAATGTAGGTACAATGATTGCACATGAAGGTACACCCTGGTAACTGACATCTATGAGCATGTGTATCCCTGAGACACATGGCCAATTGGATGACTGTGAAGGTGGGTACTAGCTGTGTCCCCATTGCACATCAACAACAATCTCACGACCCCCAACGTAGGCACACGTCCATGTATTGAATAGGGCGTGTGTAGGACTGGCTCAAACGAAAGCAGGCCAGGAGTGGTGTCCTACAGCACATGTGACACCAGAAGTTCACGTCGCATACCTAAACACACATCTGTGTGGACACATTCTGTTGTGATATATGACATTGCTCCACATGGTCAGGGGTTGGACACCATACTCACATTGCTGAAGTCACATAAGTGCACATGGTGTCCAGCACCTATCCAATAACAATATCTGGCTCACAGAGGTGGAGCTTGCCAAAGGGACACCCCCCTCCCCATTGCACATGCATCAGTCAGTTCCTCCCTGTGTAGGGACGATGCCCATTGTGGCGCACGAGTGGACAATCCAAACAACACACCTCACAGTTAGACACCAGTGGAGTTGCATAGACTTTATTGGCATGTGCGTGTCAGTACGAACGAGGCAACGGCCACAACAGGCAGGGACATGCTTAAGACACTTACACGCAGCATTGGTACATGGCGAAGTTCAGGAAATGTTGGGGCTAAACTGGGCAACATTCATCATGGATGGCAACGCTCTCAGCCCACCTTGCCTTGATAGATGAGTCATGTGTTGTTTGGCATCTGCCTATTGCCCCGTGTGAGGGGGCACGACTCACTGCCCATGGGATCTGCATAGTGCTCTGCCTCCGGAGTGCGCCGATTGTCTGCTCTGCTGACAGTGATCAGGTGTGAGGGTCCGACAGGTTCACATGTCGTGCTACATTGCCATGTTTGTGCTCTCCCCCAGCAGTGTGTCCGAATTGACAACGTTGCCAAATGACGCTGTGTTGCACTGGGCATGGACCTGCATCACCTTGATCAGGTGTGTGTACACGGTGTTGTTCCACACACATGCATCCAGAGCCGAGATGTAGGCAGACGTATCCTCTGTTGTGGTGGAATGTGTGAGCAATCCCCACGATGCAACAAGTTGTTGGGACATGTGCTGTGGGTGACAATTGGATGTGCTGCAGGAACGTAGTTACTCGTCCATGAATGGCCGTGCAGCTTCATGTGCAATGTGTTCCAATAGAGGTGCAGGTGTACTCCCGCCTTCTGCATTGGGACAATGGAGCTTTCATCCTTGATGTTTGTCTGACTACTACTTGTGTTTAGGGAATGTAATGTGGCTTTGGCGCTGAGATTGAGACACAGCCATGAGCTCATGGTGTAAGGATGGCGATACACACACACATGTTGGCATGTGGAGCCAGGTGCCCGAGGGGCCTTGCGCTGCTTGTGCAATCTAACTCCGTCTCTCTCCCTCGCTCTCTCCCTGTCTTTCCTTTGATGGGCACATGGCACACCTTCTTCTCTTGGATTTGGTCTTCCAGGCCGTGTGCTACGGATTGTCCAGTGAGGAGCCGCTAGGACTCATCCTAAGGGTTGTCTCGGCTTTTGTTTGTATGGTGTTTTGTGTTGGTGATTGCATTGCTGTTTGACTGAGTCTCCATTTCCTGGCCACGCATCTCTGTTGATTTTCCTGCTTGTGCGACATCAGGCAAAATGTTTGTATTGGGATTCGTGGTGTTGGTGTGCAGTTTCTTAGTCCGGGGTGGTCCCGGGGGGGGGGGGGGGGGTGTTGCGGGCCTGGGTGTGGTGTTGGAGGGTGTTGTCGCCCTCTTGGGAGTCCGGGCCGCATGATGGGTGGCTCCATGGCATCTGTTGCCCTTCTGATGTGGCCCTGGGCTGTGCTCCCTTTTGTTGTGCAGGCTGCCATCCGACTTTACACCAGGTCAGAGCAGGTGTTGATTTCCTGGTGCTAACGCGCCTCATCGCCTGTTTTGTATTTTTATCGCAGTTCTGTCTGGTTGTTGTGAATGTTGAGGTGTGATGTTGTTGCAGGTTTTGGCATGGGAACGCCCACTCTGCATCTCATTAGCGATAGTTGCGGGGGTCCTCTGTGGCGATGTTTTTTGCGGCTGCTATCGCGGGTATACTGATGCTGTGGGCTGTTAACACCAGCTTGGGAATGGGGCGATAGATTTTTCGCAACTTTGGCTGCGATAAAGTGCCGTTGACTCGGCGATAGTTTCTTGTGAATATGCCCCATAGACTTTTACTAATTTTTACAGTTAAAGGTAAAGATTACGAAAAAAAACATTCACGTCATCTACACCGTCTCTCCCTTGTCCTTCTAGGTTGTTTATTCAAGGCAGGCCACATGGTCTCAGGCATATACAAGCTCCTACTGCCTAACTAAAATAAGAATCTAACACGTAACCAGCTAAAATTGGAAGCAGAAATGAATACAAGTAAAATTGCTTTCGATTGGGAATCCATTAATAAATCCCCCCTTTGACATAAAATATCTCCAACTCTTTCCGAGACGAAGTACATGATTAACAATAGAACGTGCTGGACACCCTCCAGGATCTTTAAAGTTGGTCTCATTCAAAATCCCAGCTGCTGGAATTGCGAACAACAGGAAGGTAACCTATTGCACATGCTATCTTTTTAAAAAAATGTTATTTAATTTATTTATAAATTTCTCTATTAGGTTTTCTCCAACACGGCAGCTCACCTCCAAAACAACAAGTATACATTTCGTCCACCTCAGCCGCGCACATGCTATCTTACACAATTACTGGAATAAAATTCTTGATTGTATTAAACAAACTCTAAACATTACATTACATTCTCCTAGGCCCACTAGACTCTCAGCTAAAGAAGGACAGTGATCGCCACCTTCTAGATCTTATGCTCACAATGGCATGCAAATTGATACTGAATAATTGGAAAAACTTTAAGTCAGTATCCTTCGTTAAGTGGCAAGAATGGATCACTATCCTTAGATGAGCCGACAACGTAGCACTACAACTCTCCCCTTGGCGCTCCACCCGCAGATCAATATGGGACTCACTGGATGACAGCAGTGCTTAATTTGTGCCGGTGCTTTCCGGTGCTTAGCACCGGCACTTAATTGTCAGGGCCGGGTCTACATGGACTTAGTGCACGTAATTGATTTGATGGTAATTACGGGCACAGAGTGAGTGCTGCTCGTACTGTTACAGAGTAGTGTTGCGTACTGTTGTGTTGTTGTTGATGACTGAAGTTGTTTCTGACTCCATCCTATTATGTTCAAGTTCTTCTCAATGACTCAATCTAAATGTTATTCAATGCAGTGGCACTGGCGGCCCAGTGGCCGCGGCTCAGTGTTGCCGGCCCAGTGGGCGGGACACTGAGTTGGGCGGGGCTGGGCTGGGTTTTGGTCTTTTGTGGGGGTTGGGGCTGTGCGCGGCAGCAGGCAGCATGCGCAGATTTTTTCAGATTGCGCGCGCATTTACAGCTTTGACACACCCCAGCATACCCGCACGGCCGCACCTCACCACCGGCAACGAGTCATCGTGGTTCAACGCCCGCTGCCGCCGTCATTCAAAGTCTCTGAGAGCGCAACCTGGCCAACGTTGGCTGCGTTGAGGTGAGCCTTGAGGAGTAGTCATCATGTGAGGCAGGGCCTGGTAGGCCTAATCAACATCAGTTAAAATAAAGCGCCTGCGCAGCACCAGATGAGGCAGGGCCTGGTACTGCTGGTACCGTAGGCCTAATGATCAGTTAAAATAAAGCAACACAGCAGCCTAAACTGCACCAGATAAGGCAGGGCCTGGCAAGCGCAGTGGCCTAATCAGTTAATGAAGGTGCGCAGCAGCCTAAGGCAGTGCACAGAGTCCTGAGTGAGTCAGGTCCCAGACTCCCAAAGCCCCACTCAACTTACTAGTCCGGGTCCCACAGTCAAAACAGTGTGTTGCGGGCACGCCTGTGAGCCAAGAGCAGTATGGACATTCATGAATGAATGAATCTCAATATGTCTGACTGACTGTCTGACATTATGATTACTGATATGTTGATTGATGATGATGACGTGGTGGTCGCGGGCTCGCGGCCCTTAGTTTGATTTTGCGGGCCAGCCCGGGCTGGATTTTGGTTCCACAAATCTGTGGGGGTTGGAGCTGTGCGCGGCAGGCAGCGTGTGCGCAGATTTTTTCAGATTGTAATGCGCGCCCATTCGCTGCATTGCCACACCCCAGCATACCCGCACGGCCTGAGGCCTCACCGCACCACCACCGAGTCATCAATGGCCGTTCAGTAGTTCAAGAAGCATTCAGCAGCGTTCACGAAATCTAAGTGAAAGTTACTGTGAAAGCAAGTGCATCCATCACCGGCCAGGCCGGACGACATTGTTGTGGTGCGACGTGCATTGGAGACTTCGCGTGGTTGAGGAGTAGCCCGTAGCCTCTGCCAGCAGTGAGTTATGGCCAGTGCTGCCAGTAACAGCACCAGCCACTAGGTGAGGCAGGGCCTGGCAGCAGACCTCATCAGTTTAAATAAAGGTGTGCAGGCTGCCTTAGGGTGAGGTTCTCAGAAGATTCCGCTCATGAAGATTTTTCATTGTCATGGACATCAATTAGGGCTAATAAGGCCAGCAGCTGTTGGCCACAGGGGCACAAAGTGGCAGAAACAAATTACTGCGCAGCAGCCTAAGTAAGACTGCGGGCTGTGCACTGCAGTCAGTGTGTGTGTGTGTGTGTGTGTCCCGGGCAGGCCGCCCAGCCCCGCCAGAACCGGTAACTTGTGACTGCACGGTTACTGTAACAGTAGCAGTACGGTAGCTTAGCCGCCATGTGATGCCATCATGATAATGCCACCCGTGGGTGGCGGTGGAGTGGCCCATGCCAATTGCTTGCCAAACCAACCAACGCTGCTTTTTATTTGGGTGCACTGTAGCTCTCATTTTCCCAGGCATTTTGATGCACTTGAATGTAATGGCAGGCTTTTGACGGAGCTTCCTCTGCAGCAGATTGTTAGCGGCATTATCTCGCGCCACACCGAAAGCAGGTGCAGTCACAGAATGGCTCCCCAATAGAGCCGGGAGCCACGCGGGAGCGATGAAGACTGATGCCCTACAGGACTCTGACGACGTCTCCGTAGCACTCATTTCATATTTTCGGCATTAACTGCTGCAAAACAATCTACTGTTAAACTGGAATAATTAAAATGTTATTTTGCAGCGCGAACTCTCGTCTCCAAGACTATCCTGTTACACGCTTAAACTTACGGGAACGCGTTCGCTTAGATTGCACCCCACCGGGTTAGGGCCCAATATTTGTAATTAGGCAGTTTTGCAAAAGTGACAGGTCGGATGTTACAGGCGCGCTACTCGCAGTAATTATGTTGAGTTTACAATGACAGTGATTACGCTAATTAAAGAGTTACTTGTCTGTGTTTTTTTTCTTCTTCACTTCGAGTGAGCTTCCAGCAAAGTTTTGATGTGTATACAAAAAAAACAGCTCCTTCAAGAAGGCTCTGGAAAAGGCTCGATTTTTTTCTCTGCAGGGCTGGCACTCACAAATAACAATGTCTGGTTATATTACATATGACTTTTAGCAGTGCCAGTTGAAGATGTGGGTGGGGCTAATATAGCAAGTGGGTGGAGCCAGTGGGGGAGTGGGTGGGGCCAGAGAAAAGTAGGTGTGGCCTCTAATAAAAATTTGAGCACCTCCACTTCATATTTTACAAATTAAGCACTGGATGACAGATCATTCACCTATGACCCCACGTGAAATAGTAATTGGGGAGAAATGTAGTTCCTCTCGGTTGTCCCCCTCTCACAGCTAAAAATCAAGCCATCCTCTTAAACACAAAACCTACTCCCAACTTCACCTCCTCCTCTATCTTCCTCTAACTGCAAGGACTAATGTAATTGTATTCCTCCCTGTGCAAGTCATCCGACTATATGAGGATCTAACCAAGAATAACAAGCACATTTAGTAATACCAAACGCACTTATCATAAGCTCTGTATCTGATTCCAAGATCTTATGGTGTCGCCTCTATATCTCTCTCCTGTTGAAGTTATGAATTAATGTACAATATAAATCACTCAATGTACAATTACAATGTGATGTATATGGTTAAGTGAACGTGTAACAAAATGGGTCCTATGTTTCATGTATCATGACCTACGACATGCACAGTCTGTCCCTCTCCCCCACCTTGTACCCCAATTCTTAGAGTATTGCAATACTCTGTCTGTATATTTATTTCTTTTATCACTGTCTTATTCTTGTCTTCAGAAAATCAATAAAATAAGTTGAATAAAATAAGTTGAATTTAAAAAAAAATAAGTTGAATTAAAAAACACAAAATCTGTTGCATCAGCCTGGGTCCCAAGATGCATAGATAAATCAACTGCCTGGACTGCATCAAACTATCAAGATTTTCAAGAGCACTTATGTATGATATAATACACTGGTATGTGTGTCCGAGTAAGCCGGGTCTTGACCACACTTCAGCTTTCATAGTCTCTAATACTTGATGACACTGCCAAGCCTGCTGTTTCCTGCCAGTTGATCGTCCTCAGGCCTCAACTTGTCCTGGAAAGGCCACAGAAAACTCAGCCACCATCCCAGGTGAAAGAATTCTGACAACATTGAATATGCCCAGCTAAAGAGGAAGCAGGCTAACACCTCTAAAAGATCTAAATGACTCATCTGGCATAGCTCAATGGACCCTCCAGTTTGGCCGCAAGCAACTGAAAAGTAACTTCACTGTCAACAGTGCTTCAAGGCCCTGCAACAGTAGAACGGATGATGTAGAGATGCCAAAAACATAACATAACATAACATACCTGTGTAGTCTAACCCTCACCATCATTTGACTTGGGAGACTCCACTTTCTTCAATCAATTTTTTTTAAAGATGTGACACATCACGTGCTAACAAATTATGTAAACCTACCTCCCAAGGTGCCTACACAAAACTGTACCTATGTGAAATGTAAGGCAATTGTGAATTGTAATTGTACAGAATGTGTAAATCCCCACTTGATGTGCATGAGTTTGTATCATCTCCCGACACATTTTATTAGTGTGCTCTTCTGTTAGGGTTGCGCTGTATAAATGCCAAGACATGCAAATGTAGTAATGCTCATCAGTAACGTCATATAATTCCATTATCCAATGTTATGTAACAAATGACTTTAAAATCCTCCTACACTTACAAAAAGTGCACAGAACAGCGGCCCTGGAGGCTACTAAGTGGGCCACAGTCTAACATTGGAGACCCCATTGTGGTACGGCACTAGACTTCCGTATGTGGCAGCTTTACTGGGTTTGTCAGCCTGGGACACCATAGGTATTTCGACACGGGGGATGTGCTTCACAATGGGATGTTTAAATCCTTTCCAGGCCTGGAGGCAAAATATGATAAGCACCATACACAGCTCTTCCGGTATTTGCAGCTTCGCCACACCCTTATGCCTATTCTTCAATCAGTGGAGGATATCCCCAAATTTTCCTCACTGGAGCTAAAAATCCTCCTCAAGAACCTCAAGGAGAATAAACTATCAGATATCTACAAAATGCTACTGCGTAACTTACCAGATTCGATGCTGGCGGTGTGGAGGATGTGGGAGGAGGCGCTGGTCAGATGGATGATGCCAATTGGAGAGAGGCGATTAAGGGCCACAGTAAGGCATTAATAGCCTCCCAATTCAGATTAATACAGTTGAAGATACTCCACTGAGTCTACTTCACTAGAGCCAGGCTTGATCGCGTGGGCCTGATCCCTACAGGAAATTGCTTGAGGTGCACTGACCAACATGGCGACATATCCCATACATTCTGGCAATGCCATGTGTTGTCCCACTTCTAAGTTGGTGTGTTAGGTGGACTTGAGAGGGTACTGGGATAGGACATTCCTCGGGACCCAAGACTCATCCTTCTCCACCTCACAGACGATCAAGGGGGAACACGATACCAGAGGGCGACTCTCTGGTTGGATTTGATTGTCGCCATAAGATACATTGCAAGGGTCTAGAAAGAGGCAGCAGCCCCGCCCGTGGAAGCATGGGCCAAAGGCATGGATCACTTTATGGGTTTGAAACGCCCAATATATCTGGTGAGGGTTACACTTTAGTCGGAGAATGAGGGATTTAGGAGCACAGTCCACAGTATACAATCCATAAGATTTTGTGTTATCAGTGCGGTGCTCTACAGAGAAGGGATGACAACCCTGCATCCTTAATTATAATGTAAATCAATGAAAGCAAATCTCTGAGCACACGCAATCACATAACAGCATGCTGATATGTGATTGCGCATTCTGATATGTGATTGGGTGAGCTCAGAGATTTGTTTTCATATCTGGCAAGGGGTTGCTGCCAGAAACAAGGATTGAACAGAGTTCAGGGGTATACGGCTGGAACCCTGTATGGTCAGGCCATGGTTTAATGGCAGGGACCTATGTCGCCACAATGTGCACACTCTCAAAGCACACACAGGAGGATCAGTCCAGGCCCTGTTATAATAATGAGAGGTGTTCTGGAATTTTTTTTGTGGTGTTGTTGTCACACTGCTTGTTTGTTGTGCTAAATGTGGTTGTACTTTATACCGGTGTGGCGTGCCCATTCTCACCTTGGTTGTAAAATCAATAAAAACATTTTTTATAAAGTTCACAGGTAGTTTAGAAAACATGAGGCTGACTTTGTGAATATTTTTAAATATTGTGTAATCGCCCTCTTACCAGTGCAGATCAAGTTCCTTGAAGGCCATGTATCCAAACATCTGTGTAGCTTTCTTGATTCTTCTGACACACTCAGTTTTACCCAGGCTGATTTCCACCCATGACGGATGTAGACGTCCTTGCACCCCTCAATGACCTGAGGATGGATAAAGATAACAGCTGTGTCAGTGCCACGATTCCTTGATCTATTAGTGTTATTTGATGCCAGTGATCACTTTATCCTGTTGAACCAATCTTAGCCTGCTACCATCTCCAACCTGACCTTTCCCTGGTTTAAATCATATCTTGTTAACCCGATCCAACAGGCCCACCTTCTTCTTTTTCCTGCCCTATATTCATTCTTGAATGTATGGACCACACATTTTCTGTTTTATCTCCCCATGTTTTGAACATCTACAAAGAACCAAACTCATCCATAATGAATGCGCCCGCCTCTTTACATACACTGAAGATACCAAGCTTATCATTCACCTGGGTGGAGATGTGCCATTGGTGGCTCTCTTCAGAATCTGTTACAGGAAGGTCTGTGATTGATAGGGTAGCCACTGGCTCAGGTTAAAGTCAGACAAAACTGAGGTATTGGTTGTAGGCAATATCACTTTGGAACACTCTCCCACTGCGTTTATGGACTATCTATCTGGTCAGCCTTTTTTACTTAACTTTTCTTTTGTGTTTACTATTTTTGGCCGGCTGTGTTATGCCAATTCTTCCTAGTGCAAAGAAACCTGAACATGTGTATGAATGATGGATACATACAATTTATGCCCCTTAGAAGAATATAATCTCAAAACATCTATTTCCATGTTTCTTTTGCAGTTAGTACATATTATTTTGTGACCCAATACAGGCATTTACTCAGAACATAATGGTTTGTGAAATGGATTGTATTAGACAATTTGCTGTAATCTCTACCCATAGCAAATCACAGTCACATGCTAATAGTTTAGTCTTTTTTGTCTCTGAGCGGGCGCTTGAGAGCACGGAATCAGAAATAGATAATGCCTCCTTCATAACTTCACCCCTTCCGACTCCTCACAGAATCTGGTGGTGTTAGTGAGGCTCAGTAACCTCACCCCAGCATGTTCTGAGTGGGCAAGGGGCTGTCTATATGTGATATGGACATCAGACTGGTCTACCGGCAGCTACAGCAGGCAGCTTCAACCTAAATGTTATCAGTATTTCTGGACAATGACTCCTTTCTTATGTGAATTAGCTCTGCAAGAGTAAGAGCTACCACATTTATGAACATCCACCAGCCAGTGCTAAGCCCCTCACAGTGGTGCGCGAGCATTGATCATACTGCGTGAGATTGCTGGGTGTATACACAGACTCAGACAAAACATGCTAACTGCTGAAATTAAGGAGGGTGGCACTCCAATTCCTTAAAGCATAAGAGCCCACTGAATGGAAACCTTAGTTTGACGCTGTTCTAATTTTTTTTATCTCTCACATTATGGGGACCTCGGGCCTGAAGCATATTTCTCAACCTAGCCACTCAAGTTGCTCTCACTCCTCTCTTGATGACTTCAATATAAAGTGGCAGCTCACACAGGTAAGAGCAGTGGGGCGGGCACGGTAGGGGGTAGTGAAAGTCGACAGACGACGGGATAAGTTATATTAAACAAATAAATTAATAAAACCACTTACTTTGCGTTCACCCCACCCACAGCTCTTACCTATGCAAGCTATTACTGTCAATATATTGAATGACTTTCTTCCTCAATTGAAACCCACGAAGAGTGTCAATGAATTTCCACAGCAACTCATTTAGCTGATCCTTCCCTTGAAATTATTTTTTCAACTTCCATCTTGATAGATACTGTGTGCATCACACCTTTGGTCTGGGAAAACCACTATATGATTTATTCCAAAATTGTATTGACTTAACATCACTTGTATGTTCATGAAATATGATATGCTTGACATCTAGACAAAACTCATCGGTGTCCTAGATATTTGGCATACTCAGAGTACCTTTCTAATCAGATGTCATCTACCTTAAATCAAGTGGGTCCTATGAAATTGTCAAACATTGTGAAGGGCTTTGGAATTGATTAATAGGTATTTCCCTCTTTCAGTGGATAAAAAATGTGAAAACTTACTCTGGGAAATTGTGTGATGCGTACAAACTCCAATTCCATAGATACACATATATATTAGCCCAGTAGAAAGATGCCTTCTTTATTGCCAAGATCAGGGTTGCTTCTCGTTTTACTTGGGGCAATTCTGAATTATGAATGAGCTGATAAATGCAAAGGTGTAAACTTTTCACATCAAACCTTCACATAGCTTGTTCTCTCATAGGAAAATTAATAAAAATGTATGTATGAAAGCTTTCTTGATTCTTCCACCAGAGGCTGCTCCTAAATCAGTAACGGGTGTGTGACCCATCCTGTTTTTACAATACTTCCCATCATCACTGATTCAGAGAAGACTTTAATGTGCTGCTTTTAAAACATGGTTCCCTGGATGATACTCGCTCTATTTGTTTTTCAGAGGCTTGAGACCACTGTTGTTCATTTCAGAACCAGCCCCTTGAAGATGGGAAAAGCCCCCCTTGAATCCAAATAACCGGCTAAACTACAGACCAATCTCTCTGTCCCAGCAATAGCCAAACTTGCGAAAAAGTCATGTCCAACGTTCTGTCCAGCCGTTTGGACTCTAAATGCCCATTGGACCCACTATGGCTTGGTTTCAAGTCTGCCGCAGTATGGAGCAGATTCTCTCTGCTGTCATGGATGACCTGCACTTGATCCTAGACTCTGCTTTATCAGCAGGATCAGTACTTCTAGACCGATTCTCTGAATTTGACATAGCTAATCAGTCCATCCTGCCTGAGAGGCAAACATCAATAGGTATCTGAGCAACACTTTAAGCTAGATTATCTCCTTCCTAATACACTTTAAGATTTCATTGCTTTCCCATCTCTTCTGGAGTTCCACAGGACTCTGCCCTAGCCCCTATACTGTTTCATGGGTACGACCAGACATTAGTGTATGTTTGCAGATCATACAGTCCTACACAGATGTTATGAACATCATTAGCCAGCATGATTAAAATGTGAATAATACTCTTCTTATCTTCTCTAACAACATAAAGATTTTTTACACATTAACTAAAAGTTAAACTTAGCCATTGTCAGGAGGTTTTACTCCTACACGGCCAATAAATTTTCTTGTTCCTAAATACAGTGGGGTGATATTTTGGTGGACAGATTTCATATGCATCTGGTCATACCTTAGAAATGTATCCTACTTTAATGATCTTTTTCTTAATGGCTGCAATTAAGTGTGTGAGGTGAATGGCAGAAACAGTCAGCCCTTTTATGAATCAGCAACACAATCTTCTTTTCAATGTCGCCCAATGTGATTTACTGCACACCTTTATTCAACATGGTTAACAGTTTCCTTGTTAATGCTAACTTTATTACTGAAACTATTCTGACTGTGTGAATACAGCTGTTAGAGGTGAAGTACTTTGACAGGGTAGGTAGTGACTTATCGGGTGTGGGTTTAGGAGAGGCCCCCTCAACATTCCTTGCAGGGAGCCCCCAAAGGCTTACTTACTCCACTGAGCACCTTCCCCCACCGGTATGACTAACCTTGTAGCATTGTGTCGAAAAGATAATGCATATATATATTATTTACCCAACATGTGCCTGGGCTGACGCATGGGACTGCCCTTTACGAACCACCAATAAACCAGCAAGGCCAGAAAAGAAAATTAAATAAACTTTAAAAAATACCCAACCACAAACAGCCCGAGGCAACTTCAAATAACCCTACAAAATACTTATAAGAGTTGTAGGAAAAAGTAAAACACAAAATCAACCATGTCAACCATACAAAAGCTCACAAAAAATGGTTGGCAAATTGAAAGTGGAAGAAGCTTGCTGTAGAACAAAGACTACATAGTTACATGGTCCTGGAGTCCAGGAGCCAACCCAACCATAACAACCAACAAGTACATGCATACAAAAATAACATGTGTCATGAAATTTGAGGAGACCAAAGCATTCAAGTACACCCTACCACCTTCTGGAAAGCTACACCCTAGATATGGCCCACTATCTTGACAAACAGTAGAGTAGAAACCCTACACGCTCATAATTACCCTGCAACAACACCCCTTTAGGACATTTAATGGACTCTCTCCAACAAATCATCTGTGGAATGTTTCATCATCGAGTTCCTCAGCCAGAATGATAGTACACCTGGATGGGCACGGCCTTCTTGAGGAAGCTCTCGAGATTGCTTGGGATCAAGTGTGGATAAAATAAATTACCTAGGGAAAGAAACCTCTCAAGTATATTTATTCCTTGGTTTCCCTGGTAAGATTAAAACTGTGTGTAAAATGACTCAAGACAACACAGGGCACTGATCAGTCAGTCTACATGATACAGCCTGGTGTTTGCCTCAAAGGTCATTCAGCCTTCATCAGGACTAGAAAGATCCCTATTAATTTTATATGAATCCAGTTGTGATGAACGATTTGTAGCGATGAAGCGTACATGCATGCATTCATACACATGTTACATTCTTTGGTAATCAGTAATGAATACCTGGATAGGATTCTTAATACCTAAAAGGGAACTAGGGTGAGCTGAACTTGTGGTCACACTTCCTTCATAGGCAGTGGCTCGATGGTGCACCTGTATTCTTTTCTTTATGCATGGAGGAAGGAACATTTTAAAGTCTGAGATATTGTAAATAAAACTAACCTCAATTTTTCATTTAATACAAGACCATCTACAACCCCTAAGATGATTAAAAAAACATATAGCACAACAGCAGTGAGAATTTGAAAATAGAAGAAATATGTACAAAATTATCAAAAAACACAAGCAAATGGGAAAAAATTATTTATAACCACAGATCATTTAAAAAATGTGCAAACACTATCCCCTAAAATAATCTTAATCTGCAAAAAGTTCCTACTCCTAGCTCCAGGCCATTTCAAAACAAACAGAAAGAAAGAAAGAAAGAAAGAAAGAAGGAAAGAAAGAAAGAAAGAAAGATAGAAAGAAAGAAAGAAAGAAAGAAAGAAGTGAAGAAAGAAAGGTAGAAAGAAAGAACAAAAGAAAGAAACAGTGAAGGAAAGAAAGACGATGTAAAAAAGAAGAAACAAGAGAGAAGGCAAAAAAAGAAAGAAGGAAGGAAAGAAAGAAAGAAAAAAGAAAGAGAGAAATGAAGGAAGGAAGGTAGGTAGGTTAGGGTTGTCAAGATAGGTAGAGCACATTGATTAGCTTATATTTAACCCCGGGCGTAGTGGGCATAGCGGGGCTACGCGGAGGTCCATGGAGTTGCAAACAAACTCCGTGGAACTCCGCTACGCTATGCCACCCGCCTCCACCCCCTAGATTAAAAATGAATTCTACATGACTTAAAATTAAATTAAAACCACTTACCTGGCATGCGGCGTCCCCGGGCTGCCCTCCTCCTCTTCCTCGCCGTCTGGGTGATTCTTCACAAGAAATGCACATGGGCAGGCGCGCGCGCATGCACAGTTTTCTCAAAGAATTACCCAAATGGCGAGGAAGAGGAGGGCAGCCCGGGGACACCACATGCCAGGTAAGTGGTTTTAATTTAATTTTAAGTCGTGTAGAATTCATTTTTAATATAGGGGGATTGGACGCGGGGGCTGGCCAACTCCGCTGCGAGTGGGTGGAGATTTGCATTCTCTGCGGAACACGGAGGAGGTTAATCTTTGCACAGTCAGTGGGCGAAGCGGAGGTCTCTGCCCGGGGTTACTTATATTCAGAACTGGGGTTGGTGGACTCACAGAGTTTCACTCCACGCAATTCAGTTGAGTTACATCAAAATTCCGTGGAGTATTGTGAAAGGGTGGAAATCTGCACGTCGCACTGCTCACGCTGATTTTCAGCGCTGGGAGCTAGTTCCACAGTGTAGGATCAGTGTGAGCAGCACCGCACGGCATTCCAGAGGGCGCTGCTCCTCGAGTTGACTTTGCTGCTCCGGGTGTCCTCCCGGGGCCTGAAAATCACAATAGGGGAAGCCAATTCTTGCTCACCAACTTGCCGTTGGCGAGCCACGGCGGTTGGGGGGAGTTTGGCTGGAACTCTGCATTACAAGCATACTGCAGAGTGGCCAAAACTCTGCTAACTCCGAAAGGGCGGAGCGAAATTTATCACACACCCTTATCTCAGAGTTCATGTGAACTGATATGAAATAGCAGCAATCAGGTAAATAAGCCCACTCCTAAAGAATTTACAAAAGCATTACCTGGAGATGGGATCTGATAAAGCTAGAAAGTGCCCTGTGCTCACATCAAAAGCCTTCTGTATCACATTAGGATCTAAACACAAAGGCAACTCCAAAGTAATTAGAAACCAAAATCGAAAACATTGGCACTGAAGGGGACTACCTTGTGTGCAGATGGGCTCCTTGTAAAAGGGCTAAATGCAGTCCCTCAAAGTGAAGTTAACCAGTGCCTTAAGTAAGCTGACCTACTGCCTCATTCAGTAAGCTGTAGTGGGCAGAAAGAAATCGAATGACACAACAACAGACCAATGGATAAAAAGAGGTGGTTGAAAACCATTTTAAGTAAGTATATTATACATATTATGTTAGTAAAATCAAAAGGTAATGGCTCACATCGTACCTGAAAAGGAAATAAATAGTGGTGCCTGCCCTCCCTCAAACAACAAACATTTTGCAAAGTAATGCATTGAACGTACTTGATTTTTCCCATAAAGTAAAAATCCCAAGGCTGTGGATGTAGCAGAGATTGCAGACAAAAAAAGAGTGATGCTTTCAGCCCATAATCCAAATCCAAAATGACCAGGCTATGTAAAGCAGCGGAAGGAGCCTTCAGGACAGCAAGAGAAAGTTGCTACTGTATTTACAGTAGACTCCCAGTCACTATAGCATTTTTGTCCTGGTAAAAAAAAGAATTACCTAACTGTCTGTTAGGGTAAAAACTCAACCCCAAAATTTCTTTGTGAGTTGACTTTTGGGTCGCTCCCTTTTAAAGAAATGTCTCTCCTATTTGAAATTGGAGTTTTGTGCTTCTAAATTACACGAACAGTCTGGTAAAAAAAACAACCACAAATGTTTCTTGGCCTCCAGAGTTAAAGAACTGCCACTTGCGTTTATGCCGTTTGCCTTGCTTCTATGCATTTTGTGTTACGATTTTTCCCGGAACTGGATTTTCATTACAAGACAAGACACAATCGAGCAATTTCTGTAATTATGTGTTCATTTATTTATGCAGATTACCAAAATTACACCAATTACGCTTACATAATTCAAATTTTGCCCAGTCGTAATCATACGTCACATTATTTAACACAGGGGCATATTTACAAGGGTATTGCGCCACAGGAACGCCATTTTTAACGATGTTCCTCTGGCGCAACGCCCTGCTCCATATTTACAAAGCAGCGTTAAGCTTAACTCTGCTTTGTAAATATGATACCCTTGGTGCAGGTATCTGCGTGAAAGGGTGGTGTAATGGGTGTTGCTGTGGGCGTTCCACCCATTGCCATTTGACCCTCCTCCACTCAAATGGAGAGGCCACCCCTTCACCTCACTTTACTGCTACAGAATTCCCGTTAAAATGTTCAGTTCTTGCGAAATACCTAAACAAATAAATAACTAAATACAGCTAAGCAATTGTTTCCCTTTAAGAATGAAACAAATATTTTCCTGGCTTCTGAAAGTTAGAGGTAGATTTCAAAGACTACTTGGAAATAACATTGTAGACCAAGGGTATTGGCTGCTCACCTTCAAGATCCTTAGCCAGCCACTTATTCACGATTTACTGATGTGGGCCTCACTGCTTGTTAGTGGCCTGTGATGCTTTAGGTGATTGATGCAGCATGTTCATGGAAATACTGGTCAAAGACATTTTTCCTTAATTGGCTTGCTAATCCTTCATCAAAAATATTGGTAGGATATTCTTACGGTACAGGCGTAATTCTATCAATGAATGTAACAGATATAGGCCACTACATTTAATTCTGTAAAGTTTGCCTTGCAGGCAGATTTTTTTTTATCTAGTTTGCATTTGAAGAGTCTACTTTGATAGTTTAATTTTGAAACTAAAAGCTTGAAACTTTTAGTTCGGAATTTAATATTGTATAGGTTTTTTGCATTAAGTTTTAAAGCTAAAAGATCAAAATGCTGATTATTTTACACAATTTTAACTTTCTTTTAAGGACCTTTAAAAAGATGGATCCACTGTCTCCCCGATGCAGAAGCCATAAAGATCTTCATAATGTGTAACAGTGAATATGACCAGAGGCTGAAGCCTGAGATCACTTTGCACTGTTTCAATAATTGTGAACCAAGGTACTGAACACTATTACTCCCAGGCAAAAAGCAGTTGCTAAGATGTCTCTAGACATAATCAAACAATGATTCACATCTGAAGTAAGTGAATTTAAATTGCAAGTTTGCCAGCTCTAAGACAAATGTCCCCACTCAGCAATGTGTCAAAAGATGCACATACAGAACACTGCATCTTTAATAGGGAACACATTATAGCTGCAAAAGCATATTTCCTATCAGATTTTCTAACGCACTTACCTAGCTAAAACACTTTTTCAAATAGTTATTTAACTGCAATTTCCCCGGCTCTGTACAGCACCTATTATTCCCTTTATTAAGCTTTGCAACTGCCTCCCTTTTTTAAGGGTGGGTTTCAAAAACTGTATGTGGACAATGCTACTGAAATCATTCCAAAAACCTCTGATGCTGCCAACAGTAATGAAGAATCATCATTAATTTTTTCCCTGAATCAGTTTAATCTGGCAACCAACATACCTCTTCTAGACACAACATAACATGCAGTCCTCAGGATCCCCTGGTGATCTTTGGCCAAAAAGATAAACTCCCTTATTACATTGGTACCTAATGTGTTTGTTCATCATTTTCATTCCTCGCACAATCAGGCCTGGTGCCAGCTTGCTGGAGAAAGGCATTAGTCAAACGCTTCTCAACAAACACTTGTTAGATTCGGGCTACTGGAGAATGTTTTGAACCATCTTGTGTCTTCCATTTTTTGTCAGGGTTCTGGTGAAGTTGGTACCCAATCAACTTCAATAATTTGTTGAACACAGCGACATTCCGAACTCCTTGCAAGTTGTTTCCACCCCTATAGGAGCACTAAACAATTGTTATGAGCCCTTGAAGGTCTACGTAGAATTGGTGTTGGGATTTTAGTGCTCATTGACTTGTCCGTCACTTTGGACACCACTTGTCACTGTTGATATCTGGGATCAAAGTCACTGGTATTTGAGTAACAGCTCTCAAATGGATAGCTTCAAACTTGAAAGATCGCAAACTAACTGTGGCCCTACCCCCATTTCAGTTTTGTTCTCAAGACTTTCAGTTGTGGTGTCCCCCACTTGTCAATCTTAACGCCACTCCTGTTTAACAACTATATGACTAAACTACTCCACCAGGTAGGTGCCCGTTTATCTTAGTCTTACCAGCAGGCCTATAGGTCCTGACTGAGTTCTTTAAACCTTGTCTAAATGCCTGCCTCAGGTTCATGGATAGATGGACGGAATTTAATTCATCCGACCTAAGCTTTGCTTTAAATCTCCTGACATTATGATGCAACTTCCTTCTCATGGCCCTCTCTGATGGGCTCAGTTCTAACACCATCCTCTTCAGTTTGTGATCTGGGCATTCATATTGACTCCAACTTCTCATTAAAGACCCTGGTCGCTGATGTGGCCAAATCCTGATTTTGGCAGTTACAAATTATAATATAATTTCTCGCCTCCACTGATAATCAGTATCACATTCCTGCCATTGCATGTGTGACAATGCACTTTATCTAGCTATGCCTGAAACTCTTTTGCACCATTTAAATTTCGGGTAAAACAGTGATGCTCGTCTGAATACTAATCTCCCTAAACATTCAGAAATCTCATAAGTTTTAAAACAAGTTTATTAGCTTCCCATTAATAGCTAAAATCCTATTCAAAGAAATGGTAACCTTCCTTCCGTCAAGCTTCTCATGGTACATTTCTAATTGTGCTCTCTGATTGTCTCATCAAGCACTGTTCTCTTTCTCCACGTCACACACAGTTATCTTCAGAGATTGAGTGCAATAAGGTGCTGGAATTTTTTACTACTCTCTCTCCGCACAGAAACTGCACTGATTGAGTTCTGGAACTACGTGAACATGTTTTTATTCATGCACCAGGTACCTCTGTGCTAGTGGAAAACCTATCCTGGATTAGGCACGCTTTGAAATATGTGTGCTGTACAAGTACCCCATCATAGACTACAAACCATATGCTCAGACACTTAAGTCCATCACTTACTCTTACTCTAAACCTTACCAGAGTTATCACCACCTTGCCAAACTTCTAACTTTACCCTTTATCTCTCACACCATAACCTTTAATCCAACCATATGTCCCTTACACTAGACCTAATTCTAAAACTTACAAAGGCCATCAATGTTAGCATCATCCTGTCCCCAAATGTGTCAGACACTTGTCCTAACCCTAATTCGTATCCTAAGGGCTATCATTTACAGTATGCAGAGCCTTAGGATTATCCCTTGCCTATCCTAAACTATTCGCCTCCCAAGTCATCACATTGCCCTAGTGCATACTCATTCTTACTGAGTCCCTTGTTTTTTGCTCTTTTTTTTTACTTTCAAACATAAATATTTAAACTAAACACTTTCAAATCTTTTTTTTAGACTTTTGGTTTCAAACTATTAGCCTTTTTCACTTATGATTTCAAAACTTCTTGTCTAAAATGGTTCTCATAAGCTTCCACTATAATTATTTTCATACCTTTTCCAGAGTATATTTGTGGGTTGTAGACATGAAGATCATCAGAAGCAGTGAAAGCAAGCATGACAATGAGTATGATGAATGAAAAACAGACCACACGAACTATCAACTCAAGTAGTCTTAACTATCTTGTATCCATAGCCATAACCATTATCAGTGTACATTTAAAATAGTAAATTGTCATACCTAGATTACCACTAAATCCGAGATGCAGTAATAAAGAACTACTTGGCACACTTCTGGAATCTTCCTTAGCTGGACCACATGACTATATGGGATATGTATTATGACATTGGAGTGTCATGTTTTTTCAAATTTGTAAAGTAAGAAACGATTGAGGTGATAAATCATGAAAAGGTTGGTCCGGTATTATTATCGGGTAGCCTTAAACAATAGTATTAGACTGATGGAAGTTGTCCTAAGAAACATGATGCAAACATCCTATAGGAAATATGGGCAAGTAGCACTTTCACTTTTAGCAACATGGGGAGGTAAAGGGTAATACTTGGGCTTTGTTAGTAATTGGAGTATTAGTTGAAGTGGGTGACCTTTGGCATTGCTTCTGGGGTCCTGTGTTCAATGCAAGCAGGTCCAGTCTTTCTGCAGGATTCAGGCAGCATGTCAGCCTGTCTTTAAATTCTTCACAGGCGCAGGAATGTTTAGAGGGTTCCACTTAAATGCGCAGTGCTGGACTGTGGGTGGAGGGCAAGCATTTATTCACCTCCTAAATCAGTTGTGGTCAGTTCCCCCCTCCCACTGACTTTGGAACTAGCCTGACTAGAGAGACAAAGGGGAGAAATGCTAGGTGTGAACTTCATCTGGCAGTGGCAAGGTAGGCATTTCTGGAAGCTCAGGAAGGGGCTAGGCCAGCACACAGGCCATCCTCTGAAGGGAAAGACCCCCTTCCCTGTACACCTTTTGTCGACTCTGTGGGAGGCATAAATATCTCACCACAGGGGAGCCATCAGGGGTCAGCTGGACACTGCCAGGAAAGCCCTTTGGTTTTAGGCAGGAAAATGACAACTTTCTAATAGTGAAATTTCCAAAATAGTAATATAAAACCCACCATTGACCAATAAGTTGGATTTTGAATCACTATTAAAACGACTCTTCTTACAATCACGTTCACATGTTCCCGTCTTCAGACAACTCTTCAGCACATCTCCGTAGCAGGATGTGGTAGATAGCACTAGGTCTATGACTCAAAAAGAAATGTCCTTCTTTTACCTAATACCTTTGTAGTGCCTTGCAGCATGTTGGGCCTTTTTAAAGTAAACTTGTGACCGTTTGGGCAATTGTTCTCTTACGTAAGACTCTCCAATGATTCTGGTATCATTGGAATGCCTAAAGCAAGGTACTCCTCTTCGTATCTGCTACCACCCAATTATGTAAGTATTTCTGGATCTCTGTTTGTCCTGACACTGAATAAGACTGACCACAACCAGACCATTCTGAGCTATAAAGCTTTAAAGGTTTCAGTCACCCTTGAGTTGTAACCATTGGATCTATCCTGTTATCAGAACGTTCTGCACTCTGAACACTGATGTTTATTTAATTTTAGATATCCAATGGACATCTATGAGAAAACATGTTGTCGCCATGAAACACAGCGAGTCATCTCGTTCACTTTAGACATATGAAAGATACTCCTATATCTTCCAGAGCCTTCAAACTCCTAGCCATGAGATAACATGGGCAATTGACTTTAATGATGAATGGCGATAGTGTATGTCTGTTCAAACACTATGCATCTGGTTGGGCCATAACTCAGCCCAAGATGTTCAAAGAACATTTTGTTTTCTTTGGAGATCATCATTTTGTTATGTTATTGAGGATTTGTAGAGCGCATGTTCACCAACAGGTCTCTTGGCGCTGGGTAGTTTGTTCTTTGGAGGCACCGATTTAGATAAGTATATATCTAGCTGTAGGCTTGGGTAAACAGCCAGGTTTTCAGCTTTACTCCTGAAGCGCAAAAGGTCTGTTTCTAATCTCAGTGAAGAGGGCAAAGAGTTGCAAAATTGGGGACCCTGTGTTGAGAAACGCAACCCTCCTATCCTTTTGCGTCTGAATCTAGGCACCACCAATAGATTCATATGCATAGATCTCAGAGTGCGTTGTGGAGAGTATCTATGAATTCTTGAAGATATATACTGAGGGCCAATACCATGTATAGCTTTAAACAGTATACATTGCGTTTTAAACATAGAACGATGCTCCACTGGAAGCCAGTGGAGTTCCTTCAGTAGCGCTTGACGTAGCATTGTCTGCCTTGTTGATAGATGACTGTGGCTGCTTCATTTTGGATCAGCTGCAGACGATGTTTCTGGTCTTACGGGAGGCCAAGATAAATTGCGTCAGCATAATCAATTTTAGATAAAATCAGGGCCATGTTGATTTGGATGCCTGCCGCTCTGCTAAAGTACTTTCTGATTTTCCGCAGTTTTCAAACTTGGAAAAAACAGGACGAGGTGACTGAACCAATCTGCGAGTTCATGGAGAGGTCAGAATCCATTTGTATGCCAAGACTCTTAATCGAATTCTTAGGAGTAGGTGCAGGGCCTAGTTCCGATGGCCAGTAGGCTGGAGTTCAATGCGATAACTTATTGTTAGGGATGATGAATTCAGTTTTTTCGGAGTTTAGTTTTAATTGGTTTTTGTTCATCCAATTTTTGATGAACAACATGGTGTTCTTTAGAAATTCCTTGGAGGTTGTATCGATGGAGAAGATCAACTGCAGATCGTCAGCATGGTTGTATATCTTCACCCCCATCTGGTGAAGAGTGAGTATGAGGGGGTGAAAATAAACATTAATGAGGTGCAGAGGCAGAGAGGAGCCCTGCGGAACTCCGCAGATCATGCTGATGATGCTGGATTTGTATGGTGAAATCCACACTTATTTTTACCGCTCTCTACAAAGGATTTAAACCAATTTAGAGTAGCATCTCTGAGACCTGCTGCAGCAATGCGTTCCATCAGGATGTCATGGTTGACGGTATCGAAGGCTGCATAGAGATCCAGGAGTATCAAGGCCTGAGTGCAGTCCTCATTAGCCTTTCCTTTTAGGTCATTTTATCCATTGTACATTTCTCTCCAGTAAATAAATACATACTTTTGTTTTAAAGAATAACAGGATAGTCAAAGAAAGTAGTGATGGAGCAGGTAAAGCAAAATTTTGTATACCTCCTCTAAATTGCATGAAAATACTAATCACTTAACCGACTAAATATAATAATTTGAATTAACTGCTTGGTGTGTTATATTAATCAACCATTCGCACCTTTTGTAAACACCAATTATATGTGGGACTTATCGCTATTTGCATGACAGAATAACACTAATAAATAAATTTCGTATGCCTATTAATGGTAGTATGTGTGATAATAGGATATTGCATGGTTTATGTCGCTTTTGTGATGTTTGCGTTCCTGTTTTGGATCGAAGGGTGAGTTTTATTGCTTTAAATGTTGCTAAGCTAGGAAAATACTAATACATAAAGGGATTAGTGAGGGTTTAACATTAGAAACTTCATTTCTGTGTAATAATTACTCTTTTGTGTTTGTTTTGCTTAAGTTGGTATTTGGGCCTACCAAAACATGGCATCCAAAATGGAGTTCGGAAGTGGCCACCGTCTCGTAAGCGTGATGTCTACTGCGCAGACGCGGATGGCTCCGTAGACCTCCAGGCAACCTCTAGTCAAGACACAGTGCTCCTGGTCAAGGATAGGAACATGGAGGACTGCCAAACTTCAGTCAGTAAAAACACTGGTCTAAATGAACAATGGAGACATACAAGCAAGATTTTACATTGTTGCATGAAGATGACATGCACAGAGGAAGTGAACCAGCAAAATCCATGAGAACCCAAGCAATTTGAAAAATTGGACGATATTATAAACTCTTCAAATTGAGCAATCATCTGTCTCCTTAGTCTCAGAATATTTCATGTTATCCCAAATGTTATTATTAAAAGGGTAGTAGAATAGGGAGGGGGAGGCTGCCTTCTTTCTATTGATGACCGCACACCACTATCGACCCCACAGGCGATGACAGATGCTTGCACGATTTCTGGTCCATTGGAGATCTTTGGGACTGTAACGTGCTGAGCAAAGAACTTTCCGGACTTTGAGCTTTGGCCTGCTTTATTTGGACAATTAAACTGCTAAATTTGGTTATGCAGAGCCTATTGAATTAGAAAATCCCACTAGCAAGAATAGGTAAATATAAAATGCCATGCAATTTGTGCTGATTTATTAAAATTCTAACCTTTGATTGACCAAAATGCTAATAATAATTGCAAACAATATTTAGATAAACAAATATTTGATTAACGAAAATTACAAGTTTGTGGTTTTTCAGGGAGAAAGAGATTAGAGGATTCTGAAGCTTAAATGTGTTTTAGCTGGTTCTAAATCACCATCAACCAGTCCAACTAATAGGTCCATCGACCAAGTGGTGGAGTGCCTTGATGTTAAGATTAGGATCCTATAGGAGGTAATGCAAATGTATATTCTGTAATATAACTTTTCTTCCTTATAGGTAATAAGGTACCCCCCACATGTCCTGCTCTTAGTTATTCATCCTTCCTGTGTGCAGACTTCTGTGAGAAAATGTATGAGTGTTGGTGTTAAGGGCCCCACCAATGAATGCGTGTGTGAATGAGCTGGTGTGACATCGGGTCTGCGACGCAGGGAGGATAGTTGTAAATTTGCTCTCTCTTTTTTCCGACTTTGCGCTGGATAAGTTTTTCTGGTAGCAGAATGATGGCTATTATTGGCTAGTTTGGTGATTATTGCTTATTGATTTTTGATTATTGATTGTGGATGTTTGGATGAGTATTGATTTATGTACTAACATTCTATGTTGAGTCGCGTTGCGTTTTATATTGTGAAGACTTCTGGGATGTAGGAAGTCGGATGGCCTGTGGTAAGTGAAGTCACATGGTAAATTGTTTGTTGCCCAGTAGGTACACAGGGAAAACGTGTGACAATTGGAGTTGCACAACGCATTGTCTGGGTTCGAATTGGTAACATCGCCGTGTGTTATCGTTAGGGACATTTCAGTGTGAAAGAGGTGTATGGGTAGCGAAGGCCAATTGTGAAATTTTGGTCTTAAGTAACAGGAGTCCATGTGAGCTCTGATTATGCTTATCACTCGAAAGGTAATAGGTGTTCCCTAAGCCTGTAAGAAGAATAAAGTAGAGGGAAGTGCTACTTTATTAACGAATTAAATAATTCTGTAGTAGGGCAGAGGTAAGCGCTGCTCTCGGGAAAGACAGGATTCTGTGTGAATGAACTACATTTTCCTTAAGAATGTGTGTACATGATATAGCATTCGACTTAATTGTGAAACTCTAGTCTTAATTCTCAGGAGCAGTGAGTATCCAACAGGTGTCTTATCTCCAGAGAAACGGTTAGTTAATGCTTGCTAGAAGGGTAAGGTAGAGGGAAGTGCTACTTTATCGGCGAATGTAATAATTCCGTAGTAGGGCAGAGGTAAGTGCTGCTCTCGAGAAAGACGGAATTCTTGTGAAAAAGGTCAAGACTATCTTTTTGTTAGCGAAACAGATCATGGTGGTGTTTTTATGTCGTTACTAACAGATTTTGAGTAAAAGAAGTGTGAGAGAAAGTTTGACGATAAAATTTGTAAAGGAGGGGTCAGCAGAAGCAGGAGTAGCGAGAAAAGCTGATGTCAGAAAAGACCGCGCTGGGATTGGCCAGTCACAAAGAGACATAGACGCTCCGGATTGGCGCGTTAGTGTATGCCACGCTAGGAGTGGAGAAGTGACAGGGTGACGTAGACGATCCGGATTGGTACGTTAGCGTAAAGTCGAGCTGGGATTGGAGATTTGCAAAAGTGACATAGGCGCTCCTGATTGGTGTGTTAGTGTGAGTCGCTCTACGATTGGATAAGACAACAGAATAGTCGTAGGAAAATTCTAGCGATACTAAAATAAAAAAATTATGTATTACGATCCACCAGAGAAAGAGAAAAAGTCCTGGTTCGGAAAGATTAAGAATTTATTTAAGACAGACAAACCGATTGTGACTAGAGAGGGACAGTTGCTTCCTCCACCGAAATCACTGGCATCCTTTATGGTTGCGAAATATGGGTATCATACATGTATTTGGCTAGACAATTGGGCAAAGTATACAAAAGATGATGGAGTTTTAGCATTTCCAGAACATGGTTCATTCAATTTAGCGGTATTGAGGAATTTAAGAGAAAGAATGATGAGATTGGAACCGAGACCTAGACCTACTCAGTTTATAGCATTGACAGAATGGGAAGATGAGATGTATGAAAGAGAACGACAACGGAGTGGTGGAAGGGATTAATACATGTTTGGTAGACCGTGTGGACAAGAGAATCATGATGATAGAATGAGGTGATGGCGAAGTGCAAATATGGCTGATGGGATTTGCCCTATGAGAAATGCTGAAGAGACAAGCAGTAGAAAATGTATAGAGAAGAAAAATAATACAGGATCAGAAGGTTACAAGTATGGTGGTCATGAGTCGGAGGATGATGTACTTGAAGACATGTTTTATAAAAATCCACCCCGTATCAACCAAATTCCACGTTACTGACACCAAGTGCCCCAATAAAAGAGACCCCACAAAATATGAAATTTGAGTCAATGCCACTTGAGGTAGGGAAAAATAATTCTTTTAGAGAATCAGAAAATACAAAACCTGGTAAAATGACAAATGAAAACGCAGCTGAAGTAGCCAGAACTACTTTAGAGTTAACTGAAAAGATTAGATAATTGACTAAAAATATGGAAGCTGTAACTGTTCCTGTAACAATAGGACCTGTAATGCCTATTTTTGATGAACAGAAGGATAGTGAGCATTGTCTAACGATCCCTTACAACAGTAATAAGCAACCTGGATCATAAAAAAGAGATTCAGGAGAGAATCCATGGAGACAAGTGACAGGAACTTCTGGTTTGAGTACTTCTAAAAATCTGACAGTGAATCACAGCCTAGTGAATAAAGCAATAATGATGACAAAATCAGTACCAGGGACACCAAAAAGTTTAGAACAAACAAGAAATGAACCAAATTCTATAGGTCCTACTTCAGAAGAACTAAGTGAATGGTTAAGGAGTTTACATCAAAAAGATGCGGAACCTCGACCTTTTGATGTGGCAAAGTTACAAATTATCTTAGAAGAATTAATAGCAGGGACTAGTCCCACAGAAAAATTAAAAGCATATCAGGATGAAGAATTAATGTTTCTATGCAAGAGTATAACGTGGAGAGCAAAGAATTTACAAGAAAAATTGGAAGTAGCAAGTGATATGGGTATCGACTTTGAAAAAATAAAATCATTACAGAAACCATACAGAGTAGACTTTGCTGAAAAGGACATTGAGAATCTGCATACTGCAGGAAGATTGACTCAAATTAAAGAACTAATTGTATTACTGAGAAAATGGGGCGATGTAGATAAATTGAAAAGTAGGTGGTTTCGAAAACGGGACAATGCAACAGACAAAACGTTTGCAGCTTTCCCAGTAAGAGAAAAAGAAAAGGTGATAACTGAATGTCCCATGAGGGAGATTCCAGGCGCAGGCTATGTACATGTCCCCTGGACCAGACAAGACATTTTATCATTCACCAATCACTTTCCTCGCTTGCGCGAGAAGCCGGTTGAATGGTACAGGCAGGTAGACAGGTTTGTAAAATTATCAAAAGTACTATGGATTGATTTGAACAGTTTATTTGATATAATTGTGCCAGCAGATCTATGGGCAGAATGTACATTTACAATCGGTTGGCCTACTCAAGAATACCCTAGGGATCCAAAAACAGGTGCTCCTGATCCAGAGGTAATGAGAAAATGATTGGGTAAAGATTGATAGAACTCACCAAGAAGTGAAAGAATCTGTACATGCCTATTACGAGAGATTATTATTGGCTTTTAAACAATATAGTGGTGATGAAAATTTGAGTGAAAAGGATTTGAGTCATTTTGTAGATCGATTTGTGTATGGGTTACGTCCTGAAGTAAGTGAAAGGATTGGCAAAATAAAAAGATAGATGAAGCACTGAGACATGCAAAATATTTTAGCGATGAGATTGAAGTCAAGCAGCGTAGGTTAAAAGAAAAAGCCATGTGGGCTAAAGTAAAGGTGGCAGAAAGACAGGAAGCTCAACTGATTAAACAAGCCAATGGTACGAGCATGAAACAAAAACCCAATATTGGGAAAGGGAAAGGACAGATGAGTATAGAAGAAGCCAAAAAGAAGTGGCCATGTCATAATTGCGGAAGGATAGGGCATTGGAGAACAGAGTGTAGATTTCCCCCAAGTGCTAATAGTGATAATGCATCATTGAATCCACAGGTGCAGAATGAGATGAGTTGTCAACCGCAGCAACAGCAGCAGGTTGTTGCCCAACAGTGTCAGGTGCCAAAACCGCCTTTTCCACAGAGCGTAAATCCTCAGAAATACAGTAATGAGACAGGATTCTACAACGAAGAACAGGTAACTAAGCTGCCGCGGGCTAGTGCTGTTTCGCAGTATTGGCTGCAACGCGATGAGAGTGAGTCAGAGGAAAGCTATTGACGGTGCCGAGGGGAGGAAGAAGAGTGCGTACTTGGCACAACTCTAGAAGTAGACCAGATAGGCCCTTTTGTGGATGGAAAGATAAATGACGAAAACATTACTTTCCTAGTAGATACTAGTGCTACTCGTTCAACTGTTAGGTCAGCTGATGTCAAAAATCTTCCTCTCTCTGATGAAACAATCCAAGTAGTTGGAGTATCCAACAGACAGATAAAAACGTATCTTACTGAATCAGTTAAGGTCAAGATAGGGAAATTTTCCGAAATGCACAGTTTTGTCGTGTGCGACACAAGCCCTGTAAATTTGTTAGGGAGAGACTTGCTGTGCAAAATGAACTGCACAATTTTCTGTACTCCTGATGGAATAGCTTTTGAAACTCCTGATGAGGATGTGCTATATAAAATTACTATAGCTAATATGGAACCTGAGATTACTGAGGCATTTGCTGTATTTGACCCCGAGGAATTGCCTCAAGAATTGAAGAACACAGTGAAAACAGAGGTATGGGATTTCACGGGAGAAGATGTGGGATTAATGAAAAATGTAGATCCCGTAAAAATTTCAGTAAAAGAAGGAGTAAGTTACCCAAATATCCCACAATACAAATTGACACCCGAGATAATTGCAGGAGTTACTCCTTTAATAGACAGAATGATTGAACAAGGTATTTTGAGGGAAATAATGAGCCGTTCTTGTAACTCACCAATTATGAGTCTGAAAAAGCCTAACGGAACTTTCAGGATAGTACAAGACCTGAGAAAAGTAAATAAAATCATTGTATCATGTCCCATTGTACCAAATCCTTCTGTGATTTTATATCAGATTCCTCATGATGCAGAATGGTACACGGTGATTGATTTGTGTCATGCTTTCTTTCCCATTCCTTTGTACCCTGACAGCCAACAGATTTTTGCATTCCGGTTTGGGGAACGTACCATGGCATGGTGGCGAATCCCACAGGGGTATACAGAGAGTCCCTCGATATTTAATCAGATCCTGAAAAAGTCCCTAGAAGATTTAAAAATGCCCGAAAGTTCGGTACTAGTCCAATATATCGATGACCTACTTGTGGCATCGAGAACTCGAGAAGCTTGTGTAGTGGAACTGTTGCATTGCTGAATCATTTGGCAGATGGAGGACTTGAAGTATCCCCATCAAAATTACAATTCTGTCAGAAGGAAGTACAAAATTTAGGCCATAAAATTGAAAAAGGACTAAGAAAGGTAACTGCAGATAGAATCAGGATAATAAAAGGAATGAGAGCTCCAATGACTCAGAGAGAAGTGAGAATGATTCTCGGAATGGTTGGATATTGCCGCCAGTGGATTAGTAATTTCTCATTGATTGCAAAACCTTTAGTACGCTTAACAAAGAGTGATGTAAAAGACCCCATTGAATTAAATAAAGAAGAGTTGCAGGCTTTTAAACAATTGAGAGATGGTTTGTGTGAAGCCCCCGCTCTTGGCATGTCTGACCATGAGAAAGAATTTGAACTCTATTGCAGCGAAAGAAATGGATGTGCACTTTCTGTGTTGATACAGAAACACGGAAAATTGAGAAGACCAATTGCATATTTTTCAGCTATACTAGACCCTGTAGCTATGGCATTGCCTGGTTGTTTGAACGCTGTAGCAGCGACATGTAAGAGTCTAGAACAGAGTGAAGGAATTGTGATGGGATATCCTGTGAGAGTGTTTGTGCCTCATGATGTGTGTTCTTTTAAGCCACTGCGTGATTTGCACATGTAAACTTTATGTAAAATCTGCAAGCTTACTGTTCATTTGCCCGCCCAGGTCAGTGCGCGTGTTATTGAGTACTGTTTGCTATTTTACTTGTGTTTTTAGCAACATCTACGAATATATAGTTTTTAAAATTGTATTTTTAAACTGTGTTCTTTTAAGCCACTGCGTGATTTGCACATGTAAACTTTAAGTAAAATCGGCAAGCTTACTGTTCATTTGCCCGCCCCGGTCCATCCCGGCTGTGTGCCGTTTGATGTGGAGGGCGTGGCAGAGCGTGATAGGACACACTACTTCCGGGCTGGTCGGCAGAGGCGGGGCTTCCGCCGGACTGCCTTCAAGCAACCGAGGTGTTTCGCGATCGCGCAGAGACACTCTAGATGAGACTATCAGAGTGCGCGTGTAATTGAGTACTGTTTGCTATTTTACTTGTGTTTTTAGCAACATCTACAAATATATCGTTTTTAAAATTGTATTTGTAAACTGTGTTCTTTTAAGCCACTGCGTGATTTGCACATGTAAACTTTATGTAAAATCGGCAAGCTTACCGTTCATTTGCCCGCCCCGGTCCATCCCGGCTGTGTGCCGTTTGTTGTGGAGGGCGTGGCAGAGCGTGATAGGACACACTACTTCCGGGCTGGTCGGCAGAGGGGGGGCTTCCGCCGGACTGCCTTCAAATACCCAATGTGCCCACGACCGCGCAGCGGACACGCGCAGCGGGCACGTAGCTGGCGCACCGAAGGAGCGCCTAAGGCAAGCCTGTCTGCGCCCGGGCCAGAAACCCTGAAATAACGGAACCAATAACAAGAATACAATACTCCAGAAACGCATTACTGGCTCTACAGACAGCTGTCAGCGCTGTCTGCAGACATACCACTAATGTGGAAAGCATGGAGCCCACGTGCGCATATTGCAAAAAGAGACTGCTATACAGAGTGCCTATACCCAAAGAACATAAAACACACCTCGCTCTGTTAAACTGCAGATCCCTAATCAAACACAGATATGAGATATGTTACCTCCTTACGGACAAATGTATTGATGTCCTATTTTTGACTGAGACGTGGCTCAACGAACACTCAACACCCGATATTAAAGATGCGGTCCCAAAGCAATACCATATACTTAGGCAGGATAGAGAGAGCCAAAAAGGAGGAGGGATCGCCATCATTTATAAAGAGAACATATCATGTGAAATCAAACAAGCAGATTTAGAGAAATGTGAGGCTATTCTTTTCACCCTGTCCACAGAAGAAGGTAATACCCTGACCGGGTTCCTCATATATCGCCGTCCGGGCCAGTCATCTCAGTTTGTGGCCAGTTTGGAGGAGAAGATAGTACACCCAGCACTGAGGCATAATAAATTGCTGATTCTAGGGGACCGAAACATACATTTTGATGAGACTGACAATAAAGAAGTAGATGCTATCTGTAAAGATATGCTTACCCTTAATTTAACCCAGAAAGTAGAAACACAAACACACCAAGGAGGAAATATATTGGATCCTATTTTTACGAACTCGGAGGAGGTTGAAATAGGAGCCCCCTGGCCTGTTCCTTGGTCAGATCACTTTATGGTTCCATTTACGATTCCAGCATACAGAACGAGAGTGCCACCCTCTAAGGAGGCAATTCCCACTAGAAAGTGGAACAACTTTGACACCGCCTCCTTCGAACACGCTTTGATGGGAAAGAAACCTACACTAGATAAGGATATTGATATAGCGAATGAGCAGTTTGAGGCCTGGATTTCCAGGGCGCTGGATAAAGTTGCACCTTGGTCTACTAGAATCCCTCAGAGAACTAAAGCCACAGCTCAGTGGTTCAATGAGGAACTATGTATAGCAAAAAAAGGTTGTAAAAAATCTGAACGAGCCTGGAGGAAAACCTATTGCACTATATCTAAAGATAAATACCATAAGGATTTAAAAGCTGATCACGCACTGATAAAGAAAACTAGACGTGAGTTTTACACTGACAAAATCGATAGTGCAGAAAATTCCCATAAGGAATTATTTACTATATTAAAATCCCTCAAAAATAAGGAGGAAGAAGGAGTGGTAACCTCCTCCAAAGAGATCTGCAATAAAGTGGCAGGTTTCTTTGCTGATAAAGTCACAAAGATATATGCGTCGTTTCCGACTGAAGCCCAAATGGGCTGTAATCAGCACTCGGGCAGCAAGGTGGAGTTTAAGGGTGTGACATTAAAGGAATTTACAGGACCGGAGAGGGAAGAACTCATAGCCACGATTAGGGAAATAAAATCTGGATCCCCCCGTGACCCAGCGCGACCGGATAAAATATTGGTTGGCATCAATATGATCTTACCATATATTTCTGAACTGATATACCATTCTTTTATGACCGGGATAGTTCCTCTAAGTTGGAAGCAGGCCATTGTTAAACCGCTGAGGAAGAAATCTTCTTTGGATTTCTCCGTATTGGAGAACTTGCGTCCCATTTCGCTATTACCTCTAATGGCAAAGATAGCAGAAAAAATAACAAATAGACAATTAGTGGATCACATTACTGCTAATGCTATCCTCCATCCCTCTCAGTCAGGTTTCAGAAAGGCACACTCCACGGAATCTGCTTTGCTGATGGCTACAGAGACCCTAAGAAAATATGCGGATGAAGGGAAGACAGCTGCGCTCATCCTTTTGGATTTGAGCGCAGCTTTTGACACCGTCTCACATTCCCTACTACTACAAAGATTAGAGGCTTGTGGCATACGGAGGCGTGCCCTCCAGTGGCTGACCTCCTCCTTATCCCAACGAAGCTTTCAAGTAGCACAACTTTCACACATATCAGACAGTTTCCCATTAAGGCAGGGAGTCCCTCAGGGCTCGACTTTAAGCCCAACCCTGTTTAATATATATGTGGGACCACTGGCTGAGTGTGTGCAAAAGCATGAGATATTGATTGTATCGTATGCTGACGATACCCAATTAATCGTGCTACTATCCCAAAATAGAGAACAGGCAGCGGTTCGCTTCACTAAATGCATGGAAGAAGTGGCAGACTGGATGACCGACCATTGCCTCAAATTGAACGGAAATAAGGCGGAAGTACTGGTAGTCGTAAAAACACCCACCATCTAGTCCTCTGCTTGGTGGCCTAATACACTAGGACAAGCTCCTCTCCCTATAACAGAAGTGAAGAATCTGGGTATCTGGGTCGACTCTAAATTGTCATTCGACAGCCAGATACGGAAGGTTGCAGGAAAGTGTTATGGAGCAATGAAAACCCTGAGGAAAGTCATTGACCTGCTCCCTGTAAAAGCCAGGAAAACCATAGTCCATGCTATAATTACATCTCAACTGGACTATGGTAATGTACTGTATATAGGTGCTTCCAAGAAAGGACTCATGAAATTACAGAGAGTACAAAATGCGGCAGCCCGCCTAGTCCTCAACCTCCCTAGGAGAACGAATTCCAGAAGGGCCCTAACCACCCTACACTGGCTACCCATAGAAAAGAGAACTCTGTTTAAAGCCATGTGCTATGTTCATCGTATCCTGACAGGAAAAAGCCCCCTCTATCTTCAGGCACTGGTGTCAAAATATATCCCAGGGCGCAATTTACGCTCCATGGATATGGCTTTATTGACAATCCCGAAAATACTCAGAGCCAGAATGGGAGCTCGCTCCTTCAGGTACCAGGCAGCTAAACTATGGAATACGCTGCCACTGTCCATGAGAACGGAGCCTAGCGAATATATTTTTCGCAGACAACTGAAGACATGGCTATTTCTCAAAACAGATCTCTGATCATCGCTCGGCTCTAGCTGGTCCATTTTGATGTCTCAGCGCGGAGACAAACCGATCGGTGTAACCATGCGCTCTATAAGTGAATAAATAATAAATAAATAAATAAATGATGTGGCGATCCTTTTAACTAAGAGCTGTATTCAGTTTATGACACATAATCGTCTAACTAAATATGAGAAAGTCATATTAGGTGCAACAAATGTGAGCCTTATGAGATGTCTGAATGTGAACCCTTCAACACTGTTACCTGATGCTGAGAATGTGGAAGTCAGAGATGATGTGGATCATGACTGTTTGGAAGTGCTTGATTTTTTTACCAAGCCACGTCCTGATATAAAAGATGTACTTTTGGCAGAAAGTGACAATGTGATGTTTGTGGATGGATCATGCCTGAGAACGGACAAGGAAGCTTTGAGTGCAGCATATGTCGTGTGTACGGTAGCAGCTGTACTGGAAGCTTTCTGTTTGAAAGGAGTGAAATCAGCCCAGCTTGCTGAACTTTTTGCATTAACAAGAGCATGCAAGTTGGGGAAGAATCTGAGAGTGACTGAGATAACAGATAGCCAGTATGGTTTTGGTGTGGTGCATGACTTTGGGCAAATTTGGTTCCAAAGAGGGTTTTTGACATCGAGTGGAACTCCTATAAGGAATGCTGAATTGGTTGGAAAGTTGCTGGAGGCGATACAGCTGCCTAAGCAATTAGCAGTAGTGAAATGTGCTGCGCATACAAAGTCTGCTGATTACATTTCAGCAGGAAATGATTTCGCCAATGATATGGCACAGTATTGCGCACAAAATGAGAATTCGGTAAACTGCGGTAGGGAAAAAGAAATGAATTCATGTCCCTTGCTGTTTACTAACACTGTGAATACGTGGGAAGAAGTGAGGCAGTTACAAGAAGAACCAGGCGATGAGGAAAGGAGACAATGGGTAAAAGCAGGATGTGCACCACGGGAGACAGATCATGTGTGGGTTTATCGGGATGGAAGACCAGTCATGCCTGATAGCATGGTTTCTACCATGGCACGGATGTATCATGGACAAGCACATGTAGGAAGAGATGCTATGATCAGACTTTTTAAACAAACATGGCATAATGCAAAATTCAAACTTGTAGCTAAGAGCCTTTGTCAAAGATGCCTTATATGTCAGCAGTACAATCCCGGGAGAAAAACAGTGGCAAGTCTAGGAACGATGGGACGAGAAGGAGGGCCTTTCACACAAATGCAGATTGACTTCATTGAAATGCCACCCTGCAATAGGTTGAGGTATGTTTTAGTGATAGTTTGTCTGTTCTCTCGATGGGTGGAAGCATACCTAACTAGAAGAAGTGATGGAATTACAGTAGCAAAGCTAATATTGAGAGAGTTCCTTCCCAGATTTGGTTTTCCAGTCACGATCGAGTCAGATAGAGGAAAACATTTCCATAATGAAATCATGAAATTAATTTGTGAAACATTGAATGTACAACAGAAACTGCATTGTGCCTATCGCCCAGAAGCTTCTGGTGTGGTGGAACAAGTAAATGGCACCATTAAAAACAGATTGGGAAAAATGTGTTTAGCCACAGATTTGAAATGGCCTGATGTCTTGCCTCTGGTACTCATGACTATTAGATCTATTCCAGATAGGAATACCGGCTTGAGTCCTCATGAGATAGTGATGGGGAGAGCAATGAGACATGTTTTCATTCCTATCAACAAGCTATTGCCTATATCTGATGAGTTAGTGTTGGATTATTGCAAGGGGTTGTCTGATTCTGTTCATTCTGTGTTTCATCAGGTTGGATCGGATGCAACCACTCTTGAAAAGAAGCCAGCTCACGATCTAAGCCCAGGTGACTGGGTAAGAATCAAAGTGCTAAGAAGAAGAAATTGTCTGGTCCCAAGGTGGGGTAAACCACGTCAGGTGATCCTGACCACGAAGACAGCTGTGAAATGTGCAGGAGTGAAGAATTGGATTCATGCTAGCAATACCTTGTGAATTCCAAATCCAGTAGAAAACAGAGAAGAAGAATACTTTGAAGAATCTGAAACCAGTTCTGAGTCAGATACAGAAGAAACAAGAGCAAGACCAGCTCCTGAAAGGGGGGAGTCAGGATCAAGTCCAGTTATAGCACCAGAGGATATACCCTTAAGAAAGAAATTGCAAATTTCTGACACTAGCTCAGTCAGACACTGAACCAGTACAAGCACATCAGAGAGTAAACAAAAACAGTGAAGAGACTGTCAAAGAAATTCTTGATGAAGAAGCTCCGCATGAAAAAACCAGAGAAATTTCACCTGAAATAACATATGTAGATGGTAAGGTACCAGATACAGAGAGAGAAGGACAGTTTGGTGCGGAAGATCCCCAAGGAGGTGTAGGGAAACCATACATCCAGGTAGAAGAAGGGACAGTTAGTCAGCAGGAAGATTGTGTGGAAGAGATACGAAGAAGGACAGAAGTAGATAAGGAAAAGGAAGTGGTGGAAAGAAAGACTATTGAAAGTAAGAGTCAAGTTGGAACTGAATCTGAGGACAGTGACGAAGAAGTACCAGAAGGTCGAGACCTGAGGAAAAGAGCATGGAGAACTGAGAGAAGTGAAAAGGGAAATAAGTTAAAAAGGCCAGCAAAGGATGAAGTTTGGCCAAACAAGATAAAGAGATTGAGATACAGATTGAAACGAGTAAAATCATCCAGAGCTGAACGAGTGAATGAGGTGTCTAGCCAAGAGAAATCAAGAGACATTGAACAGACACCATTAGAGGAAAGTAAACGGACGAGAAAGCCTAACCAGAAGTATAAATCACCAGAATGGTCGTATGTGGTACTTCCTGAGTACAAGAGGAAGCTGACAGCCAAGGAGATCCAGAGGTGACTATACCAAAAGTGGTTGAGGACGACGAAGAATCGGAAATCCTGAGAGTTATCTTGTCCGACATCGGGGAAGAGACGGATGTTCAGGAAATTCTGAATCAAGATTGTGAGAAAAGAGTGAAAGACGAACAAATGCCAAACTGAGGAGACAAAAGTGCTCCAGAAGAGAAACTTGAAAATTACTGAATAAAAGACATAACAGAAAAGAACCAAGTAGGTGCTTAGAGCCTTGGGTTTAGACAAAACTAGTTGTGAAGTAGACGAGGTTAAGTCAAAAGACACTGATCATTTTCCGAAATGGCGAACACAGAAAGTAGAAAATCTACATGTGTGTTCCTTCGAAGATGGTGCAAAATGTGTTGTTGTTGTACAGGATTACTAATACTTCTGTGGAGTGCGTTAGCTTTAATGGTTTCATTTAAAGTTACATTAGAGACAATAGAAGGTCATAGTGAGAATAAGACTGATGTAGAAAAGATTCCGAAGATGTATCCGACTAAAATAGATAGAAATTATTTACATAAAGATAGGTCCATAACTGATTTTTCTAACAATGTTTTCTCAAAATCATTGTATGCATATGTAAAAACAATGGATGTGAGAGACTGCTATGTAAGCATGCAGTTGCCTGCATCAGTGTCTGAGGGAGCGACGTACCATCACCTTCCAGTGACATATTGAATAACAAGTAGTGTATTAGCAAGTTTGTTTTACAAGACAGGGAATCTAGAACATTATTTTTCAGATGTAGATAACATATTTTCACACGTACCTGTAGTCCATAAATTGAATAAAGTAAAAGCTGGTAAAGTGTTAGGTGAATTTTTATTAGAAACTAAAGAACTAACATTAGAATCAGTATTAAAAAATAATCTCACTTGTAGTCTGAAAAGAGAAGGAAAGCCTTTCTTAGATATGATAGAAGAGAGGAGAATAAAAATGCAAAAGAAGGTACCTGGGGAAAAAGAAGAAAAGACCGTTTGGGATGTTGAAAGAGAAAAACATGTTAAAGGAGAAACTAGTCCAGCAATGGCTTTAGATTGGCCTCAGAAAGGGAAATTGGGTATTAAAAGAAATCAAACTGTGTATGATAACTATTTCATAGGTGCAAGTGATTGCCATGATACTTATAGAATCATGGGTGGATGGGGATTTAAAGGAGGAAATGATCCGGTATTCCCTGGATTATATTTTATCTGCGGGAACAAAGCTTATTATCGATTACCGGACCATTGGTATGGCACATGTTACCTAGGCCTGGTTTTCCCAAAGATATTTAATGTGGGAAGAGTAAAAGATGGTGCACATGAGATAGGTAGACAACTAACACGTAGGAGAAGAGAATCTTGGGCAGAAATTGTAGGAGACATTTTTGAAGCGTTGATACCAGCAGTTGGAATATCTCTGAATGCACATAACATTAGAAAATTATCAACAGTAGTAGATCGCTTGTCAACAAGCACTGCTGGAGGATTTTTATTGGTAAACACAGAAATGGTTGCCTTGCAAGCAATGGTGATTCAAAATCAACTTGCCCTTGTCATAATTTTGGCAAAAAAGGGGGGAGTCTGTGGAATGCTGAAGGTCCAACATTGTTGTACTTACATAACTGATTTGCACGAGGAGATTGTTCCACTGGAGGTTGAAGGTATTTGGGTAAGATTGGATAAAAGTTTTCTACTATTAAGAACTTTCTACTAAAATTAGGTAGTACATTTATTGGTAAGATTTTAATTCCAGTAACATGTGTAATATTTCTAGTATTAATTCTGAGACTAGGATGTTTATGTAGCAAGAGAAGAAAATTACAAAAATATGTAAAAAGAGAAACTACACAAAAGAGAAAGAAAGAAAGAAAATAAAGAGAGATTGAAGAGGTAGAACTAGAAGGATGGAAAGAGAATATGTATAAGAAAACAAGAGAGGAAGAGACAGGGGAAACAATGATGTGATCTAACAAAACATAAGGAGAACTGAATTCATTTCAATTGCAAAATTTATCAAAATTTGAGGGTGTTTTGTGGTGATATTAAAAATCACCAAAGGGGGGATTGATGGAGCAGGTAAAGCAAAATTTTGTATACCTCCTCTAAATTGCATGAAAATACTAATCACTTAACCGACTAAATATAATAATATGAATTTACTGCTTGGTGTGTTATATTAATCAACCATTCGCACCTTTTGTAAACACCAATTATATGTGGGACTTATCGCTATTTGCATGGAAGAATAACACTAATAAATACATTTCGTACGCCTATTAATGGTAGTATGTGTGATAATAGGATATTGCATGATTTATGTCGCTTTTGTGATGTTTGCGTTCCCGTTTTGGATCGAAGGGTGAGTTGTATTGCTTTAAATGTTGCTAAAAGCTAGGAAAATACTAATACATAAAGGGATTAGTGAGGGTTTAAGATTAGAAACTTCATTTCTGTGTAATAATTACTCATTTGTGTTTGTTTTGCTTCAGTTGGCATTTGGGCCTACCAAAACATGGCATCCAAAATGGAGTTCGGAAGTGGCCACCGTCTCGTGAGCGCGATGTCTACTGCGCAGACGCGGATGGCTCCGTAGACCTCCAGGCAACCTCCAGTCAAGATACAGTGTTCCTGGTCAAGGATAGGAACATGGAGGACTGCCAAACTTCAGTCAGTAAACACTGGTCTAAATGAACAATGGAGACATACAAGCAAGATTTTACATTGTTGCATGAGGATGACATGCACAGAGGAAGTGAACCAGCAAAATCCATGAGAACCCAAGCAATTTGAAAAATTGGACGATATTACAAACTCTTCAAATTGACCAATCATCTGTCTCCTTAGTCCGAGAATGTTTCATGTTATCTCAAATTTTATGATAAAAAGGGTAGTAGAATAGGGAGGGGAGGCTGCCTTCTTTCTCTTGATGACCGCACACCACTATCGACCCCACTGGCGATGACAGCTGCTTGCACGATTTCTGGTCCTTTGGAGATCTTTGGGACTGTAACGTGCTGAGCAAAGAACTTTCTGGACTTTGAGCTTTGACCTGCTTTATTTGGACAATTAAACAGCTAAATTCGGTTATGCAGAGGCAATTGAATTAGAAAATCCCACAAGCAAGAATAGGTAAATATAAAATGTCATGCAATTTGTGCTGATTTATTAAAATTCTAAACTTTGATTGACCAAAATGCTAATAATAATTGCAAACAATATTTAGATAAACAAATATTTGATGAACGAAAATTACGAGTTTGTGGTTTTTCAGGGAGAAAGAGATTAGAGGATTCTGAAGCTTAAATGTGTTTTATCTGGTTCTAAATTACCATCAACCAGTCCAACTAATTGGTCCATCGACCAAGTGGTGGAGTGCCTTGATGTTAAGATTAGGATCCTATAGGAGGTAATGCAAATGTACATTCAGTAATATAACTTTTCTTCCTTATAGGTAATAAGGTGCCCCCCCCCCACATGTCCAGCGCTTAGTTATTCATCCTTCCTGTGTGCAGACTTCTGTGAGAAAACGTATGAGTGTTGGTGATATGCGCCCCACCAATGAATGCGTGTGTGAATGAGCTGGTGTGACATCGGGTCTGCGACGCAGGGAGGATAGTTGTAAATTTGCTCTCTCTTTTTTCTGGCTTTGTGCTGGATCAGTGGCAACACTTGCTATTGCCACGAGAACATTATGCATTCAATGATGCGAAGGTGAAAAGGCAAAGAACCTTGCTCAAGACAGCAATTCACAGAAACCCTATCATGAACTACACAAACACTAAGACGTATTCCCAGCAAAAGAGAATTATCTTGTATTCTGATGTCTACCTGAGAACTTTAACACTGCCTGAGTGTCTAAGATTGGGAAAGCACCAGAGAAGTAGTACATGTTTTAATATAGATTGTCTTGTCTCTTTATGTTTGCAGAACATTTCTTCAGCACCTCCTTGAGTATCTGCATGACCAACAACTGCCACTCATGTGTGCTTCCATATCAAGGTATGTGTTAAGTGGGGCACCCTGAGGAACCATGGCCCAAGAAAGCAATAGCACTGGATTAAGGTTGTCTCTCTTGTTTACGATTTGTTGAGACCCTGAACAGTTCGACAAACTATAAGGTATCAGAATCAGGTTGTGAAAGCCTTAAGGGTCATAGACTTGGTCAGAACATTCCCCATCCCCCTTCACCTGTTTAGCTCAGTTCGGGTGAATCTATGTTTTAGAGACTCAACATACTTTTCATGTGTGAGGCATTAACTTGTGGGCTGTTGGTCCACTTTGCTTAAAATTTGGCTTAAGGCAGTTGCTCCAGATGATGTTGAAGGCCATATTTTCACTCCAGCATAAACCGTTATTTGAACAAAAATTCCTGTTTCTGCCTGAATAAGGATTATAACTTCGGCAGTAAAAGTGCACTCTCTAGATGTTTTGACCACTTGACTTTGGCAATTAAAATCTAATGCAGTGTCCCAGATGTTTACAAGGGATGGGTGGTGGAACACTCATCAAAGCCCAAATCTGATATATATATATATACATATATATATATATCATTTTAGATGTCATCAGTGATGTCACTGACCATGTCATGAATGATGTAATATGTGACGTCATCAGCAGTGCATTGTGGGGGCGCGAGTTGTAGTTAGCTGAACTAACTATTCCGGCCGAATTTCTCTATAACGTCCTTGAAACCTGTGGTTTTTCAGTGAATTTCTAAGGTTTTTTTAAATGCTAATTTCTAACTAAAACATGCCTGAAACTATGGTTTTTTCAGTGAATTTCAAAGTTTTTTTTAACTGATAATTTCTAACTATAATGTCCATGAAACCTATGTTTTTTTCAGTGAATTTCGAAGGTTTCTTAAATGTTAATTTCTAACTATTCCTACAGAAATAGGACATGTGCAGAAAGAGGAATAAAAGTGCAGAAAGAAGCAAGAGAAATACAGAAAGAGGCAACAGAAGTACAGAAAGACAAAGAAAGTAGCAGAAAGAAGCAAGAGATATGCAGAAAGAACCAACAGAGGAGCAGAAAGAGGCCTTGTTGCAAAGTCATCCTGTGCCCCCAACTTTTTGCTGACTGGTACTGTGGTAACTGACTCTGACTAATCAGGTCCAGAGCCAGTGCTATGCTGAAAGACACTTAGAATACAGTGAAAATACCTATATACACTAGGGTACACTATGGGTTGGGGTACCCCTGTGATTGGCATGAACTCCCCTTAAGGCCCTAGTACATAATAGGGCAGGGGGATTAAAACTACCTCTAGGTCAGAGGTGCAGAAAGAGGCAAGAGAAGTACAGAAAAAACAACAGAGGTGCCGAAAGAGGCATGAGAGGTACAGAAAGAAGCAAGTGAAGTGCAAAAAGAGGCAACAGAGTTGCAGAAAGACACAAGAGAGGTGCAGAAACAAGCAAGAGAAGTGCAGAAAGAGGTAAGAGAATTGCTGAAAGAAGCAACAGGGGTGTAGAAAGAAGCAAGGGAAGTGCAGAAAAAACCAACAGAGGTGCAAAAAGAGGCAAGAGGGGTACAGAAAGAGTAGAGGGAAGTGCAGAAAGAAGCAAAAGAGGTGCACAAAGAGGCAAGAGGGGTGCAGAAAGAGGCAAGAGCAGTGCAGAAAGAACCAAGAGATGTGCAGAATGAGGCAAGAGACGAGCAGAAAGAGGCAAGAGATGTGCAGAAAAAGGAAAAAGGGTGTAGAATAAGCAAGAGAGGTGCAGAAAGAGTCAAGAGAAGTGCAGAAGAAAGCAAAAGAGGTTCAGAAAGAGACGACGGGGTGCAGAAAGAGACAACAGGGGTGCAGAAAGAAGCAATACAAGTGCAGAAAAAAGCAACAGAGGTGCAGAAAGTCAAGAGGGGTGCAGAAAGAGGAGAGAGAAATGCAGAAAGAAGCAAAAGAGGTGCAGGAAGAGGCAAGAGGGGTTCAGAAAGAGGAAAGAGCAGTGCAGAAAGAACCAAGATATGTGCAGAATGAGGCAATAGATGAGCCGAAAGAGGCAAGAGATGTGCAGAAAAAGGAAGAAGGGTGCAGAAAGAAACAAGAGAAGTACAGAAAGAGGCAAGTGACGTGCAGAAGAAGGCAAGAGAACTGCAGAAAGAGGCAAGAGAGTTACAGAAACAGGTAAAAGGGGTGCAGAAAGAGGGAACAGGTGTGCAGACAGAGGCAAGAGAGGTGCAGAAATAGGGAAGAGGGATACAGAAAGAGGCAAGAGGGATGCAGAAATTTGCAACAGAGGTGCAATAAGAAGCAAGAGCAGTGCAGAAAGAACCAACAGAGGTGCAGAAAGAGGCAAGAGGACTGCAGAGAAAGGCAAGAGAGGTGCAGAAAGAGGAAAGAGCAGTGCAGAAAGAACCAAGATATGTGCAGAATGAGGCAATAGATGAGCCGAAAGAGGCAAGAGATGTGCAGAAAAAGGAAGAAGGGTGCAGAAAGAAACAAGAGAAGTACAGAAAGAGGCAAGTGAGGTGCAGAAGAAGGCAAGAGAACTGCAGAAAGAGGCAAGAGTGTTACATAAACAGGTAAAAGGGGTGCAGAAAGAGGGAACAGGTGTGCAGAAAGAGGCAAGAGATGTGCAGAAAAAAGAAAAAGGGTGTAGAAGAAGCAAGAGAGGTGCAGAAAGAGTCAAGAGAAGTACAGAAGAAAGCAAAAGAGGTTCAGAAAGAGGGAACACAAGTGGAGAAAGAGACGACGGGGTGCAGAAAGAGACAACAGGGGTGCAGAAAGAAGCAATACAAGTGCAGAAAAAAGCAACAGAGGTGCAGAAAGTCAAGAGTGGTGCAGAAAGAGGAGAGAGAAATGCAGAAAGAAGCAAAAGAGGTGTACGAAGAGGCAAGAGGGGTTCAGAAAGAGGAAAGAGCAGTGCAGAAAGAACCAAGGGGCATATCAACAAGGGCTTTATCTCTGCTTTTTTGGCTTTAAAAGCCAAAAATGCAGAGATAAAACTAGCACCCTATCAACAACAAGGTGCTAACATGCAAATTTGCATGTTAGCACCTCTTTACTCTACGCTTCCCCTTGCATCTCTAATGAGATGCAAAGGGGGCGTTCCAGAGTAAAATAATAGGAGAAATGTCGCTAAGAGACATTTCTCCTATTATCAAGAATATCGCTAACCCTGTTAGAGACAAAAAAAGCAGCGCTAACCACGGTTAACGCTGCTTTTTTACATCTGGTATTTTTCTGACTTAGCCATGATATCCTATGGAAAGTGGATATCATGGCTAAGTTTGTCTGTCCCTATCAACAAGCTAACGTGAGATTATCACTGGGTTTCCAGCGATAATCTCACGTTAGCCACTTAGCGTGAGGATTTTTATCGCTATTGAGATAAGCGTTGCTAATAGCACGCTATCTCAGCGATAAAAATCAACGCTAGCCGGCGATAATTATCCTAGCGCTAAGTGCGCTTTGCGATAATTATCGCCGGTTGTTGTTGATATGCCCCCAAGATATGTGCAGAATGAGGCAATAGATGAGCCGAAAGAGGCAAGAGATGTGCAGAAAAAGGAAGAAGGGTGCAGAAAGAAACAAGAGAAGTACAGAAAGAGGCAAGTGAGGTGCAGAAGAAGGCAAGAGAACTGCAGAAAGAGGTAAGAGAGTTACAGAAACAGGTAAAAGGGGTGCAGAAAGAGGGAACAGGTGTGCAGACAGAGGCAAGAGAGGTGCAGAAATAGGGAAGAGGGATACAGAAAGAGGCAAGAGGGATGCAGAAATTTGCAACAGAGGTGCAATAAGAAGCAAGAGCAGTGCAGAAAGAACCAACAGAGGTGCAGAAAGAGGCAAGAGAACTGCAGAGAAAGGCAAGAGAGGTGCAGAAAGAGTCAAGAGAGGTGCACAAAGAGGCAAAAGGGGTACAGAAAGAGGCAAGACGGATGTAGAAAGAAGCAACAGAGGTGCTTAAAGAGGCAATAGGTGTACAGAAAAAGGCAAGAGAGGTGCCGAAAGATGCAAGAGAGGTACACAAACAGACAAGAAAGGTGCAGAAAGAGGGAACAGAGGTTCCAAAAGAGGTAAGAGGAATACAGAAATTTGCCCGAGAGGTGCAGAAAGAAGCAAGAGCAGTGCAGAAAGAAGCAAGAAAAGTGCAGAAAGAAGGGAGGTGGAGAAATAGGGAAGGGGGTGCAGAAAGAGGCTACTTAATGAAGAGCACTGCGGAGAGCGTGAGCTAGACCGCTAACCTTCGGCCAGAGATCAGCTCCTTCCCCACAGCTCCCACGTGCTGTCCTCTGCCAGCGGTCCGCCCAGACAGGGTTAGAGTCTGCACCTTGCTGGTGCCGGTACTGTTTTCTTCCTGTTTTTATTTTATTGATTGTGTCACTGTATTTTGCCTGTCTGGTCAATATTTTGTCTTGGTTCTGTCCTGTTGGTATCTTTTTTGGCCCCCTCTGACTTCTCTCTCTGTCCCCTCCTCCTTTTGCCCTCGGCTTTCCCGCCCCGCCGCGCCCGCCTCCCAACTGCTCCTCCTCCCTCCCCGCACCTACTTAATGGATACCGTTGCGTAGAGCGTGAGCTAGACCCCTGACCCTCGGCCAGGGATCAGCTCCTTCCCCGCAGCTCCTCCGTGCTGTCCTCTGCCTGAGGTCTGCCCAGGCAGGGTTCGAGTCTGCACCTTGCTGGTGCCGGTACTGCTTTCTTCCTGTTTTTATTTTATTGATTGTGTTACTGTATTTTGCCTGTCTGGTCTAAATTTAGTCTTGGTTCTGTCCTGTTGGTATCTTTTTTGGCCTCCGCTGACTCCTCTCTCTGTCCCCTTGTCCTTTTGCCCTCGGCTTTCTCGCCAACGCCGCGCCCGCCTCCCAGCTGCTCCTCCTCCCTCCCCTACTTAATGGAGACTGCTGCGTGACGTACGCAGCGGGCACGCCGCTGGCATGCCTAAGGCAAGCCCGTCTGCGCCTGGACCACGCCCAGCGCCAGACCTCCTGGCCCTCGCGAATGCCACGACACCTGATGCTGATAAAACGCCAACTCCCTCCACGCACTCAACGACGGCCGAATCTCCACCTGCTTCCAGGCCGCCCCGAAGCTCACCAACAGACCCTTCACCTGTCGAAACTGCAGCTACACCAGCCAGCGCACTCCAGTGCGTCCTGCCCATCCCAACAAACCAGGCCACACCAATCTCAGATGCATACTTCTCAACACCCGGCCAGTCCACAAGCATGCCGTCGAACTCTGGCACCTTCTCGATTCTACCTTCCCGGACGTCGCCTTCCTGACGGAGACCTGGATGAATGCCTCCTCGGCACCCGACATAGCCATAGCCGTCCCGCACGGCTACAAGATCGCCCGCAGGGACCGAAACAACAACAGACCGGAAGGAGGAATCGCCATCGTCCACAGGAACACCATCAGAATCTCGACCAATGCTGAAGACTCCCTCAGCACAGCCGAACACCTACACTTCCAGATCCACGTCGATCACAACACCACCCTCAGAGGAACCCTTGTCTACAGACCCCCGGGCCCCCAACCACAGTTAAGCGACTCCATCGCCGACCTAATGAGCACGCACGCCCTCGCCTCCACAGACTTCATTCTCCTCGGAGACCTGAACTTCCACCTCGAGAACGGCAAGGACAACAACTCCATCCTCGCCAACCTCGGACTCAAACAGCTCGTCACAACTTCCACTCCACCGGACACACGCTCAACCCCATCTTCTCCCCCAGCAATCACGTCACCTTCAGCCACACCACCGAACTCCACTAGACCGACCACCACTGCATTCACTTCTCCTTCGAGAAACACACCGCTCACAGCCAACCGCAACGAATCCCAAACCGCAGCTGGAACAAAGTCACCGAAGACCAGCTCCTCACCACCCTCGCCTGAGACCCTCATCCGAGCCCTCGGACACCAACGCAGGTGCCCACAACTTCAGACAATGGATCAACAACTGCGCCAACACCCTCACCTCATTCAGGATGACCTCGAACAGGCGCACCGACACAAGAGCCATCTGGTTAAAAGCCGACCTCCAGACTTCCAAGCAAACCTGCCGAAGACTCGAGAAGCAGTGGCGCCAAGACCAGACACCAGACAACCAAGCGGCCCTCAAGGACGCCAGACGCAAGCACCACCAACTCATCCGATCCACCAAAAAGACCTTTTTCAAGGAACGCATCGACAACAATGCACACAACAGCAAAGAGCTCTTCAGCATCGTGAAATAACTCGCCTCCCCCAACTCCAGCTCCAACGACATCCCACCATCACAAGAACTCTGCAACTCCCTGGCCACCATCTTCCACCGCAAGATCGCTGACATCCACAACAGCTTCGACACCCAGACTCCGTCGAAGTCGCTGGCACCCCCGCCTTAACGCACTCCAAACACTCCAACCTCCTGCTCTCCTGGAACAACGTCAACGACGAAGACACCATCAAAACCAGGAACACCATCCACTCCGGCTCACCCTCTGACCCCTGCCCACACCACATCTTCAACAAGGCAAGCTCCATCATCGCACCCCATCTCCGAAAGATCGTCAACACCTCCTTCGAAACCGCCACCTTCCCAGAGAGCTGGAAACACGGCGAAATCAACTTCCTACTCCAAAAGCCCAGAGCAGACCCAAAGGACCTCAAGAACTTTCAACCCATCTCCCTGCTCCCGTTCCCGGCGAAAGTCATTGAGAAGACCGCAAACCAACAACTGACCCACTTCCTGGAGGAGAACAACATCCTGGACTCCTCCCAATCCGGCTTTTGCAGCAACCACAGCACCGAAACCGCTCTCATCACCGCCACTGACGACATCAGGACCCTGCTGGACAACGGCGAAACAGCAGCCCTCATCCTCCTAGACCTCTCGGCCGCCTTCGACACCATCTGCCACCACACCCTGCACACACGCCTCCATGATGCAGGGACCCGGGACAAAACCCTGAACTGGATCACCTCCTTCCTCACCAGCAGAACCCAGAAAGTCTGCCTCCCCCTTCCAATCCGAAGCTTCCACAATCACCTGCGGCGTACCCCAAGGATCATCCCTCAGCCCGACCCTTTTCAACATCTACATGGCACCGCTCGCCGACATCGTCTGAGCGCTCCACCTCAACATCATCTCATACGCCGACGACACCCATCTGACCTTCTCCCTCACCAAGTACCCAGCCTCCACCAAATCCAACCTACACGAGGGAATTAAGGCCGTCGCAGAGTGGAAAAAGACCAGCCATCTGAAACTGAACTCTGACAAAATGGAGGTCCTCATCCTCGGCTCCAACCCCTGCGCGTGTAACAACTCCTGGTGGCCGACCATGCTGGGAGCTGCCGCGACATCCACCAACCACGCTTGTAACCTAGGGTTCATCCTGGACTCAACGCTCTCTATGACCCAGCAAGTCAACGCTGTTTCCTCCTCCTGCTTCAACACCCTCCGCATGCTCCGTAAAATCTACAGATGGATCCCCACTGAAACCAGAAAGACGACCACCCAAGCCCTCGTCAGCAGCAGACTGGACTACGGCAACGCCCTCTACGCAGGAACCACGCCAAACTCCAGAAACAACTCCAATGAATACAGAACGCCTCCGCACGCCTCATCCTCGGACTCCCTTGCTACAGCCACATCACCGCCCACCTGAGAGACCTGTGCTAGCTCCCGTTCAACAAGAGGATCACCTTCAAACTCCTCACCCACGCTCACAATGCTCTCCACAACGCCGGACAAGCCTACCTCAACAAATGACCCCTTCCATGCCCCAAACCGCCAGCTTCGCTCCACTGACCTCGCCCTCGACACCGCCCCACACATCCGCCGAACGACCACCGGCGGCAAATCATTCTCCCACCTCGCCGCCAAGACATGGAACACCCTCCCCATCCACCTGCGGCAGACCCAGGACCTGCTGACCTTCAGGAGGCTCCTCAAAACCTGGCTGTTCGATCAGTAGCTGCGTCTTTCCCTCCCCCTCCAGCGCCTTGAGACCCTCACGGGTGAGTAGCGCGCTTTACAAATGTCTGATTGATTGATGCAGAAATTTGCAAAAGAGGTGCAGAAAGAAACAAGAGAACTGCAAAAAGAGGCAAAGGATCAAAGTTAATCAAGCCCTAGCTTCCAGTACCCCGGTCCTAGTTGGAGTCCCCCAAGGCTCGACACTCTCGCCCACTCTCTTCAATCTATTTATGGAGCCTCTTGCAGTCATTCTGAACAGAGCCAACATTCAATACCACATGTATGCGGATGACAAGCAATTGTACCTGAAGATCTCATCACAGGAGGACACAAAAACTTTAAATGCTGCACATGCACAAACTCAACAATGGCTAGCCCAAAACCATCTCTTACTAAATACCATCAAAACGGAATTTCTTTTGATCACCCCACCTAATCACTCAGCTCCTACCCTAGACTGGATTAAACAACTAACTGCTCTGAACTGCACACCTCATGTTGTAGACTCTGCCAAATCTTTAGGTGTCACATTGGATAAACATCTAAATATGCAAGCACATATCAGCGCTACTACTAGGGGAGCCAATGTCCAACTCAAAACACTGAAGAAAATCAAACCATTCCTCCCCCCAAAAACCTCAGGCCAGCGGTACAATCCCTGATTATCCCTAGATTGGAATATGGATTGGTGACTCTAGCAGGACTTCCCAAAGCCAGCTTAGCCCCACTCAGAGCTACCTTGGATGCTTCAGCCAGGCTTTTAATGGGATCTAGGAAATGTGATCACATTTCACCCGACCTGCTGCAGCTAAACTGGTTATCTATTGAAGCCAGAATCCGACTCAATATTGCTTGTCTGAGTCATAAAGCCATACACCACAATACCCCATACTACCTAACAAATAAACTTGAGCTATCGGGCTCTAGCAGGACCCTCAGAAGTACATCCACCCTACTCTTGAAACCGCCAAGATTCAAAAAGAAAAGATCGTACAACCGTGCGTTCAAGGGTCTTGCTCCTAGAATCTGGAACTCCTTACCATCCGAGATCAGATCAAATCCTTCTACTACTTTCTTTAAAAAACTGGTCAAAAGACTACTAATGAACGAACTTTAATCGCACTGATCATGTTCGGGTGTTTTGTTAATAACCAAATTCTTGCTGTATTCTCACTGATGTTCTATATGTTTTTTGCCTTCTTTTTGCATTCGTTTTCTCCCAGTCCTCGATAGCTCCTTTAACTGCATCATTTGTTGATTTTTGCTTGATCCCCTTTTGTTAATATTCCTTGATGCTCATCGCACATCTTAGTTCCTTCTATTGTAATATGTTTTACTCTGAGTGCTATATGGCGCCTCTGATACACCTTACTCGTTACTCTTGAATGTTTTACCACAGTTTGTACTCTCACTTACCTCCTTTATTATGTTTTGTATAATGGCTGAAGACTACTCTGTAAAGCGCTCTGATACCCATTTGGGTCTTGTTCGCGCTCTATAAAACTTTTCAAATAAAATAAATAAATAAAGTGAGGTACAGAAAGAGGCAGGAGAGGTACAGAAAGAGAAGATAACTGCAGAAAAAGGCAAGAGAAGTGCAGAAAGAGGCAAGAGAAGTGCAGGAAGAGGCAAGTGAGGTGCAGAAAGAGGCAAGAGAGGTACAGAGAGGCATGTGAGGTACAGAAAGAGGCAAGAGAGGTACAGAAAGAAGCAACAGAAGTACAGAAAGAGCCAAGAGAAGTGCAGAAAGAGGCAAAAGAAGTGCAGAAAGGGGCATGTGAGGTGCAGAAAGAGGCAAGAGAGGTACAGAAAGAGCCAAGTAAGGTGCACAAATAGGCAAGTTAAGTGCAGAAAGAGGCAAGAGAAGTGCATAAAGAGGCAATAGAAGTGCGGAAAGAGGAAAGAGAACTGCAGAAAGAGGGAAGAGAACCCCAAAAAGAGGGAAGAGAAGTGTATAGAAAGAGGCAAGAGATTTGCAGAAAGAAGCAAGATAAGTGCAGAAAGAGGAAATGGAAGTACAGAAAGAGCCAAGAGAAGTGCAGAAAGAAGCAAGAGATGTGCAGAAAGAGGAAAGAGAAGTGCAGAAAGAGGCAAATAAAGTGCAGAAAGAGGCAAGTGAGATGCATAAAGAAGAAAGAGAAGTGTGGAAAGAAGCAATAGAAGTGCAGAAAGAGGAAATGGAAGTACAGAAAGAGCCAAGAGAAGTGCAGAAAGAAGCAACAGATGTGCAGAAAGAGGAAAGAGAAGTGCAGAAAGAGGCAAATAAAGTGCAGAAAGAGGCAAGTGAGATGCAGAAAGAAGAAAGAGAAGTGCGGAAAGAAGCAATAGAAGTGCACAAAGAGGCAAAAGAAGTGAAGAAAGAGGCAAGTGAGGTGCAGAAAGAGGCATGAGAGGTACAGAAAGAGGCAAACAAGGTGCAGAAATAGGCAAGAGGTGCAGAACGAAGCAAGAGAAGTGAAAAAAGAGGCAAACGATGTGCAGGAAGAAGGAAGAGAAGTGCAGAAAGAGGCAAGAGAAGTGCAGAAAGAGGTAAGAGAGGTACAGAAAGACGAGAGTGAGGTGCAGAAAAGAGAAAGAAGTGCAGAAAGAGACAAGAGAGGTGCAGAAAGAAGAGAGTGAGGTGCAGAAAGAGGCAAAAAAGTTACAGGAAGTGCAGGAAGATCCAAAAGAAGTGCAGAGAGAGGCAAGTGAGGTGCAGATAGAGGCAACAGAATTGCAGAAAGAGGCACGTGAGGTGCAGAAAGAGGCATGAAAAGTACAGAAAGAGACAAGAGAAGTGCAGAAAAAACAAGAGAAGCACAGAAAGAAATGTGCAGAAAGAGGCAAGAGAAGTGGAGAAAGAGGCAACAGAAGTGCAAAGAGATGCAAGTGAGGTGCAGAAAGGGGCAAGAGAGGTAGAGAAAGATGCAAGTAAGGTACAGAAAAAGGCAAGAGGGGTGCAGACAGAAGCAAGAGAAGTGCAAAAAGAGGCAAAAGAAGGAAGAGAAGTGCAGCAAGAGGCAGTTGAAGTGCAGAAACAGGCAAGAGATGTGCACAAAAAGGCAAGAGAAGCCCGAAAGAAGGAACAGAAGTGCAGAAAGAGGAAATAGAAGTGAAGAGACAAGAGAAGTGCAGAAAGAAGCAAGATAAGTGTAGAAAGACACAAGAAAAGTGAGAAAGAGGCAAGAGAAGTGCAGAAATAAGCAAGAGACACGCAGAAAGAATCAAGAGAATTGCAGAAAGAGGGAAGAGAAGTGTAGAAAGAGGCAAGTGAGGTACGGAAAGATGCAATGTGATAAAAATGCTCTATTCCCCAAATTTCTGTATTTTTTTAGGACAATCTGCTAAGAGTTTACGCCACAACTGTTCAAAGTCATAGATAACATGTTCTCTTGATTTATATTGTGGAGAGGTGTGGCTCACTAGTTAGAGGCGGCAGACCCGTAAGCAGAGAATCAGCCAGGGACCAGGGTTCAATTCCCGACGCGGCAGGGTCGTGGACTAGGGTCGAAACGGACTTGATAATTCTCGCCTCGGTACCTACTCTAACCAGGAACACACTCGGCAACTCTGGGCATTAAGCTTGCCTCATCTCTACAACGGCCCCCCACAGATGCCGGGGATGCCTGGTTTCACCTTGGAGATACCCAGAAAGGGACCATCTCACAGGGATAGCCAGGACGGGTTCCCCAGCGGTCTACAGCGCCGGGACGCCCTGTTGCTGGGGCAGCTGTGCGCTTTACAAGTCTAAAACATTTACATATGGGGATGTAGAAGACCTCGTAGGGCACTTAGATACATCTCTCTCCTGAAAGAAAGAGGTGGCCTCGCCCTGCTAATCTTAAAGTGTATTGGTGGGCTACGATCCTGAAATATTGTAATGTGTTATTGACTCCAAATGGGAATAATAGGTCAAATAGGGATATGCCAACACCACAAGAATGGTGGGCAATGAAGCTAGTGGGTATCTATGGTGACATACATATAACTGCTACTTTAAAAGAGTACGCTTCAAAACCCTGGTAGGCATACATATAGCCTGGAATAATGTGCGCAAACTCCTGGGAACTGGAAGGTTTTCTTACTACACCATTCTATCCAAAAATAATAATCTCCCGGAGATATTTAATGACGCGTGTATGAATAAATGGCTAAATGCAGGGATCACTCAATTTGGCTGCTTCTACTCTTCGACAGGGCTTAAATCATTCGAAGATCTAAGAAATGAGTATACGCTAGATCATAGAGATTTCTTTAAATTCCTCCAAGTCAGAGATTTTCTAACAAAGAAAGGGGGCGGGCGATCTAAATTTCAGAGAATTCAGACCATTGAAATAATAAATAAAAATAAAGCAGCAAAGATCGGCGAAATCTACGATAGCTTGGTCACCACACTCCCTGATGACAAATACCTATACATTTACATGTCTGAGATCTTATGAACTATCTCAATCTACATTAATGTTTGCTAGACTACAAGCCCAATACTATAAAACGTTTTTTCAACTATATTACACACCAAATAGGATAGCCAAATGGGGATCTGGTAAAGGTACAGAATGCCCGCGGTGTGCTTTGTACGAGGCTGACATTGTACATATATTTGCAACATGCGATGCATTACAAGTTCTGATTAGGGACATCTTTGGCTTTTTATCTGAAATTTTTAAGGTAAGAATTGAAATCACAACGGGAGAAATAATGTTAGGTATAGATGGAAATATTCGACCAAATAATATGCAAGGGTTGATATTTATATCTATGGCAGTACTTAGAATATGTCTGGCCTCGGCATGGCTGGATCCAAACCCACCTGTATTCCAACAATATCGGGCGCAACTACTGGCTTCTTACAGCCTAGAGATAGCTATCTATAGAAGGAAGGGGCGGAACAAAAGGAAAAAGGGGCTGAAAATCTGGGATCCCGTGTGGCAGTGGATGCAAAGCCTAGAGCCGCGAGACTAGAGCCTAATTGTACAACTATAAAATGTAATAGGAAAGGCTTTGACTATACTATGACGAAATGTCTTGCGTAAAGCGAACCTTTGATGTGCGATAACATACCTATTTGATTTTCAAAGTATAATGTAATGCTCATGATATTATAAATATACCTGATTTCATGTAAATATTGAGGAAGACAATACCTGGGGGGGGGAGAAGGGAGGGAAAGTATGCATATGAAAAATGCAACAATAAAGATTATTTAAAAAAATAAAGAAATGTGCAGAAAGAGGCAAGAGAAGTGCAGCAAGAGGCAACAGAAGTGCAGAAACAGGCAAGAGATGTGCACAAAAAGGCAAGAGAAGCCCGATCGAAGGAACAGAAGTGCAGAAAGAGGAAATAGAAGTACAGAAAGAGCCAAGAGAAGTGCAGAAAGAAGCAAGAGAAGCGCAGAAAGAAGCAAGAGAAGTACAGAAAGAGGGAAGTGAGGTGCGGAAAGAGGTAAGAGAGGTACAGAAAGAGGCAAGCAATGTGCAGAAAGAGGCAAGAGAGGTGCACAAAGAGGCAAGAGAAGTGCAGAAAGAGGCACGTGAGATGCAGAAAGAAGCATGAGAGGTACAGACAGAGGAAAGTGAGGTGCAGAAAGAGGCAAGAGAAGCGCAGAAAGAAGCAAGAGTGATTTGCGCACCATTAGTACCAATTTAACACCCACATTTAGCAATAAGCCTTGAGGGGTTTCTCACATAGCTACGATTGCCTAGTGACAGCATTGCTCTTTGCACATTTCACAGCTGCTCGCCATTTTTAACAATTTTTAACTATTGATGTGATTTATTGCTCTTTTAAAACAACTGTGTGTGGGGAACTGATTACCGATTTTCTCTGGGGGGCTGTACTCACTTCCTGCATCGCCGGTCAGCCATTGAGAGAAGCCATTTTCTCGCAGTGCTCTCTCTAGTTGTTTTTGGCTGCCGGCTTATAAATATGCACGCTGCGCGGTCGCGCCACTGGCGCGCCAAAGGCACGCCTAAGGCAAGCCCGTCTGCACCCGTCAGCGTCCCGGAAGCGGCCAGGGCCAGTTACTCTGCCCATCGGTCTACCGACGCCCGGATTAGGGTGGCTTACTCCAGGGACGCGCTTGTAGCTCTCCGCAAGTCTACTGGTCATCTTCATCTCCAGTTTGACTTGCAGGCAGCCCAGGACAATATCTGTGATGCCTGCGGGTTTTGCATACGCCCAATACCTCTCGCACCCCCGCAAGTCCTGAGTTCTCGGCCTAAGCCTTTTAAGCCGCAATCTATCTCCGCGGCCCTAATTAATGTGCCCTCCCTAAAAAAACATTATTGCAAAGTGTCTGAACTTCTCTCTGATCGACCGGTCGACCTCTAGTTCATCACGGAAACGTGGTTGGATCAAACTTCCAACCCATTTGTATCTCTGGCCATCACCATGGGTTATAAAATCACCAGGGCTGATCACCTGGAGGGGGGGGGTGGAGGAGTGGCGATTATATTCAGAGAGAAGTGGGATCTTATTAGGGGCGAGACTCATGCTTAGGGTGACGGGGAGGCTTTGGACTTTAAGTATTAGGTTCTCTCCCCATTTTCTGTTAGTTGGTTCATTGATCTATCGCCCCCCGGGTTCTGCCCGTTTTTTCCTGCAGTCTTGGGGTGATGCGTTGACCACCAGGGCTCTTGGATTTTCACAGTATCTTCTTTTAGGGGATTTGAATATCCACCTTGATCAGGCAGAGACGAAAGATGCCCTTGCACTTGGGGATATCCTTCAGCTCGCCCAATTGTCGCAATGGGTTATTCACCTGACTCATCAGGGCGGTCACATTCTTGACCCTATATGCTCTAATTTTAGTATTTCGGCCGAGGATCCTTTGCCAGTTTCATGGTCAGATCATTTTCTTACCTTCTTCTCCTGGAAGCTAACCTCGTCCTGTGCAACGGGCTCTAACTCTCGGAAACCAGCTTTCAAAAAAGTTCATCCTTCTAATTTGGCGGTGTTTCTGGCGGCATCAAGACCTGCCCTCACTCCTGACCTTGAGGGGAGTCTTGTGGGCTTCTCGAATTGGTTAGCCAACTTGGCGAGGCCCAGGTTCCATGTGAGTGGAAACAGGCTAAAATTCTTCCCCTTTTGAAGAAGCCTACTCTCGACCCTTTGATTCCAGGGAACTATCGTCCTATTTCCCTCCTTCCTAGCCTAGCCAAAGTCTGTGAGAAGGTAGTCACCAGACAAGTTACAGAGTTTGTTGATAAGTCCGACGCTTTGCATCCGGCGCAGTCTGGGTTTCGTGCTTCATACAGCATGGAGACAGCACTGGTTGAGATCTCTGAAGCCATCCGTGATTGTTTAGATGCCGGCGGTAGAGCAGCTTTGGTTATGCTCGATCTGTCGGCTGCGTTCGACACGGTCCCGCACTCCATGCTGCTCACCCGTCTCACGGAGATTGGCATCTCGGGTGGGGCCTTGGGATGGTTGAGGTCCTTCCTGGAAGGGCGAGTGCCACAAGCTTGGCTGCCACCGGCTGCCTCTACTCCGCTGGCGGTCACCATGGGTGTCCCTCAGGGGTCTTCCCTTAGCCCCTTCTTTTTAATATCTATGTCATTCCTTTGTTGTTTTTGGCTGAGGAGTTGGGGGCTAAGGTGAGAACATATGCTGATGACACCCAGCTCCTTTTTACATGGGGTAAGGATGAGGACTCAGTATTGCCTGTACAGAAGTGTTTGTCTTCCGTCTTTGGGCGGCTTGCTAGGGCACAACTCAAGTGTAACAAAGACAAATCCAAGATCCTTCTCTACAGCAAATTTTCCCCGGATTTTAGAAATACAATCTGGCCTTCTGGGTTTCCCTTTCCTTCCTCTAATGGGAAATCCGCTAAATATTTAGGAGTGTGGTTTGAGGACAACCTCTCGTTCTCTGTTCAACTGAAAAAGATTTCAGGTAGCTGTTTTGGCCTCCTTAAAACACTCAGGAGTTTTCTTCCCCTCCTTCCTCGGTCTGAAAAAGAGACGGTCATTCGGGCACTAGTCCTATCTCGGTTGGATTATGCTAATGCCCTGTATATCGGCATCCCTGGTTACTCTATGAATAGACTTCAGGTGATCCAGAACGCGGTCGCTAGGCTGCTTTTGGGAATCGCTAGGAGGAGTAGTGTGCGTTTTCATCTTCGCTCCCTTCATTGGCTGCTTGTGGCGGAGAGGGTCAAATTTAAATCGCTTGTGATCGCTCACTGTGCTCTGTACAATCTTGGGCCCATTTATTTACAGAAACGGTTCTCTTTCTATGTCCCACCTAGACAATTGCGATCTTCTGCCCTTTTGTTGGTGAGGGTGCCTCGCTTCTCCCGTCACAAAATGGGGGCTGCTCTCTTGTTGTCAAGGCTTCTCAGGCTTGGAATGCCCTCCCTTTTTTTCTGCGCAATACTCAGGACCCGCTTGCTGGCTTCTAGTCAGAAATTCCTCTTTGCTCCGCACTGGGACACTCTTCGGAGTCGCTATTGCGCGCTATAAAAGGATTTAACATAACAACATAACATAAGTAACAGTTGACCATTCCAGCTTTGCAAAGGATCTTCCACCATTCTGTAACACTTGTTGCTGTATATTTGGTAATGCTTGAGCTCTTTGAGCTAGAAACAAGATTCTTTTGTTCAAGTCAGTAAATTACACAGCAGATGATGGATTATGCGGCAAATGCGGAAAATGGATAATAATGTGAAAATCAGTGCAGCCAAACAGTTACATAATTCCAGTGGCCTTGCTCATACCTCTGACTAGGTCCGGAAGTGCAGACAACGAATAAGGAGAAATACCTGCCAAAATGATTGGAGAAAGGCCCTATAAAGGGTCCTACTATAAATAACCACACACCGTGGCAGATCAAGACAGTAATCAACAAGAATTCAACAAAATTAAAACAAATATAAATAAATATATAATTCAGCAACAGAGTAATTTAATCACAATAATCAGTCAAATTTATTGTATTTTTAACACCATTTTGTAATATATACATACATTTGTTGCAAAGCAGCATTCCATAATACCCTTAGATAAATATCTAAGGTAACAGGAAATACAGGACAAATAGTAAGTAGGATATCGTGCCTGGTAAAAGCGATCAGCGATATGAGCTTGGTATCAATATCCAGAAACGGGGTTTTTTAGCAAACTTGCGTGCCACGATGCATTTATTCTGCAGTTAGTTACGGGAACATCATCTTCAAAATGCTCGCATTTTGAGGATTGCAAAAAATCTAGGTCTATAATTGCGCCCATTTCTGGATGTTGATACCAAGCTCCTATCGCTGAACGCTTTTACCAGGCACGATATCCTACTTACTATTTGTCCTGTATTCTGGAACCCCCAGATCCCTTACCTCGGATCAGGACTATATTGGACCTTGATAGATTTCCTGTTACCTTAGATATTTATCTAAGGGTATTCACCCCTCCTGGAGTTTATCCTACTTCTCTGGGGGGAATTTTTTTTTCTCCATTTCTCCTAAAGAGTCTGACCTTCAGGTGTGCCTGTCCCACACCACTTGTCCATCCTCGCCCTGATGAAGGTGTAGCCCCGGCGGGGACTTGACACCGAAACGGGCGTTGGCGTTTTTAAGGCTTTTGGGTAGTCGGAATCCCACTACCCATACACTGTGGATGTATATTGTCATCTTGCCACTCAACCATTATGTGGCAGATATATTATCTCAATGCTCTATGAATTTTATGAATAGAATTTGTGTGTTGTTGTATACAAGATGATTTGATTAGGGAATGTGTGATAGTATGATTGTGGTTTTTGAATGAGGTGTGTGGGACAGAATTATTAAATCTATGTATATTATGGAATGCTGCTTTGCAACAAATGTATGTATATATAACTACATTTTTTTGAATTCTTGTTGATTACTGTCTTGATCTGCCACGGTGTGTGGTTATTTATAGTAGGACCCTTTATAGGGCCTTTCTCCAATCATTTTGGCAGGTATTTCTCCTTATTGGTTGTCTTTACTTCCCCTGCCATACCTGCCTTCATCATTTTTCAGGGGTCCCGCTTCTTAGTTGTTGTTAGGTCCAGAAGTGCTCCTCAGTGGTTCCTTCTTTTTATTGTCTCATTGAGTTTATAGTTTCGCTTCTATAGAGACGAGGAAGACTAAACCTGAGGTTACCACTCCACAACACAGACTACCATACCACATAATTACTCACTTTAACACATAATACCACTCTACATAATTCCTATACACTAAATACCACATACTTTCTATCCACATAATTTCACTGCACAACATACCACATAATTCCACTACACACAACCTACATTCACTCCACTCCAAAAAACAATAGTAAAATGATTTTACATTTACAACGCCAATAGCTCTAACTCTCGCAAATGCGAAACCTATTACATTGCAAATGCTTCTTTAACTACTAGTCGCGTTTGCAGAGTGGTGGAGAAAGGGGGCTGGGCCTCCGACCAGCGCTCAGGAATTCCATTGCGAAGGACTTACAGGAGGTACCAGGAGGGCTTCTTGGCCCCTAAAGTCCCTCAGGAGTAAATTGGACTTATACCCCAACCCATAGTGTGCCAGGAGGTGCATTTGCAGAGTGCTGGGGAAAGGGGGCATGGCCTCCGAAGCAATACCACCGTGTGGGGCTTACTGGAGGTAATAGGAGGGGTAATTGACCCCCAAGGACAACCTTAGGGGCCAACTACCCCCCCTATTACCTCCAGTAAGTCCCATACAGCAGCAATGGTAAGTTCTCAAAGCATGCCACGCCCCCTTTGTCCACCAGTCTGCAAACGCGCTCCCTGGGGTGCTCTTAGGTGAGGATTGAAGTCCCCTTCGCTGCTGGGGGTCGTTAGGGGCTGGTTAGCCTACCTGACACCTCCAGTAAGCCCCAGATAGTGAGATTGCTGATTGCTGAGAGTAGACACAGGCCAGGCCCCCTTTCTCCACCACTCAGTAAACGCGCCTCCTGGCATTCTCTTGGTTGGGGCATGAAGTCCCCTTGCCACCTAAGGGTCCCTGGGGGCCAACTAGCCCACCAGGTACCTCCAATAAGCGCCACACAGCTGGATTGCAGAGAGGTGGTCCGAGGCCACACCCCTTTTTACACCACCATGGTAACGCGCCTCTTGGCGCACTGCTGGTGGGGTAATGAGGTCCTCTTGTGTCCTGAGGACCTCAATGCTTTTTAGACCAAGACCTACCTTTTTGCCAAATTTGGTATAGTTCCGTTCAGCAGTTCGGGCTGTAACCTGTTTCAAAATTCCTATGGAAATTAACATTGGGAAAACGCGTTTTGAGACCCCCCCTCTTTTCTTGGCCCCCGCTTGATGAATCACCCCGAAACTTTCAAGACAGGAGCTGACCGGTCCGCCACATTAGATTTGAAAATTTTGCGAGGATTCGTCAAACAGCGCCAAAGATATTGGCAAATCAAACAACGCTTTTCCTAAGGAAAATAGGTCCTAACTATAACTACTTACTGGCGATCGCCAGTAGGTAATATATGGATGTATATATGTGAATATATATATATATTATCTACTGGCGGTCCCCAGTAGATAGTTATAGTTACAACCTAGTTTCCATAGGAAATCTCAAAATTCTATTTTGAATAACTTTGGCGCCGGTTGACGAATCCTTGCGAAATTTTCAAAACTAATGGGGCGATTCGCTCAGCTCCTACCCTGAAAGTCTCGGGGTGATTCGTCAAGCGGGGCCGAGAAAAAGGGGGGTCCCAAAACGCGTTTTCCCCATGCATTTTTCCATAGGACCTTTAGTCGCAGCTACAGCCCGAACGGCTGAACAGAATTAAGGGAAATTTGGCAGAGAGGTAGCCATAAGGTCAAGGAAGTGCCTTTTGCAGGTCTGGTGTAAATCTGTTCAGTATTTCCTGAGAAAATAGCATTTAAAAGCATATCAATATCTATACACGCGCACCGTGCGCGCACTGTGCGCACACCCTGCTGTGCGCGAGCGCAATTCTGATTGGTTGTTAGATGTCGGTAAACATTCGAATCGGTCGAAACCAGGAAGTGTCGGCGGTCATTTTGTCTCTCGCAGTCTGAGGGGGTGAAAAAAAAAAAGGTGGAGAACGTGAAAAGGGGGCAGAGTGGACAGTTCCTGACCCCCTAGCCTTTTTTTTTTTTTTTTAAATCACGAGGTGCGCGCACCGCGGGCGCACGGCACGCACTGCGAACCGTGGGTGCTCTGTGCGCGAAGCGCACCGAGCGCCCACAGCGCGCGCACGGTGCGCGCACCTCGCGATTTAAAAAAAAAATAATAATTTCACGGTGCGCGCTCGGAGAAAAACCGGAAAAAAATAAAAATAATAAATACATAACTTAGCATTTAAAAAAACGTACAAATTCACTGAAAAAACCATAGGTTTCACACACGTTATAGTTACGAATTAGCATTTAAAAAACCTTGCAAATTCACTTAAAAAACCATAGGTTTCACACATGTTATAGTTAGCTGGACATTTCACTCATAAAAAAACAATGAAATACCCCCGTTATAGTTAGTGCAGGCAACTATAACTCACGCGACCGCAATCCTCTGCTGATGACGTCAGATATTACATCACTGATGACACATGTGTCTTTATGAAAAATAAATATTTGTAATATATGTATAGCTAAAGATTAATGGAAGAAGACATGGGTAAATAAGTGTCTAAATACAGTGATGTAATATCTGACGTCATCAGCAGAGGATTGCGGTTGCGTGAGTTATAGTTGCCTGCACTAACTATAACGGGGGAATTTCATTGGTTTTTTACGAGTGAAATGTCCAGCTAACTATAACATGTGTGAAACCTATGGTTTTTTAAGTGAATATATATATATATATATATATATATATATATATATATATATATATATATATATATATATATATGTATGTATATGTATATATATATATATATATATATTATCTACTGGCGGTCGCCAGTAGATAGTTATACTTAGGACCGTGTTTCCATAGGAAATCTCAAAATTCTATTTTGAATAACTTTGGCGCCGGTTGACGAATCTTCGTGAAAGTTTCAAAACTAATGGGGCGCTCCGCTCAGCTCCTACCCTGAAAGTCTCGGGGGGATTCGTCAAGCGGGGGCCGAGAAAAAAGGGGGGTCCCAAAACGCGTTTTCCCCATGCATTTTCCCATAGGACCTTTAGTCGAAGGTACAGCCCGAACGGCTGAACAGAATTACTTGAAATTTGGCAGAGAGGTAGTCCTCAGGTCAGGCATGTGCCTTTTGGATATAAGGTGTCAATCTGTTCAGTAGTTCCTGAGAAAATTGCAGTTAAAAGCACATGCACCGTGCGCGCACCGTGCGCGCACCCTAACGTGCGCGAGCGTAATTCTGATTGGTGGTTACATGTTAGTCAACATTCGAATCGGTCGAAATCTGGAAGTGTCGGCCGCCATTTTGTTTGTTTTCAGTGCGAGAGTGAAAAAGGAAGGTGGCGAACGTGAAAAGGGGGCAGGGTAGAGAGTTCCTGACCCCCTAGCCTTTGTCAGGGGGTCCCTGAAGGTCCCCGAAGGCAGAAAAAAACATTTTAATTTTTTTTTTTAAATCGCGGGGGTGCGCGCTTCGTGCGCGCACGGTGAAAAACCATAAAAAATAAAAATGTAATACGTAGTTTATTGTAAAATAAATATATAAAAAAAAAATAATACATACATGACTTAGCATTTAAAAAACCGTACAAATTCACTGAAAAAACCATAGGTTTCACACACGTTATAGTTAGGAATTAGCATTTAAAAAACCTTGCAAATTCACTTAAAAAACCATAGGTTTCACACATGTTATAGTAAGGTGGATATTTCACTCGTAAAAAACCAATGAAATTCCCCCGTTATAGTTAGTTCAGATAACTATAACTCGCGCGACCGCCACTCTATCACAAGGATGATGTCATCAGTGATGTCATGAGCGATGCCACTGACCATGTCATGAGTGATGTAATATGTGACGTCATGAGCAGGATTGCGGGCGCGCGAGTTATAGTTATCTGAACTAACTATAACGGGGGAATTTCATTGGTTTTTTACGAGTGAAATATCCACCTAACTATAACATGTGTGAAACCTATGGTTTTTTAATATATATATGTATATATATATATATATATACAAACTTTAATTATGGCCAAATGCACATTGACTTTTACAAATTTATAAGAAAATTGAAATTGTAGAAATTCACAATCAAGCAAAAGCACCAGCACACTACCGAGACTATCACCTCAAAATTAATGGTGGGAGATCTAAATGTACTACATGACTAGGAATAATTGGAAAGGGGAGATGATGATATCTGTCCAATTACATCATGCAGGGAGACTGCAGATCTTTTAGAACTGAATATTTATGGGAGCGTTGCAACACCCTTTAGACAAAAGTCCAATTTTGTTCTGGACCTGCCAAGGGATTCGATTGACGTATTTTCGGACCAGGTGATTCTGCAATTAAAATCACTATCTTTGTTATCTAGTGAGGAATTCTTTAAAGGCACCAAAACAAAGAGAAAGAGACTATTACAAAATAACTTACAAAATAAAATCAAGGAAGGATGTTGTTGATCGCCAGTCGGACAAGGGTGGCAATGTAGTTTTGTGGCCCTTAAGCATGTACAACAATGAAGCGAAATTACAATTGAAAGACACCAAGTGTTACCAAAGGGTCTCACAGAGTAATCTAATTGAAGCAGGGATGTGGAATTCCTATAGCCCGCCACCCGGGACATATTGTTTGAGGTCAAGGGCAACAAGTTTTCATGTGTATTCTGTCCGTGGGACAAGTAGGCCCAACCCCCTACAGCACAAACCTGTTGGCTGCCAGTTTACAGTACCACATTATGGAATAGGGAAGGGCATTGTCTACAGTTAAGGTAATGTGTGTGTCCATGGGTTAATGCTGTTCAAACTTGTATTTATGGTTCATTAATGCAAAGCATTTATTATTAGGGTGAGTATTAAAAGTAAATGCTGTAAACTCGGCCTTCACTACTGACGGTGGTTCCAGTATAAATGTGAACACAGGTTTCCAAAGTTTAGTAATATGAGGCTATGTATAATTCTCCCAGAATGCTCTCTGTTTATATGCAAATATTTTCAGAAGCTTGAAAGCAAGAGTGATGGTTCTTTGCTTTCAAAATAAAATGTTCACAAAAAAATGCAAGTAGGAAGAAAAACATTTTGCAAAACTACTGTAAGATTTTAGGTACCATATCTTTGCAGCATCATTTAGTAACATGTTGATGTATGCTTGAATTTCCCAAAAATATTCATAATGGAAAATCAGTGTAACCAGTTGAAATATTATTATAGTAAACAAAAATAAACAAGCATTGGCAAAGCCAGTAGGCTTGAAATTTGTGGTCAGCCTTTTGGTTTTGTCAATGCGTGACTTGTTTAGGCATGGTTTTTGTAAAACCTGATCGGTGTGGGAGCTGCTGGGCCCTCACCATTCTAACAAGCATTGGCAAAAATAGTTTTTGGTCTATACAAAAAAAAAATGCACACATTGCCATAGCACTTCCAGGCACTGAACAAAACTACTTTGTGTGCTAATATGCTCCTTGTAAAAAAGCAGAATACTGTGACTCACGGTGGAGGGAGAGGGAGAGATAGAGAGAATTTTATTAAACACAAAGGCCATGGTTAACGCAAGGCCTAATTAAAGGCCCAATTAAAGAGTCTCAAAAGTGCATTCATGGTATACATCCTTGCATTAAGTGCATACATACAGTTTCTGTGAATTCACAAGAATTTACAGAAGTAGGCCAAGAAATAGTACTAAAATATTTGTGAACTGCATTTTAGCATGAGCAAATGTCCATGAGCAGATTTGCTCATGTGAAAATCTGAATGCTTCAAGTACACTTTTCCTCCAACCACTTTTTTCATCACTCTGAAAAAGGTTTTACGTCTGCCACTGTCAGGAGTAAATTTCCAACCTTTTTCAGGATGGGAAACTATTAGAAAAAAGTTGATGAAAACCCTTAAAACATGCAAGTTAGTAGGTTTGCACAGACTCAAAAGGCCATCCCAACCCTTGAACTATTGCTTACCACTACCTTCAGCCACAGTATGTAGACCTGCAGAAACGTAGCAACATAAGGGAATTGCTAGTATTCAAACCCTACTATGGTATGAGCCCTGGCATAATTAGAGATGGAATATCAGAACTCTTCTATAATGAGATTGCTGCCGTAATATGTCACCGCAGTACATGGCACAAAAGTGCCAAGTGGATTTTGTTACAGGACAAGTAGATTTATGAAGCAACCTGCCCCATGGACAAGTAGATATTTTATTAAATTCCACACCCCTGTGAAGTTAAAAACAAATTCCATAAAGATATGGCAAGGTGGCGAGGAATTGGCCTTATCACAGATGAACAATATCGGTATTCGAAAGTTGATGATCCTATCATATCAATATTGTATTTGATCCCCAAAGTGCATAAGAAATTAGTCACCCCCCCCCCCCCCGGAAAGGCCCATAATATTGGCTATAGGCAGTTTGTTTGAATTAATCTTCCCGGTATATAGATTACTTCTTACAAGATCTAGTAAATGGTCTCCCTTCCTTCATCCAGGAAACAAGAGATTTTTTAAGGAAGATACACATTCTAATTTGGGATAAAACATACCTTCTAATTACACTTGATGTAGCTTCACTATATATAAGCATCTCTCATGAAGGTGGGCTCAGAGCCATGAGACACTTCCTAGAAACTAGACCAATAAATCTATACCAACACTCAGAAATGATACTTGAAATAGCCAGATTATGCCTCGAGAACAACTTCTTCTTGTTTGGTAGAGATACATACAGACAAGTGGGAGGCACGGCCATGGGCACCTGCTTCGCCCCCAGCTATGCAAATCTTTGCATCGGCTGGTGGAAGGAGCGGGTGCTCAAGGTAGAGTATGTAACTGAATGGAAGGAGAACATAGTGGTCTGCTCACGATTTATAGACAATTTATTTATTCTTTGGAAAGGTACACGAGAGACAGCTGATGTGTCAGCCTTAAATGAGAACGCCTTGAATTTCAAATTTACAAGTACCATCAGTGAGTCTCAGGTGTGTTTCCTTGACCTTGAAGTATTTATTAACAATGAGAAAGTACACACACGTACACACAGAAAACCAACAGCAGGGAAATCTATTTTACAGTTTGATAGTTTTCACCCACAGAAACTTACACAAAGTATTCCTTATGCGGAGCATCTCCGCATGAAGAGAAATTGTAGTGAGCTTCTTCCTTGAGAGATGCCCATACCGGATTATCTCAGAGATTTATGGAGAGAGGGTACAGCAATCAGGTCCTGAACCAAGCACTTTATAAGGTAGAGGGAACTTCTAGAGAATCACTTTTATTCCCAGAAACAGTAGGAGGGTCCCAGAAAAGTACGAAGAAGGATGACATTAGAATGATCACAGGATACAATGCCTATCATGTCAGGGAGAGAGATTGCAAGAATAGCCATTGGCATCTAGGGAGGAATTATCCTATACTAGGTAGCAATGTTTCACATAGACCCCTTCTGACCTTCAGGTGGGCGAAATCTATGAGACACTAACTAGTAGTGGGCAGCCCTGAGGTGGTAGAAACTGAAGGGTGGCTAAAAGCCAATTCGGGCTTTAATAAATGCCAGAAGTGCAAGGCCTGCCAACATAGTGTAAATAAGAAAGAAATTCAATCGCCTCTAAAAAATAGACCTTCAAAGAGTCCTAATTTTTTTAATTGCAAAAGTGATCATGGAATATAAATCCTTCAATGCACGTGCCCTAAACTGTACGTGGGAAGTACAATACACATGGTGCATGTGTGAATCCTCCAGCATTTGAAGGCTGTAAAGAATTAAGGCAGGACCCACCCCATTGCAAGACATATGAATGAGGTCCATGGGGGAATACGAACAAGCTTTTTGTTTTTGTGATTGACTCAGTCCCGAAGAATAGGCGGGGGGAACCGAGAATTAAAGCTCAGGCAGCTAGAGTCAAGGTATATAGATCCCCCATGGACTTAATTCAGAAGACGCTATGTGTGTCCACATCTAGAAGGCATGTGTCCTCTTGCCCGTCAACTCATATCAAGATATCACATGAGGTAACATAAAATAAGAAGATACAATCAATCAATCAATCAATCAATCAATCAAGACATTTGTATAGCGCGCTACTCACCCGGAGGGTCTCAATGCGCTAGGGGGGGGGGTCCACTACTGCTCGAACAGCCAGGTCTTGAGTTGCTTCCTGAAGGAGAGGTGGTCTTGGGTCAGACGGAGGTGGATGGGGAGGGAGTTCCAAGTCTTGGCTGCCAGGTAGGAGAAGGATCTTCCTCCCTTGGTGGCTCTTCGGATGCGTGGAACGGTGGCGAGTGCGTGGCTGGTCGATCGTAGCTGGCGGGTGGGAGTGTAGAAGGTCAGGCGGTTGTTGAGGTACCTGGGGCCCTGGTCGTGGAGGGCCTTGTGTGCGTGGGTGAGGAGTCGGAACGTGATTCTCTTGCTGACGGGGAGCCAGTGCAGGTCTCTCAGGTGTCCGGAGATGTGGCTGTGTCGGGGGATGTCAAGGATGAGTTGTGCGGAGGCGTTCTGGATGTGTTGGAGTCTTTTCTGTAGTTTGGCTGTGGTTCCGGTGTAGAGGGTGTTTCCGTAGACGAGTCAGCTGGTGAGGAGGGCCTGGGTGACCGTCTTTCTGGTTTCGGTGGGGATCCATCGGAAGATCTTTCGGAGCATGCGTAGGATGTTGAAACATGATGATGAGACGGCGTTGACTTGTCTGGTCATCGAGAGGGAGGAGTCCAGGATGAAGCCCAGGTTGAGTGCGTGGTCCGTAGGTTTGGGTGCGCTGCCCAGGGCGGGGGGCAACCAGGAGTCGTCCCAGGCAGAGGGTGATGATTCAAGGATGGATGAGGACTTCCGTCTTGTCTGAGTTCAGTTTCAGGCGGCTGTTCATCATCCACTCGGCTACGTCTTTCATCCCTTCGTGTAGGTTGGTTCTGGCAGTGGCTGGGTCGTTGGTGAGGGAGGGGATCAGCTGGGTGTCGTCGGCGTAGGAGATGATGTTAAGGTTGTGTTGGCGTGCGATGGCTGCGAGGGGGCTCATGTAGACGTTGAAGAGGGTGGGGCTCAGTGATGATCCTTGTGGTACGCCGCAGATGACTTCGGTGGCCTCGGATCTGAACGGGGGGAGGCGGACTCTCTGGGTTCTTCCGGCGAGGAACGAGATGATCCAATCTAGTGCCTTCTCTTGGATTCCGATGTTGCTGAGGCGCTGCACTAGGGTGCGGTGGCAGACAGTATCGAACGCTGCGGAGAGGTCCAGGAGGATGAGGGCCGCTGTTTCCCCGTTGTCGAGCAGGGCTCGGATGTCATCAGTGGCTGCGATGAGGGCGGTCTCGGTGCTGTGGTTGGCTCGGAAGCCGGACTGCGAGTGGTCGAGGGATCCGTTTGTCTCGAGGAAGGCGGCAAGCTGTCTGTTGACGGTCTTCTCGATGACTTTGGCAGGAAAAGGGAGGAGCGAGATGGGGCGGTAGTTCTTGAGGTCGGAGGGGTCTGCTGATGGTTTCTTCAGGAGGGCGCTGAGTTCGGCATGCTTCCATCTCTCCGGGAAGGTGGCGGTGTCGAAGGAGCAGTTGATGATGTCCCGGAGTTGGGGTGCGATGACGGAGTCGGCCTTGTTGAAGACGTGGTGGGGGCATGAGTCGGTTGGTGATCCAGAGTGGATGGTGTTCATCGTGTGGATGGTGTCTTCGGTGCTGACCGGGGTCCAGGCGCGGAGGGTGGTTGTGGGGGGCGTCGGTTCGGTGGTTGGGTGCGTGGTCTGTGCGCCGAAGCTGTTGTGTATCTCGGCCATCTTGCGGTGAAAGAAGGAGGCGAGTGAGTCGCAGAGGTCTTGTGAGGGAGTGATGTTGTTGTTTCCGGCGCTGGGGTTGGAGAGCTCTTTGACGATGCTGAAGAGTTCCTTGCTGTTGTGTGCGTTGTTGTCTAGTCGTTCCTTGAATGCTGTCCTCTTGGTGGTGTGGATCAGCTGGTGGTATTTGTGGGAGGCGTGCTTGAGGGCGGTCATGTTGTCAGTAGTCGGGTTTTTTCGCCAGGCTTTCTCGAAGGTACGGCAGTTCTTCTTGGAGTTCTTGAGGTCGTCGTTGAACCAGGAGGCTTTCTTGCTGCCGGGCCTGCTGGGATGGTTTTTCAGAGGTGCGAGGTCGTCAGCGCAGTTGGTGATCCACTGTGTGAGGTTGTTGGCTGCTTGGTTGGGGTCCGTTGAGCTGGCGGGAGGGTTCTGGCTCAGTGATGTGGTGAGCTGGTCGGTGGTGATCTTGTTCCAGCTCCTGCAGGGAGCCTGTTGCGGGTGGTGGTGAGTCGTGGTTCTTCTGAAGCTGAAGTGGACGCAGCTGTGGTCTGTCCAGTGGAGTCCGGTGGCGTGGCTGAAGGAGATGTGCTTGCTGGAGGAGAAGACTGGGTCCAGCGTGTGTCCGGCGTAGTGGGTGGGGGTGTTCACCAGTTGCTTGACTCCGAGGTTGGCGAGGTTGTCCAGCAGGGTGGTGGTGTTGTTGTCGTTGTTGTCAGATACTCACTTTTTATGTTCTCAGAGGCTCATTGGAAAAAAAAAAGCGTAGGGAGTTAGATGAATAATAGTAATTTGTATTTGTACTTTTTCCATGTCTGAATGCGACATATTGGTGTGTTGACATAGAAATAGCCATTCAATATTGATGAGCAGTTGGGAAATTTGCACTTGCAGTTTACAACCAGGACCACAAACAGAAATATTTAAGCACTTGCATGAGATATTTTATTCCAGCACTTGCACTTTTTCTTAAACAGCCATGTAATTGGTTGAGAAATCATCTATCTTAATTATGCTCAACGGCGAGATATGAAAACGGTATATATGACTCCCCAGAGTGCAGATTCCATGATATATTGCACAAATGCACTTGCACTTTAATCTGCAATAATGCACCTGCACTTTATCATCATTAATTTGAGATAAGGTGTTGAATAAGAAGCATGCTAGAGCGAAGATTTCATGATATATTGCACAGATGCAAATGCACTTTAATCTGCAAAATGCACTTGCCCTTCATCATCATTAATTTGAGCCAAAGTGTTGAATTAAAAACATGCTCAAAATACATGGGAAAAAGTAAATACCATACGGGATAAATTTGGAATATGTGTTTATAGTGACTTTTATGGAATTTCTCCCTTGCTTTGAGGCTTGTTGCATTGAGGGAGCATATATATGCTCATGGCATTGTGGAATATGCTAGTATTATATACTCTAGGATTTGTCAATATTCGCACTTGTGATCTAACAAGACGAATGCCAATGCTAATTCAATTACATGAATTGAATTCCGAGATGAACAGGTTAAATTCAAATAGAAATGTTTTATATGAATTTACATTTGGCACATTAAGAAAAGTTACAAAAACATAAGTAAAATGCTAAAAATAAGAGAATGTTTTTTATTTTAACATGAATGGTAAAACAAAATTTTGGAAAAAAAGGTTTTCGAAATATGTAACGTGAGGAGTTTTAGTATGAAACGCACTATTGTGTCATTTGTACAAGATTGTAATCATTGCAGTTTTGTAGTATATTGTTTATGTGAGTTAACATCATGTGACCGACTGCTCCCAACAATGAACGGGAAGTAATGGTGCTCAGTGTGTGAGCAAGGCAGGAGATACTGCCGAAACATGTTACAACAAGCAGTGAATAAACAGTGCGAAGAATACAACCGAGTCTGGCGTGTCGAAGTCCGGTTTGGAAGGGAACTGGACATTGAATTTGATCTAAAAAATATATATAATACATAAAATGAGTATGTGTAAATTTGCTATCCGCCAAATCATGTACTTTTTGATTCTTTAGTATTGAGGTCTGCAAATACTATAGTACCTATTTATAAAAAGGTCATATCCAGGCATCATGATGTTCGGAGTATTGTCTCCAGAAACCTCTATTGCCCTTAATATCTAATATCATGACTAAAATCAATTTCTGCAACAAAGTATTAGAGTGGAATATGGAGACAAAAAACATTACAATAGTTCCAAATGTATAAAAATAGCTTGTTGAAGAAGATTATTAGGGTATTATAGGCCGCCCTGTTGTACCTTAGCTCTCTCTTCCTTTATGAGTGTTAATTATTTACATGTTAGTAGCTTCTCTTAGTGGTGAAGATCGGGTCTGATTAAATAGTTAGCCTAACACAGAAGAATGTAGACTCCTTTACCCTTACTTAATCCAGTACAAACTGTGCGGGTTAAAAAGCGAGTTGTAGAATCTGGTATTAGTGAACTGATTTAGTGAGTCTTAACCAATTTCAAAAAATAATTCTCCCCACTCTAGATTAATTAGAAATGAATGCTAGTCATTAGTCAAAACAGCCATCCAACAGCATTGGGCACTGAAAGTTACAGGCTACAAGTAACTGATTCTTAGCATGAAGATGGCATATAAGACGTGTTTCAGCAACTACTGATGGATTTTTAAACAGGCAAATGGCCCTCCACCCAATTTAAAAAGCGAAAAGGACCCAGTATAAAAATCCAGGAGCCTATTCACCAAGGCATTTTGGAGTACAGAAAGTAGAACTCCTGCAGTACTCTTTTACATAATTTTACACACCTCTGTAAAATGGCCTACAACATCTAAAAAGGGAATAAAATGAGACTATTCGGGAATATTAATTTATAGTTAGTAAAAAAGAGAAAGGATTGTGCACTCTTTGCACATTTACTAATTGGGTTTTGGATGATTTAGGGATGATTCACAAGGAGTATGTAAAAGAATACTTCTGTAGTATTACTTTCCGTACTCACCAATGTTTTTGTGAATCGTCCCCTACAGCTTCACTCAAGTTAGAGTTTAGTATTTCTACATGGTTACAATGTATCAAAGGGTGTCGTGATGCTGATCTAATTGCACTGAAAGAGTCTTAGGAAAGTAAGCAAAGATGGGAGTACGGTAAAATGAAACAGATGTGCTGTATTTCAGACTTCATGATAATCTTTTCAGTTCTTTTATACTGATTGCAACATTTTCACAATTGAGTTGCAAGTGTGACCATCTTTCTTCACTTATAGCTAAATGGAAATTCTTAACACATAGGACCTGTTTCTTGAAAGAAGGCTGGAAATAAACGGTTGCAGGCTTTGGTCTGGATTTCCAGTAAAGTTCTGAATTTTTTGAATTTCAAAAAGAATACTAGAAATACTCCTGGGAACCTGCAACTGTGGCAGATTTAAAACAGTAATCACATGCATAAACACTTACACATTTGGAAATGTAACAGGTGTACATTTCTAATTGGGTAAATGAACTACTTAGGTACAGCATTTCACAGTATTGAATTACCAGTAATTCAAACTGCAACCATTTCAAAAGTACATTTACAATTGCATTTCAAACTCTATATTTACTGCAAAGTATTTATCAACTTACCTGTGCTGGGTTTGCTTGGTTCTAGAAAATAAAATAACTCAAAGAATATTTTGATACAAAACCAATTGGTCTGAAGTTCAGTCTTTGAGTGTGTGAAATCATTTGCTGATTGAGTCGGTACCACAAATGCTTAACACTGCCCTCTGATACTGCCTTACTGCTCGACCACACTATCACAAATTAAGAGTAAGGTTCTATCTAACTTTGCCTCTGCCTACCTTTGGGGTTCGACTGAAGTCTTTGCACACTATACCTCACTTTGGTATAGTATATACAGAGCCAGCTTCCTACATTGGTGGATCAGAAGTGGGATATACAACTTTGCTTTTGTTGGACTACTTGGTTACCACCTGAGAACTCTTAAATTGTATTTAGAATTCTGTTTTTTTCAAGCTGGCATTTTTTTGGCAAAATTACTAAAAGTCTTGTTAGGGCCTTGGTTAAGTCTCTTTAGAATTTTAGAAAACTAAAAGTCACCGTAGCTAGGATTAGAGGGGTAGAATTTTTATTTTAACAATGTCTCAAAACAAGAACTCTCTAACAGATCCTCTGGTGGGAAAGCCTATTCTAAAACTTTTGCGCTCAGGCACTGCTCCGCTCCTGCGGTTCGGAGACAGCCATCCCTAGCACTCAAATGGCTGAAGTCTTGAATGCTGCAGTTCACGAGGGCTCATGGAAGACTCTATAAGACCATTGTGTGCTTCTATCGAAGGGAGCTCAGTCAGTGGCATAATACCTGGTGTTTCTACCATTGAGGCAAGTATGGTGGATCCTGCTCTTGAAGATTAATTAGTTTTAAATACTTCAGCCCCTTTCCTCAGTGCCGATGACGCTGAAACTGCACCTGCTAATGTAGATTATATTCCTAAATGGCTGAGTAATGGAGACTCTCAGGCTCAGCTGAACAGTAACCTACAGTATATTGGCTTGGGCAGGGTGGACGAGAATGGCAGTAGCCTAACTTGTGTTGATAATGGCAGCAACAAGGGGGTGACCAACGTTATGTTATGTTATGTTAGTTACATTTTAATGCGCACAGCTGCTCCAGCGAAGGAGCGTCCTGGCGCAGTACGTGGCCATGGACTTAGAGAATGGTCTGGATCTCTCTCTCAATAATTTTACACTGGGTCAGGATATCTTGAAAAGTAGCATCAGTAACAGTAGTGAGGCTGCTTGTAGTCCCAGGAATAATACCCCGGAGGGGGGAGAGCCCCGAAGGGAAAAGGCCCTACACCAGTTTGGACTGGAAAAGGCGGCAGAGGCCGTGGGAGTGGTGCTGGTGCAAAGGCTCAGATCTCAGAGGCACTGGGACGACTTAAAGGTGCAGCAAGTACTACAAAGGTGGGCCCGGGGGTGAGTCCAGTACGGAAATGGGTTTCATCAAAGGGCGAAGTGAGATCAATTGTCTCCAGACTATCTAACCCAGGAACACATGGGGCTACTTCAGCTATTACTTTGCCGAATGGTCAGTCAGATCTTGTTGCTACTGCACCGGCTAACACCCCCGAAGTCTTGCAGGCTACTGGAATCTCTGACATGTCCGCGGCTAGTTTGCAGATCTCGGGCAGCTCACAGACTGGGACTCCTGGTGTTGGTCATGGCTCTGCACAAAAGTCATCGGCTGTGGAGTCTATTCATACTAAGGTATCAGTATCTGTTATAACTAGCAATCAATCCACAGTGTCTAAGCCCTGATCTTCTCCTCTTGTAATACGGTCTACAGAAGAATCTGGAACTGGGTGAAATGTCGATCTGAACCAGCATGTGGAAGGGGACGGTGAGGGTGATGAGCCATCACTCTTCAGAATTATGCAGGCACTCACTATTCAGAGAGCAGAAGCACAAGTCTATTACCAACAGGCAAGGGTTGATAGCACTGAAATTAAACAAGCACTGTCTGAAGTTACTGCCAAGGTTTCTCATTTAGCATCTGAGGTCTCTGATCTCCAACATCAGGTGGCAGCCGTGGAGGAGGTCAATACTCAAACTGTGAATCTGGTTACATCACATGAGTCACAGATGGCTTTGATGCAGTTTAAAATTGAAGACCTCGAAAACCGGCAGCGATGTCATAATCTGAGGATTTTTGGGATCCCGGAAGGCAGGGAAGGCTCCGACCCTCGTGCATTGATCTGCTTCAGAGGGCATACCCTGATTTAAAAGACTGGGACATGGACACACAAGTTCAGAGAGCGAACCGTTTGCCGCTATTTCTTCCACAAAGTACCCAATCCAAAACAAATTTTGCTAGGCCTATTCTCGTATTTTTGGGCAACTTTGTGCTTTGTCAGGCAATTTTTTTCAAGGCTCGGCCAACGGCTCCTGTTAAAGTAGACACTATGGCAATTTTCGTGAGGTCTGATTTGTGTAAGTCGACTATGGACAAGCGATGGCAGCTCCGCCAACTTATGGATTCATTCAAGGCTGTTTGTTCACAGGTTTTTTTACAGGAGCCTGCTCGTTTAAAAGTTATCAAGGATGGTCGCACACATTTTTTTGCTAACGAGCTAGAGGCGAAAAAGGCACTTTTCAAGTAGCAATCTACTCCCAGTGTTTGACTTGTTGTATCATTACGGCATAATGTGAATGGAGGTCGACAGATATTGCTATCTATGACTTGATGCAGCTGCTTTCGGTTGTATTATATAGAAACTTGGGCCTTTCTATTTAGTTTTCTGTATTTGGCACCTTTCCCTTTGTCAAAGTATTGCGTATTATTTTTTGTTTGGCTGGTATGGATGGGGTGTGGTTTGGTGGGCTTGGTGGGGGTTTTGGGGGGTGCGGGGTGTCTTCCATATGCTGTCACATCAGGACAGCCAAGAAGGGGGGGTGATTCCTTTTCCAAGATATGGGGTGGGGGGGATGGAAGTGGAAGGGTTAGGAGGAGGTGGGAAGGCTTGTGGGGGAAGAGGGGTTTAAATAGCCATGTCACAGTTAAAATAGCACAGAAAGGGTACAAACAGAGTACTGAGTATAGGTTTAAGGAAAAAAATGATTTCTTTATGGACAGAGAACGATTTGTTATTACAAACTTATATAATGCCGAGTGTTAAATTCATGAGTTGGAACGTCTGCGGGCTGAACCTGGCTGGTAAAAGGCGACTGGTAGCTGAAGAGCTTAAGGTGTTTAAGCCTCATATAGTCGGGCTTGCTGAAACCCATCTGGCCTTCAAAGATAGAACTTATCTCAAACAGCATGGCTATGATTTGACTGTGTGTACATCGCAGTCAGCATCTATCCATGGGGTTGCTTTATTGAAGGCCAAACATTCCATAATAACGGTTCTACACACACAGGCCAGGGGAAGATGGGCAATTGCTCAGCTTTTAATTTTTGGTCATAAGGTGACAGTATGTATGGTTTATGGTCCTAACATTGATTGCCCTAAGGTTATCTCTTATTTAAGCTCTGAACTGTTGGAATGGGCCGGGGATCTCATAGTAATGGGAGATTTTAATTGTATTTTAGACAAAAAAATTGACACCACAAATACGACCGCAAGAGTTAGAATGGCTCAGGTGAGGGCAGCTTTACAAGATTTGCCTCATATACATCAGTTGGAGGACGCCTGGAGAATACTTTTCCGTACAACACCGGGGTATACTTTTTTTTCTTATCCTCGCAAACAGTATTCCAGAAGCGATATGATTTTTACTAACTATGTTCTGTTGGAAAATTCCTCTATGGTGGTATGTCCCAAGGTAACATCGGATAATAATCCCATTATGCTTACTGTACACTTCGGTCCTGATAGGGAAGAACAAGCTAGGGAATTCTCGTTTCCTACGCACCTTCTCAGTAACTCTGACTATGTAATCTACATGCAAGAGGTTTTGAAGGAATATATTGCAAATAATTTACATACTGCATCCCTTGCAATAGTCTGGGATTGCTTAAATGCATATGTGAGAGGGGCTACACTTCAGTACATAGTCAAGCAGAATCGGCTTAATATTAGTCAGCTTAATAATGAACATAGGCTATATACTGATTTAGAGCAGCAGCATGCTCGAGCAATTGCTTTGAAGGACACTGGCGAACAACAACTATATTTACAGATTATTGATATAAGAGCGAAGCTCAGTAGAAGGTTAAAGGACAAAGCTGCCAACAACTTTTTTAAGTTTACAACAAAACAGTAGGAGTATGGAGAGCGGGTGGGACGAGTTTTGACCTACCAACTTGCTGACCAGAGGGCTTAGTAACATATTAAGAAAATGAATGGTGCAGATGGCGCAACTTTCACTAAACCCCAAGAAATAGTGGAGCAATTTAGGATCTTCTATGCCAAATTGTATAATGAGTCAGTGAGTTTTAATCAACAATTGGCTATAGATTATCTACAAGAAAGTGCATTACCTGCCCTGGATTTGTCTCAAACTTTGGGGTTGGATAGGAATGTTGACTTAGTAGAACTTAATTCAGCAATTGGGGCATTACCCTCTGGCAAAGCAGTAGGTGAAGATACTATCCTGCTTGAGTTTTACAAAACTTTTAGGGATGTACTGACTCCGGTATTTCTTGAGCTGGTCAATGAGATACTGCAAGGTGGGGACGCGCCCCCCCTTGTGGAACAAGACAATATCATAATTTTTCCAAAAAAGGGTAAACCTGTGGAGGATATGAGCTCATACAGACCGATATCCCTAATCAATGCGGACGCTAAAATCCTTTCAAAGCTCTTCGCCTCCCATCCACCTATTGGTATCAGAAGAACAGCATGGTTTTGTACCAGGTAGGGACACTGCAGCACACATAAATACAGCCATTGCAGCATTCGATGTCGCTAGTCACCTGGACCAGCAGATTGGGATGCTGATTCTGGATGCCGAGAAGGCCTTCGACCGAGAGGCCTGGGGGTCTTTATGGTGCACAATGATATCTCTAGGTATCGGTCGGTTTGTTTCGGCGGTACAGAAACTTTATTGTAAACCAACCGCTGTTTATAAGCTTAATGGTTTTGTATCCTCTTCTTTTAGTATTCAGCGGGGCACGCGGCAGGGATGTCCGCTTTCCCCCTTATTATTTGCTCTTTACATTGAGCCCTTCATCAGGCATTTGCTCCATAATTGTTATATCTCACCAGTGTCCTTCTATGGTATGATTTTAAAAGTCACTGCTTATGCAGACAACATCGCGGTATTTACCACGGGGCCAGTGGAAGCTATAGCGGTGATAACCCAAGAGGCACAACGTTTTGGATACAAGCCTAATCTAAATAAGACACAGTCAATCCTAAATTTTGTACCTGCATCAGCCACTCCGTCGCTAGGTATTACTAGTTCCACTACGTATTTAGGTGTGTGTCTCAGCTGTTGTACTGATGATCTTTTGGCTCTAAACTATGAACCATTGCTCAAAAAAGTTGCTACTGATTTGTGTAGGTGGCATAAGCTACCACGGACTATCATTGGGAGGTGCAATATAGTAGAAATGAATATTTTACCAAAATTTCTTTACCTGTTCCGCACTATTCCACTAAGAGTTCCGGTGTCTGTTTTTTAAGCGGCTTGACAGTGTTATTGGAAGTTATATTTGGGGCTACCGCAGGGTGAGGAGAGCTCTCAGGTATATCAAGCTGACTTATGAGCAAGGTGGTTTTAAAGTCCCGTACTTCAGAGCCTATTTTTGGGCTGCTTTTGTTAACCGTATCCAGAGCTTACTTAAGGGACCTGACGTGGGCAAACCTTGCTTTGTGTATCAGTTGGCTTATGGCTCAAATACAGGGCTTTTATTACATCAAATGTCCAACCTGAACTACTACAAGAGAGTTTGATTCAAGATAATTAGACATATTTAACGCATTTGGCTAGACATCTGTAAAGCTTTTGCACTTCCAGACCTGCACGAATTTACATTTCTGTGGGATAATCCGAGGCTTCCTGGTATATTTTTTGATTCTGTGGGGAGAATGTGGCAACAGTGTGGTATAACATTGCTAGGGCAGCTTTATGACGAATACGGCTTCAGGTCATTTACATCATTGAAAGAAGAATTTGGGGTAGCTCATAACTCATTTTTTAAATACTTGCAAGTTAGGAACTTTTTTATTCAAGGGGAAGGCTTGTTAGCCTTACCCTCTACAACTGAGGTACTACGGGTAATTTTCAAGACTTCCGGGCGGGGTTTTATAGGGAAAGTTTATCAGAGCTTCTTATCGGCATCGGAAGATGATGGCATACAGATTACAGCTAAACTGAACCGCATTTTTGAAATTGATATTACTAACAATGAGGTTTTTGAATCAATGGCTATAATCAATTCTACAGTTACCTCAATTAATTTATAGTTACAACAACATTGTCTTATGTTCATGCTGTATTATACCCCAAAGGTTATTTCTAAATGGGCTATGTCCCATGCTTCTTTGAAGTCATGCTGCCCTAAGTGTAACGAATATGCCGCGGATCTCCGACACATGTTTGTTACGTGTTCAAAGTTAACCACGTTTTGGTATGACGTTGCCCGAGAGTTGAGTAAGTTAGTAGGCAAGGATACTCAACTAACTGAGAAAGAAATCTTACTGGGGATAGTAGCGGACCCGGACAATCAATCGAAATCTTTAGTTTCAATTATTATTGTTTGTGCTCGGTTGTGTTTTGCCAGGGCATGGATTGAAACACTTAGTCCCAAGATTACTGATTTTTGGTTGTTATTGAGGGGGGTTTATGAAATGGAATTGGCACTAGCTAAAGCTAGGGGCCTATGGTCGAGGGTTAAATTTGGGAGGGTTTGGTCCAGCCTTCAGTGGGACTAATATTTATCTTATTTTTTTATTATATGTTATCCATATTAAGTGTTTGTATCTATTTGTAATTCTCCGACTGGTTTGTGTCAATATGTTTGTGATGACTGTATTGACATTTCTTTTCTGTGCTATGTATGTTATTTTGTTTATTGTATTTAACAAGTGGCTAATAAAGGCAAAGATTGTCCCTAAATTTGAAGAGAGTGATGATATGACAAAATGGTTCACAACCTTTGAGAGGGCTTGTGAAGCCAGAAGAATGAAGAAAACTCACTGGGGGCACTCCTTTGAGAACTGTTTTCTGGTAAATGCAGAGACAGACTTCTGACCCTTAGTGGGGCAGATGCTGGGTCTTATGACCTCATGAAGGGAACTCTGATTGAGGCATTTGGGCTCACAACTGAGGAGTACAGAATTTGAGGGGGGCTCAGAAAACCGAGAGTCAACCCTGGGTGGAATTTGTAGACTGCTCAGTTAAGACACTAGATGGGTGGTTGACTGGAAGCAAAGCGCAAAATTATGATGGTCTTTATAATTTGTTTATGAAAGAATACATACTAAGTAATTGCACTGATGAGAAGTTGCATCAGTATCTGCTAGACCTAGGTCCAATTGTTCCCCAAGAATTGGGATTGAAAGCGGTGCATTGGGTTAAGACAAGGGTTACTAGGACATCCACTGGGGGTGACCAAAAGAAAGGGGTTACAAAACCTCCCCAGAGGAAAGATAGTGAGCCTCTAAAAGATAAAAGTAAGGAGTCCCAGGTAGCCCCCCAAAAACCTGACCAGGAGGGAGGGCCCAAAGACACCTCAAAAACTAAAACTGGGTACCAAGGTAAGAATTGGGATCCTTTGAGCCAGATGACGTCCGGGAAGAAATTTGTGATTGAGACAATAACGACATAGTACAATCAAAGAGAGAGAGAAGTAGCATCAAGCTTACCTCCGAATACTTTGACTTTATGAGATCATAATAAATATAAGAAATCCCTACTATGACCAGTACCTAGACATCAAGGATTATACAATTCGTAGATAAATACTGGCCAAATATCCGCCCCCTTGGAAGCTGCAGGGTGGTGTGAATTTGACAACTTCTGGCGCTCCGCCTATAATAGAACCCCCTTTTTGCATAGAAACAAAGAACTGTTTTTATTGGTCCTGAGGAAGGTGATACCAAAGAGTATTTCACCGAAACATACGTAGACCAGCTACAACACATCTGGAAAATAAATTCTTTAAGGATCCTCTGAAACAAAACAAAGGAAGAAATACAAATTGATGTTATATTTGTTATAACAGATTGTGGGAAATCACCAAATAGATGTATCCCATATGATCTTTCCAGTTGTGTATTTTATTGCTTTATAAAAAAGTTTTCTCTTTTTTGTGTGGTATGTTTGTTAGGATGTATGAATATTATGCGAGGTGAGAATGTAGAATTTATGGTGTTTTTTGGGGGTCTCTCATTTTTTCAACAACTGTGATATGATAACAATGTGTATAATGTCCACATCAATGTTTGTATGTATATAAATGTTTTATGATTAATTGAATATCAAAAGAGAAAATACAGAAAAGATAAACATGACAAACTGATATTTTTTTGATAAATAAAAAAACAAAAGACGAAAAGAATTTCTTTGTAGACAATGAGTTGTTTCTGTTTATGGGGAATTTTTGATGTATTTATACAAATACGTTTTTCGTGAGTACTTACCAGTGACAAAATAGTGATAGGTCGGATAAGAGGCTGAAACCTTGTATAACTGTCCCTTTTCCCCCCTCTGGGACCTAAAAGTCACTGGGGAAAACCTTCTTTCTATATGAAGAATTGGGATCCCAACAGGGTATGGTGTCACAACTGCCAAAAGGCAAGACACCACACCAAAGACCCTAGCTGTCCTAAAAAAATGACAGCCCCTAGTGTAGCTCCAGGGGTTGCCAGTGTAGCTTTAGAGGGTGATTCATCAGATGAGGAAGCCCTCATAGCCTTCAACTGGAAAATGGGCCCAAAAGGTGAGTTGGAAATTCCTGAGGGGAGTAGACACTTCCACCACCTACTGGTGAATGGAATCCCAGCCCTTGCCCTGAGAGATACCTGTGCCAGTCACACTGTAGTGTATGACAGGTTGGTTCTCTCAAACCAGTATGTCCCAGGGGAAACAAAAAGAGTAAGGACTGTCCCAGGGGGTGTCACTGTTAGGCCTGTGACCGTAGTGCTCCTAGAAATACCTGGGTCCCTTAGATGGAGAAAGGTGGTAGTCAGTAAATACCTCCCCCTTGATTTTCTCTTTGGGAATGACCACCCAGAGGTTGGTCTGAGCCAAAGAGATGTACTGGTCCAATGTCAGACCTCACCCAAGAAACCTGGGGGCTCAACCTGCCATTAGTGCAGTTAAGCCCCAAAAGAAAAAAGAAGAAACAGTATAAGAAAGGTGGGCAACTGTTAGCCACAGTTCCAGGGGGGCAATGAGATTCTATCCTAGTAAGGGAGAGCTCCAAAATTGGCAATGGTGAAGTCTCCCCTAGCCAAGAAAAAGCCCTGACTAGTCAGGCAACTGTCCAGCCTGAGTTGGTGGCTCCTCAGCTGGCAGAATAGAGGGTGGAAGAAGGGTGTTCCCTACCAAGTGTAGTGACCCCCTACCTTAAAACAGCAGACAGGCAACCAGAACCTAAAGAAGCCTGTAAGGTAGCCCTTTCACTTACCAGTGAGGAGCTTAAGGAGTGGTTCTGGGCACTGACAGCTGTCAGTAGCCTCTGCTGGGTGTTAGCCTTTGTGGCAGCATTGCCCTTGGCTTGGTGGCCTAAACCCCTGCCAAATAGCAAGTTACGCCCACTGACCTTATTGTTCATGGTGGGGTTGTTCAAGCTGTGGGTAACCTATGTGGGTAAGCTGGGCTTTGCCCTAGCTAAGTTAGAATTTACAGAGGTAGACACCTCTGAACCCAAACTAAAAAGATGGAGCTAACAGCTAGGAAAAGGGCATTGGGAATTAGGTCCTGAAACAGTGAGTTAGGCCAGCTCCCCAAAGGGACTGACCTGGACAGAAGGATGTAAGGCAGAGTGGGCCCAGCAACTTTCAAACCACTTCCTCTACTCTTCCTCGCCTGAAAGACTAGAAGACTCTCCCATCTTTGGCTGAGTCCCCTGGCCTTTGGGCTGGGGGGGCTTGTGTAGGAAAGTGGGTTTCTGTTGAAGTAACCCCCCCCCCCCAAACTTTTTGCCAGACTACTGATGCACCCTGACTTGATGTGCCCTGGGTCCCTGCCAATCAGGTTCCCAGGGCCAGTGTTCTTTCCCCAAACCTAACCCAATTTGCATCTCTGGCCACAGGTCAGCCCCTGGTAAATGGTACCACAGGTACCCAGGGCACTGTGACAAGGGAAGACCTCTAAGGGCTGCAGCACTTATTGTGCCATCTTTAGAGGCCCTGTACCTCTACACACACACACACACTGCCTTTGCAGGCTGCGTGTTTTGGTGCAGAACAAAGTGAAGAGTGAACATGGCACACATCCCTGTGTGCCATGCCTACAACCCACTGCCCTGGCATAGATCAGTCACCCTTCTAGCTGGGTGCCCTATACCAATGGTGAGGGTACAGGTGCATGAGCCCTGTACCCCTACAGTGTCTACGTCCATTCTTAGACATTGTAAGTGCAGTGCTGCCATTAAGAGTATATGGTGCTGGGAGCATGTCATTACGAACTCCACAGCACCACAATGGCTACACCGAAAACTGAGAAGTTTGGTATCAAACTTCTCAGCACATTAAACCCACACTGCTGCCAGTGTGGGATTTAATGAAATATGCACACAGAGGGCTAAGATGCCCCCTGAAAAACGACCAGCCTCTGGTGGGTTCCCTGACTGGTACACACCAGCCTGCCACCACAAGACATTTCTGGACCTCTAGGGTGGGAGCTTTCGCTCCCTGAGCCCAGAAACAAAGCCTTTCCTGGCGGAGGTGTTCACACCTCTCCCATACCAGGTAGAGTCATCAGTGGCAGGGGAGCTTCAAAGGCCTGGCAGCCTTTGTAATGCGACCCCCAGCCTCTCCTGCTAGCAGGAGCAGGCCCCCTTCCTGTCTCCCCTCCTTTTCGACTGGAAAACAGGCGGGAAAACTAGCCAGCCCAGAAGGTGTGCGCACCTCTGCCAACTCCACCCTCAGGTTGGGGAGGTGAGGTGAAACCCTCTCCTCAGTGCTCGCCATCTTGCAGATGGCAGGCACTCCCCAATCAGGATTTGAGATTGTGCTCACTCCCCCTCGTGGGGTGAGCACACCAAGGGTGTAGTCACCCTAAGGTCAGTAGCCCATGGCTCCTGACCTCAAGACCCCTAAAATGCCCCATAAATACAGTATTTAGGGGGCAGTCCTGAACCAAGAAGGCAGATTCCCGCAACCAAAGAAGAAAAAGGACGAAAGAAGACGCCCATCAGAAGAGACTTGGCCCCAGCCCTACCGGCCCGTCAGCAGTTTCTGGAGATCCTGCGCAAAAAAATCGTCTTGTTCTGCAGCCAGCGACCTCTAGAACCCGGGGAGGAATGACTGCCTTCAACAAAGACCAGATCTCCTGTGAACAGAAGCTCTGTTCAAAAGGAACACCAAACAAAGACTCAGAGCCTGCTGAGGAAAAAGAAACCCAACGCCTGGAACCACCACTGCATCTGTCACTTACAGCCCGAGTTCAAGTGGCCCACCGGTCCCAGAGAGGTACCCCAGTGCTCCAGAGTCCGAGTCCACCGTAGGTTGATCCCTCCAGGACTCCCCGACGTCGCCTGCAGCCTCTGCACGGAGACCCCCCCAACCAGGAGTGGCCCGGTAAGGTGAAATCCGACTTCAAAAGACATCCCTGCATCCAGCCGCCATGTGCCCTGGAGAAAGGAACCCGAGGTGCACCTACGTCCCGAGCCCTCCAACTTACCTGCCCAGCTGTTGGTTCCTCCCGGAAGTCTTCCTGGACCGAGCCTACAGCTATAAACCAAAACCGAAAATCCCCTTTGAAAACAACAGGGCACCCGATGCCAAAGCAGCACCCTGCACCCAGCCGCCCCAGCGCCACTGCGGGTGCATTTTGTGTGCTAAACCGGATCCCCTTTTTCCCTGAGCCTAACACCAGGAGCTTGGCTCCCAAAACCTTGTGGCCTGCTCGCCAGCAGCCACCAACCGGAGGCCCCCTATCCCTCATTGGATAACATTGGGCCTCAGCACTCTGCACCTGGCCGCCTTAGTGTCGCTGAGGGTGTAACGAGAGTGCATCCTTGACCCTGGGGGAATCCTTGTTCTAACCCCAGAAGCTCAACTCCAAAGACCAATTACTTACCTGGTAACCGTTAACTTCATTTCTCACCATAGGAATCCATTGACTGTTTTTCTCTGAAAAATGTTTTAACCCCTTCCATGCCCATGACGGAACGGTTCCGTCATGAGCATCGGTTGCGCTGTGCTCATGACGGAACCGTTCCGTCATGGCCCCGCCCGCGCTCGAACCCTTCAGCACCGCGGGGGAATTCCCGCCGCGCTGAAGGGGTTAAGAATGGAGTTGATTTGTATGGATACTAGAAAAATAACAATTGTGCAAAACTGATTTTACTTACCTTTTCTCTAGGAAATGTCCCTGTGTGATATCTAGGCATATCACAATGAGTAGAAAAACTAATCTAAAAAGTAATCTCAAAAGTAACATAAAAGTAATTTACCTGTAATTTTCATTGCAAAGTTGATACAAAGTATATGTACAGCATTTCACAGAATTGCATTACCAGTAATTCAAACCGTAATCATTTCAAAAGTACATTTACACTTGCATTCCAAACTGTATATTTACTGCAAAGTATTTATCAACTTACCCAGGCCAGGCTTGCTTGGTTCTAGAAAATAAAATAACTAAAAGAATATTTTTATACAAAACCAATTGGTCTGAAGTTCAGTCTTTGAGTCGATACAACAAATGCTTAACACTGCCCTCTGATACTGCCTTACTGCTCGACCACACTATCACAAATAGAGAGTAAGGTTCTATCTAACTTTGCCTCTGCCTACCTTTGGGGTTCCACTGGACTGTGCACACTATACCTCACTTTGGTATAATACATACAGAGCCAGCTTCCTACAAATATATTTTGTGACTGACACCCAGCACAGCGCTCAAAGCTAGACAGTGATGTTGTGCATGGCCAAGGAGCAGGTACAGTAGATGACCGATGCAGAGACCATCTTTACCTACTTCTAATAAAACAACAAAAATATCAGCAGTCTGTAGCCATTTCAATTATTAGTGTTCCTTAAACGCACAGCTATGTCACTTATGGACTTTTAACATTTTTCTATCTTCTTCATATAGGTGTGTTTGCCCATTTTTCGGCCAAATGCAACTGCGACGCAACTACGTCCTGTATAGGGCTTTAAATATAAGTGTTTAATCTCTGCATTCCCTCACAGTCTGTCTCCAGACCTGAGGTCAATGGAAGGTTATGCTAACTCGCCTCAAATTTAATCAGTCCTGAAAGACCTAATCCCCACACCCAATGATTTACTAACCCTGTCGCAGCTAGCCAGCTAAGTGCTGGGTCGACTTAACCTACTTTTCTTTAGGATCAGAGTCTCAGCGTTATCCAAAGCAATCAATCCCGCGCACTCAATTACTGCTGCTTTGGTAACACAGCTCTAGGAAATTGGTGCGCATTTGGAATAACACTCCGTGGAATTGTCACCTGAGGTGCGATTGGCCGGGCAGTAGCAGAAGCGCCGGACTGGAAACCGGATGCTGCGTGTAAGGTGGCTCGTGGAATGTACCACTGTAGACTGCTGGCAAGGGGAGTAGCGTTACCGGGGCCAACAGTCTTTGCTTCTTTATCAAGTTGGCTGCTATGGGCATAATAAATATCCGAGGGTTTTACATGAAACACAATGAAAGAATTAAAGAGTATTTAGGCTCCCTTGATGCTTGCAATAAAGGAATAGTTTATTACCTCAGAACGAGGTGTAAAAAAACACAGCTTTTGGTTGGCCGAACTTAAGAGGAAGGCTTAGAACCCTGTACACTGCCTTGCTTGCAATCCAGCTCCCGCTGTAAAATCACAGACTTCAGTACATACCTTGAGGTGTCATCATACATGCTGTTTTATATAGCGCGAAACTCGACCTGAAGGTATTGGAGCGCTTAGCACGAGCACCAGTCATATTACACAAGGGCACGTTCATCTTTTTAAGGCACGGGGAGATTAAGTGTTTTGCCCAAAGTCACAGGATGTCGAGCAGACGCCAAGACTCGAACCTGGCTCCTCAATTCCACATTCTGCATCTCTCTCCTTAACGCCTCAGATACATTGACACAGGACGCTCCTATAGACTAGTATTTTGGGGAAAGTTTGACCTAATACCTATTGCAAAATTTAGGCCACCCTGGACAAGTCAATCACTCGGCATTATTATTCAAACAGTTTTAACACTTGGAGGCTTTTAGATCAGTAGTGATTAAAACAGAACTTTGGCTGGGTTCCATAATATGTTGCATCAGTTAAATGTTAGAATTCCACTGCCAGTCTTCTGTTCTATGCTGCCGCAGTCCTTGATATCAAATTACCAGTGGCTATTGGCGAGCTACAGTGGTTCTTTTGGTCCTATTACAAGGCTCCTTTAAGTGACTTTCCGCAGGCATAGGCGCTATATAATGAAGGGATGTGGCATTGCTCCACTACCTTCCAGTATAGCTATTAACAAAATGGGCAACAAACTGAGTATGTTTCAAGGCGAAGGAAGGTCGGTATATCCATCTTACTCATTGTGAATGGTCCACATCTCAATACAAGATAGGGCTAGGAAGTCTTCTGCACACATTTGAAAAATGTTTGCTTTGAAAAAACGTGATTATTTTCACAAAGTAAACAATAAATGAAGTAAAACTTCAGAAAGTGGCTTGTTCATTCATGTTTGTATCTCCTCATCATGGATCCCTGGATCTATTGAACATCCCTCTTCAGTTTCAAACCACGGTTGATAGTTAAATGGAACACATTAACTGCAGGTTTTGTGATATAGATACAGAAGGTGTGATAGTGTGATAGTTAATGTCGGTGCTTAATTTGTAAAAGAGTAAGCGCCGGAGCCCAAAGCTTTTCTCAGAAGCTCAGCTTCTCGACTACCAAGATCTCGTAGTCTTGGTTCCACCTCATAGATCTTTAATCCACCACCAGACTCTCCCTACTTCTTTATGTCACTCTTGGGAGTTCTATTTAATCCCTCATTTCTCCCTTTGTCAAGTTTTTCCGCCTGTCTCTTCCTCTTACCTTTCCTCTTGTGACGTTTTCACTGTGTTGATCTGGGTCAAAGTCTGATGGGGAAAAAATAAGTGCCAGTCCGCAACAATGAGTGCCAGTGCGCCCACCTGCAACCATCACTATAAATTAAGCACTGGTTCATTGTGTGCCTACTATGATAACTCACCTGGCATTTGATTTGGAACAGCTGTGAATCCAGCGTCGTCAATGTCCTTTGTGCCCCCAGCATTCAAACAGCATTAGGCTTATCTGGCGATGCACAATATATCATGCAGCTTGCAAACTCTATAGCAAGCTCCCACCTTTAATCTTTATAACTTTATGGCAGCAATATGGTTTCAGTTACTTTTCTGGCACGCACGAGGAAATAAAACATCAGTATTCGAATTGGAATTTATGAAATCTTTCATCCAAACGTGGATTGTCATGACAATAAGAAATCAAACACGTTTCCAACCATTACTATTTAATCTATGTGTACTGTTGGCTCGAACATTCTTTCCAATCTCAGATGTGCCACAGTGGTGTGCTCACAGGAAGTGCTATCAGACACTACCATTCAGGGTTTAAACAGAAATGGGCAGGAGGGGTTTTATAACCCAGTGACATTTGTACTTCCTCCTTATTACAAGAGCATTTGGATATATAATACACTTGTGATGCGATGGAAGGGAGAACCGTCACCTTTTTTACGGAGTACCCAAGCTCTAAATTCAGAAGGACCAAAGGAAATGTTCACTTCGCCAATGATGCGTCACCAATTATGGGATAGACCCATTAACATTTGGATCCAAGCAGAACACATTTGTTGATTGACCAAAGAGGCTTGAAGGGACAAGAATTTGTTTGCAGTGAACACAAGTACATTGGAAAAGGTATGTGCGCCAGATTAAAATGCAAGGCAGTGCAGTACAGGTATAATGCAAATAGGGAACAATACCCTTTGTAGCAAAGGTTGAGGTTCAGTGAGCGAGTTATGGGGTGTAATGGCATGCTGCGGTGTCATAGAGCCGGTCAAGTTCTTGCAATGACTTTCCTTGTGATTGCTGAGAAGCTGTGGAAACATGAACATGTTATTCGTTTGGAAACTTACCTGAATGGTTCCAGAAGTGCATTCTACGATTATCAGCTGGAATACTGAAGAGGCTGGGGAACTGGCCCTAGAGTGTAGTGTTTTTACCAATACACTTCAAAGTGCTGTGCATGGGATCACTAAGGAAGAAGAGCTGGAAAGCTTTCGGGCCGGCAGTGCCAAACTATTATGGAACATAGGAGCTGCCAACCTTCCCAGGATGACTGTTGGGAAGACTATCAGAAGAGTGTCAATAAGCTCTTGCCTTAAAGTACTGTATCCAAAATACGTAAGCGACTTAAGGGTGGCGTTTAGTTTGGGCCAGGTTCTGTGCAAATAATTGGCATTTCGTTCCAAAGTCTGACAACAAGCCCATCTGCTATTCAACTTACAACATCTCTAGAGAAGACATCAGAAGCCGAGAGCCCTTGACTTGAAAGGCTGGACTCAGAACACAGAAGCAGCTGGGGACACATGCCAAGTAAAGATGTATTTATTTGAGAGCAGAGACTTAAAGACCTTTAACTGTTGGAATACAGAAATGTAACAAATGCTGCCTGTATCCAAAATCTCTAAAAGCCTGCCTTGAAGGCGAAAGACCCAACAAAGATTTCAGCTTCGCTCACGTGTGAGGGATCACTGAGCCGATCCATGGAAGTCTATGGACTTGGCCTCCGAGATGAAACCCCTTCTGTCATGCGGGCACATCCGGCATCCAAGTTTGAGCTCCACCTTCTGGAACTATTTAAATTATCTCATATTCTCTTGCACCAATGAGCATTTACCCCAGGCGTCGATACTAATCATGCCACAATTTAGTTTCATTTTTAGACGATAGCCTCGAATGTTACTGGCTCCATCCAACTTAAAAGCAGCCTCTGGCAGCACCAGGGATGCAAGGGGCGGGGGATATGACCTGATGTGCCAAGGTAAGCTGACCTGTCATTAGGTTTGCACATGATTGTGTGTGCTTGACTCAATGATTGGTCCATTAGAACTATGATCCTTGCAGCATCACTTGTTTTGCTTGTAAAGAAAACAAATGTGTCAATCTCAGCATGTGAGGAGTTGCTCTACTTGCAGTGGCTCTAGGGCACATGTCTACACTACTTACACACTCCTCTGACAAGATCTAAGAGGAGTGTCCCAAGAGCTGCTCCAATAGAAGCAAGCTTCAGACATATTTTGGGAGGACATATGCAAATCATGCCTTTTCCGGATCCCTTAAACCACACCTTAGCTTTGTGTGGATGTTTTTCCACCAATCCATATTCCTACGATGCAGCCAATTTTAAATTTTGTGGTATGTTACAGATGCATTTTATTTGAACACTCTCTAACTAAATTCTATACAGCCCAGAGTTCCTTAGTTTACTTTGCAAGAAAACAAACAGTACCACCTCTGTGTTTACAGTATAGGCTTCCCTGGAAAAACTGGATACTTATTCCTGGGCTTTTAGATCAACATATATGAAGCCTGGGCTTCTGGGTACACTTTTCAGTATGAACATGCATGGATGAGGAAGGCTTGGTTTAGTATGTCATGGTGGTGGCCTATGACTCAGGGAAGGCACGCTAACCCTTCCCACAGTGGGAAAGGGTTGACCTGAATTCTGTGTTGTGTCTGAAGTGAGTAACAACACTAATACATCAAAGTGAAAGCGCAGGAATGCACTGTATTTATCCAAAACAGTGCGTTCATGTCCTTTCCCCCTGCACTGGTGCCGTTTCAGCAGTCTAGCACCAACGCGGCCACTCTTGCACCATGGTGCAAGGGTGCCTGTGTTGTCGGCAGGATTGTTATTGTGCAGGAAGGGGCATCTTCCTGCACAAAACAATCATGGGAATCTATTTCCTCTTTGTATTTGTGCTGCAGAGTGCAGCACATATGGAAAGAGCAATAAACGAGGAGACATAAAGTTATTTCCCCTTGTTACGCCTCACTTTGGAAAGAGTAAGGTTTTGTCACATCCTCAGGTTTACATGGTTTTGTCAATCTGGGGAAGCATCTAAATCCATGGGTGTTGCATGGGAACACCCGCCGCAATGTAACTCCTCCCGAGCGCAGAGTAAGGCAGCGCAGCGATTTGCGTTGCCTTGCCTTACTCCATATCTATGACGCCATTCAAAGCCATGCAAAGTGGCTTTGTGTGGCTTCATAGATATGATTTCAAGGATTGTGCTGCCAGAGCGTCACAAAAAGTGATGCTCTGGCGGCGGAGGGGGTTCATAAATATGCCCCTAACAGTCTCTCATGATAGGCCCCCACCTTGTGTTTGTCACAAACATAATAATACATGATGCCAGTAAGGTCATCCAATTTAAATAAAGATATCAACAAACAGCAGATGTTATACATCAGCTCTTTACTGAATAAGTCTTTGACTCTCATAACTATGTCTGTAACGCAATAAGTGTACAAAACAGTGATGGATGGAATGCTTGAATTAATTTCAGCCACTGGCAATCACTCGGGCCGCATCCCATGCGTTGGTGCTAGGCAGCCAAAAGGGCGCCAGTGCAAGGAAAGGACAAAGGGCCTTATGTAGGTAAATTACATTTACCGATTCTTAAATACCGAATTTTACCAATTCGGTATTTATGAATCGGTAAATGTAATGTAGGTAAAAAAATACCGATTCGGTAAGTGTTGGTATTTTAGAATCGGTATTTACCGATTCGGTAATGGTAACCTGTATCTCATTGATTCCTATGGGCCAGGAGGCCCGTAGGAATCAATGGGAAGCCAGTTACCATTACCGAATCGGTAAATACTGAATCGGTAATGGGGGGAGCTCAATCAAGGGTGGCAGGGTGTCACATTGACACCCTGTTGCACCCCTGATTCCTGCATGTGTGCACATGTGGCACACATACATGCCCTGAGGGCATGTGTGTCTGCCACATTGCACACATCTAAGGGCCAAATAATGCATTAACAGAGACATTCGTCATTTACCACCAACTTTCAGTTGGTGGTAAATAACGAATCCCCACACCCACCACACACTCCCCCTACATCTCATTTCTGTATTCGGTATTTACCGAATCGGTAAAATTACCGAATCGGTAATTTTACCGATTCGGTAAATTACCGAATACAGAAATGATCCCCCTACATCTCAAAAGCCTAAATACCGGTCGGTAACGGTATATTTACCGAAAATCGGCCGTTACCGACCGGTATTGGGCTACCTACATATGGCCCAAAATGCGTCGTATTATGTTTCTGACCTTTCATGCAGTGCAAAGCAACAAGGTGGCTGCACAGAAGCTACATAAATATTCCCCTTCGACTCTTTGGAGTACTATCCAATAACTAAAATAAAAATGGCAGTTAATAGAGAAAAAAGTCAAGAGGAAGCCCACAATTACTGTTTTCTGAGGTGACTAAACAGGTGTCTTTTTTAGACAAATTCCGACTGATGAGGCTCAGAAGGGCAGACAGGTAAACACAAGTGAAAGACTGGACAGACTGATATCCAAAGGAACAAAGAACAAGAAACTGAAGTACTAAGGGACATCAGGGATGACAACAAAGTAATATACCTGTCTACTAATCCGTTAAATAAGGATGAATATCAGATTTTGAGTTTAGGACTCGCACCGATTCGTACAGATGTATTTGAATTTAATAGGAAATTGAAACGTTTGAAGTATTATGCCATGAAAAGACAAGAGATAACTGATTGCTCTAAACATGTCATTTCTATTTTGTCTATTTCAGATGTAAATAGCCCCACAGCCTTAATATTCATTGAATTAGAAGATGCAGAGAACGCATATATTAAATTTATAAAGGTTATCTCTTCAGATTCTTGCAGCACCGTCCTCTTCAAGCCACCATCGAATTATATTTCCCACATGCTCCATGAAAATATTGATAACTTGAATCAAGAAGTTGCATTCGATCTTAAAACGTTATATCATTAAATTAAAAAACAAAAACACCTGCTATTGAGGCCACTAAACAGCTGATTGATTTCTTAACCCCTTAACTGCTGAGGCTTTTCCCCCACAGTGCTGAGCCCTTTTTTGGATATTCAGGGTTGTTTATAACATAACATTTTTTCCACAAAAGGTATCCACACCAAATGTGCGCACTTTTTTTCCAACATCCTAGGAATTCTAAAGATAACTAGGGTTTATGAATTTCCCTGGAGGGGCCAGAGACAATAGTCAAAATATATCTAAATTTAAGTATTTGGGGGAAAAATAGGGAAAAAGTGCTCTGCAAAAAATGTCTGTTTTTTACCTAAAAATGGTGCCAATGAAAGGTTTGATCAGGGATATGTTAAGGATTTCGACGGCCCTGGACCAAACATAATTTGGAGCCCCTTTGCTCAGAGGAACTATGAATTTAGTTTACATTTTCAGCTCATTCCCCCTTGACAACTATGGTGGGATCATTGACTATCCTCTTCCTTGGCCAGCCTACTTCTGGGCACAACCCAGCAACAGTTTCTCTCTGTCTGGCTTACACCAGAGAATCATAAAGGCTAATGACGTGAACATGCCCACAGCATGTGTTACAGTGGACTGTTGACCCATCCTTTTGAGCCTGTGCATGCATAAGGTGCATTTTTGTTTAAAGCACTCCATTCTTGGGCGTGCGAGGAACAGGGATTCAGAGTCAGCTGGCACTATGCTGTGGTTACACCAGCCCAGCAGTGGTTCCACAAGGACGGTGCAGTCAAGAAGGGTGCATAAAATTCTGGCTTGCACTACACATTGACAGGTGGTCTACCTTGATAGTCTATCTTAGGTCCTATCTTGGCGCAAGCAGTCCCTGGCTGGATTGAGCCAATAAAGCAGAAAGACTAGTGGTCTGACCAAACCTTCTAGCCACAATGTGTGGTGTAGATTATCTGTCAGCACTATTCAGGTATACGTTACTGATGGGTGCTTTTTTTTACTGCACTGCCTGTCCTCTGTGGGACTGGTAATCCGAGTGTTGTGGCATTAGGTTGTGATGGCACTTGCCTGACAGTAGCTTCACAAGGACGATGCAGTTACATAAGGAGCACACAAAGCCAATCATTATTGCATAGTACGTGGCACAAGCTGCATAAAGGCAGTTTGTGCTTTTTAGCGCTTTTTTCATTGAACTCTGTAAAATTGCATTTCAACAGTTCTACTGGTTGATTTTTGTTATTTTGGTCTTGTTTATTTATTACAATGTATTCTATTTTCTAAATTAGTGTGGGATTTTCCTTGTGTTTTCATTTTATGACTGTTTGAAGTGCTGCATAAATACTTTACACATTGACCCTAAGTTAAGCCTGACTGCTTTGTGAAAAGCTACCCCAGGGATGAGAATAGGTTAATTTTGTGGGTTTCTTGTGTCTCACCCTGACAAGGATTGTGGTTGCTGCTTGAGTAGTGTGCCACCTCCCTCAACCAGTAACCCAATTTCGTAAACCCTCATCTGCCCCCGGGGGTGTGGGGAGGGCAAAAAGGCTGTCATCACATTTATTTCCGGTGGGACATGGCCATGCCCATGCCCATGGTAGGCAGCACTCACCCTCATATATTTTTTCAAATATCCATTGTGTCAGGTGGGCTCTCTGCCCCTCAGAGGAGCAGATTGAGGGTAATCCCCCTCATTTGCACGTGGAAGGGAGTGGACAGAAAGACTGTCACGGCAAATATTTTGGGTTGGGATATTTGTTTTTAAAAACATTCTCTGGTGTCTAGTGAGATTTCTGCCCCCCTATTGAGGGGGGAATTGGGAGGTAATTAACCCCCTTTGACACTCCCAGTGAGGAGGTAGAAAGACTGTTTGTCATGTTTTTGGGACCGGGGTATGGCCATGCCCTGGGTGGGCAGCCCCCACCCCTATAGTTACAGAAAAATACATCTTTGGTGTCTAGTGGGCTTTTTGCCCCTCAGGGGAGCAGGTTGGAGGTAATTGGTTCCATCATTCCCCGGGACATAAAGACTCTCAGCGCATTTATTTCAGGTGGGGGCATGGCCATGTCCAGGGTGGGTAGACCCAACCTCTGTAGTTAAAAAATAAAATTCCCTGGTGTCTAATGGGCTTTGTGTCCTTCCACCAGGAAAGCAGATTGGGGTAATCGCCTCCATCTTCCCCATGGGGGTGGGGTCCTCTAGGCACATTTATTTTAGGTAGGGGCATGACCGTGCCCATGGTGGGCACCCCTAACCTCTATAATTTAAAAAATAAAATCCCTGGTGGTATAATGGACTTTCTGCCCCACTGGAGAGCAGAAAGACTGTCTGCCTTGTTTTTGGGGTGGAGGGCATGGCCATGCCCTTGGTGGGCAGCCCCTAAATATGTTGTAAGCAATATTTCTCTGGTGTCTAGTGGGTTTTATGACCCCCCCCCCGGGGGGGGGGGGGGAGAAAGAGTGTCAAAACATTTATTTGGGCTGTGGGCATGGCCCCCCATTATTTTATTTCCTGGATACAAGTGGGCTTTCAGACCCTGGAGGGGGGAAGATTGAGGGCAATCACCCCCATCCACCCACTGGGACTCTGAAATACTGTCTGCCTTGTTTTCATGGTGGAGGCATGTCCATGCCCATGCTGGGCGGACCCCACCTGTGTATTTAAAAAAAAATCCTTGGCTTCTAAGGGGCTTTTTTGCTGCGTGGTGGGCAGATTGGGGTAATCATCCCCATTCAGCCCCCCCAGAGGGGCAGAAAGACTGTCAGCACATTTGTATTGGATAGGGAAATGATTATGCCAATGGTGGGCAGCCACCACCCCTATATTTTTTAAAACAATATTTTCCTGGTATCTAGTGGGCTTTTTTCCCCTCAAGGGGTCAGATTTGGGGTAAACCCTCTCATCCACCCTCCTGGGAGCAGAAAGGCTGTCTGCTGTGTTTTTGAAGTGGGGCAATGCCATGCCCGTTAAGGCAGCTCCAGCCCCTATATTTCTTTTAAAAATAATCCCTGGTATCTAGTGGTCTTTCTGACAGATTGGGTGTAATCAGCCCAATCCGCCCCTCGGGGGAGGGCACAAAGACTGTCTGCTTTGTTTTTGGGGTTAGGGCATGGCCTTGTCCATGGTAGGCAGCCCTCTCCCCTATATTTCTTTTCATTTTCCCCTGGTGTCCAGCGGGGTTTCTGCCACCCCTTGGGGCAGGGGACAGATTAGGTGGTAATCAGCCCCCTGCACCCCCGTGGCAGAAAGATTGTCTGTTTTGCTTTAGCGGTGGGGGCATGGCCATATCCATAGTGAGCAGCCTCCATCCCCCACCCCTATATATTTTATTATTGTCCCTGGTGTCTAATGGCCTTTCTGTATCCCCAACAGGCAGAGTGGGGGTAATCACCCTCATCCACCCCTATATTTAAAAAAATATATATATTCTCTGGTATCTAGTGGCCGTTTGCCCCCACCTGGGGGGACGACAGATTGGGCTTAATTATCTCCATTTGCTCCGGTGGCAGAAAGACTGACATTTTTAAAAGGATGGAGAGAAGCACAACCCTCGCCAAAAAGAGGCCACTTCCCCCATCCCTTGTGCCTAGTAGGTGGATGCCTGCTTGGGGATCACTTTCCTGTGGCGATCCCCTTAAAGAGATCCACTAGGAATACCATTAGAAAGAGATGATTCTCCCCTTTCCAACAATAGCTCTCCCAAAATATTCAGTGTTAGGATGGCTGACATATGCCCCCGAGAATTGATACAGTGGCAGTAAACCGAGCCCATCGGCTCATTTTACTTTCACTTTAGCATAATAACATCAGCGCACCCTGCACGCTGATCATCAGCATAGTGTGAAAAAAAAGACACAGGCTGCTCGGAAAGCTCTTCCCAAGCAGTCCAAGGTAAAAATAAAATAAAGAAATCCCTCTATACCCCTCCCCAGTGTCGGGCAATGGGCAACAGATGCACTGCGGAGGGGGTGCATGTTTCAGCCATTGGCTGACAACCACAATTAGCAGGTTAATGGAATGATGCCTCAGGAGTGACAGACATAGCTGATAAAGGAGATAATGTGGTAATGTGGCCAAGTGAAATGTGTGTCTCAGAAGCAGAGGATCAAATGAAAGATAAGGACTGCTAAAGGCCAATAATATGATGCATTTTTAGCCAGGAAAAAAGTGATTATTTTGATGGTTTAAGGACTGATATGAAACAGACATAGAAAGGGATAAATATATATTTTTAAAGAATTAACATCCTATAATGCCCACTATATAAGTGTTACCAAAAATGAAAAAGAGTCAATAGGTACCACTAGGGAGACTTTCATTTCAGTGCAGACTCGTCTTTTTGTGCAAACATCCACATAAACCAACTATTTCCTTAGTCACTTCCTTGGTAAGATCTATGACATAGAGTGAGAACAAGGTTACGCGTTTGTTACATTAGATATGCAATCATTTACACATGCACACATTTTTTAACATCTATGCATCTTTATAATCACACCAAAATGAAGAACTGGTGTATGTCTGAAAAAGAAATTCCTTGATGCCTGTATGTACAGAGAGCTCCAGGGAACTTTGATCTAAACTGTGATGTGAATTGTGATGGGCACCTGCTTCATCCCAGCTACATCAATCAGTTTATGGGTTGGTGGGAGGAGAAGGTGGTTTGGAGTCTAGAACTATAGGAATTTACAGAATATGTGAATATTTGGTTAAGATGCATTGATGCTCTGTTTTATTTTGGAATGATTCTGAGAAATCAAGAGAGTTAATCAATGTATTGAATAGAAATGATTTTAACACCAGACTAACCAGCACAAAATGTTGTGAAGAGATTGAATATTTAGATGAGAAAGTATCCACATTGGGCAATGAATTGCCTACTTTTATATAGCAAAAAGAGACACCAGTCAAAAGTGTCTTGTATTGTAGTAGCTTCCATCCAATACCATTAATAATAGTATACCCAATGGAGATCAATTACATGCAAAGACTTTTGAAAATGAGCAGGATATGATGATTAGAATGTTCAAAGCTTGATGGTAAAATGAAGGAATACTATATCAGGCTAAACACAAGGTGACCCTCTATAACAGAAATAAGGTGCTGTTTGGTCCCAAAGAATAAGGAAGAAGTCTAGTAATACTTGTTTCATTACAACATACAATAGAGAACACAATGCGATTTGTAAAACTATCTAAAAATTGGAGACAACAGAATTTGGATCCAGTTATTGGAAGTACAATTGATGCCAAGTTACCATCCTCAGGTAACATCTAGCCATTCCTCTAGCAAGTAAGACACACCAGGAGGGCTTCAGCCAGTGAAGGGTTTAAGAAATGTTCCAAATGTAAAGCTTGTAAACTGAGTATCTCATGCACACATATCTGAATTCTAAGACCAAGATGACAAACAAGATTAATAACATTTCCCATGTTTGAAAAATATATTGGTAGCACAATCTCTCCAGTTCTAAAATGTATTCTTGGACATTTAAGAGCAATACATGATAAAGACAGATATTTTAAGAGTTTGTACAATAGTGATGGCCAGTTATTCAGATATTTTGTTATAGATTGTGCACCTAAAGATATCCGACTAGGTCACAGAACACTACTATTGAGACAGCATTATTCTAAATACATACTGTAGCTTAATACTGTGGAGCTGAATGGCTTGACTATGAGTGATAACCTATCTGTGGACTTACACAGATACTGGTCACAATGAATTTGATTCATATTTGTATTATAATTCAGTGCTTCATCCTGATTAGATGTATGAGGTTTGAGAAAAAATTGGTTCTACAAATAGTTAACATGTAAATCTGATTGTGTGGCATGCTTTTGAATGATTGATTTTTATTGGAATGATTCACTTTCAGTCTAAGATGCATGAACTAAGCGGTAACCCTAATATTGGCCATTCACTAACCCATATGTCAGGTTAAATATATGTGTTAATTTTATATATGAGGATTCATTCATCAAATGAAAGGACATGTACTTTAGCAGTATGTTTTGCCGATGTCAATAAGCCCACTGGGGCAACACTTGCCTATTTCAATAGCATTAGCGATTATTCTAAGTTGATGCGGACTTTGTGATTTGGGAAAGCCTTGTTTATGAAAGGGCAACCCTTCTATCTCACATGTAATACATTTAGTATATAGTGAGACCACCACCACATGCCCATACAATTTACAATTCTTATTTGCCATTCCATTAATGGGGACATTTTTCTTGTGACTCTAATTATAATGGGAACACTGGGGCATGATAGAACAATTTGAACTGAATTATTTTATTCACACAAAGTACAAAAAAGGTAAACAGAGTTGTATCTGGGATTGAAAGGATGTCTGGTTTCACTTTCTAGCCTAAGTTTTAAAACTGTTTCGATGGTAGATGGGCATTTGGATATGACTAAGGCAGTAATGTGTCATCTGAAATTAAATACTTTATTTCTTCTTTCTATACAAACCAAACTTAAAATACACAAACATTAGAAATTATTCAGTTATAATTATACCTTAGATTCATAAATTATGACCCACCTTTAAGCTAATAAAACTGTATTCATTCTTTAGCTACAAACAAGAGTTAAAGTACACAAAAATGTAAATGTATAAACTTATACCCTTAATTATAGTTTACACAACAACTTGTGCCTTCTCAGCAGAATGTGCTATAGTGGAGTGGCACAGAGTGAAATAGTGTAAAGTGAAGTGGCTTAGAGTGGAGTGGCATAGAGTGGAGTGTTGTACAGTTGAGTGCGGTACAGTGGAGTGGAGTATAGTAGAGTGGAATAGCATGGAGTGGAGCATTGTAGAGTGGAGTGGCATATATTAGAACAGCATACAGTGAAGTGGTGAATAGTGGAATAGTGTAGAGTGGAGTGATGTAGAGTGGAGTGGCGTAGAGTGGAGTGTTGCACAGTGGAGTGTTGTATAGTTGAGCGCAGTACAGTGGAGTGGTGTATAGTGGAGTGGAGTGGAATAGCATAAAGTGGAGCATTGTAGAGCGGAGTGGCATGGAATGGAGTGGCTTATAGTAGAACAGCATACAGTGGAGTGGGGTAGATTGTAGTGTGTTGAAGTGTAATAGAATACAGTGGAGTAGTGTAGAGTGCAGTGACATAGAAGGCACTGGCGTACAGTGTAGTGAGGTACAGTGTAGTGGTATACAGTACAGTAGTGTAGAGGGTAGTGGCGTAGAGTGGAACAGTGTTTAGTGGAGTGGCATAGAGTGGAGTGGCATAGAGTGAAACAGCGTAGAATGAAGTGGTGAGAGTAGAGCAGCAGCGGCCCTGCAGGTAAGAGTGATGGGCCAGGTTGGGGGGATTCGACAGACAACCATGGGGGGAAATTAAATAAATTATTAATTTTCCCTCGTCGTTGTCTGTCGAAATCACACCCCAGCTCACAGCTCTTATCTGCACCAGCCGCTGCTGGAGTGATGCCTGCATACAGTGGAATAGTGCAGAGTAGAGTAACATAGTGGGGGCTGGCTTAGAGTGCAGTAGCATAAAGTGGAGTGGTGCAGAGTGGGGGGCAAAGAGTGGAGGGGTAGAGTTTGGAGTGAGTGTTGTAGTGTGGAGTCTGTTGAAATGTAGGGGGGAGACTGTAGCGCTGTACAGTATAATAGCATACTGTGGAGAGAAATAGAGTGGAGTGTTCTACAGTGGAGTGGCGTACAGTGAAATAGCATAAAGTGGAGTGGCATACAGTGGAGTAGTATACAGTGGAGTGGTGAAGAGTGGAATAACATTGAATGTCACTTTTGTACAGTGTAGTGACATAGAGTGGACTGGCATATAGTGGAATAACGTACACTAGATTGGCATAAAATGGAGTGTCATTTAGTGTAGAGTGTAGTATGGTAAAGTTGATTGGCGTAGAGTGGAGTGGCATAGAGTGGTGAAGAGTGGAGTGGAGTGGTGTGGCGTAGAATGTAGTGATGTAAAGTATAATAATGTACAGTGGATTGTCATAGAGTGGAGTGGCATATAGCGGAGTGGGGTACAGTGCAGTGACATAGACTGGAGTGGGATAGAGTGGAGTGCTGTAGAGTAGAGTGGCATAGAGTGGAGTGGTATACAGTAGAGTGGGATATAGTAGAGAGACTTAGAGTGGTGTGGCGTACCATGGATTGGCATACAGTGGAATAACATATATTAGAGTGGTGTACAGTGGAATGACTTAGAGTGAAGTGGCATAGAGTGGAATCGCATTGAATGGAGTGTTGTACAGTGGAGTTGCATACAGTGGAATAGTGTAGAGTGTATTGGTGTATCGTGTAGTAGCATACAGTGGAGTGGCATAGACTCGAGTGGAGTAGAGCGGAGTGTTGTAAAGTAAACTTGCGTTGTGTGGGGTGAGGTACAGTGTAGTGGAGTACATTGGAACAGTGCAGCGTAGCCTGGCGTGGCAAACAGTAGAATAGCGTACACTGAAGTGGGGTAGAGTGAGTGGTGGTGAGTGGAGTGGCGTAAAGTGTAATAGCGTAGAGTGGAGTGGAGTACAGTGGAATAGCATTGAATAGATTGGCGAAGAGTGGAGTGAGGTACAGTGTAGTGGCATACAGTAGAAAAGCGTAGACTGGACTGGCGTAGAGGGGCATACAGTGTAGTAACATAGAGTGGAGTGGCGTTAAGTGGAGTGGCGTATAATGGATTGGCATACAGTGGAATAGCCTACACTAGAATGAGGTAGAGTGGAGTGGCGTGGAGTGGAAAGGGTTAGAGGTTAATATGTTAGAGTGGAATGGCCTACAGTGGAGTATTGTATAATAGAGTGGCATAGAGTGGAGTCAGGTATAGTATGGTGGCATACCGCGAAATAGCTTAGACTGGAGTGACGTACAGTGTAGTGATGTAGAGTGGAGGGTTGTAGAGTGGAATACCATAGAGTGGAGTGTTGTAGAGTGGAGTGAGGTAGAGGGTAGTGGGGTGAACTGTAGTGGCATACATTGTAATAGTATACTGTGGAGTGGTGTTGATTGGAGTGTTCTGGTGTGGAGCGGCATACACTGGAAAAGCATACACTTGAGTGGTGTAGAGTGAAATAATATTGTGTGTCACTTGCGTACAGTGTAGTGACTTAGAGTGGAGTGGCATTTAGTAGAGTGGCATATACTGGAGAGGAAAACAGTGGAATAGCCTACACTGGAGTGGCATAGAGTGGAGAGGCGTAGAAGTCATTAGCGTAGGGATTAATAGTATAGAGTGGAGTGGCGAATAGTAGAGTAGCATAGAGTCGAGTGGCAGAGAGTGAAGTCAGGTACAGTGTTAGTGGCATACAGTGTAATAACGTAGGCTGGAGTTGCATAGATTGGAGTGTTGTACAGTGTAGTGACAAAGAGTGGAGTATTGTAGAATGGAATACTGTAGAGTTGAGTGTTGTAGAGTGGAGTGGTTTTGAGTGTAGTGGGGTAGACTGTAGTGGCGTATATATTAATAGCATACTGTGGAGTGGCATAGATTGGAGTGTTCTAGGCATACAGTTGAATAGCATAGAGTGTAGTGGTGTAGAATAGAGTGGCATTGAGTGGAGTGGAATACAGTAGTGTAGTAACGTTGAGTGGAATAACGTTGAGAGTTACTGGCGTACAGTGTATTGACATATAGTGGAGTGGTATATAATGGAATAGCATACATTAGAGTGGTGTAGATTGAAGTGTTGTATAAGGGAATAGGGTAGCGTGTAATAGGGTGGAGAGGATTGCTGTAGAATGGTTTTGCTTGTAATGGATTGATGTACTGTGTAATAGCATACAATGTATTGCCGTAGAGAGGAGTGGGGTATAGTGGAGTGGCGTGCAGCCCAGTTGTGTAGATTTAAGTGGCATAGATTGGAGTAGCATAGAGTGGAGTGGCAAAGAGTAGAGTGGAGTGGGATAGAGTAGAATGGTGCTGAATGGAGTGGCATACCATGGAGTGGCGTACAGTAGAATAGCATATATTAGAGTGGCCTAGAGTGGAGTGGTGTAGAATTATGTGGCATTGAGTGAATAGCATAGAGTGGAGTGTCTTACAGTGGAGTTGCGTACAGTGGAAAAGTGTAGAATTGTATTGGTGTATAGTGTAGTAGCATACAGTGGAGTGGCATAGACTGGAGTGTCGTATTGTAGAGCAGCATATAAAGGAATAGAGTACAGTGGAGTGGTGTACAGTGCAGTGGCATACACCCTAGTGTATTAGAGTGGAGTGGCGCACGGTGGAATTGTGTAGAGTACAGTGGAGTAGAGTAGAATCACATTGAATGGAGTGTTGTGCAGTGGAGTGGCATACAATGGAGCGTTGTAGGTTTGACTGGCATAGAGTGGAGTGTGTACATTTAAATAGCATAGAGTGGAGTGGCAGTGAGTGGAGTGGTGTATCCTAGAGTGGCAAACTGTGGAATAGCATACACTGGAGCTCAGTAGAGTGGAGTGGCATAGAGTGGAAAAGCGTAATGTGGAAGAGCCTAGAGTGGAGTGGCATAGAGTAGATTGAGGTACATTGTAATAGCGTACAGTGGACTTGCATAGACTATAGTGGCATAGAGTGGAGTGGCGTACAGTGTAGTGACATTGAGTGGAGTCCTATAGAGTGTAGTTGTGTACAGTGTAGTGGGGTAGACAGACTGTAGTGGCGTACAGTGACAGTTTGTAAATGGATTACATTATGATCCATGATCCGGGTAACTACATTTGAGATTCGGCACCTGCCTTGGTACATGACCTGCATAGCCACCTCATTATACAAGGGGACACTGATAGCCATGAAGGCAGAAGTACAAAGAAGGATGGGAGGACGATCCTGCCGTGGATGCCATCCTTCAGCAGCAGTTGATTTTAACATTAAGTTAAAGGAGGAAAAAAATGAAAACAGTCCTCATGCACATTGGCGCCACGCGCTCACTTAAAGCGGCAGCACGGTGTCAGATCATCGAGTACGCTTGTCAGCTACAGGGGCGCCGTCCATCCGTCTTCTGCTAGTGGAGCAAGTGTCTTTTTCATTTAAAACAATCCATTCCTGTCTTTAGTGACACCTTTGCATGTCTACAGAGCGAAGAACCCCTCCGCTAGCATCAACAGTCTAAATTTTGCTTCCAAATGAATGTTTTATGGAAGCTTTGGCATGGAGCGCAAATGAGGCTTTGTTCCCATGGGGTAGCTTAGTCAGTGAGATTTGGGAGACGTCTTGTTTATAAAGGGTCAGAGACCGATCAGAGCAGCAGATGAGGAGAAAGAAGCTCCTGATTACAGGAACTGAACGGGGATTGCGCTCGAGAAAGTCATGGATGCACAGAGCTCCATCAAGGATCACAGCTAATTTTTGACGGTAGATATGGGGAGAAAAGCACACCTGCCCAGCCTCGACCTAGCTCACAAATGTTTTTGGCTGATTAATGCGTTACTGAATTTGAGCTTCAACTCGGGCACCTGCTTTATTTATATCTGTATGTGCTTCCTGTTGAGGTTTAATTTTTGTGACAGGAGTATCGTGCCAGAATGAATCCTGACCTGCATATTTCCGTTCCACCGCGGATCGCGGAAGTTTTGTCATTTTCGCGTTCCGCGTGGAACGCAAAAATGACGACATTTCGCAAGTTCCACGAGCGGAACGGAATTTGCCGCCCCCCCTTATTAATAGGTAGTGAAATGTATTTATAATTCTCAATATGCTTTTAGAGCAGTTTAGGGAGAACTACACATTAAAAAAAAATATGTAAGTAACACAGTACTTTGTAGGTAATACCGCAGTACTGCATATTTGTGAAAATAGTGTACAACAGCGTATTTTTAATTTTTTAACATATTTATTTTTTCTTAATTTATTTCTGTACCGCATTACTCCGTACGTTAAAAAAAAAAATATATAAAATGTAAAGTATTTGACCCTACCCATTACCACTTTAATAAAGTGGTATAAAAAGTCTATAGAATATGCATTGGTGGAAATCCTCATTTTGGGACCCGCTTTTATCCTTGCACCCTCTTGACCAATCAATGCAAAACTTTGCATCATCTACCAATGTAGAAGGAAGAATAGGTTTGAACATTTTTGTGGAGATTTATCAAACAGGCACAAAGTTATTAATGGAGAAAAATTTGAGATGGCCCTAACTATAACTACACAGTGGCTACCGCAGACATATTGATTTTTCTACATTGTCTGATGATGGAAAGTTTTGTGGTGATGGGTTAAGGAGGTAGGCACATCAAAAAAGTGATTCCCAAAACTCGTTTTTCCCCAATGCCTTTTCCATAGACATTTGTATAAGACATAGTAGCAAAACGGCTGAACAGATTTTCATGAAATTTGGCAGGAATATAGATTACGATGTGGAAAGGATACTTTTTGCAATTTCATGAAAATCCATCAAGTAGTTTTATAGTAATAAGGGACAAAATCTTAGTAATATATTGGACCGCAGTATACCAGTAAAATGTTGTGGTATACTGTGGTACATGGTGATGACAAAACCCAATATTATTGGCTGATGAGAGCCCTTAAAAAATAAAAAGCTAGCCATATTCACTATACTGAGTGTTTGTTCTGGGTTTCAAGGGGATATCTAGGTTACTTGTGTTTTTTAAATATATATAAACACAAGGGCACTTTTCCAAAGTCAGTAGCCTTAGGGAAAAGTGTTTCTAGTGGTTTATACCTTTTTTTAAAAGGTTTACGGGGTACTGCACTACTATCACAAAACTATCTAGATAGTACAGCGGTACCTATGGAATTAAAAATAAACATATAGGGCCCGATTCACAGAACTAACTTAAGACAAAATCCTAAACTTACTACCATTTTGGTATTCACAGAAGGCACTTACTCTTTTTGGTATTCACAGAAGACACTTACTCACTTCGGTATTCACAGAAGTTAGGAGTCCTAACTTTAGGACTCCTAAATGTCTTCTGTGAATACCGAAAGTCTTAAAATTAGGATTTTTCTCAGTTTAGGAGTCCTAAGGTTAGGACTCCTAACTTTACAACTACTAAACTGAGAAAAAAACTAATTTTAAGGCTTTCGGTATTCACAGAAGGCATTTAGGAGTCCTAAAGTTAGGAGTCCTAAATTTAGGACTACTAAATTGAGAAAAATCCTAATTTTAAGACTTTCGGTATTCACAGAAGGCATTTACGAGTCCTAAAGTTAGGAGTCCTAACTATACTACTACTAAACTGAGAAAAATCCTAATTTTAAGACTTTCGGTATTCACAGAAGGCATTTAGGAGTCCTAAAGTTAAGAGTCCTAAATTTAGGACTACTAAATTGAGAAAAATCCTAATTTTAAGACTTTCGGTATTCACAGAAGGCATTTAGGAGTCCTAAAGTTAGGAGTCCTAACTATACTACTACTAAACTGAGAAAAATCCTAATTTTAAGACTTTCGGTATTCACAGAAGGCATTTAGGAGTCCTAAAGTTAGGACTCCTAACTTCTGTGAATACCGAAATGAGTAAGTGCCTTCTGTGAATACCAAAATGAGTAAGTGCCTTCTGTGAATACCAAAATGGTAGTAAGTTTAGGATTTTGTCTTAAGTTAGTTCTGTGAATCGGGCCCATACTCTGCACTCTACACCACTGCACTCTACACCACTGCATTTTACGCTACACTGAACTCCATGCCACTGCACGGTATGCCACTGCACTCTATGCAACCACACTGTACGCCACTGCACATAATGCAAATGTACTGTATGCCACTGCACTGTGGGCCACTGGACTCTTCGCCACTGTGCTCTACACCATTGTACTGTGTTGCACTGCACTGTACAACACCGCACTCTATGTCACTGCAACCACTGCATTCTATGACACTCTACTCAACTGTGCATCAATGCGGTCTTCACTGTACTCTACACTACTGCAGTCTACGCTACTACACTCTACACCACTCTACTCTGCACCACTCTGTTCTACACTACTGCACTCTATGCCAGTGCACTCTACCCCATTGCACTCTAATATACTGTACTCTGTGCTATGCTACTCCACACAGTGCCACTCTACGCAACTCTACTTCACTCACTCAACATACTGCCACCCTACTCTACATGGTTGTACTTTACACCACTCTACTCTCCTCCAAAACACTGAATTCCATGCTATTCCAACCCACTTTCCTCCACTCCACCCCACTTTATGCCACTCCACACCACTGTATGCCACTGCACTACATGCCACAGTACTGTATACTACTCTACTCTAGTCTCCGCCACTCTATATACTATGCTACTGCACTCTATGCCATTCTACTGTACTGTGCATCACCGCACTGTACACCACTCCACTTTATGCCACTCTACTCTGAATAATTGTATTTCACCCTACTTTACTGCACTGTACATCACTACACTCTACAGCACTTCACTATACTCTCACCCAGTTCACTCTTTGGCGCTCTACTCTATACCACTCTATGACACTGCACTCTCCACCACTGCCTAATTCACTCTACTGTACGCCGCTCATAGGCACTCTACTCCATTACAGTCTATGTCCTTCTACTTCTCCTCTACTCTACTCGCCACCACTATGCTGTGTGCCACCACACTCCACACCACTGTACTCTAATCTGCACTACTCTACTGTACCCCACTTCACTCTTTAGAACTCTACAATACGCCTCCCTACTATAGCCCACTGCACTCTGCCCCTCTTCATTCTATGCCACTGTACTCTACGCCACTGTCCTCTATAACACTGTACTGTACACCACTTGAAGGCAGTCTTCTCAACGCTACTCTACTGTATGCTACTAAACTCTACGCCACTGTACTCTACTCTATACCACTGTACTGTACCACACTTAACTCTACGCCACTGCACTGTAAGCCACTGTGCTGTATGCCAGTCTACTCTACTCCACTCTACTGTAGCCCACCTCACTCTACCCATCTTCACTCTACTCTACTCTACTGTACGCCACTCTACCACACTTCACTCTACCCCACTTCACTCTTCCCCACTTCCCTCTATGCTACTCTACTCTACGATATGCAACTGCACTCTGTGCCACTGCACTCTACTCTGTACCACTGTACTCTACACCACTGCTCTCTATGCCACTGCACTGTATGCCAATTCATTCTACTGTACCCCCTTTTGCTCTTCACTATACTACTCTACAACCACTTCATTCCACCCTACTTCACTTCACTCTACTCTGCTTCAATCACGTCCACTCTATTCTACTATACTCTATGCTACTGCACTATACTCAGCTCTACTCTACTCTACTCTATTCAACTCTACTCTACTTTTCTCTACTCTATCCCACCTCACTGTACCCCACTTCAGTCTACACCCTTCTACTGTACCCCATTTCACTCTACCCCACTTCACTCTATACCACTCCACTCTATGCCAGTATACTCTTTCCCACTTCACATTACCACACTGCACTCTATCCTACTCCACTTTCCCCCTTCACTGTACACCACCTCACTGTAAGCCAGTCTAATCTATGCCACTCTACTGTACCCCACTTAACTCTACCCCACTTCAATCTACACAACTCTACTGTACACCACTCTACTCTTCCCCACTTCACTCTATTCGACTTCACTCTGCGCCACTGTACTCTACAGCACCTTACTGTATGCCACTCTATTCTTAGCCACTATATTCCACTCTATGCCACCGCACTCTACTGTATGCTGCTCTACTCTGCATCACTGCACTCTGTGCCACTCTACTATACGCCACTTTACTGTATGCCACTCTCTTTAACCCCACTTCACTCTGCCCCACTTCACTTTACCCCTCGGCAGTCATCTCTGTTCTGCACTATGCAACTGCACTCTATGCCACTGTTCTCTACTCTGTATCGCTCAACTATACTTTACTACACTCTACACCACTGCACTCTGCTCTACCTCACTTCACTCTATGCCACTCCACTCTAGGCCACTCAACTTTACACCACTTCACTGTGCCCCACTTCACTCTTCCCCACTTCAGTCTACACCACTTTACTCTACTCATCCCCTACACGTCTACTGTACCTGACTTCAATCCACCCCACTTCACTCTACCCCACTTCACTCTACATCACTCTACTGTACACAGTCTACTCTACAGCACTCCATTCTACCCCACTTCACTCTACCTCACTTCACTCTACCCCACTTCACTGTACACCACTCTACTCTCCCCCTCTTCATTCCGCCCCACTTCACTCCACACCACTCTACAGTACAACACTCTACTCTGTGTCACTCTACTTTACCCCACCTCATTCTTCCCCACTTCACTCTACACCACTCTACTGTATGCCACTCCACTCTATGCCACTCTACTCTACCGCACTCCACTCTACGCCACACTACCACACTTCACTCTACCCCACTTCACTCTACCCTACTTCACTCTACGCCACTCTACTTTACACCACTTGTACCACAGTAACCCACTTCGCTCAACAGAACACCGATTTCACCCAACTCTACTCTACGTCACTCAACTCACCTCCACTTTACTCTCACTTCACTCTACCCAACTTCACTCTACACCACTCTACTCCATGCCATTCTACTCTACACTATTGTACTTCATGCGACTCTACTCTACATTACCCCAAGTCACTCTATTCAACTCCACTCTGGGGCACTCTACTCTGCACCACTGTACACCATTGCACTGTATGCGATTGCACTATACACAACTACACTCTATGCCATTGCACTTTCCTCTGTGCCAATCCACTCTATGGCACTCTACTGTACTTTGCACCACTCTACTCTAGCCCATTGCCCTCATGCTGCTGTACTTTATGCCACTGCGCTGTACGCTGCTGTACTCTATGGCACTGCACTCTACTGCACTCTACTTTAATTGCATCAATCTACTCCTCTGCACTCTATCTCAGTGCACTATATACAACTCCACTCTACTCTACTCTACTCTATGCTACTGCACTCTGTGCCACTGTGCTCTACTGCACCACTGTATGACACTCCAAGCCACTGTACTCCACACCACTGTACGTCACTCTACCCAACTGTGCGCCACTCCAACCCACTGTACGATATGCCACTCTACTCTAGGCCACTCCATGAGAAATTATCGAGGAAGTACCGCCATTAAGATTCCCATTTTTTAAAAAATCTATATGAAAGAATGAATACCAAAATACACATTATATGTTTAGAAACTGATTCCCCCCAATACATGGAAATTCAATGTAAAAAACAAAGTTTGAAGATAAGTTATTGTTATGAAAACTCAATTTATTATTTCTATACAAAAACAACTTAAACTACACAAACCATAGAAATTAAAGTTATGGTTATAACTTAAAGCTACAATTTCCTTCACAGCCAAAACTTTTTATAACTCGGCACCTGCGGACATAGTGTTGTAAAGTCGTTGGGCAGACTAAATCAACTCTAACTCATGCCTTTACCATGCACTGCTTATACCCTTTCATATTACATCTCATATAGCATGTTAAATCACGGCATTCATACCAGCAGTGGTGCCATTCCAAATGACATAATTTATGAGAACACTATGCATGTTAGAGGGGCGAGTTGTAGTGGATTTAGTCTGCCTCGAGAGTTTGCAAAGCAGCATCTGAAAAAAAGATTAACCCTCTACCACTACCGATAAAGAAACCACCTTAACATGAAGTAGTTAATGGGGAGGAGGGAGGTGGTAACTGAGAGGGTACAGAAGGAGAAGCATCACCATTACTGGTGACATCTTCAATAGAGCATCTGGGGGCTATGAGGCACCTGCCAGTCCATCCCACGCTCACCAAACACCACCAGATACCAAGATGTGTCCCTAGAAATTCCAGCAAGTTTGACTACCGGCCAGAGAACAGTCAAGATGGTAACAAGGGGCACCAGGTTTATGGTAAATTAAAGGACAAAACAGCAAAATCTTCACAGTGAACTAGCTGGCTTGAAGCATTGGGATGGACAGAGGCAAGATATCTTTGCCCATTGGTGACCTCAATGTCTGTCCAAGTGAAGATACATTTTATCTTGGCACAAAATATTCGGTGTGTTCTTAAAGTGCAGAGCCTGAGTCAGGGCACAGTTGTAGAGAGGGATAAAACAGCAACACCTATTGCATTTGGTCTGCAAGTTATGCTATGCATGTCTGTTATGCGAATTATGGATTGTGCTCCTAACTGTAACTTGCTAATTTCAGTGCTTTTTCTGTTTTGATTTGTAACTATAACTGCACTTTTTTCAGTGAGTACACTTATGCTACACACACTTTAGAAATTCTAAAGTTTTGCTATAACTTTATAGTTATAACTTAAAGTTACAATTTACGCCCGCTGTAAACATACTATAACTCGCGCACCTCCGTGCAGGCTCTTGTCAACTCGCTAGCCAGACTACATTAACTATAACTCGAGCCTTCCACATGCACTGCTTATACCATATCATATTAAATCACTTATAGCATATTCAATCACAGCATTTATAAGAACACACATGACACCTGAAATGACATCATTTATGTGCACAATGTCCATAGTTCTTCAGATGCTGATTTACTTGTTCTTTGACCACCACTGTGGACTCATGTGCATCTTGCCAACTTTTTGATGGCCCCCACGCGCGGATGGATCCTACCATCATCTAATGGTTGTTGGTTCCAACCATTACCGTCCCAACCATACTGGTTCCATTTCCCGGGGGTTCCCTAACGCCGCGACCCTATGACTTCAACCATAATGGATACTGAATCATCCGAGGATGCTTCCCATCTGCCATCGCCTTTAATCTCCCAATTTTCCTTTTGCGTAAGAGGCAAGAAATCTGGACTTTTGATGTGATCATGCTATAACTTTTACATATTTATTGCTTCAAACATTTTTTCCATTCATGTGTTTTTACTTTGGGTCTTCTTCCAGTGCTTGTTTATTTTGCCTTTTCATCTGTGCTTTTTGTTTTCATATATTTATTGCACCATTTCGTGAATTTATTGTATAGCGCTTTGATGAAAGCGCTGCAGATGCTTATAAAAGAAAAAAAATTATGAATAATACATTTTGCGATGAACTGTTCCTGAAATGTATTAAATGGGAAACAATCATCTGGGTGAACATGTGAAAGGTAAAAATGTATCCTGTTCATAAGTCTAAAAAAATGGCATGCGGATTTAGTTCTGAAACAGCAAAAGCAGTCTCTTTTGTTGACACCTTCCTTAGCGCATTTTCAGAGTGTTTTATTTTCCGTCCTGACAGTGGGAAAAGTCTACAGGAAAAAGGTCCAGAAATGTACTCCAGAGAGGAAAATAACTTGATGAATAGCACTTTGTCTAGCATGGAAAACATGCCTGACTTTGTCTGCTATTTTATAAACCTATTGTATGTAAAATGGAGTTATTATAAAACATATAAAGCATTGTGCGAAGAGTGGAAAGTCGTGAAGCAGGTTTTAGATTCCATGGAATATATTTAGCCATTTTGTACAGTAAGGGGAAAATAGGCTGGAAAAGCCCTGTCTTTGTGGGACTGGCTGCCAGGAAATAATATTAAAGAATTATTTTAGCATACCTAAGGGTGCCATTATTCGGTTAAAGTATTTGAGATCAAATCATTTGAGAAGTTTAATGGTTTAAACAGGTGGAATGAACCTGCCTTCTCTTTCTTGCAGGCCCCAATTCAATTTGGAACTGCTGAGTACAATTTGCAAAATGATGCTCTAAGAAAGCAACTTATTTCAGTTTTCCAAAAGGCATTTAGTTTCATAGTGGTGGAGCCCCTGCTTTGATGCACTGCAACACACCGTGAAACAAATGTGTCACAAGAAATGGAAGTGTACCTTTATTTATTTAAGTCCTTAATTAAAATAGTAAGGGAGTCGATGCATCATACATTTCCACTCATGACCTCCTTAAATTTCCTGATTGTTTGAACTCAGTAAATAGCAAGGACTACCCCTTGGTGGAAGAAACTGGGTTACTGTTTGAGGGGGGTATAAGCCCCATTCAGGCAACAACCACAATCCTTGTCAGGGTGAACCTCAAAAGCCACTAAATTAACCTGTGCTTAACCCTTTGGAGCTTGGCACAAACAGTCGAACTTAACTTGTGTAAAGTACTTCCGCAGCACAAAAATAGTAATATAAACACACCATAAGAAAAATCCCAAAACAATGTAGAAAATTAGATTCCGTTCTTATGGTTAAAATGTCACTAAAACCGTGGGCATGGGGTCGCGTGAAAATAAGGCAAGGTCAAATGTTAATGCGACCGTGGTGGAGGGCTGGTAGGCTACACAAGGTGGATTGGGCCAGGTCTCGGTCTACCTTCGGACTTAAAAGAAATTTTGAAGAAACGCACCTGAGAAGGTAGAGTTTAGCTGGGCAAGGCAGCAGACAGTGTCTAAGGAGGAGGGGTCGTCATCAGGTTGCCACTGGATGGACATGTGGTGATGATTTTTACCTTTGGACGTTGTCACTTTTTTGGAAGTTGTAAATCATCAGCAGGATGAAGCTCAGGGCTGTAGCAGACAAGGGCTCCATGAGGCTGGATAACTTTGCTGAGAGATCCAGCTGAACAGGGTTTCCTGCTGTGGAGAAGAATGTGGCAAGAGCTACCGTAAACTCAGGCTGACCGGTGATGCACCTTGGGCAGATCGGCTGGCAGGTAGGTCCTGGTCTTCCATCAGTGCTCAGGGCACTTTTGTTGGAAAGTTTTCTAAGTTCCAAGTTTTAGGATTAGGCAGGAACAGCATCTTTAACACCACTTCCAAGGGTCCATAACTTTAGGGGCACCACTTGGGGGGTAGGACTTACTTCAGCAGAGGCCGGGTGCAGAGGTCAAGATCTCCGGAGCTTGTTATGTCACTGTAGCTCACACAGGATGCCAGCCAACTAGCCTTGGAGTCAATTCTGGTGGTCCTTGGTTTGGGGCGATGATCAAGTTCTCCTTCAAGCAGCAAAGTGGGCCTTCAAGCAGCAGGGCAGTCCTGTGGGTTCCAGGCAGCCCCTCTGAAGTTTTCCACAGGTCCAGGATTGTACTGAAGAGGTGTTCTGAGGGTCCAATATTTATACCTTATGCCAGCCTTTGAAGTGGCGGGGGGCATCCTAAGCTACCCCCCCCCGCATCTGGTCCTGCCAAGGTTCCAAGATGTCTCAGGTGACAAAAGGCTAGTGTCAGGTTCCTTTGTGTGTGCTGGAGGCAAGCACTTTGAAGTGTAAGTGGGCAGGGATCAGTTCTGCCCCAGACATCCTGGCAGGATGGGCAATCCTGCCTACATCCAGTCCCCTCTGTCTCACTGTCTCACTGTCTGTCAGGAATACAGAAACCCCAACAGCAGAGCTATTCACAATCAAGTGACCAAGGACACTGTCACCAGGCACCAATTGGTTAAGGCAGGAAAATACCAACTTTCTAAAAGGAGCATTTTCGGAATTGGGACTTAAAATCTGACTCCACCATTCAAGAGGATTTTAAATTACAATTCATTTGAGTCCAAACATGAGACTTCTACTCCCAATCAAAAGTTGGCAATTATTCAATGTAATAAGGTAACCCAATGGTATCTAATGGGCGAGGTAGGCCTTACAATACTGAAAACAAATTTAGGAGGTTTTCACCACCAGCACATGTAAAACCTAAACCCACATGTCCCATTTTTTAAATACAATGCACTCTGTCCTTTGTGCTTTTAGGGCCTACCTTAAGGGTGATTTATATGTATGAAAAAGGAAGTTTTAGGTCTGGCAAAAGGTATATTTTAGGTTTGATGCGTTACCCAACACAGGAGTATTGTCCCTACTGTGCACCTGTGATAATGTTTAGTTTACACCCTTATAAGGATGAACATGAATGTTTTTCAGAATAGTAATCAAAAGACGTCATAAGTGTAATCAATTCTTGATTTCATTTATTAGTGTTGAAATGGTCAATTTTATAGTGTTAATCCATTCCACTATAACATATGTGTTCTTAAATGCTCAGGCATCCCAATGCATTTCAGGACTGGCCCTTCATCAGGGGAGTATCTCCTAAATTGTAATAAATACAAGGTAATCAATCATCTACTATGGAACCACCTAACTTGACTTATAGTAGCTATATTCTCAATGAATTGTCAGCATTAACAAGCCTGTAGGGTGCATCCCCCAGTGATACATACACAAGATATGTGCATACATTTGTAAAACTGCAATAGTGTTTATGAATTGAAAACGGAACGGAAAATAACGATTAGACTCACTGCCGGTGATTCGATGAAAAAAGTGAAGCATGCAATCTCCAAAAATTACAGGTGGTATATAAATGAAAAAATTAGAAAAACAAAACTAAAAAGAACCTTGTGAAAGCGGGAAATGATGGTAACAATGATTGTTACATTACCATCATTTCCCACTTTATTTATTTGCGACTGATGTGTAGGTTGTGTGCATGGTCTGTCAGTGTGGGTGTTGGTCCGATTTCTGCTGTCAACCAGCTGCGGTCCCAAATGGAGGTGTTCTTTCCAACGATCAGTACTTGTTGGTGTTGAGTTTGAAGCAGTTGTCTTTCATCCAGTTGGCTATATTGGTCGTAGTTGGTTTTGGCATTGGAGGGGTCCTCGGTGAGCGAGAGGATTAGTTGACTGTTGTCTGCATAGGAGATTATGCTGAGGCCGTGGATATGATGATGTGTGCGAGGGGAGTCATGTAGGTGTTGAACAAGGTGGGCCTGAGGGATGATCCTAGGGAAATGCTGCATATTATGTCCTTGGGTTCGTTGGCGAAGGGAGGCAGTTGAATGCTCTACGTGCAGCATATGAGGAAGGAGGTGATCCGCTGGAGGGTGTTATATGGTATGCCGATGAGGCTGTGGTGGGAGACGGTGTCGAACACAGCAGAGAGGTTGAGGAGGATCAGGGCCACAGTTCCTCCACAGTCAAGGAGAGTTCAGATGTCGTCTGTGGCAGCAATCAGCGCAGTCTCAGTGCTGCTGTTGGAGTGGAATCCTGATTGTGAGGTGTCGAGAAGGGTGTTGTGTTCCGGTAAATTGAGTTGTAGGTCAATAGCTTTCTCGAGTACTTTGGTAGGGTAGAGGAGCAGGGAGTTCGATGATTTAGTACATTGCTAGAGGGTTTCTTGAGGAAGGGCCTGACCTCAGCATATTTCCATTCAGCTGGGAAAGCTGCTGTGGAGATTGAGATGTTTATGGTGCTGGTGAGTTTTGTGTGGATAATGTTGGTTCCAAGGTTGAAAAGACTATGGGGGCAGGGGTTGGTGAGCACCCTGTAGTGTATTGAAGACATAATGACCAAGGTGGTCTAGGTGGTGAGTTGAGATGAGGTGGTAATCATTCGGCTGGTGTGCGCTGGGTAGCTTAAGAGATTGAAGTTGAGACCCGGGGGTTGAAACTACTGTAGATGGTGGCAATCTTGCTGTGGAAGTGGTCTGAGAGGGTGTCGCTGAGTTCCTGGGAGTGGTGAAAGTGTTCTATGTGGCTCCCGGGTTGGAGAATCTCTTGATTATTTTGAAGCACTCCTTCGTGTGGTTGGCCACAGTGTTGATGCGGGCTGTGATGGGTGTTTTCTTGGCTTCTTTGGTGTGCTGGTGGTAGTTGTTGAGGGTTGCTTTGTGAGCGGCTGTCAGAGGGGTTCACTGTGGCACACCATCATTCCTGAAGTCAGAAGTAATTGCGCTTGGTGGTTCTGAGTTCTGGGGTGTACCTGCTGGCTTGTTTTGAGGTTTTGTTGGTTTCTGCTGGTTTCAATGGTGCGACTCTGTTGGTGCATTTGGTGATCCAAGCAGAGAAATTCTGGACGGTCTGGTCAATATTTGATGAAGCTTCCTGTTGGGTGGTGCTGAGTGCCTGTGTCCACTGTGTCTTGGTTATGTTGCCCAAGCTGCGTTGGGAGGAGCTGTGATGCTTGGCGATGGTGTGTACAACATCGGAGATTCTGAAGTGGGCAATGGCTTGGTCGGTCCAGGTGGATTCTGTGGCATGGCTGAATTTGATTCTGTAGCTGAAGTTGAAGATGGAGTAGAGTGTGTGTGCTGCTTTGTGCATTTTTTCAGGAGAGAGGTGGAGTTGGTATCGTTGGAGTTGTCAACGTGAAAATTGAGGTCATTGAGTAGGACGTAGTGGTGGTAGTCGATGGCTAGGAGGGCGAAGAGATTGGAAATGGCATTGCAGACGACCAATTGGGGACTTGGGGATCTGTAGATGAGGTTGCCTCTTAACGTGGTCTTGTTATCAGTCTGTAATTGGAAGTTGAGGTGATCCATAAGAGGTGTGGGGTAGTCATTGGTGATGGTGCATCAGATGGTTTCCTTGAAGATTATGGCAATGCCTTGGCAGTGTTTGATGGAGCGGTCTCGGTGTAGCATCTTCTTGCCGGTGGGTGTTGCGGTGGTGATGTCGGGGTTCGAGGAGGGGTTGAGCCATGTTTTATGATGAAGGCAACGTCAGGGGAGACGGAGATGATGGTGTCCCATGTTTCCGTGGTGTGTTTGCAGAGGGAACGGACATTGAGCAGGATGCATTGGAGTGGTTCCAGGTTATTTATGGCCTTCTGTGTGGGAGCAGTGCAGTCTCCAGTGTGAGCTGGTGGTCCAGTGTTGCACGAGAAATGGTAGTGGCTGCATGTGAAGGGTCCTTTGGTTGATCACGGGGGGAATGCACAGCAGCTGTTGTTTATGTGTCTGGGGGCCAGCGCCCAGAGCTGGTTGTTGGAATAGTGTGGGTGGCTGAAGACCAAGGTTCCTGGCGCTAGGCACGGTATAAGTGCTAAGGAACATTCTCATGCGCTATAAGAAGGGACCACCCCGTTAAATCTGTTTTGTGTTCTATCTACTCGCTGTTTTTTGTATCTAATATTCGGCCTCTTTCTACTCTCCCATGTGCCCCCTTCGAGATCCTCCTCTCCATCTGCATTCTGCCAGCACCCTCATACCCAATAGTCGTCCACCACCATGTCCAACACCACCACCACGTCCACCATCACCACCACATCCACCACCACCACCATGTCCACCACGTCCACAACCACCACCACGTTCACCACCACCACCATCATGTCCACCACGTCCACCACCACAACCACCACACCACGTCCACCACCACCACATCCACCACCACCACGTCCACGACCAACACCACCGCCACGTCCACCACCACCACCACATCCACCACCACCACCACATTCACCACCACATCCACCACCACCACGTCCACCACCACCACGTCCACCACCACGTCCACCACCACCACGTCCACCACCACCATGTCCACCACCACCATCACGTCCACCACCACCACGTCCACCACCACCACCATGTCCACCACCACCATGTACACCACCACCACGTCCACCACCACCACGTCCACCACCACCACCACCACCACCACCCGTGACAGGTAAAGTGTCACTGGAGGGCAGGGGTAACAGGAGTGTCAACCCCAGCTGTACATGGGACATTTAAGGATGCATTGGGTGCAAGAAGACGGGAATAGGAGCTAGAAGTATTACACCAGATCCAAGATACATTTTGAAGAGGCACAATGTCACAGGGGCTTCTGTAAAAGCACTCGCAGCATCTCTACCGCACAGTGGCATACCTGCACGAGCCACTCACTCAAAACAAGCATTGGCATAGCCAATAGGTCTCGCCTTTGGGACCTTATAAGTGTTTAGCCATGCAACACTTGATGTTGTTGCACCAAGAATATTGTGCTGGATAAGTAAACACTTATAAGGTCCCAAAGGCGAGACCTATTGGCTATGCCAATGCTTGTTTAATATTTGTGAGCAGTGTAAATATACAGCCTAAATATGACATTAAACTTCACTGTAATTTCTACTGTTTGACAGCATTTACTATGGCCTTATAGGAAAGTTACTCAAAACAATTGAGAGGACAAGTTACTTTGACACACACATGATGGATATTACATCTGCCTTATTACAAGTTCATTATATCCTAATATGGATATAATGAACATAAACATTTAACAAAGTGAACGGGATATCTGGCATGTTTGTGATGGAGTACCCACCCGTCAAACTATGAATCAGGCCCAGAGTCTTAAGATCAGCAAAAATAGGTTCTGAAAAAAGGTGAAAAATCCATGGTGGCCATGTAAGAAAAGCAAATTTCTTACAATATGAATCCAGAAATTTGAGGAAAATAGAAATAAAATATTTCACTGCATAGAAAGAAGTGCTGCCTTGCTATTGGGGATAAATTATTTCAGGAAATATCTGTGTGGAACCAAATTTGTTATTGGAAGAGTATTATATTTTAGTGGATATGTTCATCTTTAAGCGTGCAGGACGGGCAATTTTAGAAATCTTTCAGTTGGATGTTAAGAATCCAAGGATATTGCTTTAAAGTGAAAATCTTGGCAGCAAAATACTTTATTGCCAGATAGCATGTCAAGACAACCTCTGGAAACTGAGACAGCTGATGAGGAAGATGATCAAGTGGATGGGTATACAATAGCAAACATGCATGAAGTGACTGTGGGGAGCAATTCTCAAGAAAACTAGATGAGACCATTAATGTGTAATAGCATTTTGAGGAAGGTTAATGAACATTTAGGTATTAGGAGTTCTCCTAAAGGTGGTGCTGATGAAGAAGTGGCGTCTTAAAGCAATGTCACTGCCTAGTTGTCCCATGTGAGAGGATGTTTTAGGAAGGCATTGTTAGTTGTACCAGAGGAACTGCAAACAAAAATTATGACAATGGCTTCTGAAGTCCATATTGGTAAGAGTTTCACTAAAAGATGTAAAAGATGTATTAGTACAGATGTTTGGTGGCCAGGACAGTTGAATCACAATGCGGAGGAAAACGTCTGAAATTGTGTTCCATTGTGCTTGGAGTGATATGTCTAAAAAAACTGTAATGTATCATCTTGTTACTAATGGACAGAGCAGAAGGTCAGCAGGGGCGAAGGCGGGCAAAATGGCCGTTGACTGATGCCACGGAAGGTGGCGCTGACCTTCCTCTCCCTTGCGAGTTCTCCGCTGGCAATGGCGATTAAACTGTAAAGGATATGCTACGCTGGTTTTGCACCGACTTCACAACGCTCCCATCGAGTCTCCCGCTGAGCCCTGAGCTTCCCGGTTCTTGCGTTAAGGAAAGCCTGAGGAGCCGGGCTTTCTCACCGGATTACCTGCCGGATCACCTGCGTTACCGCCACAGCCCTTGCGGGAGGTCCACAGCTGCGCACAGTTCCCGTCGCTGCTCTCACTGATCGTGCAGCGCACTATTCTGCCTTTCCGACGCTGGCTGTGGTTGTGGATGAAAATGGCACCAAAAACGACAAAAAATCTTAAAGAGCAAGGTGCGGTGAATAAAGATCCAAAGATCAGAAAGAGGCAGCTGGAGGGGCCAAAGGTCGGAAAGAACTGATGAGAGAGCAACCGGGGGGACCGGTCGTGGACTCTGGGACACATCAAGGGCAGACACGGCGCGGCAGCCCCAAAAAGAGAGGTGAGGAGGGCAGAGTGGCAGATGCTGGTGCAGCCGGAGTAGCAGGTGGGACAAGATTACGGATGGCTAATGCTAGTGAGGGCGCTCTGCGCCAGCCATCCGTAATGGAGGCATTTGGGATGTCAAGCATGACAGCGGCAGTCCCTGGGAGCAATACGAGTTTACCTGTTTGCCCCCCTGCTTTGATTACTTTGACTGTATCCCCGGGAACCGAAGTTGATTCACAGGCGTGCGATCCGGCTCAGACTACGCACAAGACGGTTCTTTCTACTGCCGCTCAGGTGCATTCTGGGTCTGGCAGTTTTTCTTTTGATCTTCTGCCCCAGCGGGGTAATAACACTGAGCTGGACCCAGAGTTATGTAATATGATGCAACATGTGGGCGATGGGGCAGATGGGGCAGTCGGACTGCATTCAACACTGATATTGGAGGGAGAGAACCCTTTGATAAGGACCTGTGTGATGAGCGCCCACAATAACAGCCGGGGCAATGGCGAGGTGATAAATAAGGATATAAGCGGCTTTTGCAACAATATTTCAATAGGTGACACAAATGCAGAAGGCGAGCCTGAGGCTGTGGTTTTGCTTCCCCAGATAACCCAGGGCAATCTGTGTACATCCGCTCATATTTATCCCAATGTGGAACCATTTGATATCGAGCCTGGAAACATGAGCAACACCTCCAGGGAGCTGGACAACCAAGGGCCTGGTTCCACTTGGCCAAGTGCTCATTTGTTCTCACCAGACGGTGATACGTTTTTTTCATTGAATGATGACTCTGACACATCCCAGATTAGTGAGCAGGAATCATCACAGGAGAGTGTCTCCGGAGAAGAGTCCCCGGTTACGCAGAGGCAGCATCACAGCCAGTCCAAGACTTCCAGGTGCCGGGCCAGGACCAAAGGTCGATGCTCGGACTCAACTAGCAGACGGCTTGAATGGGATTATTCCGCTTCAACTCTGACAGCCTGCCCTGGTAGCGGTAGAGACATGGGCACAAGCGGAACCAATGATCCTGGCAGTGCACCTCCACCACCGACTCTGGAGTTACTCTATACAACTCTTAAACAAATGCAGCGTGAGGCCCGGCAGGAGAGTAAGAGGTCGCAACTCGCAACTAAGAAGCTTCAAGGGGCAATTCGCAAGACGAATAAGCTATGTTCTGACATGTCCGAACGGATAACCCCAGTAGAAGTACAAACTGTTGCCGTGGAGGAGGAGGTTGAGAAACTGCATATATTTAAAGCTGCTCGGGAAAAACATTCACGGGATGTGGACTGGAAACTCGAGGATTTCGAGAACCGGCAGCGTCGAAATAATGTCCGGCTGCTGGGCCTTGAGGAAAATGTGGAGGGGGAGAACATTCTGGCCTTCGTTGTGAAGCTATTGAAGGCTGCTTTTCCAGACTTTGCCCATTGGAACTGGGAGATGGAAGTATAGCGGGCACATCGCTTCCCAATGTTTAGGAAAACTCAGCCCACAAATCAGGGAAACCGACCCAGAGCGATACTGATTTTTATTGGTAATTATCGACCGGGCCAGACCAGACTCCAAAAGAACAGTAGAGGGGCATATCTCTTCGCTCGGCTGGATTTTTGCCACACAACGGTCGAGCGGAGATGGAGGCTACGTCAGCTGATAACCCCATTCCAAGGGGAGGGCTGCGATGCCTTTTTGCTTTTTCCTGCACGGCTCAAGGTTATCCATAAGGGCCGGGTTAGAATGTTTTTTTCGGAGATAAAAGCCCAAAAGTTTCTCACGGATCTAACAGAATCACGAGGGGTGAGGGCCTTGGCCAACGTAGTCAAAAGGGTGATACAGGGAAGGACTGATGTGTTCTCCTAGATGATAAAAATACTCCCCAATTTGATAAATGTATAAATGCATAAGAAACCTAGTTTTGGTTAATAATCAATTGACTAAAAATGTGGTATGGGCCATAGGGCTTGGTGGCAAAGTTAAATGATTATTTTCTTGTTAAAACTGAGGGGCTGGGGGTGGGGCTTATCACTATCTGTTAGTTTGATTTAAGGATGTTTTCTTTTGGGTCTTGAAGTATTTGAAGTGGCTGTTCTTGGGGTTACTCAGAAGGGGGGAGGGTACTGGCGCCATCTGGGTAGGAGTCTTCTCTGCTATATTTAGGTCACGTTTGACCTAATTGCCTGTAAGGGAGGTTGGGGGGTGGGGGTGGGGGTTGGGAGATCCGGGGACTCGTTTTGTAGGGGGTGGTGTGGGTTCAGCACAGGTTAAGGTGTTTCAATTTGTGAGACTAGTAAAGGAGCAGCAGAACTGGATTCAAGATGTCTTGGCCAGGTTATTTCAGGAGGCTCGTATAATGAGCATGAATGGTAAGGCAGGGTCCAAGAGACCAGCAGTAAAATGGGTTTATCGTGAGGAACTAAGACATTTTAAGACATGAATCTGCGGGTTATGACAGTGAACATTTGTGGGCTCAATGACTAGAATAAGAAGAATAAGGCAGCAATTTGGTTGAAATCTTTACGTGTAGACTTTCTATGTGTTCAAGAAACACATATAGAGGGCAGCAGAACTCGCATAACGGAACAGCTCGGTTTTAAACTGTTGGCACATACCACACAGGGTTCTCAAACTCGGGGGTGGCAAGTCTTACTCGGAGGATTGATGTGAGGGTTCTCAGAAAGTCAGTAGATCAATGGGGTCGGTGGGTAGTGATTGAATGTTTGCTTAATAATTTTAAATTCACACTTTGTTCATTGTACGGCTCAACATGTGATGACCCAGAATTGTTAGGAAATTTAGATTCCAGCTTGGCAATGTGGCCTGCTCCGATAATTCTATGCGGGGATTTTAACATCAATGGTTTGGGGGTACAATGGGGCACTCCAGGAAGTAATTATTCGGGAAAAAAAAGAAAAGTTGGTCTTGCCTTATCTAATTTAGTTTGTAATAATGGTTTGATAGAAATGCATGGGCCTATTTGAAACCGTCGGAAGCAGGCAGCACCTTTTTCTCTGCTCCACATAAGGTTGTTTCCCGCCTGGATTATTTTTTTGTGTCGAATCAATTTATTACCAATTTAGGGATTGAGAGGTACCCTCATATTATTTCAGATCACAACCCATTAGTTTTGTTGGTTAATTTTACGATGATGGAAAAGAAGAATGTTCTTTGGACCTTTGAACGGAGGTTAATATATGATCCTGATTATATCGTTTATATGAAGGGATGGATTAAGGAATTCTGGGGTTTTAATCGGGGGAGCACGAGGGTTGGAATTGTCTGGGATGCTTTTAAGGCGGGGGTGAGAGGGGAGACTATAAGCTTCAGTTTGCATCGTCAAAAGATGGAGCGACTCAGGGAATCTGAAATATGGGAGGAATTAAATAACCTCGAGGAAGCATTAGCCATGGCTATTAGTACTGGAGAAGTGCTAGATAGAATATTATTACAGCTGGCTATTAAAAAGGCTGAGGCAGGGGATCATCTGGATAAAAAAGCAGCTGAGATTTATTTGTCTAAAAAACAGCACTGTTATGAATTCAATGAGCGTGTGGGACATACTCTGGCCGTAAGAGTCAGGCAAAAAGTGTCCGCTGGGGAGATTTCTGAAATCTATGATTCTGGTAGGAAGGTTATCACAGACGCAGCAGGTATTCGAGAGACTTTTGGGCTTTTTTATCAGCAGCTATATACCGGAGGATCAGTCGCTGCGTCTGGGGGTATCTGCGAATACTTAGATAAAGTATCTACCCAGAAGGTTGATCCTACAGACAGGGAGGAACTCGAGAGGGTGTTTTCCCAAGAAGAAATAATGGGTGCTTTACTAGATTTGCCTTCTGGAAAAGCCGTAGGCCCGATCAGATCTCGTTGGAGTTTTACAAGATCTTCAAAGACTCAATTGGGTTGGATCTTATAGAGGTTATGCTGTTAGCTTAAAGGGGGGGGCCTGCTCCTGAAGCTTGGGCGGGGGCAGATGTTGTCATTTTTTTTTAAAAAGACAAACCAGCTAGAGAACCGGGCTCATATCGCCCAATTACCCTATTGAATAGCGATGTAAACATTTTTTCAAAATTTTGGTCATGCAATTAAATGGAATTTTAAAAAAAACTATTCACCCTTGCCATCATGGGTTTATCATAGGTCGCGGAACAACACAACATATACGGTGAGTGATCACTCTTTTTGATGCGATGGAGATCTCAGGAGACCCTATGGCTGTCTTGTTATTAGATGCTGAAAAGGCATTCGATAGGGTCTCCTGGGAGTTTCTCTGGGAAGCAATGAGGTGGTTCGAGCTGGGGGAGGGGTTTATTAAATCTGTCCAAGTGCAATATGCGGCCCCCACAGCTCGACTGAATGTTAATGGCAACTATACTTTCCCTTTTAATATTCAGAGGGGGAACCGGCAGGGTTGCCCTTCCTCCCCTCTGCTGTTTGCTATCTATATGGACCCCCTGATACGATTATTTGAGGCTAATAACGGAATCCGCCCAGTCGTAAGTCAGGGGGTCGATTCTAAAGTCCTCGCCTACGCCAATGATGTGGCCATTATTACCACAGATCCACAATTGCGCTGGAAACGGTCGAGTCAATTGCACTAGAGTTTGGTATATTCACTGTGTATGCACTTAATAGATCTAAGACCCAAGTTGTAAAGAATCGATCAACTAATTTTGAAGATCCTCGCGTCACTGACTCGAAAGTTTATTTGGGTATACGGGTCACCTCAGACTTAGGAAATCTGGTGGCTGAAAATATGGAACCAGTAATTAGGAAGGCGAGGGTGGATTTTGACAGACTGAATAACCTTCATCTGTCTCTCGTGAGACGATGTAATGTCATCAAGATGATGTTTTTACCGAAAGTTTTGTATTTGTTTAGGACAATCCCTTTGGAATTCCAAAAATCCTGGTTTATTATTTTAGAAGGTTTAATCAATCGGTTTATTTGGGCACACGGGAAAACTAGGCGGGCTCTTCGGTTTATGTCTTTATCAAGGAGAAAGGGTGGTTTTTCGGTTCCTGATTTTCGTAGTTACTATTGGGCAGCCGCCTTGTAATATATGGGGATACTGGTAGGGTCGTGTCCTGGGGACATGGAAGGGGAAACCGATCTCCCGGATGTCTACAAATTATTACTGGGCGAAAATGCAGAGAACTGTTTCTTTAAATTCCCAGAGCCTAGCTATTATAAGCGGACAAACTTTAAGATGCTGATAGCTGCTTTTAAGATCTGGGGGGCGTTAAAGAAAAAGATTGGACTAGGGAGACTCAATCATTATATGGTGTTATATAAAAAAACCACTTTTCCAGAGATTTTCTCAGATGAGATTATGGCAGGATGGGCTACTAAGGGTGTCCGAAAGACTGGGGATGTAATTGGGAAGCAATGGTTTCGCCAATTTAAACATATACAGATGGAGTTTGGGTTGGAAAGAGGCAATTTGTTTTAAATATCTACAGCTGCGTAGCTTCTTCTGTAAAAAAATTGGGGGGGGGGCTTGTGGATTTGCTAGCAATATAATAATTGACACTATGCAAGATAGGACTAAGGGGGTGATTAAGCTGATTTATGCAGAATTGATAAGTCTTAAACAAGATGACTTAATTAAACATGAGGCTAAATGGACTGAGCGTATGGGGGCTGCCCCTGACGCACTTTCGAAATCCTTAGAGATGGGTCAGTCGGTTTTATGTTCGGCTGGGCTTCAGGCACAACATTTTAAAACTGTTTTTTCTTTATACTACACGCTGGCCAGAATAGCACAGTGGGGTGGGTTATCAGGAAATAAATTTCCCCGATGTGGGGGATTGGAAGCAGATCTGGTGCATATGTTCGCTTCTTGCCCTCGTCTGCAGGGGCTGCTGTATTTAATTATGGAATACCTAGATCGCTCACTTGGGGTAAAAACTACATTAACTCCGGAATTAATTCTACTATGAATAAGTAGCACAAGTCAAAATGAGATTGCTTACCAATTTCTTTTTGTTGCTATGGCTGTCTTAAGGATCAATATTGCGTCTGCCTGGTTAGACTCTCTCCCCCCTTCCTTTCAGCAATGGCTGGCTCACCTACTTTCTATATATACAATGGAGAGGGCAATTTATGAAAGAAAGGGAAAGAAATCGAAGCTGCTGGGAAGATATAGCTGGCCACCTTTAATAAAATGGAAGGAATCTGAATAATTGAAGTTAATTGGGGAGGAATTTTTTTTGATGCTGGTATAAATTGGTTAAAACAAATCAAAACTTCAGTGCTTCATGAAATGTGTTTTTTGACAAATGGCTCATCTACGTTTTACTGTACTTCAGTTGTTGATTTTCCTCATGTTGCTCATATATCTGTTTGTTCTTGGGCTTTTGCCTCTGTCTCAAACCTCACATCTCTGTTGTTTTTGTCTTTTGTTGATGTTATTTATCTGTGCTGATACCCTTGAAAGAAAAATGAAAATCTTATTAAAGAAATAAAAAAAGAAAAAAGAAAAACATAGGGGCATATTCTCAAGGATCTATCGCGGAGTTATCAGCACTTTAGTGTAGCCAAAGTCACGATAAATTTATCGCACTATTCACACGCTGGTGCTAACAGCCCATATCACCAGTTTTCTGGCGATAGCAGCCGCAAAAAACATCGCCACTGATGACCTCGGCAACTATCGCTAATGAGATGCAGAGTAGGCATTCCCAAGCAAAAAGCTGCGACAACACCACTCCACAACATTTTCAACGATCAGCCAGATCGGCGATAAGATCCCAAAACAGGCAATAAGGCAAGTTAGCAGCAGGATTTTAACACCTGCTCTGACCTGGTGTAAAGTCGGACTACAACCGGCAGCAGCCAAGGGAGCACAGCCCATAGCCAAACAGGAAGAACAACAGATGCCCCCGAGGAACTGAACATGCAGCCCGGAGCCCCAATAGGGCAACAACACCCACCGCCACCCCAACCCGGACCCCACCACCCACCCCCTCTCCCTTTGGACAAAGAGAATGCACATCAACCCCACGAAACCATGAACCAAACAAATCGCCTGAAGTCGCACAATCACAACACCTAACATACAGGTGTGGACAGAAAAATGGAAATCATACATTCATATCATATAATCCAAATAAAACCTTTATTACAGGTCAAACAAAATACAACAATCTTGAAGAGGCACAGCGGGTCTTCTCAGGGTATTCTGTAAGTCACAGCCTGCAAGAATACCAAAAAAAAAAAAAAAAGAAAAAAGAAATACAGATAAGAAGGTGTGTCAAGCGCCCATCAAAGTACAGAGAGAGAGAGCGAGCGACAAAGAGAGAGAGAGAGGGGAGAGGGGAAGAGAGAAAGAGAGAGAGAGAGAGAGGGAGAGAAAGAGAGAGGGAGAGAGAAAGAGAGGGAGATAGAGAGAGAAAGGGAGAGAGAGAGGGAGAGAAAGAGGGAGAGAGAGAAAGAGAGGGAGATAGAACGAGAGAAAGAGAGAGAGGGAGAGAGAGAGAGAGAGAGAAAGAGAGGGAAAGAGAGGGATGGAGAGAAAGATAGAGGGAGAGAAAGAGAGGGAGATAGAGGGAGAGAGAATTAGAGAGAGAGGGAGAGAGAAAGAGAGGGTGAGAGAGGGAGAGAGAAAGAGAGGGAGAGAGGGGGGGAAAGAGAGGGGGAGAGAGAAAGTGAGGGTGATAGAGAGAGAGAGAAAGAGAGAGAGAGAAAGAGAGAGAGAGAGGGGGAGAGAGTGCCAACACTGCAGACCCAGGCCTCACTGCTCACCTGCAGCCACCGGTGTGTCTCCAACCACGTGCCGGTACAAACTTCAGTCCCCCAGGTCCCTCATCTGAAACAGTTGCCAGAGACATGAATGGCAGAGTCCATACAGTAGCACACACCATCATCGCTTGCCCGCCCCTGTGCACGCAGGCTGCTGCTGCCCAGCCCCTCCCGCCATCCAGCGGAAATTGCCCGCCCCTGCGCAACCAGCTCTCACTACTCACCTTCCACCACTGGCGTGTCTCCAAGATGGCCCACCACGTTCCGGTGGGAGCTCCAAGCCCGGGGCCCGTGACCATTGCACCCTCCACATCATGCAGCCCGCACCGTGGGCCACCAGGTCACACACTTGATTCTGGGACTTGATTTTGCTATACAGAGAACATATCAGTGCACACGGCCTCATTGCAGGCTGCACACCCGCTCAGCCCTAGTGGTGCCACTAACTCTGTGAACCACAAGGCGACACCATGTGTCGGTAGGCCTGCACTGCCCGCTGGCTCAGGCCTACACTGCGATCCAGCAGGGCTCACACTAATGCCACCATTCCGGACCACCCACTTAGCACTTAAGGTGCCCCTACCTCAGTGCACTGAAAAACACCGTCCCGTGGCGGTGTGCCTGTGCCTGCCACAGTGTATCTGGTTCCACCAAGTCTGTGCACCGCAAGCCATGGACCCTTTATGATTGAGTCCCATGGTGCAGACGCCATCATGTCACTGGGAAGTGCTGTGCCCGGGCCCTAGGCCCTCAGGCAGAAATGATACCCACACAGAGACACCCAGTTACAGAGTGGAAATGGCGTCTAGCACATGCGCCAGGCCCTTTTTATTGGCAGGTTCACATGTCCTGTGACAGCTGTGCTGGATGGGTGTGGTGTGAGTGTAAACCAGCCATGAGGGAGTGGCTGTGGCATGCTGACAACTAGATCTGTGAGCAGCAGGTCCCGACAGGGAAGACCTGGGACATGTAGCGTTGTCGTCCCCCCCTGTGAGCCTAAGCGGAGTGGGCTGGCCTGACGTATGCCAGACCAGCATAAGGGTGTGAACAATGACCCCGGGGCTCTGGGCATGGTTCTGTCCATGGCTGGACAAGGAAGTAGGTAGTGCGTGGGTCTCCGTTCTAGTGTCAGCGCCACCCGGCACGTGAGCGGCAATGTGTCACCCTGTGACGCAAGTCCCACAACATGAGTGTTAGAACTGGGAATCTCTAGTTGGCACAGGTATGCACTTGCGACAAGCAGGGACTCTCAATTCTAAGTCAGAGTAAGGGGATCACCCTTTCAAATAACCCCTGCTCACCCTTTAGGTAGTGTGGTGCAAGCAGTCAAGACTATTCTCAGGGCGTCATAGGTTAAGCATTTGTGAACACATACTGTAATACAATGACACACCACAAATGGACACCAGTCAAGGTTGTATCAAAAATAGTTCTCTTTATATAAGGCTTAGCACAAGACCAGAATAACGATTAAAATGACCACAGTATTATTTTAAAGTTCAATGTTCTTGCAAAAAGGCTTAAAATGCAAAAATAGGCTTCTTTTACTCAATTCTGGCTTTGTACGGTTCGTACCTGGGTGTACGACTCGTCCGCATTAAAAATAAAGAAAGTACGAGTCAAACAATCGGTGCGGACTCCGGGGTCCGGGACGTGCACACTGCGGTGCGAACAGAACTAAGTACCTTAAGTTCGTGGGGTCCGCGACGGACAGTGCGGGACAAGTTGATGGGTCCGGGTCGTAGTTCGGCAGCGTATTCGGTCTGGTCCGGTCGCGGCGTCGGGACGCGGCGTTGGTACGGGACCTTCAGGGATACGTGCGGATGGCCTGGATCAGCTTGCAGAGTCCGTGGCGTCGGCGTTCGAGCCGTACCTTCGGTGCGGATAGTCGGCGACACTTGTCGGCGCCGTACAGCGTACGGGGAGGCTCAGCGTACTGCGGCTTCTCGGCTCTGAGTACGTTAGCAGCGTACGGACCGTACCTGCGGGTCAATGGAGCTTGGGTCCGGCGTACAGGGCTCGGCAGCCAGGGTTGTACGTCTCGAATCGGTGGGGAAGGTTAGGTGCAATGCAGCCGGGAGGGATGCGGCGCATACTAACGCTTTTGGATCAGCGTAGACACACGGTGCCGGGCGGCAAAGACACGGCTTCGCAGCGGATGTAGTACGAGGCGTACTGGGGCCAAATCCAGCAGGAAACAAGCACAGATCGTCCAGGCAACTCAATTTTGGAAGGCAGATGAGTCCAATGGTCCTGGGACTCAGTTCAGGGGGCAAGCTCTTCTTCCAAGCCCTTGGAGATCGTTGAAGAACAAAGTGCAAAGTCTCTTTCAGTCTTTTCCCTCTCCTTTCTCAGCAAGGCACCCACTGCAGGCCAATCCCCCAGGTCAGGGAAAGTTACTCCTCCTTCAGCTTCTTCCAGGTCCTTCTGGTCAGGCAGAGTTCCTTCGTGGTTCAATCAGGATCTGATTTCTTAGGAGCAGGGCTCCTACATTTATACCAAGTTTCTTTTGTCTTTACAGGCCAGGGGGGCCTTTGCATAATCCCAGTCCAGCTCTTTTCAGTGAGGAGCACTTTGTTGTTGAGACTCTGGCTTCTTCTTTCAGCAGGCAGGGCAGAGACATCAGACGCTCCCCAGGGGGTGGAGCCAGCATTGTGGTGGCAGAGCACTGCCCTATTCAGAGTCAAGGTGCACTCCTCCCACCCATCCTGGTGTAATCTCTCTATTCACCACCTGGTAGCCCCAGTCTGTCTCCTGGAACTTCCCAGCCCTGTCACTCAAGCTACACACAAAGAAGATTGCCCTCCCCTCCAGAGGCGGACTGAGATGGTTAGGCACGCAAAGGCTAACTTTCTAAAAGTAGCATTTGCAAACCCAGGATATTAAAATAACCTTTGCTAAAAGATGTATTTTATTATTCTGAGTTCAGGCATACTACACATGAATTTCTACCATGCTTCCTGAGCCTGCTAGGATTATAGGGTGTTATAATCTAGCAGCCCATTCTGGCCTATGGAGAGCAGGTAGCCTTACAATAGTGAAAAACGAAAATGGCTGTAATTCACTATTAGGACATGCCACACACCTCAGGGCATGTCCTACCTTATCCTTACAATGCACCCTGCCCTAGGGCCTACCATAGGGGTGACTAATATGAAGGTAAGGGAAGGTTTAGGGACTGGCGAGTGGGGACACTTGCCCAATCAGCATGACAGTACCAGACTGCATGCAGGTTCTGCAATGGCAGACCTTAGACACATTTTACCAGGCTGCTTCTGTGGGTGGCACAACCAGTGCTGCAAGCCCACTATCAGCATTTGGAAATACAAGCCCTTGGCACCCCTGGTGCACTCTACTAGGGACTGATAGTAAACCAAATAAGCCAAACATGGAATCCAATGAACATCAACATTTTACCATAGGGAGAGCATATGCACCTTAGCACTGGTCAGCAGTGGTAAGGTGCCCAGAGTCAAAAAAACAGCCAACACCAGGTCAGAAAAAATACAGGAGGAAGGCAAAAAGTTTAGGGATGACCCTGCAAAAAGGGCCAAGTCCAACAATGAGCAACATTGATGTAAGGTGAAATCATTGACCCTACAGGCATTCATACCTCCACACTTGCAAGATCATAGACATGACACATTGGAGTGAAAAATACTGTTTAATGCACATTCAGTGGAGTGTTGCAGCTGGAGCACTACAGGGCCATGCAAACCCCACATTGTTAGCCCGTGGAGGGCCAGCCAGAGTCCTTCAGGGAATGACAAGTACATCAGTAGAGGAGGCGTTCAGTCCGCAGTCTGATATCTGTGTCATTGGTGACCAAACAGAATATGGTATTCCATGTCGAGGTCCAAGGTGAGTGTCGCAGAGTGCATCTGGGGACAGTGGAAGGTGATGATGCAGAGGGCAGAACCAAGCAGAAACAGGCCATATGGTGGAGACGAATGCTACCGCTTCCTTCTGACCACGAGGGCAGATTCATCTGCATCTTCGTCCTCTGCTGTTTCATGTACCTCACATGGGGGTGGTGGTGTTCTGTCTCCAGCACTGTGTGGCAGTGACACCTCAGGGGGCGGAGGTGGAATATCCGCCACACTGTGTGGCACTGACACATTAGGGGGCGGAGATGTGGATGGAGTGCAGCATGCATCAGTGCCAGGCCTTGTGGCAGCAATGCCATGAGGAGGGTCTTTATGGCATTGAGGGACCCAGCTACCTCTCGCTGGTGTGCAGCCGTGGCAGCCGCTCTCTCTGCATGCGTCCACTCCATGTTCTCCACGAGCCTCCACATGAGTCCCAACTCCCGGGCGAGCTCGCTGGAGCCACTCTGACTAGACAGTCGTTCTTGTCGCAGAGTCAGGACTCTGGTGATGTCAGCCATGGTTCGTTGGAGGACATGGAGCGGACTGTCGGTGTCCATTAGGGACTGTGAGTTGTCCCTGATGGGACTTAGACACCCACATATGGCGTCTAGTTTGTTTGCCATGTGGTCGAATCCCACCTGCACCTGTTCAGCCAGCTTCTCCTGGCATCCCAACACACAGCGTTGGAAGACCATGTGTTTGTCGTGGGGGTCCTGGGATGCCGTGGTGGTGGGTGCTACCTGTTGTGTGTCCTGTGCAGGGGGTGGGTTCTCCTCATAGCAGCTGGGCTGCCCTGCTCCTGGAAGTGGGCTGCGGAGGCTCTCCATGAGCTGTTGGAGGGCGTTGGAGTCAAAGGTGTGGTGGTCCTCTTTGTCATCAGAGATGAGAGGTTGGGGCTGCTCTGCAGGAGGTGTTGAATTTCCCTCTACAATGTGAAAGGGAGATGCAGTTTAACATTGTGTTCACATGTATGTTGACGCATTCAACATGTTTACATCCAGTCTGCATGACAGTGTACATTGTGACTGTTTGTGGGGAGCTGCGCATATAATGCGGGACAGTGGACATTCCGACAACATCACGGATGTGTGTTTGTACTTGTACATTGTCAACTCACATTTCCTTGCGATGCCATGTGTGATTGGCCAGTTTTCACACAAGCGGCACCAGGTGTGTCCTCTGTTCTGTTGTGGACGTGTTGTGGATTGTTCCACATCGTTGTCAATGTTGATGTGCTCTGCATGTGATGTGTGTGTGCCGCATTTTGGGGGAGTTGCCCCTGCAGCTCTGATTTGGCTGCCCCTTATCCTTTACATGCGGTGTGCCTCTGACTTCTGTGCTTATACAGTGCTGAGATGTGGAATACTTGGGTGCATTGGTCTCTTGGTGGGAGTTGGGGGTCTGGGGCATGGTTTATCTGCAGATATGCTATGCTTACTTGTGCATGTGTGCCATTGTGCCCATCTCCCCCGTCCCCCCTGTCCCTGGTCGTTACTCACCCTGTTGCTGTTGTGTCCGGTCATGTTGAGCAGTGTCTGGGCCCCAAACCCCCGCCACCGTCTCCCCACTGATGACTGTGGACACCATTTCCTCCATCTTGTCCAGCTCCTTCTGTGGCGCTGAGCTCCCACCTCCAGTCTGTATTGCTGCCTTCCGGTTGTTTGCGAGTTTCTGCTTGGTTTTGCACTTGACATCATTTCAGTACTTCTTGACCTTTTCCATTGTCCTCTTCAGCACTCCGAATGCATTCACCTTGTCCACGATGGTCTGACATATTCAATTTTTAGTTACCAGTGACACAGTGGAGGTGACGAACAGTAGTTGATGGTGTTCTATCACCTCCGTTATCAGGATCCTGTTTTCCTGCAGACTGAACCACTTCTTCCTACTCTTCTCCTACCTTGCCCTTCCTTGACCCCGAGGTCCCAGGCTGGTCCTCCTGGGGGCTTGTGGGGTTCTGGTTGTCCTCTGCACTTGCTCCGGCTGACTCCATTTTGCTTCTCTGTTGTTTGGCTTTTGTATGTGTTTTTTTACCAACTTTTATAGTGCATTTTCCCGCATGTCATGTGGGGATTGCAGGCCTGTGGCTGGTTTTTGCAGATTTTTGTAATGCGATTTGCGTCATCGCCTCTTTTTTCGCGTGTCATGTTGATTTTAACGCGTTCATTTGACGCGTTGTGGTGGGTCTATCGCATGGTGCTGCCGTGTTGGGAATACCACGTTAACACAGTGTTATTTTACCGCAATAGACTGCGATGTGAAGAGTTGCATTAAGCTGAATTTGCGATGGTTATCACACGTTCTTGAGAATATCCCCCATAGTGTTTGATATTTCAGGACCACTTCTACTTTAGGAGGTTTCCTCAAATACTCCATCATAGTGATACATTATTTGTTCTTTTGGCCTAAACTACAAATTAATAATCAAGATACTACTCAAATTTTAATAACAGAGACTGGTATACAATTAATTACAACAAAATCCAAGAGTACTTAAGGTTAAGTGGAATAAAACACATGAAATGGTCAGTTTATTGACCTAAGGGTTAAGGGTCAATTGAAAGATGAAATTGACTTCTCAGAAATGGTTACAATAAGCAATCCGTAAAGGCAGAGATTAGAAAGAAAATGTACAAAACTGTTGTGGGCTTCCAGGTTTAAGCCCCCTTGTGGTTCGTGTTAGCGCCCATTTTGATGAGAAGAAGGAAACCATGGGTGTTGTTGAATCTGTGATGCATGGAACAGAAACAAATAATAATGGAGGCTGACTTAGATAAAGATTCATGGAACTGTGGACATACGGAACCAGCTATTGGCAGATATAGGTGTATTGAGAAGTCTTTGAACCATTTTGCTGTTGGTGACTGGGTCAGTGTAAAGAAAAGGTGGATGGTAAACAAGGAATTATCTAAATGCTCTTATCCTTTGAAAGTTGTAAGGCTGAAACAGTTCACTTAATTAATAAAGGACAGACATGGATGCACTCTTAAGAAGGTGGTTAAAAGCCCACAATTGTTGTTAGAGAGAATTAAGAGAGAAGACTCAAGGGAAAAGTGAGCTACCGGTAGAGATGGTGGAGTCAATATTATGAGGATGCCAAAAAAAACATGTAGATGATGGATCATGATCTGTGATTTTTTTAATACTTATCTGTTGCATTTAGCTGGCATGGAGATTTTGCAAATTATTACAAATTGTTTAATTCAAATAAAAATTCTCAAATGAATTCACTGATGTAAATGTGTTGCTATGTATGTATTCATAATATTTAGGTGCCGATTCCGATCCGGTAAAAAAAATTCCCGTACGAATCGTATTCATATTTTTTTACGTACGATTCGTACAAGTCCCGTATAAACGGGCAAGTACGATTCGTACGTGGAAAATACATACGAATGACATCGGGAAAAGTCTACGACACGTTCCCGGACAGTTTTACGTACGATTCGTAAAACTGAAGTCCAAGCGCACAAGTACGATCCGTACCGTCTGTCCGAATATACAAACGCATGTAAAACGCTCCGTCCGAATATACAACCGCATGTAAAACGTCCCGTATGGAGCGAACTGTGTACCACCCCTACCCCGGGCACACCGGGGCGAGGGGTACGAGTTTAGGACTCCTAACTTTAGGACTCCTAAATGCCTTCTGTGAATACCGAAAGTCTTAAAATTAGGATTTTTCTCAGTTTAGTAGTAGTACAGTTAGGACTCCTAACTTTAGGACTCCTAAATGCCTTCTGTGAATACCGAAAGTCTTAAAATTAGGATTTTTCTCAATTTAGTAGTCCTAAATTTAGGACTCCTAAATGCCTTCTGTGAATACCGAAAGCCTTAAAATTAGGATTTTTCTCAGTTTAGTAGTTGTAAAGTTAGGAGTCCTAACCTTAGGACTCCTAAACTGAGAAAAATCCTAATTTTAAGGCTTTCGGTATTCACAGAAGGCATTTAGGAGTCCTAAAGTTAGGAGTCCTAAATTTAGGACTACTAAATTGAGAAAAATCCTAATTTTAAGACTTTCGGTATTCACAGAAGGCATTTAGGAGTCCTAAAGTTAGGAGTCCTACTATACTACTACTAAACTGAGAAAAATCCTAATTTTAAGACTTTCGGTATTCACAGAAGGCATTTAGGAGTCCTAAAGCTAGGCCTCCTAACTTCTGTGAATACCAAAATGAGTAAGTGCCTTCTGTGAATACCAAAATGAGTAAGTGCCTTCTGTGAATACCAAAATGGTAGTAAGTTTAGGATTTTGTCTTAAGTTAGTTCTGTGAATCGGGCCCATTTTATTGTCAAGGATGAGTTCCTGAATCCTCTTCACTTTTGGATGAAGAACGTGCATTCAAGAGGCCTTGAATAATACTACTTACAGTTGTCATATCCTACAATCAAGTCTCACTGTGGAGAAGCTGAAGAATCTTTCATTGTTTCCATTTATGTTTAGATAGGGTCACTGTAATATTGAAGATAATCCAAGATACCAAAATTGAAGGTGGCCACAAATAAGTATGGATACATATTCCTCAACAGACTCACCATCATGCTGCATACATCTTCCAAAATGATATTGTTCCATTACAGAGCATAATCGGGGTAGATAGTGTAAATTTAACTTCCTAATGCAAGCATCATAGTCATTAACATCCTCAGCTTCTTCTTGTGTTAGGTCAGGTAGGTGCTCAAAAACCTCCTGACCTTCTGAGCCAAAACAGTGCATAAGAAGAGATGTCTTCCTTTCTACACTCAGAGGCGCCATACACTTTGGAATAGTGATTAAATACCTTCTTCTATTTCTGCCACGGCAGCGTACTCTCACCAGAAAGAAAGAAAGGAGGAGCTGGAACATTCTGCATATTGCAGTATAAAACACATGAAATTACACAGGCCAAAACAGTGAAACTACTGTATCCACTGAATAACATCACAGAGGAACACACCTGCATTGAGAGCACAGTGTCCACTGAATAGACCCACAAAGATATACACCTGTAATGATTCTCCCAAGTGAGATTACAGCCCCTTAATCAGCAAAAAGCAAAATAAAAATCCACAATTTCAGTCAGCATATACCAAATGAAGAGTGCACAATATTGTTTACAATGGTTCATAACCCGAAGCACAATATTGTATACACCGAAATCCGACAAGATACCAGAGGACCCACCTGAAAATGTTAGAAAGTACCAAACGTGCAGGCAATCTTTGGGAACTTATTTCACCCTGCTTAGGTCTCTTGAGCATTTCCGGTCTACTGCTGAAATGAACGCAGTGTCCAGTAATTGGTTTCACACTGTTCCCGTGACTGAAATCCACGCAGACTCATGAAAGAATCCCCGGGCAAATTGACCCAACTCGAAGCGTCAATCCAACAAATGCCGGCTGATGTACAGGAGACCACACAAAGAGATTGCTTGACGAGGGTTCGTGGCTGAACCGACGTGAAGTCTCTTCATTGCCAAGGAGCAGGGGAATCTTACAGCAGTGTGCGGGGAGTGCCACACATGGCTAAAATTCCAAACAGCTCATTGACCAGGCTGTAGAGGAATCTTGGAATTGATGTTAAGGCTTGAACGGCAAAAAGAAAACTCATGTCCACCAGATTGCCGCCAAATACAATATTGAAGATATTCCAAAAGACTTAGGTATTAATCCAAAGGAGGTTTATTACGCAAGCCTTCTTACAAGCCCCATCCACCAGGAGTCAACTGCTGTAGACTATTTAACTCCAACATTCTCCCACACTTACTCATTCCAATCCCCAGCAGATGCACTAGTTTTAAGGTTGACATCACAGTGCTGATGTCAACCACACTGCTGTGACAGTACAGTTGCCTAGGACAACACAGTCCCTTTCTTGTGTGCCTGTTAACTAAACATAAGGGATACCCAGAATGGTATACAGGAACTGAGTGCTTAAAAGAGGTGATCACACTGTGCAACAAATGTTAGGTGATGATGTGTGGATGCTGGTGAGCAAATTACTCTGGGCTCAGGAAGATACAAAAGAAGGCATGGGCTATGATTGTAGAAATATATGAATAGTCAACAGCATTTCGACCTCTCATATGAATTTACGGTCATCATCAGAACTAAGAATCAATTGCATACACTCCTGGGAACTGGCCAAACAGTCCTGGCAGAAATGTGCTTGTTAGGGCAGGGCATGTCAGGAATAGAACAAGGAAAATAGCAAGACTGGAAGCACTTGATCAATTCAAAAGTCTTGATTTTGGGACATGAATGTAGTGCTGAGCAGTAATTTGAATGAATTACTGCTGATACAGAACTGGGCCAATCTCTTACCATTGATTATCCAATGGACCTTTTATATGTCGACTGAGAGGTAGAAGAAGTTAGCATGAATCAAATTTATTAACAGTGTAACCCATTTGTCTACACAATGAGGACCAGAAATCGGTAGGTACAGTTAAAGGGTTTTATTACAAGTTACCATTCAGGTAAAGGTAAACAAATTTAAAACCCTAGTGTAAAGATACAGTAAAACAACAAGATAGCCTATTCTCTAGAAAGAGTTCATGCGCATCAATATAGGACCAACAAGTAGTTCAGTCACAGCAACACAGAAAATTAAGAGAAGAACTTGATGCTCAGAGAGGAGTCTCTGATCCTCTTGCCTAAACATGAGTAATGTCTAAGATATCAGATTTAGAGTCTAAACCAAATACTCTGCATATCGCCAACTATAGCAATCATGAAATAGGGTGCGCATCAGTGCTAGTAATCTTCCTAGTTTGACGGGGCCTATTGCCTCCGAGTTGGTACAGAGGGCCTACTGTTCAGAACTATGGAGCCAACTGTGTGTACTGAAAACACATGAGTATACACAAATAGGAAGTACATGCCCTTACACATCCCCGCAGGGTAGCAAAGTTGCTAGTTGTGTAGAGTTGTGTGCATGCATGTGATACATGAGCCCTTGGATACATGAATGTACATTGTGCATGCAACACAGTACAACAAGGCAGACTGCTGTGCTGTACAGTGTGAAAGGTAGACTTCAGAATCAAATCTAACAAATGACCAAAGCCCATCACTTTCCCTGGAGCTGTGGGCAGAGTAGTGGCCAAAGGGAATGCAGGCACCCTAGTGATTTGGTGCAATCTGTACAGTAATGGTGTCAATATGTGAAACCACATTCAGAATACCTATCATTAAAAAGATGGCCCAATAGCTTTTCTACACTGTAGATTCCATTGATCGTATGAGATTTTAAATGACACAAGTCTTTCATTTCAGCAGGTCTCTTTTGATAATACTAAGACAGCTGATATCCATACTGTTGGACAAAGTATTACCATTTCTACTGTTAAATCCTTCACTCCTGACGGTCTAAACAACATTCTCATAAATGTCTGCTCCCTCTCTAAGTACGTGATTGAACTTTGGGACTTGCTTTCCTCAATGTCACCTGAGGTTGGTTTCCTCACGGAAACCTGGCTAAGCCCTTCCTCTGCCCTTGAGATTTTGCAGGCTTTCCGCAATAGCTATCGTATTCTTAGCGTCGACAAACTGGGTAGGACAGAAAGGGCAATGGCTATCATTTTTAAAGAGACCATTACATTGTCAATAATTGATGCATCACTGGTAGACTGGGCGGAGCTATGTATATTTAAACTGGAAGTCTCATCTAATGTTTGTTGGAAAGGCCCATTAGTATATCGTCCGCCAGGGCCAAAAAAAGGAGTTCAGTCAGTGCCTTATTGAACATATAGCACCTCATGTTTTTGCATCTAAACAATTTCTTCTTCTAGGTGATTTCAATTATCATGTGGATGACCCCACTAATTTAGAGGCAAGCCAATTTATTTCAGGTTTAGCTACACTTGGCTTGCACCAGAGAGTCAATGGACCAACGCAGGCTGTAGGATACACATTAGATTTAATTTTTACCAATGCGCTATCTCTGACTTGCGAACCACCACAACCTTTGCTTTTGCCAAACCACTCACTCATTGGTTTTAATAATTCCAGTTTAAAAGGTACAAATAAACTACCTAAAGTTCATAACATACTATCCAGCTGCAGGCAGAAAATCACTCCGGAATCTTTTTCTCATGAGTTTGTGTGTACCGCCTCTCCGGCATTGTCAGATATTGACTACGTTTTTTCTGCCTATCATACAGCCTTAAACATGGCCTTTGACAAAAATGATCCTCTTAAATTGAACCCCAGTTCCAAACACGGTCTCCATATGCCTTGGTACACGGCCAATCTAAGAACCAAAAAGCAGTTTGTAATAAATTAGACAGACGTTGGCAGCGCTCTAACACTATGATTGTTAGAGAAGTATATAGAGCAGCCTTAATATCGCCCTATAAAAACGTCCCAGATTTTTTTTATATCCAATCAAATCTGTCAGGCTGGAAATTTACCTAAAGTGCTTTTTAAAGTGCTTAACAATTTCCTTTATCCATGAGCTTGTGTACAAGAAATTCAAGCATCACAAGCCCTCTGTGATGCCCTGGCTAAACATTGACGACAAAATCAGAACTTTCCAATCTTGTCTTGAGCAGCTAGTTCTGCCATGATTTCATCTGATGGTGCCTTAAGCTTGAGAAAGTTCAGGGCTTTTTCTTAAGAGGAGGTTCAGAAAGCGCTTGCAGCAGCCTAATCTGGTTCTCCTTTAGATATCTGTCCTCCCAAGTCCTCTATTGCTCTTGCTAATCAGCTTGCCCATGCGGTTCTTTCCCTATTCAACCAATCAGTAAATACTGGGAAAATTCAATTAATGTTGAAGGCGGCTCAGGCCATGCCTATTCCTAAAAAAGTGAATTTGCCTCAATCCATTCTTACCAGCTATTACCCAGTCTCGTTGCTCCCTTTATTGGGCAAACTTCTGGAAGGCCTTATAAATAAACAACTCATGGAGTATCTAGAGACTAACATAATCCTGGACCCATCCCAATCTGACTTTCTACCATCATATAGCACAGAGACAGCTGTGATTGCAGACACTGTTTGCATCAGATGCACTTTTGATGCTAATGTTCCATCTATGCTTGTGCTGCTGGACTTGTCCCATACTAGGATACTTCTCAGGTTGCAAGAGATTGGAATCCATTGAAGTGCGCTTTAATGGCTTGCTGATTTCCTTTCCAACAGAACCCAAACTATCCCTCTGGGTTCATATAAATCTCTCTCTGCAGTGCTGGACAAAGGGGACAAAGTGGTGCCCCAGGGTTCCTGTCTGAGCCCTTCTCTTTTCAACATTTATGTTGCACGTCTTGCCAGGACGGTTAAAGCTTTTGGGTTTAATATCTCTTATGCAGCTTATAATCACTTTGGACAATGATTTAACCAAAGTAAAAGAAAACTTCTCAGCTGGGATGACAGACAGCAATTGCTACCTGGATGATGGAGAATTGTCTCCAGCTGAATGCTGGAAAAACTGAGATTATGCTGTTTGGCCATGTCCTACAAATATGGAACTCTGATTGGTGGCCCATGGAACTTGGCACTGCACCTACACCTAAACAGGATGTTAAGAACTTGGGAGTCTGTCTTGATCAGGCTCTTACTATGAAAGAGCAGGTTTGCTAAGTTATGAGCTCCTGCTTTTAAATAGTGCACTTTTAGAAGAAAGCATTCCCGCTCCTACCAATCACAGTGAGGAAATCTTTGGTGCAGACCCTTGCTACTAGACGCCTGATTGGCCTCGGCTAATGAGATGCTGTTATCAAAACTACAGATCATTCAGAATACGGCGGCCTGCCTTATTGTGATCTTCCTTCTGGGACTTCGTCGGCTCCCCATCTTCGTTCCTTACACTGGTTACCTGTCCAGAAGTGATTTAAAAAATGTGCTGCCTTACCTCTGCCAGGAAAAGGTCCCAGTTATCTCACCTACACTTCTCAGATTCAACGGTAAAGCCTTGTTATCTGTTTCCTGGGTCAGAAAGTCACGTTCTCGGGGCAGGTCATTCTCTTACGTAGCCCCTCATTGGAACGAGATACTGCTGCACATTCGCACATGTACATATTACTCTCTTTTAAGGAAGAGACTGAAAACAATATTGATTTATTTAGTTGGCCCATTTTGTCTTAACCTATGGCTGCGCAGAGATACACCTGATGGGGTTATTCATGCTTATTATAAATTTTTATAGCATTTTATAACAAATAAAGCTAATTACCAAGGCAGATGTGGATATTAAATCAACCTACCATCACAGGCAGGGTAGGCCAACAAGCTGTGTAACTGTGTCGCAATGTGCGTTCTGACACAAAAAGTCACCCTTGTCAGAAAGTGAACAAAGCAGAGATTCTGCCATCTGTAAGGCAAATATAGTGCAACTTGGCCAGAATTCCTATGAGTCACACATGTCCTACACTTCAATGTTGAACTCAAAGTTAATGAGAACAAAGTCTCTATGTCACCCAGATTACTCGTGTCGACATCTACCATAATTTACCATTAACATATCTCTATTTCATTGCAGAGAGAGAAACAATACCTCCTGAACAGCTGCCTGTCTTGGATGCTATAAACCAAAGAATCCAAGGGTCTAATCACAAATCAGAAGTAAATGTGAGCCACACTTTGTGTATATGAACAATAATGTAGATATACTAAAAGGGGGTTATCTAAGAGCAGATCACTTTAAGGACGTAACCCCTCACTCACCAGTGGTGACATGCTTCATCATAGGGACTCTCCTCCCAAAGGAAATACCTAGTTCCTTTGAGGGCTACAACCCCCTCACTGTGAGGGAGGAGCTCAGGGATGTTTTAGTAGGATATGATTGGGTATCCTAAACCCACTAATGATGAGTTTTAAGTATGAGTGAGGACGCAGCGCAAATCATAAAACGGTGTGAGTGGATGTTAAAACTGACTACTGAGCAAATCAAAACAATTTTAATTACATCTGCCTAGTGTCAGGGTTAAAAAAGCAGTACACGTATGGCATGGATTTAAGCCATACAAGTGTAATAACAAATGGTCAACATGTTTCAGCCGTATCAGGCTTTCATCAGGACCTACGCGAAAAGCGCTGCTGCTCAAAAAGACGTGACAACTAAATAGTAATAACTTCAAAGGATATATGAAACCAAACTCTGGTTTCTCAGTGAACAAATTTCTTCATGCCCGCTATTGCTGGGTATGGGACCTCACCTACACCTGGCAACCGCTCAGGAAGGGAGCACCGCTCTGTCCGTCGGTACTTCTGGGCAGAGAGAGCCTGCTGCCGGAGGTGACCAACCTGCTGGAAATGACATCCTACCCCCATGAGCGATGACACCTTTCAGCAACTCCTGGACTCCATCGGAACACCATTGCTCCGGTCGCGGAAGGGGATGTCAACGTCAAAGGATCTCAAGAGGAACTGCCTACCTCGGGACATACCCCATCTGCCACCCCAAGCCCTGCCCTGGACTCCGAGGACCCTCAAGTTATCTTCAAACAACAGGCGGTAGGTGTCCAGTGGCAGCTGGTAGATGAGGTACAGGCGATAATGGAGACCATCACGGGCACCCTAGAGGGAGTCAGTAGGTGCCTCCGTCCCAATAAGGACACCTCTAAGGCAATGAGAGGCAGTTACCCTCCATTCCATAGATTGGAACAGTCCCTGACTGATATCGCTGGTGTCATTAGGTAAGAACAACACCCCTTCCAATGTAACACCAGTGAGCTTGTCAATCAGCTGGGGACTGTACGCACCATACTTGATTCTAAGGAACGGTAGCGGGACTCTTTTATTGCAACTATGGGTGCCTTCCACCACGACGTTGTTGCTGTGCTGACAAGTCAGCCGGCCCTTTTCTGTGCTGCTTACCTTGGTAGCACAGACAAATGCTGCTAGGGACAGGAGAGCCATATCTCCTGCCCCGGATGTGTGTGTGCCTCTGATGCCTCCTGCACCAACACCACCACCCTCAGGGGAAGCACCACACATTTCAGAGGACAAATATGGGGACCTCAACCTTTTCCGGTGGACAAATCCACACTAACATTTGTCTGTGCCACTTGCCAGTTTCTCATTGGACCTGTGTTTATGATCATGCCACTGCCCTGGTCATCTGGTAATGTCCCCTTTTTGCAATGCCCACCTGAATACATCCCTCCTCAACATGTCACTTGACGTGTATCCCCCATGGACTCTGTCTGGACATCCTTTGACTTTCAAACAATGTTGGGGTTGTTGCTGCAATAACTGCTACTGTGAAGTAGCCTATGAACACACCTGTAAATAAATTCACTACCTTGAATCTGCATGTTGTATGTCTTTTTCAGATTGGACTAACTAGACCATGGTTTATGTGCAGATACAAAAAGGCACTTTCTACCATCTCTAGGAAATTGCACTACATTCCCTATCACTTTGTCTTGTTGGACAAGGTCAATCATCATGCACCACCCCTGCCATGGCATAATGTTGCAAATCCCTATGAACTATTGAACGTCATGGTGTGATAATAAGCATCAGTACCTTAAGTGCCACACAATGAAATAGGTCAGCTAATCACACAATTGCAGAGCTGCACAAAATGGGTCCTATGACGCAGGTGAGCCACTGACACATGCTCACACATCCACAGATCTTTTGCTCAGTTATCATGACAAAGTCATCATGCAAATATGTCTGCCACAATGCTTCAAATGAAGATATCCTATGAGTACTATCATAATGCATGCAGTAACAATAAGCAGATATTCATGGCCACTCCTTCTTTATATCATAATTTCTATGCCACTCAAGGATGTGGAAGTATTTGAGGGCCTGTGTCAAATAGTAAGGCACACTGGAATATGTAGGGATATTGTGTCACTTTGGCCCTGAGAGCCCTCACATGCATTGAGAGTGAGGGTAACCACATATTACATCAATTGTACCATGGACACACATAACAATATAGAGGAGCCAGAGCACAGACCCTGGAAGAAAGCTACACATCCTGAGGCTAGGAGGAACCATCAGACAATTGTCTTTTCTGACTTAGCAAGTAGTAGCACAAATACACATGCAGGGAGTGTGACTCATTGAAACTACTCAATGCCAAGGGTGAAAGATGTTTCCTGGCACGTGGGAGCTACTTTCATGGATACTAACCAGCAAACAACAATGACATACTAGTATAATGGTGCAAGGGTGAGCATGTAATTGGCAGGCACTAGAGTGTGTCCCAACACAGCCATGAATTACCACTATGGGTCTGTGCATCCATTCATACAAAAAGGAGCACTTACAGAAGTCAAAGATTGTTACATTTCCCTTAAGTGACTCCATTGCAACATTGACTGACTCTTGACCATAGGAGAGGAGTTGGCCTAATGGCTAGGGCGTTCCACCTCAAATCTGGGGAACAGGGTTCGAGTCTTGGCAAGGACACACAACATCCTGTGATTCTGGGCAAATCACTTAATCTCCCCATGCCTAACAAAAATGTATGTGTCCTCATGTAATGCAACTGGTGCTTGTGTAAAGCGCTCTGATACCTGATACCTTCGGGTCAAGTTCGCGATATATAAAACTCAGTAAAATAAAATAAATAAAACATAGGTGTCTCACAAAGTTACACATATCTACAAACACTGCAGGGAATCCCAGGTCAAATCAACCTAAGGAAATATCACAACTCCTACACAGTAAATCATTACGCAGTTGTTAAAGTAGAAAAAGACCATTAGATCAGAAACAGCTATTCACAACAACTAAAACTACCTAACCTACCCAGTGGCGTCACTAGGGTTGGTGTCACCCGGTGCGGGTAACTCATGGTGTCACCCCCACACGACTTACAGCATGGACCTCCTCCGCTTCGAGTCCGCCAGTGGACACAGTTGGCAAATAACGGGACCATACAGAATCCTTAGTAACGTTTGTAAATGTAGGTCCTATATTTACAAAGGCCATAGAAGAAAAATTGAATTCAACAAGGTCGGAGGTAAAATACTGTAATAAGTTAAGAACTAAGAACTACATAGAAAATATGTTACTTTTTCAACATTAAACTTTTCATTTTACTGTTACAGGAGATAAGGTTGTAACCGTTCTGTATTGGGTTTGCACAATCAGCAACTGCCAGAATAGTATGCAACAGTACAAATTACAATGTCACATTAAATCTCGACTAATCAGAACTTTCCTTTCCTGGCCTTTAAAGCTGCAAACTTGTTAATTACTTCATCGAAATCAACTCCTTTCACCAAATCACTTTCAATTGATAATATTGCAAGATCAGAAAGCCTTGACTGTCCCATGGTAGATCGCAAATAGTTATTTATAAACTTTAGCTTTGATAAACTCCTCTCACATGAAGCTACAGACACACAGATTGTAAGAAATAATTGTAGGCTCACTGAGAGATATGGGAGAGATTCTAGGAAGTCCCATTCAACTATGAATTTCAAAACGTCAAATACTGACCAGTCTTTGGCTTCTTCGAGATCAATCTCTGCTGCCTTCAGGTGCCTTCTCAGCCTTGGTATTTCTAATAAAAGCTCTCCCTCGGATAACTCATCATAGAAAGTGGACAATTTTGGAATGGACACCAGTAACTCTTCTTCAGTGGCAGATATCAAACTCTTGGCTTCAACAGCCTCAAACATGGCTGCTACTTCCTTGATGGCTCTTGATCTGATCTGGAGTTCAGAATGGAAACGATCAATACACTCAAGCATCGCCCTCTTGTTTTCTTCTTGCAGAGTTAGTCCAGCATCTCTTGTCTTCTCACCTGTCATCGTCTTCTTGAACCTGGGTCTGCTCTCCACTGAAATTCCATATTGGTCTGATTTTAAAAGCGCCTGTTCAATTGCCTGCTCCACTAGATGATTGCGCTGCTCGCCGTACAGAAATAGTCTTAGCGTCTCTAGCTTTGTCACCACCTTGTCAAGAGTTAAGCCCTTAGTCTGAAGGTACTGCTGTGTAAGATTAACTTCTTCAAGTACATCACACCAAAAGTAGAGGTAGCACAGAAACGTGAAATTGCAGACAGCAGGCAAAAGACCTTGGGCTATACCTCTTGTGTCTAAATTTTCATCTGGATCAAATAGAGCTTCAATTGCCGCCACACATTCATCACATTTTTCCTTCACTGCCTTTACTGCAGCATGATGCGCACTCCAGCGTGTTGTTGATAGTCTTTTCACTGAGACTCCAGTGTGCTCCATTAAAACATCCCATCAGTGAGTGGAAGCAGCAAAGAAGGAAAACATTGTCTCAAGAGTTCCAAAAAAAGTCACACATGAAGCATTTTCAGCAAAAGAGTGTTGGCCGCACAGGTTAAGCGAATTATCCACACATCCATTAAAAATAGCTTTCCTGTTCTTACTTTTCAAAATGGCTTGTACACCCCCATGCATTCCAGCCATAGTGGCAGCAATATCGTAACCTTGAGCGCAGCACATCATAAAGTCGAGCCCATCACTTTCCAGATTTTTAAGAATATCAGAACTGAGGTCAACAGCTTTTTTCCACTTTAAAGGGAAAAATCCCAGAAACACTTCTTTTACTTCAACTTTCCTACTTTGGATTTTCACATAACTGATCACTTCGGACATTTGGTCAGTGTGTGATGTGTCAGGTGTGCTATTGAACATGATCCCAAAATACCTGGCAGATTTTATATCCAAGACAAGCTTCTCCTTCACATGATTTGCTAAAACATGTATAAACTCATTCTGAGTTTTTTGGTGCAAGATAAGATACTGATGCTTTGAGTTTACATGTGCTTCGCTTTAATCTCATTAGGTGCTCTTTCAGCACTGGGTCATATTTAGAAATCATCTCAACCATTTCAAAAAAGTTTCCTTTATTCAATGAAGATTCATCTTCCTTGTGGCCCCGGAATGCCAGATTCTGCTTGGCAAGAAATAATGTGATATCGAGCAACCTGTGCAAGATGTCTCTCCACTTTTTCTTCTCTATATCCATCAAAGCAACACTTTTGGCATCAATTGTTTTGTGCAGTCTAAGTCCTACTGCCAATGTTTTCCATTTTTCAAGTCAATGTAAGTGCTTTTCAGGTGTCTCATGATTTTGCACTTTCGGGCTCGGTTTCCACCACTTCTGAAACCCAGTCACAAATGTGGATGTCGTGTCTGTAGCATGATTAGCGGCAAAGAGTCGGCAGCAAAAACAATATCATTTCTCACTGACGAGTGAGTTAACCATCCATGACCGCCATTTGGCATCACCTTGTAAAACCACTCTTTTGATAGCTGGCGAACATCTCCTTTTGCTTTTGGATCTTGCCTTGTCGCAATTCTGAAAGGGCCATCTTTGTTTTGGAAAGAAGCACTTCCTCTTTGATGATTACAACCCGCAAATGATCTGGAACTGGTATATTCCAAAAAGAAGCATCATCTAAAATATTCAAATTTTCCCCCTTAACCTCATTCCTCATCTCATTTACAGTATCATGGTTAGAGTCACTTTCAGTACTCTCTTCTGCTTCAAATTTATCCATTTGAATTTCCATTTCCTTTCCTTGTTGTTCTGCTTCATTTTCTTCTATTTCAACTCCTTCCTCTTCTGCAGTATGCATACTAGCATCAGGATCAGCGTTATCAACTGGTGGCCGAGGAACTGTGTCTTTTGATGAACCCTTACCCTGGCCATCATCTGGTCCCTTGACATATTGAAGCATGGATCCACGTAGTGTTGAGAGTTATTCATTTTTTACTTTTTTTGCTTTTCTTTGCTGGCATCCAATTGGCCTCTTTGATGTATGTTTTCCATGTGGCATGATTGATATAATATATCCTTGAACTATTATTATCCAAAAAACTGCGACTTTAAAAACACCAACAACAGCAAGGTGTGTTTTTAAGCACGTGTAGTGGGCGTGGGCTGATGAAACGGTGGGTCCAGTCAAATGTAGGATGTCAGTGTCACCTCTAGTACAAGTGGTTCGTGCAAATGATTTGGAAGGTTTTCATCTTGGTCATTTTGTGAGTCGCCCTGTGCCGCTGTTCATTTTTTTTGTTTTCATACTTGTCGCCTATTTTATCGATTGTAAAAAGCCTGTAAAAGACAGAAGCCGGGATTGACTATCACTCGCTGAGCAAACATGCTCATTATTGCATTTTCTTAATAAGCATCATTAACAAACATGTTAAATTATACACTACAACGGTTTAATAATAAAGACAGGCACTGCAAATGAAAATATAGAATTCTGCAGAATTATTATTTCTGCTTTACTAACCACAGTTGGGAATCATGGCATTATTGCAAGCCTCTTGTAATGTGGCCCTGCTGCATACCCTGTAGATTTTAGCAAAAATAAAATTCTGTCTTTAGGTGAAGCAAATCAAAAGTTATTAAAAACGTGTGAGAAGTGCTCCAGTGCTGTTTAAGGCCCTCCGTAGAGGTGGACTGGTCATCATTCAGTCATACCCTATTATGACACTTCATGTAATAACGCACTGTTTGACATAAAAAATTACAGAGAATGCCCATTGCACAGGAACAACGCGAATGACAGAGCAAGCGGCTGTTTGAGGTGCTTTTGTGTTTTTTTGTACTTTTTTTAGCGCAAAATGCATTCTCACATTCGAAGCGGACACAAGTGTGAATTTCTTGCTAAAGTACAGCACCATATGCCAGTTTTGCATTTCGCATTATTATGCACAATTTCACATAATTTTGCTGAGTTTTCATGTGCTGATGCAGGACCAAATGATGTAAATTTTGCACACCCCTATTTGGGGGGATAGCAAAATCTATTATCATTGCTCCTGAGGAGGGGGCATCCCTGCTTGCCCCCAAGAGACGGCTTCCCCCTCATTTCAGGGTATGCCTGGCGGTTTAACCAGATTTAACTGGTGGATGCGTTTCTGCCAGGCAGCTCTCCACCATGGTGGAGTCGTGTGACAATGACACCGTAGTTGAGCCTCCCAACCAAACTTGGACATCGGGGGGGGGGGGGGTGCTCCTACAAGCTATTCCAAATAAAGGTCTCAGTTCAACGGTTTAATAATAAAGACAGGCACTGCAACGGTTTAATAATAAAGACAGGCACTGCAAATGAAACTATAGAATTCAGCAGAATTATTATTTCTGCTTTACTAACCACAGTTGGGAATCATGGCATTATTGCAAGCCTCTTGTAATGTGGCCCTGCTGCATACCCTGTAGATTTTAGCAAAAAGAAAATTCTGTCTTTAGGTGAAGCAAATCAAAAGTTATTAAAAACGTGTGAGAAGTGCTCCAGTGCTGTTTAAGGCCCTCCGTAGAGGTGGACTGGTCATCATTCAGTCATACCCTATTATGACACATCACGTAATAACGCACTGTTTGACATAAAAAATTACATAGAATGCCTATTGCACAGGAACAACGCGAATGACAGAGCAAGCGGCTGTTTGAGGTACTTTTGTGTTTTTATGTACTTTTTTTAGCGCAAAATTCATTCTCACATTCGAAGCGGACACAAGTGTGAATTTCTTGCTAAAGTACAGCACCATATGCCAGTTTTGCATTTCACATTATTATGCACAATTTCACATACTTTTGCTGAATTTTCATGTGCTGATGCAGGACCAAATTATGTAAATTTTACACACCCCTATTTGGGGGGATAGCAAAATCTATTATCATTGCTCCTGAGGAGGGGGCATCCCTGCTTGCCCCCAGGAGACGGCTTCCCCCTTATTTCAGGGCATGCCTGGCGGTTTAACCAGATTTAACTGGTGGATGCGTTTCTGCCAGGCAGCTCTCCACCATGGTGGAGTCGTGTGACAATGACACCGTAGTTGAGCCTCCCACCCAGACTTGGACATCGGGGGGGGGGTGCTCCTACAAGCTATTCCAAATAAAGATCTCAGTTCAATAGCACATAAATGCCCAATTAAGGGCAGCCAGATATAGCCCCCCGCCCCCTTCCTGTACTCTGATGGGAGTGACAGAAGTAAATGGTCTGAAAAATGATAGCGCCACAGATTCGCCCCTTGTGTCGTCTTCACATTTCAAATTACAGATGGCTGCCAGGTCCCATGATAGTGAATTTTACAGCACATTTTTCATTACATATTCAAATTGTATCAACTTTCAAAGCACAGTAAATAGTAGATGATGACCTTAAAGAACATCAGGTTACCCAGCCAGTCATATGTACCCATAGACATTCTTTCAGAGAGCACTAAAAATAAACACAAGTAGTGAATCAGAGATAACAAAGTAAAAGTGAGACCAGCCCCCCGCATGGTGTGTAGCGAGCAAGCGCAGTGAGCAACCACTACTAGGGGGAGTTTGGGGGGTTGAACTTCTTCCCCCAAGAAAATTTGGGAGACAGAAAGGCCAAAACAAAACATTTTTCATTACATATTAGATTGCATTAACTTTTAAAGCATAGTAAATGATCACCTTATAGAGCACCAGGATACCCAGTCATAAATCACAGACATTCCTACAGAGAACACTAAAAAATGAAATGTCGAGCATGAAACATGAATTTAAATAGAACCAATTTATTCTTCTACCACCCAAATCTGTGTAGACAGTGAGCGCCCAGCCGTGCCTCTGCAGACAGAGACCCCTGTGCCTGTTAACAACAGTGTGATAATGACTCATTAATCAGGTTGTACAGTGGGCTACCTGCTAGTCAACAGTTTATTGGAATTTATAATATCATCGGTATGGTACTTTGTACTGGTGTGGTGTTCCCACTCTCCGGCAACACGATATATCAGTGGTCGAAGTGGGGGGAAAAAAATAGGGTAACTGTGGGCGGACAATCAGAGGGCGGGAATAACGCAAGGACTGGATCAGTGCTGCTTCATAGGCCTGCCCTCAAGACTGGAGGTGAACTTCAGTATGAATAGTGGTGGACAAGCCTTGAAAGTTAACCTACACTTGTCATGCTAGGGTCCACCTGCTGGTGCTACGACACCGGGGCTTCTAATGTCTTGCGAAGCCTTCTTCTCTCCTCTGTTGCCTCCATACAGTGGGCAATTTGTCATGGTTATTATTCACAGATTTGTTTCAATTTTGTTCTATTTAACTCACTTGTGATGTTTCATGTTAGTGATTCAATTTTAGCGCATGCATCTCTGTTCCGGCCTCACCCAGCTGGCGCCGTGGACCTTCCCGAAGGCCCCGACTTGTCCCCGCGTGTTGTTTTATTTTCACGAAGGCCACCTCATTTCCCTGGCATTAAATGCGACTAGATCTGATGGATCCCACAAATACCCACGTTATTTATTGATTTTTGTGGAACACATTCGAGCATTACACAATTTCCCATCATGCAGAAATAGAGAAGGCTGTTGTTCAAGGTGCAGGCCTTAGAGCACAACTAAGGGCAGATCCATAATTGATGCAGTGAGGTTACCCCGATGTGCATACAACTCGGTTTGCTGGTGAAAAGTTGCTGAACTTAAATCATTGATTCAAGATCCAACGTTGTTAATAATCCTGAAGCCGACTATAGGAGCAGAGGCGTAGCTAGACCTTGTGGCGCCCGGGGCTATCCCTCAGATTGCCACCCCTGGGGGGGGTTTGCTGGGGAAAAAGTACGGCAAGCACTTGAAAGAGGACCGAGAGACACGTAGTATCGCCGCTAATAATTACCTCGATCATGCAAGTTACATGCACATACATGACACGGTCTAAGGCTACACAGTTGAATACACCAGTGACTGGTAGTACAAAAGAGAACACACAGACTGCATGATCTATCTGGGGACTCAGAAAAACCGCATGTGACATCCATCAGAGAGCTGCGTGAACAATTACCTGGTAATCCCCTCAGCACAATGCAAACATGCACATACATGACACTGTTCAGGGACCCATCATCTACAGCTGACATTAAATGACCATTCATCATGGTCCCCCCAAGCAGTGCACTTTGTGATCTGCATGGTACAAGTTCTTTGCAGCAGGCACATTGACCCTCCGTGCTACCTTTCCAGGAGTCAACCCTTCCACTAGACAAAACTCCGATCTCTCTCTAGGAAGAACATTAATCACCGAAGTTATCATGACATTTTTATTGTTTCTGAAAATTGCTGGAGGCCAGGAAGAAGGCAGCAAGTTTTTTTTAAACCATAATATACTTGCAAACACTACGCACCCACCCGAAATAGGTACCCTGTGCGGTCACACCGTTCGCACCGCCCTAACCTGCTCAAGGTTCATGTGACCTCAGTGACAGAGTCACAGTGACTGGATCACTGTTGCTCTAGGGTGTGCTGCTTCATAGGCCTGCACGCAAGACTGGAGATTAACTTCAGTATGGATTGTGGTGGACAGGCCTTCAAGGTTAACTCACAATTGACACCACTAGGGTACACCTGCTTGTGCTAAGGCATCAAGCCTTCTAAGGTCTAGTGGGGCCTTGTAAGGTCTAGCATGGGAATATGCTCCCTCAGTAGAGTGGTCTGGTGGACTGGTCATGAAGGCTGAACCCAGTTCCCCAGTTCCAAATTCGACAGCTCTGGCCATAGTGCCACATCCTCTCCCCCACTGAACACCATACTGCCCCACTGAGAGAAACTCGCACTGCCTTCAGCTACAACCTAATTGTGCCCGTTATAAACACTTGGATGTGGCTCAATTCAAATTATGCACTTGATAAGAGTAATATGCTGCCTAAAAAAAAAAAAGTAAAAGCAACCACTCATAGGGAATGTAAGATTAAGTAAAGCATGTGAAATGTAAGCAGAAACAACATGGTTACCTTAACGATCTCTCACTCACTATTCAGAAATCAGCGAGTGGTTTTACCTGAAAAGTTAAGGACATGACTACAGGGCCCTGAAGGGAACCGTTTCAATGTCCATTGCTTATATCCTTACAAAACGTAAGCAGTATGGTTTAAAAAGACCACATCCATAAACAGAGCCATGGTCCACATTTTGTTTTCCAATCCACCCATCAACCAGGTATTGCAGTACCTCCAGGAATGGTACACTTCCCCACCTGGGGGCAACAATGCTGTTCAAAGAAAGACGAGAAAACAAAAGTAGCGCTTCACTGGCAAACTCTGTAAAGTGAGGCTGATGTGTTTGGATGTGAATAAAACCAATCTGGCCACTTTGCAACCACTCTGTCTTGCCTTATTTAGTTATGTATTTATTTTTCATATTTAAAACCTTCTATTTCTCTCCATCCACCTGCACTTTGGAATAGAAAAATGTCAGAAAAAGGGCATGTCCCGCAAGAGTGTTTTTCTTTTTTGGATCCATTTCACAATGAAAGAAGGAAAGAGTTTGTGAACCGTTTCTTCGAGTTACGGTTTTCAGTAAGTGAGGAGCAAGAGAGAAAGAGAGGGAATAATAGAAGGGGGGGGGGCAGCGGCCAGCACAAAAAAGAAGAGGACATTGCCCGAGTCCTATTCCTTCTCTGCCCGTAGGTCCACGAAAGCAAGCCGAGCCTTATCTGAATGCCTTTGTCCGCCCACAAAAAAGTGCCACCTGGGCCGAACTGCCCCCCCCCCCACTAGCTACGCCACCACTGTATAGGAGCTCCACACACCCTGTGCACTGCCAAACACTAATCCTGGAACAAATCTTTCTTTTCTTTCTATGTTTCCTTTCCACAAAGCACTAGTTAAAAAGAAGGCAAAAGTTAGAAACCGTGCAAAGGTTCCATTCTGAGAGACAAGAGAGCGCATCAAAGATCATCGTAGGCCCAGGTTATGAGTGCCCCGGATTGGGACAGGATACTGTGGACACCACGAGGCAACATGTTTATTGGATCTGGTTAATAACTCCTATTTTTAATTTTTACTCAGAAATGGGAAATAACATGCAGAATTTGATGCCTACTTCTGTGCACGTCTCTGTAATTACCAGGCATTTTGCGCCGAAATTGACCTGGAGAAAATGGAGGGGTGTGATATTTGTTGTACCTGGTAACTACACTACACAGTGCAGAGAACTTTGCAGGAATTAGAATTCCAAGAAGTGTGAATAGGCAATAGGCCACTCACCTGCTGAGTTGGTGGCAGACAGGGGGGGACTACGTCGGTCGGCGGCTAGCCTTAAACCAGGCTCCTTGGAATAAAATTAAATTATAGCGGCGGCGGCGGCCCACGGGTGGTCAAACCTCGTGATGCCAAGTCACGCGCACTTGGGGCCCAATGCGCATGCGGGATTCCCCGATTCAAAACGACATCACTGCACCCCTCTAGTGATGATGTCACTGCCTGCGCAGATGCGGCAGAGGAGGAGACAGTGCGCACTGCGCACAGGCACCTCCTCCTCCTGAATAGTTAGGTTGCGTCATTGCGTGGTTGCGTTGCTCTGCACCACACCGGCCCTTTGGTGACACCCCGCGTGAGGGTGTCAACCGGTGCGGTCCGCACCCCCCGCACCTCCATAGTGACGCCGCTGAACCTACCCTGCCTACCTAAATCCAATCTAAGTCTAAACTAGCTTAACCTACCAATCCTGCACTAATTTAACACTACATTAACCTATCTAAACCTAGCTTTATCTATGCTATACATGTACCACAACAGACATGTTAAACATCAGCCCCCACCCCCCCTTAACACACACAGGCATACTACAATACAATAATATACTACACATTAAAATCTAAACAAAGATATATATCTTTTAACAAAGCCTAAACATTAACCCCTCACCCACTAACACCTTATTAACCTGAAAAATCAGTTAGCACAGTCAGTACATGTACATGGGATCTAAGATGTATAGTCTGACTTTGTAACACATATCAACTTTTTCTGACCCTAACAAAACCAGCAATGGGTATAGATACTTGGGCAATATGTTGTCACTACATAGACATAGACATCCCCTTCTTGAACCTGGAAAAGTGAGTACAGTGCCATCTGTGTGGGAGCACAAATTTAACAGTACTCACAATGAGATGGATACCATATCATACAGGACAAATATTCACACTCATGAAGATGTCCTGAGCTACATTTTGACACATGCGCCTGGCTACACTAAATTAGGATTTTTAGTTACGCCCTGCAAATGTGCAGATCATTGATAATGAACATAATTGTAAGTGGATAAGGTGAAACAGTATAGGCATAGTGGCTTGCATCTGCATACCCCATCTGGACCATCACAAGGCTGCAGTCACTCACACAGATAGTCAATCCATGGATATGAGGTTATTATGCGCCCCCTCTAGAACATGTTTGGGGGACATCAATGACATTTAGCCACAGGCAATAGTCTGGCAATGTCAACATTATCTCCAGTTGCAGACTTGTAGAGAAAGCATGATGAGCCATACTTAAACATGCTCATGCACATACATCATCCCAAGCCTGCATTTGCAGCCATACATCATTACATGAACATAGCATCTCAATAGTGTGTGTTTGCTTGATGGAGTAGTCATCTGGCAGAATCATGTATTTGCTATGAGACATGGGCCCTTGCTCTATAACGAGGAGGAAGGCACAAGTGCCACTGAGGCTGTATCACAACAGACATACGTCATGGTGCACTAACACATCCAGGGGCTTATTTATGAGAGCCCTGCGTCACATTTGTACCACATAAAGTGGTACATGTGTGACAGAGGGCTCTCTTAAAGATTCATTAAGCCTCGCAAAGCTACCTGTGTGGCTTTGAGTGGCCTCAGAAATCATGAGTAAGGCGACGCAGTGCATATCGCTGCTTCACCTTACTCTGTGCCCAGGCGGCATTCCATGGGTATTGTGGTAGGTTTTCCCACACAGCACCCATGGAATTTGACACTGCCCCAGATTTACATATACATGTAAATCTTGGAAAGCACTAAAACCGTAAGTCTTCTAAGTTGAGGTGTAATGAGGAGAAATAACGTATTTTCTCCTTGTTTGTTTCCTCTTTCCCTGTGTGCTGCATTCTGCAGAACACATAGAAAGAGGAAAATGCCTCTTAGGATTGCTTTTGCGTAGGAGGGTGCCCCTACCTATAAAAACAATCCTGCCTGAAATGGAGGCTCCCTTGCACTTTGGCTGCTGCTTGCCTATTTCTGGAATGAAGGGTCCAATACCTGAGTTGGTAATATATCATCATATCTGTCTCTAGTATCTCAAATTTCTTTTTGCATTTGTCAATGTTTTTATTCATCCCTTCCTAAAGAGGTCTGCTAGAGGTTCTCTAGTTTTAGCATAAGGTATGTGTCAACTGTGTAGTTGTACCATGTTAATTTGAATGAGAGGATCAGGTCTGGTCAGGGAGTGGTTGAACAAGAGTGTAGAACTGATATAGCCTTCTGGTGCTATGCAGTTTGGCTCTTAGGGTTGAGGTGAACAGTGGTACTGTTACAAAACATTTTCTATCTGTGGGATATTAAGAGATGAAGCTTAGTATGTTGCCTTCAGTGCTGAAATCAGCTTTCCTAGGAATGTCCCAGTGGAAATTGGTCTATAGTTGACAGGGTTGGATGGATCAAGGTTCTGACTGGTCTGATGAAGAAGGTTTTGAGTGTGGAAGGGAAGGATCCTCTACATAGGAAGTTTTTTAGTATTTTCCTGATTATAGATGCAGTCCATGAGGTAGGGGGAGATTCTGAGATTTTTAGGGAGGTCGTTGCAGGTTTTGGCTTTGAGGTCTGAGAAGGAGCGTCCTCTGCTTCTGATCTTATTGATGTAAGGGAGGTGTGCTCCTGCCTGGGGCACAGGTGTTTCGCAGGTTGGTAGAAGTTGAGGCAGTGGTTGAGGTAAGCTGGACCGGTGTTCTGGAGAGTTTTGTAGGTGTGGGTAAGCAACTAGAACGTACATCTTTCCTTGATTGGGAGCCGATGGAGATTGTTGAGATGTGGGGAGATGTGGTTATTTGGCGGGATGTTCAGGAGGAGTCTGGCGTCAGTGTTCTGGGTGGTTTGGAGTTGGCATAGGACATGGGCTGGGATTCCAATGTAAAGGGCATGTCCGTAATCAAGCCTACTTGTGATAAGAGCCTGGGTGATGTCACGTAGACGTAGAGTGTTGAGCTGAGCGACAATCCTTGAGGGACTCTGCAGATGAGTATCTTGGGTTCTGAGGTACAGGGGGCAAGACTAACTCATTGAGTTCTATCTGTAAGGATGGAGGATATCCACTTGAGTGCCGGTCTTCAGTTACCCAAGTGCTGAAGCTTTCTGATGAGTGACTTGTGGGCGACTGTATCGAAACAGGCGGCGATGTTGAAGAGGATGAGTTTCTCCTCAGTCAAGAATGCTTTTGATGTCATTGGTGGCCGTAATGAGGGCTGTCTCTGTGCTGTGATTATTGAAAAGCTTGATTGAGAGCTCTTTAGGAGTTGATGGAGTTCTAGGTGGTCAAAATGTTGGGTATTGATGGCTTTCTCAATTACATTAGCTGGAAAGAGGCAGGAGCGAGATGAGTCTGTAGCTGCTGAGGGTGTTGGAGTCTGCTGTTGGTTTTTTCAAAAGGGCATTGACTTCTGCAATTTTACAGCAAGATGTGAAGGTGGAGGTGGCCATGGAGGTGTTGATGATAGCGGTGAGCATGGCAGAGATGATGGTTCTTCCAAGGTTTTTTATGAAGTGGGGGCATGGGTCTGAGGGGACTTCTGGGTGGACGGTATTCATCAGTGCGATGGTTTATTCATTTGAGAGGGGCTTCCAGTTGGTTAGCTGCTGTTTGGTGATGAAGGAGGTGACCAGCTGGTCGGGGGAGTTTGTATCGGAATGCTGTGGGTCAAATGTGTTGTAGATCTTGACAGTGTTCTGTTCATAGAAGTTGGGGAGATCATTGCACAGTGCTTTGGATGGGATGATGTTCTAGAGAGCTGCCAGATTGGAGAACTCCTTGACGATGGTGAAGAGTTCTTTCCCTTTGTTGGAGCTTGCTTCGAGTCTGAGTGGTAGAGCCTTTTTCTTTGCATCTCGTAGTTGTTGATGGCAGCCAGTTGATGGTAGGGGCTGAGGGCGGCTTTGTATGTGGATCTTGCAGAGGTGTTTTTATCGAGACTCCATTTTCTTTCAAGTTGTTTGCCGATGCGCTTGGACTCACGGTCGTTCGTATACCAGCTGGGTCATTTGTTGTTTTTGTGGTTCTGGTGGGAGTGGTGCAGTTGGTGCAGTTAGGGAGCCATTTATTATACAGCTTGGTGTCAACAACGAGCTTCCTGGTGTGTTTGGGGGGGCAGCGTGATTGGGTGGGGAGTGATAAGCTCAATGACAATAATGTCACAGAAGCTTGCAATGGTGGTGCATCCTTGATGTAGAACTCCAGGAGAATCTTACACAGTTCTTTCGAAAGACATATAGCATTGGTCATCTGTGTGGTGTAATGCAATCTACTTTGATTTTTATTGCTGACGTGTATGCTTTTTGATGTCATATTAGAAGGATTTGTCTGAGTCATTATTAGTCCCACTCCATTTGTGCTGTAATGCATTGGGTTCTGCTTTCAGTGTCTCAATCTTTTTAGTGATCTAAGGTACTACTTTCATGTGTTTACGTACAAAAAGTGCTCTAGTTGGCATTTGATTGTCAAAACCATCAATGATCTAGTTGTAGAATTAAACCACTTATAACATTTGTTGTTGGATGAGTTTTGGTGAGATAAGTGTTAAGAGCTGAGACGTTAGGTTTCTTCCATTGTCTGTTATTACTGTTGCTTTAGCCTCTTCTTGTTGGCACTCATGTGGTTGGTAGGTTGGTGCGGTAAGAGGTGATGTGATGGTCTCTTTAGATTATGGCTGCATTTCCTGTTAATGTTACAAGATTTAGCAAGGTGAATATTACATCGACAGTGTGTGTGAAGTTGGAAGCAAAGCAATATGAATTCCTTTTTGTGATGTCATCAGGGTCAATGGCTTGTTATTTAGCTCACAGTTTGCGAAATACTGCTTTCTCATTGGCAACTGAAAGAGAAGTGTGAGATGTTTTTTTCTGCTATTGCTATGAATTCAGTACAATAGCACCACTGTATCTGTGTACACTAAATATAACTATCATAAATGTTTATAAAATATGATCCTCAATCGGATGCCACTATTTGTTCAAATACACATCATTGTATTTTCTCAAACCTATCAGTTTGGTCAGTGTTGCAGTCACCACGATACATATAAGCACTCCGCGCTTGAGAAAACAAATGTCGTTACATAGGTAGCTTCAGTGAGTCTGATCTTTGCTGCTGACAGATGCAGTAATATTTAGGCCATGAGTTTGAATCCCAGCAAGGCTGACTCAGTCTTCCATCCATCAAAGTATGGTAAAAAGGAGTATCACTGAATTGGGTAATACTTACACATTTTTACTTAAAGCACTTAGAGACAGCAGAAGTGTACTTTCAGGCACTATATGTAAAAACCCGTTATTACTACACTTCAGAAAGACTTCACCAAGCAATTTTCACACTCGCCTAAAGAATCATGTCAATATGAAATGAAACTTCTCACCAGATTGTTGAATAAAGGTTATTCTTGCAAATACAGGTTGTTAAAAACAAAAAAGGAGCACAATAACTCACATGTTGGCCTTAAGGGACTCAATTTTGATCCAAGAACTGCAATATAGCTAAAGAGTCACTTGATTATCTCACCTGTGATGTAATCCATGATGGCATTTTATATTATAGCTAGAGTCTAATCTCATCAGGGACAAATTTGCTTTTCAGTGAAGGGGCAGGGTGGATGGGAGGCATAGAAGCAGCTACTGAGAAGTGTTGTTGCCACCCCACCATGCCCCTTCTGCCTCCATCAAGTATGAATTTCAGTAAACAACAAACTCCTAACGTTGCACTATGAGACTGGGAAAGCGAAGAAGGATGTCCATCTCTGTAAGGCAATGAGATGGAGAATGCTGGTAAGCCAGTGCATGATGGAGGACGCGGTCATGTCAAGCCTGTTACAACATCTTGTCAATGTCTCTGCAGTTACCCGTGCCATGCCTTCCAGCACAAAGCTTGCATCTAGAGCTGCCTCATGAGCCATCAGGACTTTAGTCAAGTAGCATTTGGTTGTATGCTTGTTGGGGTTTTTAGCCTGTTTTATTTTATTTTGTGTGGTTGGTATAATCTTTTGATGTCTGTGATTTAGATAAACTTTTGATAAACTGAGGAGCAAGACCCACTGCAGTGGCCCAAGTAAACCCTTTAACCTGGCACAAGACAGTGGCGTGCAGAAAATTGAGGGGGCCCCTCTGCCAGGTACAGGGAGGGCCCCTCTCTGTACTCATCCATAAGCTCTCAGGCCAGGGTACTGTGCTGAGGGGGTCCCCTCGATTTTGCCCCCACCCGCACCGCGGGGCCTGCGGGGCCTATGTTAAATCACTGACACAAGCAATGTTGGGAAGAGAAAGCCCCCGGGAGCACCAGAGAGTGTCTACCCCTGCCTCACCCCCAGTCTGTTTTTACTGGTTTACTGTTTTAGATGTTGACAACCACATGCACAGCATCCTCTGTGACATGGAATACGACCTAGAGCATGGTTCTGTGGCCTGAAAAGGCACATCATGTGCACCCTCCTTGCTTGCGTCGGACGCTGTCAGCTTATTGGGCCGTGGAGACTGTCAATCATGGCAGCAGCAAAAGATCCTTGTGCTAAGATTTGTCATCACCTTTCCTGGTGAGGTGCTGGGGTCACTGGATGCCAACTACCCTTTGTCAGGTTGGGAACAAGAACCTGGAAGTTCTGCACCCTGCCAGAAGAAGAGCTGTCCTGAGCATGCCTTGAGAGAAGGAGCTGACTAGCTCCTGAGTGGGGTGCATGAAGAAGAGGCTGTCTAGAAATGGTGGACTGCATGGGGCTGGGGCAGGAAGAGTGAAACCAGTGCTTCACTTCTACAAAAACAAGTGCCAGTGCCCAAGGTATCATTTAGGATTCCACTGCAGCTTGCACCCCCCTCTGCAACTACCAGTGTTGCAAACACTACTATTGACACAACTAGTGGCCTGGGCAAGCTACTAATATTATTATTATTTAGCATATACTGAATTGCCAAACTGATGTTTTCTGCTGAAAATAGTGGCCCCAATGTGCTAGAACGTCATCAAAACAGTCCCGGTGTTAAGAATTAAGTTCTGGTGCAGAGCACCCGGAAACACGGGCACAAATAAAAACGTAGTCCTCTGAAACCCAGAGAGCAAGCTACATTGCCATGCCACGTGATGAGGCCTTGAGACCCTGGTGCATCTACAGTATGCCGAGAAGCTGGGGCACCTCTGACTTGGTGCTCATAGGAATCCCAACCTAATCCCACAGTTTCCCTAAAAGCAAACAACATGCCTGTAATGGATGAAGTGAGAAAATCACAACTGCGCTTGGCATCCTATTCAGAAGAAACCAAAGTGGCAGGGGAAGGTTGGCACTGTCTCCTCATTGTACACCACAATAAGCACTTGCATCGACCTTGCTTTTTTTTTTATGTTTGAAATGCTTTATTTGAAAAGAAAACATAGCGAACAACAAATACAAGTCATATGAAGAGCATTGTCATACAAATTCAAAAAGAGAGAAAAATAATAAAGAGTCATTATGGGCTAAAATCTAAGGAACCTGAGGAAAAAATACAAAAAGCATTTTATAAAATTTTAAAGGGAACCGAAAGGAAAAGGGGGGAAGAGGAGAGAAAGGGGAGGAAAAAGGAAAGAAGGGAAAAAGAAAGAGAAAGGGAGATATGAGGCGTTTAAGAGAAGAGTAAGTGATATAGTCAGAAAGAAAATAGATAGAATAAAAAGAGCAAATAAGCCAAGGGTAGGGAATAGTTGAAAGGCAGGGAATGAGAATGTAAATGTGAATAAGATAAAAGGAATAGAGAGGAAGAAAGAAAGAGGAAGGGTAGAGCCGAAGTCTCTCATGGGGGTTTGAAATTCTCAGAGGATAAAGGAGAAACAGATTTCGATTTCAGAGCCATGGAATCAAGATAAGTTGTGAGAGGTAACCAGAATAGATCTCTATTGAGAGTAGGAGTGGAGGCAGCAGCGAAGCGAACATCAAGTCTGTGATAGTGACAGAGGGAGTTCCACCAACATTGTATCGAGAGCTTAGAAAGATCCTTCCAGTTGGAAGAAATGTGTTGGAAAGCCAGAGCCAACATGAGATCTAATAGACCCGAGGAGCGAGAAGGAATGTCAAGAGCGTCAGAGATACTACCTAAAAAAAGAAGAGGGATAGAGTACGGAATAGAGATAGAGAATAGGCGAGCGACATAAGACCACACCTGATCCCAAAGTACTAGAGCAGAAGGACACAGAAAAAGTAAATGATACAGATCAGCATTAGGGGCAGAGCAGGTCCAACAGGTAGAATCCTTATCAGGAGAGAAGCGAGAAATAGAAAGGGGAGAGAGATAAAGTCTATGATATAGAAAGAACATAGATTGAGTTAGTGAGGCAGAACGGGAGATTTTTAAGGATCTGAGCCAGACTTTGTCCCAAACAACTATAGACCATTCACAGCCCAGATCAAGCTCTCAAGCAAGCTCCAATTTAGATTTCGGACGAGTCGGATTGGGGGAGGAGAAAAACTTATAAATAAGAGAGGCTTTGGGGAGAGCAGAGAGAATCTGAAGAAGCGAGGATTGGGAAACAGAAGAGGGTGACAAGGGGAGAGAGTAGTAGACCTCAAGTATAATGGACATTAGGACAGTGAATCTATGGAAGAAAGACTGGGGACAGCGAAACAAAAGTCGGAATTGAGGAAAAGAACATGGGAGAAAACCATCAAAAAGCTGGTTAACCCATATCAGCCCCTTAGATCTCCACGCCGTCCAGCAAATAGGACGATTATGGAGGAGAATAAGTGAATTGTACCAAATAGGGGAAGCCAAAAAGGATTCACGGGAGATCGAGTCAGGACGGACCAGAGCATGTAGAAGAGAAGTAGTATGCTTAAACAGGGGTAGAGGGGTGGTTAAATTCTTAGCGGTGAAATGTACAACTTCAGATAGGGAAAAAGGAGAGAGGAGTGAGCGTTCAATAGAGAGCCAAAGAGGAGCTAGAGGAGAAGGTGTAAGGACAAGCCAATTAGAAGCCTGACGGAGAGAAAAAGATTTATGATAAAGGCGAAAATCCGGAAAGTTGACTCCGCCATTAGCCTTTGGCTTACGAAGGGCAGCAAGCGCAACTCTCGATTTTTTATTATTCCAGAGGAATTTAGAAAGATAGGAATCAATGCGTTTGAAATAGACATCAGGGATATGAACGGGGAGCATGGAAAGGATGTATATAAGAATGGGAGAAATCATCATTTTGATCGAGTCCAGCCGACCCCACCATGAGAGAAAAAGAGGATTCCAAGAGGAGAGCAACTTATCCATGCGGGACAGTACAGCGGACATGTTCAATCGAATAGATGAAGAAATGGAGTTAGAGAACCAGATTCCAAGGTATTTAATTTTAGAGGGATTCCATGCAAAGCCGGTGGCCGAAAACTGATGAGGGAGACAAAATTTAGTAAGAGGGAGGATCTCAGTTTTGTCAGAGTTTATCTTGTAACCAGAAACTTGGGAAAAAGAGTTAAACTCAAGTAGTAAGGCCGGAATGGATTGGTCAGGATCGGAAATAAACAAAAGAATGTCATCTGCATACGCAGAGAGTTTCAAATGAGTTTTGTCATAAGGGAAGCCAGAAATAGAAATGTTGTTTCTAATGGACGAGAGAAACGGCTCTAAAGCTAGAACAAAAAGTAAAGGGGATAGAGGACAGCCCTGGCGGACGCCACGCTGCAAAGGAAAGTAAGAGGATATCCGGCCATTAACTAACACAGACGCTTTAGGAGAGGAATAAAGTAAAGAAACAAGAGAGATAAAATTAGGGCCAAAGCCGTGCCAACGGAGGGAGGCAAACATAAAGGACCAATCTACTCTATCAAAAGCCTTCTCGGCATCAACTGATATAGCAGCTAGAGAGAAATTGAGAGAAGGTACCTTATTGAGGACATTGAGAAAAAGACGGGAATTATCTGAGGTAAGTCTACCCTTTACGAAACCGCATTGTTCCTTACCGATAAGGTGTGGGAGGAAAGAATCTAAGCGCCGGGCAAGAAGTTTAGCAAATAATTTATAGTCTACATTAACAAGGGATATTGGGCGATAGTTCTTACAAAATTGCGGGTCACGACCATCTTTGGGTATTAAGCAGATCGTAGCCTCATGAAAGGTACCAGTAGCCGTGCCGGAGGTGAAGAAGGATTGAAAGAGGGAGAGAAGTTTGGGAAGCAAAAGATCTGAAAAATGTAGATAAAATTCCACAGAGAAACCGTCCGGACCCGGAGATTTACCCTTGGTTAGAGATGTTAAGGCACTATCCAGTTCGGTGAGAGAGAGGTCAAGCTCAAGATCAGGGAAATTAAGATGAGAGGTGGAGGGGGCAGGAATTTTGTCCAAGTAGGATTGAATGAGAGTAGCCGAAGGGGGGGATTCAGGGGTATAAAGAGATTGGTAGAACTGTTGGAATAGGGGCGAGTATATCTTCCTCCTTGTGGAGGAGACGGTTATCGTTGGAAAAAATTGAATCAATCAAGTTACGCTCCTTGCGGGACTTAAGATAGTTGGCCAGAAGCTTACCTGACTTGTTACGACCTCCGTAGTAGCGGGCGCTGCTGCAGAGAAGTAATGAGGATGCATTGTCAGTAGAAATTTTGTTAAACTCGAGTTTGGCGCGTATAAGGTCTGGTACAACAGTTGGAGTAGAGGAGGTGTAGAATTTATGTTCCAGGGATTTGATATGAGAGAGAAGGTCTTTTTGTTTCTTAAGATAAGATTTCTTTTTCTTTGAGACAAAGTCAATCACAAAGCCGCGAGCCGTAGCCTTGAAAGAGTCCCAAATAACATGAGGGGGTAACGAGGGATCAGAATTGAGTAGGAAGAATTCCGTGGCAAAGGAAAGAAAAGAAGAGGAAAAGAGGGGATCTAGGAGGAGAGAATTATTAAAGCGCCAGCGGGAGGATTTGGGATGAGGGGGAAGAAGATCAAAAACGGTGACAATAGGAGCATGGTCTGAGATAACTATCGGCTCTATAGATGAGGAAAGAAGATTGAGAGAGATTGAGAAAGGAATATATAGTCAATCCGGGAAAAGGAGGCATGAGGGGGTGAGAAGAACGAATAGTCTAAAGAGTCAGGATGGGACAGTCTCCATGAATCAAGAAGGTGAGATTTGGAGATAGTGTCAAGGAATTGTGTATGTGATTTGTGGGGGGTGAAACGGGCAGAGGATTTGCGATCAAGAAACGGGTCAACAATTTGATTACAATCCCCCCCTAGAATGAACAGAGAATCACTGTATTGGAAACACTTAGAGGTTATTAGAGGCCAAAAGTTACAATCAGGGTGAGTGGGACCATATACATTAAAAACAGTCAAGGAAACAGAATTGATTAACAGCTTAGCTACGACCCAACGACCCTCAGTATCATTTTCTTGAGAAAGAACTTTACATTTTAACTTCTTGTGACACAAAATGGCCACACCAGTCTTTTTGTTAGAGGTAGGAGAAAATAAAACCGTTCCCACCCAACCTCTTTTTAACTTAAGAGACTCCGCCTCAGAGAGATGAGTCTCTTGCAAAAGAACTAAGTCAGGAGTGTAAGAGGCTAGATGGGAAAGCACTCTCTGCCGCTTAATAGGGCTAACAAAACCTTTCACATTCCATGAAATAACTTTAAATTAAATCACAATAAAGTGTGCCAGAAACATAGAAAAGGGATGAAACCAAAAACGCCACAAAGGAGAATAACGAGCGGGGGAAAGACAAGAGCAGGACAGAAGAAAGTCAAAGGACATGGTGAAAAAAGAGCAAGGAAAGAGGAAAGGAAGGAAAGGGGAGAAAAAGAGGAGAAGAAGAAGAGACAGTACATATCCAAAACGGACGACTGAAGAAAACATACCTGAAGGGGGAAGGGAGATAACAAGATGACGACGATGGGGTGTGGGAGGATTCGACAAGAACAGCCCTCCGAGCCGGAGAGCAACAACCCACCGCAACAGGACGGATTATGAGGAAGACGGATCAAATGGTACGAAGAGGACTACAAGAGGGTTGGTCGAACAGAAAATCTAGGGGAAGGAAAGAGAAACATGTTATGCAGGAGTCATGGGGAGGTAAACAGTACACAAACAAACAATTGTATGCAAAAACAGAAAACCCAAACAACAACCATTATACAGTCATATCAGGTAGAAGGAGAATCAACCAAGGAGGGAAAAAATTCCAGCAAGAACCTGTAAGGAGAAAAAACCAAACAAGTAAATAATCAACCAGTAGGAGGATTAGACGTGTCCATGCCAGCATTAGTCTGAGTGTGGATGAATTTCTTGAGCTCAGCCGGGTCTTGAAAAGTCCAAGTATTGTTTTGATGAGTTACCTTGAAGGTACAAGGGTGAAAAAGGCCATATCTAGCACCCATAGAACGTAGGGGAGCGCGAAGAGACAGAAATTCTTTTCTTCTGGCAGCAGTGGCACCAGAGACATCCTGAGAGAGATAAACTCTCTGACCCATCCAAGAGATTTGGCGCTTCGCTCGAGCTGTGGAGAGGATCAGGAGGAGGTCCGTAAATTTAAGAAAGAGGATAATGACCCCCCGCGGTTTGGTGGAGGAGGAGGAGCGAGGACCAAGTCTATGGGCTCGTTGGATACTAAGAGAGGTGGTAGCAGGAAGGTCTAACAATTTCAGGAGGAAAGAAGAGAAGAACGTGACAGGATCATCACCCTCCAAGGATTCCGGCAGGCCATAAACGCGCAGGTTATTCCTCCTGTTCCTGTTTTCCAAATCCTCAGTATGCTGTTGAAGGGTAAGAAGAGACCTCTCCAAAGAGGAAATGCGATGGGAATTTGACTGAATTTCTGGAACCTGCTGCTCCACAGAAGAAACACGGGCCTCCATAGTTGACCATTTGGCCTCAAAAAGCTGCATCTTAGTGTTAGTCTCCTCCACGAACGGGCGCGTAGCGCGAATCTCCTCAAGTATCAACTCCATAGAGATAGGGGGTGGAGATGACTCAGGTGGGGGAGGAGAGGAATCCGGCTTCAAGCGCTTAGGTAAGGAGGCAGGAGGAGAAGACTTACTGGAAGAAGGTTGTGATGAAGCAGAGCGGGAGGGACCTGCTGTCGCCATTTGCTCTGTGGAAGGAGGATGAGGAGAATGGCTTGATGGTGAGGAGGAGGCAGAGGAAGGCGGAGCCTTCGAGGGCACGAAGACAAACTTCGGATTGCGAAGCTTGCCCATAGAAGCTTAAAGCGTGCCAGTGATAGTGAGCAAAGTCAAATAAGCAAGCCAACACAACAACCTGGGCTCAGAGGCAGGGAATGTCAATATGTCAACATGTCCGGTCTGAATAGCCCAGCGGTTAGCAGAAGTAATAGAGGACACTTGGAGAAGTCATGAAGACACCCCGGGCCTGAAAGTGATGTCAGCTGATATTAGGAGATGTTTCCACACATAGTAAGTGTTTAAATAAAGTTGCCCAATAACACGTTTAGTACCACATAAGATTTGGCAGGAGTATCCTTAGAAGTATATATAAGACACAGAAAAAGAGCCCCTGGTGCAAGATCCATCTCCACGCGCCACCATAGCGTAGAAAATAAATTAAATCATTTCTCTGAGGAGTTAAAGCAGGTATGTAATCCTCAGGGTGCAGCTCAAAACCACAGAGATATTCACCTACCAGGGAAGTTGTAATGAGTCCTTCATGCAGCTGTCCCTTGGAAAAGCACTTGTCAAATAGGAATTATTCCACATTGTCCTGAAGAGCAGAGCGCGTTTGAGAGCATGAGGAAAACTTGCTGCTCCAGGTGCGCGCGCCGGTTACAGGCGAACAGCGCTGAGGCGACAAAATGGCGGGCGTTCTGAGGAGCGCATTCAGCGCGATGAAGACAGCGTATGCCGGGCGCGAAAGGGTTCACCTTTGGCTCCCCAGGTGCACATCACGCTCCGCTAGCTGGAACATTTCGGTAAGTTTGACGAAAGAGCGTGAGGACTGCTGTAGTTAATACGGATCCGTCCCGGTGCGGCGGAGCTCCGGGTCTAAGCGGCCATCTTGATCGGCGTCCAAGCCACGCCGCATCGACCTTGCTTTTTGATCACAGCTGCTGCACTGCGTGGGTTTTTTGTTTTTGTGTTTGGCCCCATGGAAGAGAGTGTGCAGTGAGGACTTTCCTCCAGCGGTGCTCACACCGCCCTTTACCTTCGTCAAGCTGAGGCATAACATAACATGTATTTTGACGCTGAATAACAGATGTTTATTGCTACCCAACTCAATGGTACTCATGCACCTGCACACTAGACATGGAGACCAGGCATCGCAGCAGCAGCTAAGCTGGTGCAGCAGAGTCAACGCAAATACTTCTAGTGGGCTATGCAGGACAAGATTTCACCAGGAGTGGAACAGCCCCAGGCTGGACTGGGAACCCAAATCAGCCCAGGAAATGTTGTCATCTCAGTCCCCGAGGAGGCGGGGGGCTGGGGGGTCACGTTTAAACCACTGCTGCTTTTCTTCCTGTGGGCCGATATTGCAGCACTGCTGCAAAACAGTCCCCCAGTAACAAAACCGTCCCCCACCGCTACAAAGCCGGCCCCCAGCCTATCGGCCTCTCGGGGAAACGCCCGATGCCCACTACGACCAGTCCGCTCATGACCACCCCCTTCCTCCCACTTCCACTAGGAGACCCTCTCTGCAGAGCACTGAAAAGACAGAAAGGATCTTTGCAAGCGTGAGACATTGCCGAGAGAACTGTTCAGTTGGACAATTCAAGCTCTTTCTGCGCCATCCTTTGGGGCAGGTAGACAAGGACCCAATAGGGTTTTACACAGGCAACACACGCTATTTTGCCCAAGAAGGCAACCTGTCCTAACTTGCATTGATTGTACTCCACACCATCTCCCTGTGTAAGCCTTGAACTGCTCAGCATTATTACCATGAGAGTCAAGTAAAGGGGTGTACTTAGTGCTCGGTCTGGGGCTCAGTTGTAAGGCAAAGCCTGAGGACATCAGTGTTGAAATGCTGTTATTGTTACAGTGTGAGCCCAGGAGCCTCTGCCTGTCCTGGTACTCCTGAAAAAAGTCCCACACACAGACATTTGCCAAAGAGGTGAGAGGCAGCAAAACCATGCAATTCCAGGCAACCCTTTAAACCCAGCCTTGTGTGTTTGTGTGTGAGGAAAAGGGAAGGGGGAGAGGAAAGGGAAGGGAAGGGGAAAAGGAAGGGGAAGGTGAAGGTGAAAGGGGAGGGGAAGGGGAGTCTGCGTAGTAAAACTCCGCGAGTTTCACCCACCCCTGCTGTGAGCCCATTGTCAGGGATCTGTCTCCTGAACTGGCCCCTCAGCGGAGCTGAACTGTTGCTCACTCGTGTCGCTGATCAGGCTATTCCAAGTGCATTATTCGCCTCCCATGGATGGTACTCTCCTACTACAGCCCTATACTTAATTTCTAGGCTGTTTCCTTGGACTGACTGTGCGCCGAGATGTTTTAAGGCACAGGCAAAGGGGGCAAATGCCCAGGGCCCCCCACTTTTCATTGCCCCCTTAAAAGGTAAGTGGACAATCGAAATTGCTCCCATAAGATTACTCATAAAAACTGCTTTTTAAAAAAGAAAACAATTCACATCCAAGCATGCTTAACAGAGTCACATGGCCACATTTGCCAAGGATTTGCATTGTGGAAGTCATGCAAAGTGATGCTAAGAAGCGCAAACTCTTGAAATGGTATTTACGTTCCAGGGCAAACCTTTTTTGGAGTTGGGAAGGTGCACTTTCCTCAGCCCAAATAGCGCTTTACACTGCTTTGTGCACTTTGTGTTAAGGTAGAATTGGGTGGATTAGGGTTTTATTACAATGTCGGGCGGACATTGCGGAATCAGGACCAACCAACTTCCGGTCGGCGGTCCCAACTGCAGCATTACAATGCGCCCGCACCTGGTGCGTTTGCATACTCTAATTTCTCTATAGGATGTAGCATAATCTCCCATTGAGAAATGGGAGAATCTGTTCATCCCTCCACCGCTTGGCAGGCAGATCAAGGTGCCTACCACATGGTGCTGGGAAGAACAGGGGCGCACCATAGGTGCCCTCTCAGCCCTGAACTGGAGGCCGCAGGGAGAAGAGGGTGCTGCTAGGGTCCCCAAAATCGCTTTCCGAAAGGCTTTCCATGTTGGAAAGCCTGACATGGTAAGCATGTCGGAAACCGTCATCGCAATCCCGACAGTGGAAAAACCATCCATTGAGATTACGGTCAGGCTGCCAACTGAATCCAACCGAAATGACTGGCCGGTTTCACTTTTAATCGCCTGCATTGAAATGCGCAGTCGAAAGTGAAACCCACGGTGGGACTCGGAAAGCCTCCGACCATCGTAATGAAACCTATAGTGTTTTTATTATTATGCAAAGTCTGATCTACTATAGAAAGCCAGGTAGTGCTTTGCGTTAAAAAAACACAGATCCTTGAAGCAGGTGGTAAAATGAAGAAGTGTTTTCATTTCTGTAAATATTCCACACATTGTATGCTTGCTGCTATGCAGAGCACATATACAATAATAATTTGTCTCAGCGTAGGATTTTGTACTAGAAGAGAATGCTCCCAGTACAAATCCTACGCTTGACAGCACACACGCACCTCTGCACCAGGAAGCACTTTGAATAGTATGAACTCATTTCTCCCCCACTTACGCAATTCAGCACAGTAACTTTGGGTGCTGCACCACATTGTGCTAAACAACAAATGTGCCCCTTTCTGTGTGTGCTGGCCTTCCCAGCCTGAACATGCTCTTTCAAGCAGTTGGTGGCTTTTCTCAGTCTGTCCGTGTCATTTTTCTCTGTTTACTTCATGGCACATCATCTCTCTCAACCTCTCTCTCTATTTCACCTTCTCTATGCACTTTTATCCTCTCTCCCTATCTCAGGTCTCCTTACCTCACTTTGTCTACCTTTCCCCTCTCTTTATATACCCAAAATGCCTCACTCATTACATCTTTCTCTACCTTTCTCTTATGACCTTGCTCCTCTCTCTCTATCACTCCATCTGCCTATATCTATATCTATCACTCTTGAACGCCTCTCTGTACCTCAACCTTCTCTATACCTCATCATTTTCTCTCTACCAAATTTCACTTTCTCAATCTGACCTCTCTGTTCTCTCCTCAATCTACTTCACACTCTTTTCTGTTTCCAACTCAACGGTCTGTCTCTCTCTCTCTCACACTCTCTGTCTGCTTCTCGGTTATCTTTCTCTCCTCAATCTGCTTCACTTCTCATTTCTATTTCTAACTCATCTGTCTGTCTTTCTCTCTCTCTCTGTCTCTGCATCTCTGTTACCTTACCTCTCTGTATCTCTCTCTCAGCCCTTTTTCTACCTCACCACTTCCACTCACCTCTCTATCTTATTTCTTTTTTTCCTCACATCTTCCTCACCACCTCATCGCTTTATATCCTATCACTTTCTCATTTACTACTTCACCTCTCAATTGATCTCACTATTATTTCACTACTTCGCCGCTCCACCTCCTCTTTCTTTCAATCTACCTCTTTTCCCTTTCCTTCACTATCTAAATATCTTACTCCTTTCTGGCTACCTTTGTTTCTCTGCCGCTTTTTCTCTATTATCAGCTCATTTTCCTCTCCCTCTCTTTGTCTCTCTCTCTTTCTCTAACAAACATACATTTGTCTATCTTTGGACTCACCCCTTTGCCCTCAACTATATCTCTAAACCTCTTTATAGATATCTCTATCTAACCCTCACTTTCTCTTTTTCTATCTCAAAACTTCTCTGCATCTGTATAAGCCTTACGTCTCGTGCTCTGTTTCACCGATCTCTCAAGTTCTTCTTTATGCCCTACACCAATGTCTTTTTCTACACTTCGCCCCTCTCGCTACCTCCATTCTTCTTATTTTGCTTTCCCTCTACATATCATCACTTTGGTTTTTCTCAAGTCTCTCAGTCTACTTCTACCACTAATTGCCTTTAGCTCTCCCTAATGTGCCTTTTTCTACATTACCCTTCTCTAAACCTCACCCCTAGGAGTACTGGAATCCTCTTCCTCTCTCTGCGTTTCCTACTACTATCTCTATCTTTCTGTACCTCTCTATCACACTCTAAAACCTTACCTATTTCTCAGCCTCTCTTTCTCTTCCTACCTCTTCCTCTTTCCACCTCTCCTTGTCTTTCCTTATGGTTACCACTTGACATTTCCATCTTTACTTTCCTTCTCTCCCTACCTTATGTATCTTTGCACATCATCTCTATATCAACCCTTTTCTTCCCCTATTACAGTTCTCCCTCTATACTGTTATCTTTATGTCTCTGTACATCTCTTGAATGCTGCCTCCTTCTATTTCTCTTACTCAGCAGGCTCAGGTCGCATGTAACTGTGTAGCCAGAGAAGTGCACACATATAATAGAGGAGAAGAGAGGGACAAGGCAGGGGAAGAAAATGTAGGAGAAAGTTATTAGAGTTTTACTAATGGAATGGTAAAAGTCTCCAGAGCAGCAGCAGCACTTTGACTTTAACTATTGCAACAAGAACGCTGGTAGTGAAAGGGCATATATTTTATATTACAAATATTCAGTAATTAATTCTACAATTTCAAGTGCTATATGAATAAGTCTAACCATAATATTATGCACTTCTCCACTAAACATCTAGCAAGTCACCCTGAGCGTGTTTTTGGGACAAGGGCAGTAACAAGCAGGTTAGACACTTAATTCTTCATAAAATATTGTTGTTGCAAGTAAAGAAATTTAGATCCAAATTCAAAAAGAAATGGCTTTATTACTGCTTGTTCAAGCTTTCATTTGGTATACTGGGCTGATGATGGGCACCAGGCAGTCTGAGCTTTTAGCTGTCCCTGTTTCTGGTGGTTTAACATATAATGCAATATTGTTTGGAATCGTAAGAGCCCGAGGGAGCCGAAAAAGGTAATAAATTCAAAGTTGCTCCAAAGAGGGACCCAAAATATATCATGCTCAGGGCCCCACAAATCCTTCTTATGTCCCAGTCTGCTTGCAGCTTGTCTGCTCTGAATTTTGTATGACCGTGTGCAGGGCCGGACTGAGAATCGAAACCAGCCCTGGCAAACTGCTCGGTCAGCCCCCGGGGGTGGGGTTTGGAGTGCGGCCAAGATGTTTGCTAGGGCCGGTTTTGCTGATTTTGTTACAGGGCTATTGCTGGCTCCCTGTAATAAAATTTCCCCCCTCCAGGGGCCCAAAACCGGCCTCCACCCTGGCGGCCCAACGGGGAAACACCGGTGCCCACTACGGCCAGTCCAGCCCTGACCGCGTGCCAGTAATTCTGGAAGCTGAGATGCAATGCATGTGCTTGTTCTAACCCCTATTGGTGAAATGCATTTCCCTTGATCTTCATTGTTGTACACGCCCTTCACTCCAAAACTGGCTATAGTTCTTGCACTTCTTATCCCATTGGACTGTTGGAAACAATTACCCGCTTTTTCTGGTCCTTTGACATATTTACTTTTAGTCCTGAGTTTGTGATCTTTCCATGCCAAACTAATGAACCTTCTGCTGTCCCTGAGCTTATGAGCCTGTGCACTGTACACACCTAAACAAGTCAATCCCCATTCCAGAGCCTGTGAGCTGCCCACCCGTGAGCCTATGAGCTGTATCTATGTCAAAGCCTGTGAGCTACCCACCAGTGAGCCTATGAGTTGTATCTATGCCAGAGCCTGTGAGCTACCCACCAGTGAGCCTACGAGCTGTATCGATGCCAGAGTCTGTGAGCTACCCACAGTGAGCCTATGAGCTGTATCTATGCCAGAGCCTGTGAGCTGCTCACCAGTGAGCCTATGAGCTGTATCTATGTCAGATCCTGTGAGCTACCCACAGTGAGCCTATGAGCTGTATCTATGTAAAAGCCTGTGAGCTACCCACCACTGAGCCTATGAGTCATATCTATGCCAGAGCCTGTGAGCTACTCACCAGTGAGCCTATGAGCTGTATCTATGTCAGATCCTGTGAGCTACCCACAGTGAGCCTATGAGTTGTATCTATGTCAAAGCCTGTGAGCTTCCCACCACTGAGCCTATGAGTCATATCTATGCCAGAGCCTGTGAGCTACTCACCAGTGAGCCTATGAGCTGTGTATATGCCAGTACCTGTGAACTACTCACTACTGAGCCTATGAGCTGTATCTATGCCAGAGCATGTGAGCTACCCACCACTGAGCTTATGAGCTGTATCTATGCCAGAGCCCATGAGTTACCCACCAATGAGCCTATGAGCTGGATCTATGTCAAAGCCTGTGAGCTACCCACCAGTGAGCCTATGAGCTGTATCTATGCCAGACCCCATGAGCTTCCCACCAATGAGCCTATGAGCTGGATCTACGTCAAAGCCTGTGAGCTACCCACCAGTGAGTCTATGAGCTGTATCTATGTCAAAACCTGTGAGCTACCCACCAGTGAGCCTATGAGCTGTATCTATGCCGGACCCCTTGAGCTACCCACCAATTAGCCTATGAGCTGGATCTACGTCAAAGCCTGTGAGCTACCCACCAGTGAGTCTATGAGCTGTATCTATGTCAAAACCTGTGAGCTACCCACCAGTGAGCCTATGAGCTGTATCTACGTCAAAGCCTGTGAGCTACCCACCAGTGAGCCTATGAGTTGTATCTATGCCAGAGCCTGTGAGCTACCCACCTGTGAGCCTATGAGCTTGATCCATTCCAGAACTTGTTAACTTTTTCTATTTTACTTTTGTGAGCACTGCCCTTGTATTGAGTCCCTGCATTACCTTAGTAAATGTGACTCACAGCTTCCAGAGCCCGTGAGCCGGCCATCCTTGAGGCTGTGATCCTTAACCATTTCAGAGAGCTTGTGAGTCCTACCTGCTTTTTGAGTAAGTAAACTTTTCACGTCTGAGCCTGTGAGCTATTAGCTTCTACTGCTGCACCTGTAAGCTATGCATGCATAAGCCAGTCAGCCTCCTACCGTCACCCAGCTACCTACCCTTTCCTGAGGCTGTGAGCTATTGGCTTCTACTGCTGCACCTGTAAGCTATGCATGCATAAGCCAGTCAAAATAATTAGGGGTTTGCCCAAATGACCCTCCTATACCTGGGCAAGGGAACATCTAAGGTGTATATACAAATGGTATAGAGGGATAGATCATATTTACTTTCTGCACAAGCGTTTATTAATTACCTCGGCAAAAAATCAATTTCTTCTGGCAAGATTAAATGATTATAATACAGGCACAAGTATCTATCGGTGAACATCCAAACACATAGTGTACCACAGTACAGTCAATACATCGAATACAAAACAATTTATATTTACACTACAGCACATATATACAAACTCATATACAAAGTAATTCAGTCAAAAATCCTTTCCCCTATTGGCTTATTCCATCAAACATGTGTGCACTTAACATTGCGTAGTGCTACAACAGGGGGTAGTCCTATCAGCAATACACAGATATAGTATTTCATCTAAATTTGTAATGCCAATACAATTTATGTAATTATTCCACAATACAGTGGACTCCTCCTTTGTCAAGGTGTCGACGCGTTCGCGTTTCAGCCTCCACTTTCTTTATGGCTTCCTCAGGACAGGGATATAATCTACAAAAATAATAACGCTAAAGTGAACTTTAAAAACCTATGTTATACTTTTTATCTATTTGCGCTGTGTTCTATCCCTTATTTGCCCAGACAGTGCTGTTAGAAGAGGAGAATCCGCGAAGATGCGTGAACATGACCTCCAAGCCATTTATAAAAACGTAAATGAAATTGAGAAACAAGACATAAATCATACAGGATAGTAGATGAAGAATCCTACTTATATGCTTAATTGGTGTCAATATGATTGCTCAAAACGCACACTTATAAATGAAGAAAAACATGCACTTATAAATGAAGAAACATGAAAAACATGGTTCCAGACGCCACAGAACCCAACCAGTAGATGTGGAAAGCACGCGGGGTCCTGTACCCCTTGTGTACACCACCACCGAATATAGTGAAAGACATCACCGTGGAGACCCAAGATAAACGGGTCCTGGCCCGTGTGAGGGCAAAAATACCTGTGGGTTCTAATGGGGCAACCTGGTCTCGTAAATTGCAAGGTCGGCTTATACTCCGGTCCCACTCGTCAGTTAGGGGCTCCTACATACGGGAGGAAACAACTATGAAATATCCCCTGTACATCAGACAGGACACTATGTCATGGCTACTAAAGTTAGGCACCAAACCTCGGCACTTGTGTCTTCTCAGGAATTCTGGGTCTCTTCGATTCCTTCAAGCAATTTTCAATAGCTAGAACCAACAAGCAAAAACAAACCACCTGTCATAAAAATGTCCGGGTAGTCTATGAGTCTAAAAACTCTGCTACGTCTCTCAGACTGGGGGGCACTAACAATCTAAACTTACGTATGTTATAAGTCCTTTTCACCGACACTGTGCTCCTTCGACGTCCGTCATCTCAACGAGCTGGCGTTACTGATTCCTGACGGACCGTCATTAAATACGTAAACACGTGATTACGTGGGACGTCTCTAGTTGACCAAACACAAATGAGGGACTAATTTTCAAGTAACCGTACAACTCAAGTCCTTATTAAACAGGAGAACGAAACTCTGTCTATGTCCATTCTTGCCGTAGCGGAGTGGCCCTACTATATCCACTAGCAAATGAGGGCGTCAATTCCAACTCTGCAAAATCGGAACCATGAACAATAAAACATAATCATATAAAACCAAATAAAATAAATAAATGGCAACACATCCGAACCTATTCTCAACTCCTCCACATACGTCTAGAGCTATGACCCTGGGTGTAATGATCACAAACCTGTGTGAATAGTGAATTCTTCTCGACACAGTAGCATCCTCAATAATCAATTATATGAGGGGGCTAGAGCTATATTCTTACAGTAATTGACATGTCTCATCAGCCAATGGGACCGTGGACCCACTTCGGGGTCATGACAAAGCCCAACATAATTCTCTTCGCAATCAATAGAGGTTAAATCATGACAGATCATACACTTCAACGATGCAACCTAGATTCCTCAAACAATCGGAAGGATAAAAAGAATGGAAAGAATAGAAAGAGGGGTCTACAATTCAATCAGGGAGGATCCAGCATTATGCATCCCGAATGTCTTCCTTTCCACAACACTATATGATCAAAAATGGGCTTACATTCTAAAGGTAGACAACTTAAAATCCTCGTCCTGTTTAAATAAAATGTCTGCTTCTCATAGCATGGAAGAGAAGCTCAAGGTCAACATTGTGTTCTAAATGTTATGGTCAAGTTTCATGGTGTATGGGACCCTCACGCTATTTAAATCAGAGCCCATATTTCATCTCTTTCATTCAAACCCTCCGTTGCTGTATGGTATCTTTCGATGAGTCGTGCTTCTATGCGGTTAAGCCTCATCTCCAACTCACCCTTATTACTAACTTTCACTACAGCCAGGATTGTCCACTCTAAGTCGTTCTCAGTGTGGCCACACTCTGTGAAGTGTTGTACAAGGGGAGCTCCTTGGATTTTGCATTTAATGCGGGATTTATGCTGTATGATCCGCATCTTCGCCTTTTGTGTTGTTTGCCCTATGTACATCTTCCCACAGGGGCAGATCACAGCATACACCACATTTTTGGTGTTACAGTTAGAGAATGATTGCATCACGTGCATCTTGTTCTTTATCATCAATGTTTTACATTCGTTAGTGCTCGCACACGCCACACAATTGTTACAACGGTAATGTCCTAACAATGCAGGTAAACCCAATAAGGTTCTAGTGTCTTTTTTCCGTACATCTCTCATTGCTTTTACCAAATGTTGTTTCAAGTTTTTACCTTTTTTAAAAGCAAATAATGGTTTGGGTATATTGAATTGGTCAATTAACCTCCAATTTTTTAAGATAATGTTTTTCACCTTGTTTGCTTTTGGATTATAGGTCAAAATACATGTCAAGAGGTCAGTCTTTTCTTTTATTTTGGGTGTAAGTAAACTCTCCCTTGGCGTGAACCATGCTCTTTTCAAAGCTATTTTCACAAGTTTTTTCGGATATCCTCTTGCACATAGTTTGACCTGTAATTTTTCGGCATTATGGAAGTAGTCATCTTTGTTAGAGCAATTACGACGTATTCTTAGAAACTGCCCGTAGGGCAAATTTTCTTTGAGACTCCTGGGATGTCCCGATGAAAACTCCAGTAATGTATTTCGGTCAGTAGGTTTCGAATACAAACTAACCTCTAGTCTCCCTTAGATGTTAACGATCCATAGATCGAGAAAGGTAATACGTTCATTACTCATACTTTTAGTGAAATTTAAATCGGGCGTACATCCATTCAACCAAATGTGAAATCTCTCTAGGTCCTCAGCTTTACCATTCCAAATAAGGAAAATATCATCTATGAAGCGCACCCACTTATGGGTGTATGAAAAAAATGGTGTCGCCTCATTGTAAATATACTCCCTTTCGAATTGATCCATCACTAGATTTGCTATTTCTGGGGCAAAACAACACCCCATCGCCACGCCCTTTACTTGGAGGAATAGCTCGTTCTTAAAAGAGAAAAAATTATTTTTTAGACAAATTCTGGCCAAATCAAGTATAAAAGCCGTGGGGACCTGGTGTGGCCTCATTCTTTGATCTAACACCAATTCCATTACAAGAAGAGCCTCATCTTGAGGTATATTGGTATACAGGCTTTCGATGTCGAAGGAGACCAACAATTGCTGGTCTCCATCGAAAGCCTGGTCCTCAATTTTAGAGATGAAGTCCATGGTGTCCCTCACATAAGCCCGTGTAGTGCTTACGAAGGGTTTAAGGAATGTATCCACATATTTTGCCAATGGTTCCAGCATCGAACCACAGGACGAGATGATCGGTCGTCCGGGTGGATTAGTGGCATTCTTATGCACTTTAGGCAGTACATAAATCAACGGTACTTTTTGCTTGGTAAAATTCAGATAGTCGTATTCTTTTTTACAAATATACCCATATTCAAAAGCCTTAGTAGTTAGGTACAAAATTTTTGCTTTTAGAGTTGAGGTAGGATTTTCACATACCTTCCTGTAGTGGGCAGGGTTGTTTAACTGCTTAGTCACCTCTCTATCGTATTCATCGATGTCCCAGACAACAATTCCTCCTCCCTTATCAGCTGGTTTTATTATCGTTAAGGGGTTGTCTATCAGGCCTTTCAGGGCCATATGTTCCTGTTTATTGAAATTAGACTTAAAAGTCAGATGTTTACCATTTAGACTGTCTATTTCTTTAAGTACCTGGTTCTCAAACAGTAAGATCTCTTCAGGGATCAACTCACTTTCGGGGCAAAAAGAAGATTTATTCTTCAGACCACTTACGTTGTATTCCTGTGTATCTTGTTGGTGTGCAAAGAAAACTTTTAGTCTAATCTTCCTTAGAAATTGAAGTATCTCAGTCTTCGTGTCCACTGGATCTTGCAAAACCAGCGGTACAAAGGATAACCCTTTTTGGAGGACTCTCATTTCCCATGGCGTCAAGGTGTGTTTAGATAAATTGTAAATAGGCATCTGGGTGTCACTACAACAATTATTTACGGGGATAGCAAGATCTGCATTAGAATTTATCGCCTGTACACTCTTTGGCGTGTTCGAAAAAAGTTTTGTTCTTGAGCTTGTTGGTGGTGGATCGGTGCCCTCCATCCCCCTCTGTACCCTCTCCCCCTGCGGGTCCCTCTGTCTAAAAAAGGAGGAGGTGCGTTGGGGTATTGATAAATGTGCGTTTTGAGCAATCATATTGACACCAATTAAGCATATAAGTAGGATTCTTCATCTACTATCCTGTATGATTTATGTCTTGTTTCTCAATTTCATTTACGTTTTTATAAATGGCTTGGAGGTCATGTTCACGCATCTTCGCGGATTCTCCTCTTCTAACAGCACTGTCTGGGCAAATAAGGGATAGAACACAGCGCAAATAGATAAAAAGTATAACATAGGTTTTTAAAGTTCACTTTAGCGTTATTATTTTTGTAGATTATATCCCTGTCCTGAGGAAGCCATAAAGAAAGTGGAGGCTGAAACGCGAACGCGTCGACACCTTGACAAAGGAGGAGTCCACTGTATTGTGGAATAAATACATAAATTGTATTGGCATTACAAATTTAGATGAAATACTATATCTGTGTATTGCTGATAGGACTACCCCCTGTTGTAGCACTACGCAATGTTAAGTGCACACATGTTTGATGGAATAAGCCAATAGGGGAAAGGATTTTTGACTGAATTACTTTGTATATGAGTTTGTATATATGTGCTGTAGTGTAAATATAAATTGTTTTGTATTCGATGTATTGACTGTACTGTGGTACACTATGTGTTTGGATGTTCACCGATAGATACTTGTGCCTGTATTATAATCATTTAATCTTGCCAGAAGAAATTGATTTTTTGCCGAGGTAATTAATAAACGCTTGTGCAGAAAGTAAATATGATCTATCCCTCTATACCATTTGTATATACACCTTGCATAAGCCAGTCAGCCTCCTACCCGTCACCCAGCTACCTACCCTTTCCTGAGGCTGTGAGCTATTGGCTTCTACTGCTGCACCTGTAAGTTATGCATGCATAAGCTAGTCAGCCTCATACCCGTCACCCAGCTACCTACCCTTTCCTGAGGCTGTGAGCTATTGACTTCTACTGCTGCACCTGTAAGCTATGCATGCATAAGCTAGTCAGCCTCATACCCGTCACCTAGCTACATACCCTTTCCTGAGGCTGTGAGCTATTGGCTTCTACTGCTGCACCTGTGCGTTATCCATGCAGAAGCCCGTCAGCCTCGTACCCTTCATCCAGCTACCTACCGTTTCCTGAGGCTGCGAGCTATCCATGCATAAGCCAGTCAGCCTCCTACCTGTCCCAGATACCTACCCTTTCCTAAGGCTGCGAGCTATCCATGCATAAGCCAGTCAGACTCCTACCCATCACCCAGCTACCTACCCTTTTCTGAGGCTGCGAGCTACCCATGCATAGGTCCGTCAGCCTCGTACCCGTCACCCAGCTACCTACCCTTTCCTGAGGCTGCAAGCGATTGGCTTCTACTGCTGCACCCGTGAGCCATCCATGCATAAACTAGTCAGCCTCATACCTTCACCGAGCTTCCTACCCTTTCCTGAGGCTGCGAGTCCTCCATGAATAGGCCAGTCACGCAGCTATCTTCCCTTTTCGGAGGCTGCGAGCGATCCCCCTCTTACTCAGCACTCAATCCAGAGCTTGTAAGCTACCCGGTCACGAGCCTCTGAGCCCTACCCATGTCTGCTCCAGTGAGCCCTCCATTCTAGAGCTGAGGTCCTACCCACCTCAAACCCCAGCCATCCCACCCCTACGACGTTGACCAAGCCTTCTGCAGACATAGGGGCATATTATCAAGCCAGGCGATAACATTATCGCCGTTTTAGCGGCAGAAAACTGCTGCTAAAACGGCGATAATGGGATTGATAATATGCTCTATGGAATTCCAATTGAAGCCCATGTTAGACTCCTTCACATCTAACATGGGCTTCAATTGGAATTCCATAGAGCATATTATCAAGCCCATTATCGCCGTTTTAGCGGCAGTTTTCTGCCGCTAAAACGGCGATAATTTTATCGCCTGGCTTGATAATATGCCCCATAGAAAGTACTTTGACTTCCGGTTCATCTCCAAATCATGTATACCTTTTTACTTCCCCAGACACAACCCTCTACAGTTTCCTGTACATTCTGTTGTGTAATTTTGCAACAAATATCTATTGACATTGAGTTATTTGTTCTGCTTGCCAACCTTTCAAAGACGAAAGCAATTAAAGCTCGTTGACTTCATACAACTGCGCAGACTTGTAACCCGAGCTGCCCGTGAAGAGATTCTGCAGGTACATGTCAAATGTGAACACGGAGGCGACCCACCTGCTAGGAATTCAGATCTGCCCTGGAGGTCTTGGCACTCATTTGTACTTTCACTGCCGCAAGATTAAGTGTAATGTGAGCACTCACTGCAGAAGCCGCTCTCCGTGTCCTTGCTGGGAGCTTACACCACAGAAGGGCCCTTCTTTCCTTCTTTCCGGGGTTCAGGGAGCTTCACAAGGTTCACCAATGGCAAAAGTGTCTTTCATTACACACTGAGAGGAAACATGGCCTAGTGCAGTGGTTCTTAAGCTTTTGACTTCTGAGGACCCCCATTTACTCATTACTGGAATCCGGGAACCCCCACTGAACCATTATTGGAATCTGGGACCCCCAAAGAGTCATTACTGGAAGCCGGGGGCCTCGGCCTAGGATTTTCAATGATTTGAACTGCAAAACAGTACACGAAAAATACACCAACAAGCACTCATTAAACATCTACACAATCACAAATGATGAAATATTTGATTTTAACAGGAAGGCTGGAGCATTTCTTAATTCATTTGAGGCCGTTCGTCGTCTATACCATATTCAGTGTTATGCACTGGCACTGCTCCCACCCGTCAATCTGAGAAAACTAAATACATTTTTAGCCTCCAATATCAAATTTCTTCAAATTTACAGAACATTTAAAAAAATGTATTTATGCATTTTGTTTCTTTATTAATCTGTTAATATTATTTAATTTTCTAATCAGTTGTGAGAAGACTTCATGAACCCTCAAGGGCCCCTGGCCCATAGGTTAGGAACTCCTGGTCTTGTGGCCTGGTTGTTGAACTTGACAACCTCCGTTCTAATCCCCGCTTTGACACAACAATGAAATTGTGTTATTGAAGATAAATGACTGATAATAATCACACAAAACCAATCTACAAGTTTCTTAAGTAGACAATAATACGAAGGGATCTCAGACGTTTTAGGATTTCACCAGGCGTGGCTAGCACAGGCAAGAGCGGTGGGGCAGGGCTGGGGCAGCGCGGGGTGGTGGTCGGGGACAAGTGGAGAAATAAAACCACTTACCTTGCACCTGTCCTATCTACGAGCGCAAGGTAAGTGTTTTTTTAAAAAAAATCTAATTTTACCTATCCCATCGTCTGTCCAATTTTTCCCCACACCACCCCACCCTCCCACTGCCCCACTACTCTTACCTGTACCGGACGTGCCTAGATTTCACAAAGTACTCTAGAAGTAATTATGGGACTCAATGTCAAACACAAATTCTTAGGTATTCCTGTGCACTCAATCAATCAAAGAAGACTTGTAGAGGGCAGATAATCACCCATGAGGGTATCCAGGCGCTGAGTGTCCTGCTGCAGAAGTAGGGCTCAGTTGAACATGCAGGTCTTGAGTCCTTTCCTGAATTCCATCACAGAGGATGAGGTCCGAAGGTGAGGCGTAGGTCATTCCAGGACTTGGCAGCGAGGTAGAAGAAGGAACGTCCTTTGCTGTTGCTTCGACAGATGCAGTGGGGCTGAATGCTATGCCTGCCAAATACCAAGGCCGCCTATTTTTTTTTTTTTAACTCATGCTTATTTATTCCACCACCCTGAGCATCATTTGTTTTTATACCACACTTGAAGGTTATTTTCCATCTTCCTTCTCTGTTTTCTCCCTATTTTCCTTTCCCAGTTCCTTCTCCCTTTTCTCCTTCTTCTCTCTTGCTCTGGCTTAAGCTGTGATGATGAGAAATAAAGTGTTGTCCCTGATATGAGTGCAGGTAATCAGCACCACCAACCATTGACACAAATTAAGCACTGAGAGATGGAACAACAACCAGCTGGGTACAAGCGGGTCGGGTCTGCTGCATAATTAGAGAATCGCAGTTTCTCTTCAGCCAGCAAAGAATTTGCAGATGAGAACTAGTTTCAACCTCCTTCGAAGTGTCAAGAGGTTGTGGTGAGTATGTTGTTGAGGGTTTGGGGGTTGTGGTAGTCCAAACAGGTTCCATGGCTCCACAGAAATACTTTGTAATGGTTTGTACCTTCCAGAATATAGTAGTTCCCATGCTTAGTAAAGTAAAGTCCTGTTAGCAATCAGAGATGGTAAGTATGCTTGTGAGACAGATGAGTTATGCAGAGATTTATATGCAGGACAGACTATTTGGAAGTTAATTCTGCCAAACAAGAAAAAACGGTGGAGTCAGAAGAGTTTGGGGTATCAGGTGGATGGTGATGGGAGAGGAGGTTTAGAGTGGAAAATGTAGGGTGTGTGACAGTGTTTCAGTGTGGGTCTATCTTTCAGATATTTGGACTTCACTGTGCTTGCTCTAAGTCTGTAAACAGCAATACACTGATTCATCATGGATGTATATGGACATCAGTAAACCTTCTAAACTTTCACATAATTATGAGCACATCAACCTGTGACAGGATAGCATTTTTGGTGGTCTTCTATTACTTTGCAATCTGGTAAACAACCATTTTAGAACAGACATCTCTTGCATGGATTAGAAAACCTGTCACTCTTTATGGTCTCTTCCAGTTGATTCTGCAATTGGTAAGCCCACTTGTTATGTTCCAGCTTTCTCTTTTAGAAAGCCTAGCTCTGTGAAGATGGGGGACACCTAAAGTGTACCCAGAAATATTGTGAAGGTGGCTGCTTTTAACTTATTTGTCAGGCTGAAGGTTGTAGCAGTAGATTATAGCTCAATGGTACACACCTTTCCACCTGCTATCCTGTACAGTCCTCCATGAATGAGGTAGAAAGTGGGTGTCACTGGGCGTACCCCTGATGGACTACCTTGTAAATTATCGCGAAATGCACATCGCGATATTTACAAGGTGGCCCTCAGGATTTTAGCAGATGTTAGTTTTTGGTGAAATTCGCGGTTTTCACCAAAAACTAACATCTGTTAAAATTCTGACTTACCTATTCACAACATAGGGGGTGGATTATGCTGATACGACCACAGGGTCGTATCAGCAAGGTTATCGCCGTTATCCATGGAACACGCTGAAAAACCAGCGATGTTCCATGGAAAACACCACTATCGCAGGAATAATTATCGCCATTGTGCTATGCGTTGTTGATACAGCGCCAGCATGGCGATAAATTCCTGCGATAGCCTGCGATAAGAAATCTATCGCTATGCGCGGCCAGCGATAATTATCTCTGGCCGTTGATAATATGCCCCTGAATGATGAACTGACGTGAAGAATAAACAAGTGTAGTTGTTATTACACAAAAGTGAATAGATTTTTGGGAGTACTGTCAAACATAATTTGGAAAACATGAAAGGGAACACAGTGTAAAATTATTTAAAAAAAAGACCAACAGTGCCAATAAATAGGCTGCCATTTATGCCACCTGGCTAGCACTGATGCTCCCTTTCAAACCTTTGCATTCTACCCTATATCTGTAGCAACTTGGAGTCATTTCCCTCTGAAAAGACTGCCTTCCATCAATAGGTGATTGGTTAAAGTAATAGGAACATTAAGAGGTATGAAGATAAGTGCTGGAAGAGTGAATCAGGGGTCATGGCCCAGTCAAAGTCCACCCACCCGACTGTGTAGTTCAGACAAATAGAAACAAAATACAATGGTCCAACCTGCCAAAAAACAACCTAATAAATAATGATCTCTCTTAAGCATTTAATGGTTTTCCTTTCTTGTTTTTTGGCAGGATGTGGTGCTCATTCTGCACAAACAGTGGATTCATTTATGGCTTACAGGGATACTGGGGTCATGTGGGATATTCAGCTCGCTCAGAAGCCTTGGAACCACCGAATTCATTCTCCTTGAGGAGGACTTTATAGCCATGTAAACCTGTAATTTAAATTGCAAATGTGGCTGCGAGGAAAGATAAGGAGTGTGAAGAGTGAGCTATTGCACTGACATGACTGACTCATCTGCAAGTTATTGTCAACAAGGAGGATTCTTTCCTAGTGATCCCTGGCTTGCATCCCTCTGTGCGAAAAAGAATCCTGAATATGCTGCAGAAAACAATTATCTGGCAGGTCTTGGACAGGCGGAAGGAACTAAAAGCACTGCATGCTTCTTTGAAAGTTACATTTCACCAGGAAATAGAGTGACCTCCTCACTCCAGGCCATTCATTGAACCTCTCCAGTCGTGAACTTCTCACATGCATATCTCCGATTTCAGGTGTGTAAGTCTAATGTGTCAAAGGGAAGCAAAACAAGACTACAACAACCAGAATGCAATAGGCTAGCAGACTAAGTTCAGGACTGAAAACGGTGTCCTAATATATACGTACCTATCCTGTCGGAGCAGCCTCACATGTCCATATGACATTTGCCAAATCCTAAGTCATTTGTTTACAAAAAGTTTGCCGCCGACATAAAAAGTATTTGTAAAGGAACAACGGCCCCTCATGCAAAACATATAAACAAATGAATGCAATAGGAATACAATGAAACTTATATATGTTGTCCTGTGGACAGCTGATAAATTATGCATTTGCATAAATATCCAGCAGCAGTGTGGGAAGGAAAAACAAAAACAGAAAGGCAGTCAATTTTGATTTCAAAGACTCAGGCATGTAAGTGTGACACATTAAACTCAATGGGTGTTGTCACAATCTGCAATTACCACTGCTCTTTTGTACAATAGGATCAACATTTACAATCGAGTCTAGGTACTGAAGTCCTAAAAAGAACATTCCAATAATCACTCACAGAGAGATCACAAATGACCAAAATGGACCTAAATTAAGACAAGGCCGGACATGCTGCAACAAGATGATGAACCGGCGGTAATACTTCCCCCTCAATAACAGCCCAGCCTCTCCACTCTAACCTCTAACCAAAACAGACAGCAGTAATCTCCAGAAATGCCAAAACACCTACTCGAAATAGCCCAGGCCTCTGCCCCATTTTTAGATATGACTAGGTTTGTGCTCTATTATAGCAAATGGTATACATCATCAAGAAATGCCTCCCTTACAAGCATACCAAATCCACATGCAATGAAAACGCCTTCATTCAAGATAGTCATAACGCTCCCTTAGGTCCAACATTGCCAGAATAAATTCATGTTCTTTAAACCTCTTTATCTCCACTCTGGAACACTTTTGCATCTTGTCCATCTTCATCAGGTACAGAAGAGTACACAGGGCGCTACTCCAAGCTGACTTGGTAGACATTTCTAGCCTGATCACCTCAAAGCCAAAGAGATGCAAAGACCAAAATACCCTCCACCAGTGAGGAGGTTCGCAGGAGTCCAGCCGCGCCTTACAGACAGGAAAGCAAATCTCTGCCCTTAGCTTACAATTGGCCAAATAGGCCATTCTACAAATTTAAGATTGAGTTGAGAGGGGCGTGGCTTTGTGCTGAAGCAGAATGGCCGCGTGAGAGAGCAGCTCCGTCCTTAACAGTCTAAAACCACACTATCCGCTAAATTTATCCGACCCCCACCTACGGGGACAGGCCCCATAAGTGCTCCGATTACTGCCTGGCTGGTCGCTGCGGCCCGCTGGTCTTTGGGGCGGGTCGGAAACCTGCTCATCTCTGCGGCCTACCTGCAGCGCTGATCCCAGGCCTGTGGTGACTGGGCCCCCGCGAGTTCTGCGGGCACGGGCGGCTGCGAAGACAGCGAGATACTGGGGATTGTGGCCTAGTCCCGGGGGAGCAGAGCCGGAGGTCTTGCGTAGGTGGCGCCCTCCCCCACATCAATCCGGAGAGTGGCGGAGGCAGCGGATGTTCCCCCCACGCAGCTCCTTCACTCCACTTGCTTCACGAGGCCTCTTGCAGCCCTATTGAGACGACCCCCGGGTGCCCGGTGAAACGGTAAAGGCTGTGGGACTCCATGGGCGGGCGGCACCACGTCTGAACTCACTGGGTGGTTGTGACCGGCCTTGGGGGTGATTCGGCGGTCAGCTACATCACCGTGTGTTCCTCCCCCCCCCCCGGCCCACCCAGGTGAGCCTGAAACCTTGTGTACCAAACTGAAGATCGCGACCGTGCTGCCTGAAATTGGGGCTGTCCATCGAGACGTGCTGTGACCGGACAGAGGCCCCTGTGGTGCTGCGCTGAGAGGCACACAATCAAACATGTTGCCCCATTGGACGAGGAGGAAGCTGGGATCCGCCTCGAGGTCTGAAGTGTTTCCACCAGTGGCCTTGATGCCGCGGCCCTCCCTGCCCCCTCGGTCCCCATTTCCCCATCCCCGTTTGTTTATTCATCGCCTACGTGGGACTCAGAGCCAATTGGGGGTGTGGTGGAGTGGGGTGTCCCAACTGAAGACCGGAGACGTGACCAGCACGACTCACGCACAGATTGTTAGGGGCGGAGCAGTGGGTGCGCAGTCAGCATGAGTGGAAGGGGCACCAAGCAGCTGCAGCAAACCAGACTGGATAAATACACCTATTCCAAGGCCGCTAGTTCTGCAAATCCCTCCCAAAATGAGTCGAAGGGAGACGCAGTGGAGGGCCCTCCCAGCCTTTCCTTGAAGGATGTCATGGAGGCGATAGCTGGGGTCCGCACATCGATGGAACAAAGAACAGACGCAATAGCAGTGGAGATGACTCTCATCAGGGCCGACTTTGCGAAAATGAAGGAGAAGGTCCAGTAGCTCCAGGTGACCACAACCAGCCTGGTTGAGGACGTTTCGCAGATCCAAACTGAACTCCAAAACCTGCAATCTTTCCGAAAATACGCGGAGGACAAGCTGGACAACTACGAGGAGCGCTCCAGGTGCAACAACATCCGCATCATTGGGGTGCCGGAGAAAGCGGAAGGGCAGTTGCCGGAACTTTTTGTTGAGGACCTAATATTAAAGCATCTATGCCTTTAGGGACTGTCCAAGTTCTTCTTGGTGGAGTGGGCGCACAGGGTCGCCGGGGGACGTCCAAAGCCAGGGGCCCTCCCCAGACCCCTTTTGGCCAGGCTGCTCAACTTTCGTGACCGAGACACAATTTTACAATGTGCCAGAGCAGCTCCCCCCCTCAAATATGAAAATGCAGTCATTTCATTTTTTCCGGACTTCACCCAGGTTGTTCAGAAACAAAGAAGGTCCTTCCTTGCCGTTAAGAAGAAACTCAGAGATAAAGGCCTTAAGTACGCCATGCTCTTTCCGACCAAGTTACGAGTTGAGGAGGATGGCAATCCGTGGTTCTTCGACCGTCCCAAGGATGTGGAGGACTGGCTGGATGGCTGGCGAGATGCAACTGAACACAACACCCACTGAGCCTACCGTTGCGGGCGACTCGAACGTTCATTTGGACCTGTCTGGGTAACCTCATTCATATGTTTTGTTCTAGGTCCGAAGCAGCTCCGTTCCGATTCCCAGGGGTGGCCCTTACAGATGGGGGGTACATTGACTGGCCTACTCCTTACTGGTCTCGTCTCGCTTGGGGAGACACGGGACGCTGTCCCCCACAGAGGCTCACATTGTTGGACCTTGCCTAGAGTGGTTGGCTGGGAGATAGAGTACTTTCCTCTTTCCCAACATTTAGTCACTTAGTTTTTGGGTTGGGCGACAGGCACTCTGCAAGTTACTTCATGTGTAGTTCTAGGCCCGGTGTGCAGGGGAGCAGGAAGGGGGGTGGTTGGTGTTGGGAGTGGGTGGGGGTTTTGTTTGTATTTGTTTGATCGGCAGCATTAACTGAGATGACTTTCAGAGGCAAGCTCGTACTTAACACTACCTATGGATACGCAGTGGGATAGGAGTTTCACCCTGATGAGTTGGAATGTCAATGGGCTTGGTGACAGGGTTAAACGCACCTTAGTCCTCCAGTATCTTAAACGCCCAGATGTTGGTTTTCTTCAAGAGACACATCTCGTGGGTAGCTCCTATAGGGCCTTAAACAGATGGGGGTACAAGCTGATAGCTCATTCTGGTTTCACCTCCGGGTCCAGGGGGGTGGGAATCCTTATTAAAAACGCTTTTCCCTTCCACATACAAGTAACGCACACCGATGAATGGGGCAGATATGTCACGGTGATGGGCCAGTGGGAGGGTAGTACACTCACCTTGATATGTGCCACCGGGCCTGCAGACGCCGACCTTCACTGACCTAGGGACCCATTTGCTTTCCCTCCCCGAGGGTCTCCTGTTGGTGGAAGGTGATTTTAATGCTGTTGGCTCGGGCTCACTTGATCGCTATCCCCCTCGCGACATTGGCCCTGCGCATAGTTGGCTTTCAGATTTTCTGGAATCCTTTGGTCTATCTGATGCCTGGTGAACGTTCCACCCTAGCGACACCCATTACATATTTTTTTCAGGAGCTCATCATAGCTTCTCTCGTATCGATTATCTCATAACTCCCGCGGCCCAAACCTCCCACATCCGTGAGATCCGACACCTCACTCAGAGAATCTCGGATCACTCCCCAATATGGACCCGGTTGGACCTGGGGGACACAAGAGTGGGTGTGATTGCACCCAGAATCCCCTGGTTTCTCCGCAACCCGTCAGTCTGTAAGGCCATCCTGTCCGCAATTAACCTCTACTTTCAAGAGAACCAGGGCTCAGTCGACTCGTCCCCTTACTCTGTGGGAGGCGTTTAAGTCTGTGATCAGAGGTCAAGACCTTTCCCTGATTGCTGGAGTCAAAAAAGAAAAGCAGAAAGACCTCGAAGATATTGAGAAAGAAACCCTCTCCCTTGAGAACGTCCCGCATGGGGAACTGGACTCAGAAACAACGCACCTCCTGCAGCTCAAGAGGGACGAATATAAGAGCATTGCGACTGACAGGGCCAAGAGTTGGGGGAGTGTGAGAGATGGGAGGATATATGAGTGGGGTGAAAAGGCTGGGAAGCTCCTCACCTGGCTGGACAGGAAGGAACAAGCCAACAAAATGGTCCCTGAACTGACCGATGAGCAGGGTGGGGTCTACACCGACCCCGGTGATATAGTCCGTGAATTTACCGCACACTATGACAAAATTTACCAATCTACTTCCCCTTTCCTTGAAGAGGATTCTTTGGGGCTTCTTCGTGATATCCGTTTGCCCACTCTTTCAGAGGGAGACACTAAATTCCTTGATAGCGACATAACCAATGACGAAATAGCCCAAGCCATGCGGAGTCTATGACCGGGGAAGGCACTTGGACCCAATGGCCTGCCCATCGAGTTGTATAAGCTGCGTCCCGATGGCCTCGCCCCGTTTCTCCGATCCATGTTTGAGGAGAGCAGACGTGTGGGTGTTCTTCCTCCGAATCAGAGGCTGGCATCCCTTGTCATCATCCCCAAGGAAGGGAAACCCAGAAATGAATGCACCTCCTACAGACCGATCTCCCTCTTGAATTCAGAACCCAAGATTCTTGCCAAACTCCTCGCCACACGGCTTTCTCGGGTGAAAACAACTTTGGTTCACCTGGATCAGTCGGGCTTTATGCCCCACCGCAACACAACCCTCAATCTGCGCAGGGTCCATGGAGTGTTGGGGAGAGTAGACACTGTCGACGAGCCTGCGGTGAAAGTGTCGCTAGACGCCTCCATGGCCTTTGATACCATGGAGTGGTCATACCTAATAGCAGTTCTTGCCAAAATGGGGTTTGGACCGGTCTTCATGTCCTGGATTAGACTTCTTTATTCGGCCCCTATGGCTCAGGTGATAGTTAACAATAAGTGATCAGAACCTTTTCAGCTGCACCGCGGGACCAGACAGGGGTGCCCCTTGTTCCCCCTGCTCTTTGCCCTCACCCTGGAGCCATTGGCGGCCTGGATCCGCGCGGACCCGATGATTCGTGGAATGCGGTGGTCGGCCGGCTGGGAGGACCGAATCTCGCTCTATGCGGACGACGTTCTCCTCTATTTAACCTCCCCCAAAAAATCTCTAATATGTGTGCTGGATATCTTCACAATATTTGGCAAGTACTCGGGCTATACAATCAACTGGAGCAAGTCGCTCATATATGTATTGGGAGGCGCAACACCCCCTTGCCGAAGGATTGCCCTATGCAGACAGTGAGGGATGGCTTCCGCTATCTAGGGGTCTTTATTTCCGCTGACCCTAAACTCAGGTATGAACGTAACCTGGTCCCGCCCCTGCATCGCCTTAGGAGAGAGTGTGTCCTGTTGGAAGCCTTACCGCTCTCGCTGTTGGGCAGAGCGGCTCTATTTAAAATGATGTCACTGCCCCGGCTACTATACGCTCTACAAAATTATCCAGATCCAGTCCCAGCAAGATATTTCAGGGAAATAGAGGGGTTGCAAAGAGAACTGTTGTGGGAAGGGAGGCACAGGATAGCACTCAACAAATTGGTCCTTAACTGGTACGATGGTGGCATTAGTCTCCCCGACATTCATAGGTATTATTGAGCATCCTACCTAGCGCCTATTAATCAATGTACGTATCGCCAACCAGATGACCCAGCCTTTATAATGGACAGGTGGCTACTGCCTGGGGGGAATTTTATCAGAGCCTTATATTCCAACCCCCGGGGACTCTCCCTCATGGGCCCCTTCAAACACTCTGTCGCTAATTGGCATTCCGTCAATAAGAGCCTAGGTTGAGACCGGAAACTCACACTGGCTACGCCTCTGTGGAACTCTGAATTGTTGGGTAGCCTCTGGTCCACGAAGGGCTTTGATAAGTGGGATTTGATCGGCATATCCCACCTGGGCGATCTCTGGATTAAGGGCGCTGTGGTCCCCTTTGCCACGCTTCAACAACAGTATCAACTCTCCACCACGGAATTATTCCGTTACATGCAGATTAGACACGCCGTTACCACTGCCCTACAGAAAGGCACAAAGCCTCCAGAATGATTGCCACTGGAGGATCGTTTGCTGGACGGCTATCTTCCCCAAAAAGCGATCTCCCTCACATACAAGAAATTGATTAACAATACACCCATCCTCTAGGGCAACTGCGAGAGTGTTGGGAAAGAGATGGTTTAGAATTTGATGATGAGGAGTGGCGGGAAGCGGATGCCTCACCCAGGGAGGTCGCCATCCCGGCACATCTGCGATTGGTCCAGCTGAAGATACTCCACCGAACATATGTCACTGGGCCACAGCTAGCTCATATGGGGAGGGGTGACGGGGGCGATTTCAGGCGCCGTTGTGGGCACACGGGTACCTTCATCCACATAATTTGGGAATGCGACCAGATACAACAGTATTGGCGAGAGATACATGAGGTAATGGAGGAGGTGCTGCATAAGACCATTCGTACGGAGGCTAAGCGACGTCTCTTAAACATGTGGGGTCCCACTGATTTAACAACCATGGAAAGGACCTGGGCTACATTGGGGACGATGGTGGCCAACGAGATATAGCCCGGCAGTGGGGACCGTCTGCTCCGCCTACCTTGGCCTCCTGGAAGAGAAGTCTTGACTGGTGCATGTTCAGAGAAAAGACGGTATATATGGCAAGAGGATGCCCCAGAAAGTGGTCCGGAGTGTGGTCTGGGTGGAACGCATATAGAGAAGGGATCTGTGTGGCCCTGGTACTTTCCTCAGAGGAGGAACCGCTATCCCCCTGACCTAACTCAAGGGATAAACTGTCATAATTTCTGTAGTATATATTATTTTGCTAATGTCACCACTGTGTTATCACACTATGACCGTGCCTTGCCGATTGTCTTTTAGGCTGTGTCGATTTGTTTTTCTTTTGTATAAAGTAATAAAAACATATTTTTTTTAAAAAATGATTGAGTTGTGTCCAAAATCATGGCTAAAGTTGACGATACCCCTCAACAATATCCCAACTGATTGCCTCTTGGCCTCTAGATTTGGCCCCAGCCAGATTGTGCTCAAGCTGTAACCCCAGGTATCGGGAGAGAGAGATAATCTCCAATTAGTAATGGCCTGCTTACTTTAACAGGCTTAAACTTGAAACATAGGATTTTGGTTTTCTCCAGGTTAATCCTTAAATGATTTTTCTTAGGAGAACAAAAATTCAAAACCTGTATTAAATGTTGGGGGAGGGTGCAAGCACACAACCCTATCTCATGCCTGCATGAATATGTATTGGTTGCTCTCTCCAGGAAACACCAGAGCGATCCAATCTCAACCGACGTATCGCTTAAGATGCCAACCCAGCCAGCAATGAAAAAAAAACTTTCTTCCATTAAATTCCTCCATTCATGGTATACAAACTATGGAGAAGACCATGAATGCACAGTGCAGGGCATCCCTGTCCGAAATCAGGTGTGCACCTTAGAACAACTTTACAATGTGACATCCAGTCTAATAAATGGCCCCAAGAATATAGGTGATAAAATTAGGAGAAATTCATAGCATCAATAGTAAGCAAGATTTTGACGATGATTCCTTTTCTATATTCGATCATTTTTTGAATAATCTTAAAAGCATTTAGCAAATCAACCGAACAGAATAAGCGAAATGTTTAAAATAGAAAACGCATACATATTTCCCGAACACAAAAATAATATCGCATTAAAAATAATAAAAACAAATATAAATCATTTAAAAGTGTAATAGAAGATAGGAAATACAAAGGCAATAGCTCTAGCTGTGATACAGCGAAAAAATGTAATCGTTTGCTCTACTAACGATGTCAACGACCAATGCTCAAGAGATTAAAGCATCTCCATACTGGACAGCAGATTTCAAGAAACAACACTCTATGAAGCATATCTCGAGCAAATTGAGCATTCACAAAAAAGGTAATACCTATATACATGTCCTGAACTACAATCTCCAAGTTTAATTAACTAAAAAACTATGCGTAAACAGCTGTTAGCAAGTGTAGCAGTGTCTGGGAAGAGAAATCATCACAGGGATGGCTGCAGATTCCAGCCATATCAAACTGGCCCAGGGGAGTGCAGAGACGCTATCTAATTGATTCCAGTCTGAATCTGGTCTAAAGTATCCATTGACATGAATGTGGCACTAGGTCACAGAATCTTCACAAAAGTTTCCAAAAAAGTGCTCTTTTTTTGCTTAGTTTGTGCATGAAATTTCGAGGTGATCCATCAAGTAGGGGCCGAGAAAAAAGAGGGGTCCCAAAATGCAAAATTCCCATGCATTTTCCATAGACTTCTTTAAGAAGCACTACCGCAAAAACTGCTGAATGGAATTATACCAATTTGGCAGGAAGCTAGATCTTGGTCCATAGATTGCGCTTTTTTGTGATATGGTGTAAATCCATTCAGTAGTTTTGGAAAAATTAAGATTGACAATTATTTGTATATGTGAATGGTTGAGTCCAAGGGACTCTCGCGAGAGTCCCCTGACTCCAATTACAAAAAATAGAGCCTTCTGATTGGCCCAAGTAGCATTTATTCCCTTGAGCCAAATCTCACAGGAGCAAGGTCCTGATTGGCTGCCAGTAACCTAAGAAAAATTCAAGACTTGGGCACTTAATCCCCTGTCCTGAAGTTTCAAAATTAAAAATAATATAAGGCGGCAGGGTAGGGATATCCTCCCCGCTATGCCTTGCGGGGTGGACCTAGAGCCAAAATTAAAAGGAAATAGGGTGAGATCGTGCATACACAAAAAAATGGTGACCCACCATTTGTTATAAATTAATTGGGGTGTAGACATGAGTGGGGCCCCCTCCCAAGCCCATTTTGGGCCCCGGGGACCCTATACCCTGGGACCGGGTACCTTAATTCAGAAGAGGGCATTACCTGGTCTGAGAGCAGAGTCCATGGTTCTCCCTTTTATTTACTGCTGAATATACAAAGGTACCAAATCACCTATACGTTCTACCCAATTGGCTCCTTATCTGTCACATTAGTAGCATGTAAAGGTCTTCCCACCGTTTTCAGGCTAAGGGACAGGCTCAATTTAGCAAAGGGCCCTGAGCGCATTCCCCCGCCAATTTTAATGGCATGTTTTTTCCACCAAACAAAGAAGCAATTACTATGTTTAATTAAGATGAAGTGCCCTTGTTTGGTGGAGATACAACTCTTTGTCTGTTGTCTCCTCGTCGCTTGTATACAAGGATTAATTATGTCGAGGATTTGTGTATGTAGATGCTCAAGGAACAATCACATTGCCAAAATGACATACCCACAAGGTCACTGGAGACCTTATATTGTGAGGTTCTTTATGCAACTGTAGTGTAAAATACACACTAGACATTTACCCAATGAGGTAGCATTGACCAATTAACCTGCAGAATGTACTGCATTTGGGTACATATTTTATGCAAAACTGTGGAATCATCTTCAATAAATACACAGGCAAGGTTCCAATCTGGCCCAGATGCTCATTACACAGAAGTTTAACCTCAACTGGAAACACTTACAAATATGAGCATAGCAGGTGTCGCAGTTGAAGCTCCATTTCTGTCAAGGGCAAACCATCCTAACTTTTTGTGCTTAGCCATTGCAAAGCAAATGTGTTTTTTCCACAATGCCACGTTGAAAATGATCTGAAATCCTTGATGGAGGTGAATGCATTGTTGATTTATTGGAGCGCTGTTTCAGCTGTAGTGACTGTCCAATGTGAGTGGGTTCTTTCTTGTAGACTCCTGGTCGGAGAAAGAGTGCATGGTTTTCCTTTAAATTACTGCTGAGTAAACAAAGGCACCAAAGGCAAAGGCACCAAATCACCTACAAAATTAACCCATTTGGCCCAGCCCTATCCAAATTAGTAGTATGCAAAGGTCTTCTTGCTTTTTTCCTGGCTTATGGACAGCTTAACTTACTGAAGGGCCTCCAATGCATTTCCCATCAATTGTGGTGGAGAGTTCTTGATGCGAAGAATAGAGGGAAATCTCAACCAAACAATGAAGTACTTACTTTGTTTATTTGACAGAAAGTCTTCTTCTGTATACGAAGGGTAATTGCATCATGGATTTCTGTTTAAAGACACTTGAGGAGTGAACTACGGATGGGCATAACTCATGTAATCACACATAGCGTAATCAAGTGGAATTCCCCAAGTATTCTGTAAGATTATGCGGAATTCCGTGATATGCATTTCAGAAACATTACACCTATGATGTTGCTCATGCTAAAAAACAGCTTGTATCCATTTTTTTAATTCCTGCTCCTCCCTTGGCATCCACTCGTGTTCCTGCTTCAGCAGGCCCCATCCAACCCAATGTACCCCATTCTGCTCTAACTGTTACCTTTTTTTTTTTAATACATATTCACTTTTTTATTGGTTGCCTACTCCCCTGTGTGTCTATTTAATTTTTTCCCCCCAGTTAGTCTTTTTTTTGGGCCCGTCCCACCTAACCCCGAGTCACGGCAGAGGCAGGCAGTTCAGCTGGCTCCCGCACCCCTTGAGACAGACAGCGGCATGAGGGGGTGATGCCCCCTCCACTTCTTTATTAAAGCAAAGGATTTGGGCACTAGATTTTTATGTGCGGCATGAACAGAAATAGGCAAAATAGCTGTCAGCAAAGAGCAACAAGATGCAGAGAAAAGGTCAGAAATAAGCAGAAAGAGGCAGAATAAAGGTCAGCAACGAGCAGAAAGAGGAACGATATAGGTGAGAAATGAGCAGAAGGAGGCAGAATAAAGGTCTGAAGAGCTAGGTCAAGCCTGTTGTGATATACTGTGTATAGTTGCATCACTTTCTCAAGCTCTATTTGCAGAGTGCAGCTACATGCATGCGTTGGGTACCTTTTACTGGTGGTGTGTTTCTTTGTTTTTGTCCTTACTGGTTCAGGAAGGTCTATTGTGCCTCTTTCTGCTAGTTGCTGACCTTTATTCTGGCTATTGCTGTTCGTTTCTTACCTTTATTTCGCCTCATGCTGCTCATTTCTGAGCTCTATTTTGCCTCCTCCCGCTCGTTTCTAACCTTTATTCTGCCTCTTTCTGCTCCTTTCTGACCTTTATTGTACCTCTTTCTGCTCATTGCTGACCTTTATTCTACTTCTTACTGCTCATTTCTCATCTTTATACTGCCTCTTTCTGCTCGGTCTGCCCATGATTTTGCCTCTTTCTGATCACTCCTGACTTTTAATCTGCCTCTTGCTGTTTGTTTCTGACCTCTATTTTACCTCTTGCTGTTCGTTTCTGACCTTTATTTTGCCTCTTCCTGCTTGTTTCTGACCTCTTTTCTGCCTCTTTCGGCTCCCTGCAGACCTTTTTTCTGCCTCTTACTGCTCATTTCTCATCTCTATTTTGCCTCGTTCTGCTTGTTGCTGACCTTTAGTCTGCCTCTTTCTGCTGATTTCTCACCTGTATTTTGCCTCTTACTGCTCATTGCTGATGTTTACTTTACCTATTTCTGCTAATTTCTCAACTTTATTTTGCCTCTTAATGCTGGTTTCTGTCCTCTATTTTGCCTCTTTCTGCTAGTTTTTCACCTAGATTTTGCCTCTTTATGATCGTTTCTCACCTTTATTTTGCCTCTTTCTGCTCATTTCAGAACTTTATTCTGTCTTTCTGCTCTTTTCTTACCTTGGGAGACACACACACTCACAGACCCACTGGGACACTCACACACCCACTCATAGACCCACTCAGACACTTAAGTACCGACTCACAGATCCACTCAGACACTCACAAACCATCTCACGGACCCACCCAGAGACTCTTGCATGCTCGCATAGATCCACTCAGAGACTTATGAACCCACTGACTGAACCACTTAGACAGCCAGTCAGTCACTCACAAACCCACTCAGAGGCTCACACAACCACTCACAGACCCACTTAGACTCTCACAGGCCCACTCACTCACCCACTCAGAGACTCATCCATCCACTCACAGACCATCAAAGGCACTCATTTATCCAATCACAGACCCAGTTTAGAGACTCACACACCAACTCACATATCCACTCACACACTCGCAAACCCACTCAGACACTCATGCATCCAGTCACAGACCCACTCAGACACTCATGCACACACTCACAGATCCATCCAGACCTTACGCACCACCCACAGATCCATACAGGCGCTCTTACACTCACTTACACAGCTAAGTACACACCCATACAATCACTCACACACCCACTCACACACCCATACAGATTTCACTTGAACAAAGCCATTGAAATTCAGCAGTTATAGTTATCTAAGCTAACTGTAAATAACACCTGCACAATGCACTGCTTTTGGCCTTACATATTATTACATCACTCATGACATGGTCAGCAATCCCACTATGTGGGACTTACTGGAGGTAACAAGAGGTGTAGATGGCCCCCAAGAACCCTCAGGAGCCAGAGGGACTTCATTCCCATCCAGAAGTGTGCCAGGAGACATGTTTCCAGAGTGGTGGAGAAAGGGGATGTGGCCTCCAGTGACTTCCGGACATTTTTTCTTTTTTTAAATCTTTTATTGGGGAGGGTGCATTGCCCCCTTCCCACTGTCAATTTCGGCCCTAGGGACCTCATCTGCCAGGGACAGGCCTTTTTAGAATGGGGGGAGGAGGAGTACGACCCCCTCCCTGGGCCGATTTCAGCCCTGGGCACCCCATCCTCTGGAACACAGCCTTTTACAAAACACATTTTTATATAGGGGAGGGGGGCCACATGGCCCCCCTCCACCATGCCAGTCTCAGACCCAGAGACCCAATCCCAAGGGGCCCGGCCTACTTTTAATATGGGAGTGCGGTCTCCTTTCCTAGGACGATTTAAAAAACGTTTAATACAATTAGAGGAGAGGGCTGTGTGGCCCCCTCCCAGGGCTGATCTCAGCCCCATGGACCCCATTCCCCGGGGCCTGGCCTTTCTCAAATGGCGGAGGGGGCCCGTGGTCCCCCATCTCCACAGGCCAATTTTGGCCACAGGGACGTCATCCCCTGAGGCCCTACCATGTCTGCTGGCTGCCTCCAGGGCATCCAGCTTCAACTCAATGCCCACCATCCCTGCCGGCTCCATGCCTCTTGTGGGAGCTGACATTGCTTTCACGCACAGGGAGTTGCTTGAAAGGCAGCTCGCAATGTGTGAAAGTAATTCTGCTCCAATTCCAGCAAGCAAGAGCATTTTTAATGCTTTCGCTTTCTGGAAGCGGAGAGTTTGTTGTGACTTGGCAGGAGAGGTAACACTTCTGCCAAGCCACAGCAAACAGCTATGTCCCGGGTTGGGCACCTCAAGACATAGCAGGAGCCATCCCTGGGGGTGGCAGTCCCCAGACCCATCCATTGCTTCATCAGGGGGCCACGCAGCCTCCCTCCTTTCTTATTGGTAGGACCTTATCGCTGGAGGTGGTGGTCCAGATGGCCAAAAGAATGGACCTGGGCAGAGGCTGCTTGTCCCCACCTTCCATTACATTTTTTTTTATTTTGGCCCCAGGGAGGTGGTGGTCCCCTGGCCTAGGGGTGTCCCTAAGACGCCCATTACAAAATAAATAGCCCCGGGGAAGCGGTGGTCCCTGGGGCATGGGTGGATCCACAAGGCTCCCCTATTTTCCTTTAAATTAGACCCGGGTGGTGGTGGGCCTCCCCCTCATTAATTTGTTCATAAGCAAGGGGGCACGGGGGTCCGCAAACCACCCCATTTCTTTAAAATAATGATGGGACCTGGTGCATCCGGAGCCTAAACAATAGAGAAGCGCTTCTCTTTTTAAACATTTTTCAGCGGGAGCCACAACTCCGGGGCGACTTCAACCAAAACGTTTTCCCATTATAATAATAAAGCCCGGGGAGATGGTAGTCTTAAGACCCTAGTAAGGGGGTACAGTGCGTCCCCTACTTTTCTTCTTTTTATGCCCGCATGTCCCCAGAACCTAGAACACCCTGAGGCTATAGTATGAACAAGCGTGGGAGAGCACCCTTGTTTTTATTTTGCAATTTTGATACGAATTTGAGGATCCACCTGCAATTTCACAGCAAAATTGCAAATTTTTTTTTTTTCAACTGCCTCCATCTTTGTTTATTTTGAACGTGGCGGACGTGAGCTTGTAGCGCTCCGGCCGACATCCCCGGTAATCCGGGAAAATTCTCCTTTAAGTGCGCCATCCACTCCCGCAACTTGTAGCACCAGACAGCTGAAGGGAAGTGGCTACGGGAGACTCCTTCTTCAGTGATTTCCATAGTTGAGGGCGCGATTATGGCCGAGAACGCAGTCGAGGCCTCCGCGAGGTGAGACAGTGCGGCGGAGACCCCTGCTGGGTAGCATTCCCTAGTGCTGCTACGGCCATTGGTGCTGAAGACGCAATGCCGGTGAGGCCTGTGATTCCCTGCCCCGCTCTGAGGAGTGGATTTGTGTGCGGTGTTGCTGCGAACGGTGGAGCGCCCTCGGAGCGGGAGCGCGGGGAGGTGCGGCCGCTGGATCGCCACCACACAGGGGCCCGAGACCTGGGAGGACCCTGCTGGATGGCAGTCACTGGTGCTGGTGGGACGATTGGTGCCGCAGATACAGTGTTGGTGACGCCTGTGGTCCCCTATCTGCTCTGTGGAGTGAATTCACCTGCTCCGTGGCTGCGGGAGGCGTGGTGCCCGACAGAGTGACTCACGGACCGGGAGTGCGGGGAGGTGCGGCCCCCGGATCGCTGCCGCCTGAGGACCCGCGGCCTGGAGCGCCTGCATAGATGAGAAGAGCGGGTGACCCCAGAGGCGGGAACGGTCCCTGCCCGTATCGGGGCTCGAGTGGGGACGAGATCACTGATCAGCCGGAGGCCCACGCGACCTTGCTGGTTCCGCTGCGGCCCAAAGGAGACCTCGAGGAGACGCCGTGTTGGGGTGACGGCGGAGACGGTGAGCGGCAGCCTGGGGCATGGCTGAGCCTCACACCCTGGGGTGAGTCGCGCATCTAGCCCTTCTTTCGGCATCACATCAAGAGCTGCGACGGACGACCCGCGTCGTTGCGTGCCGCCATTGCACGGAACAGGCACCTGAGTGATATATCCGAGGGACACTTTGCCAGCAGCACCGGCCGAGCGGTCGGCTCGCATTTTGGAGGTGGTGCTCAAAGAGAGCTGAGCTGGCAGGCCATGGACATGGAGGTAAACTATGCAGATGAGCTCCAAAGCCCGGGTGCTCTGAAGTGCACTCAGAAGTAGATGTGTGGAGCGGCCTGCATGGCAGCAATGGGTGAAACCTAGTCAGTGTTAATTGCGCGAGAGGACGGCAACCTTCGGGAAGTGTGAGTGTCATTGGGAATGAAGTGGAGGCAATTGGAGCATCTCCTGCTGGTGCACCTGCACCCTGCATGACACAAAGGACAACCAACGGCTCGTCCGGGGGAAGTGCAGGAGAAACGCTCTCTGGTGTTTCCCTTGTTGGTACATGCTGCCAGTCTACTGGTGCGCAACACACAATTGATGTGCCTTGTGACGAACGACTGAAGCAAGGGACGCAGGATCCTAGCCGTGGGGACCGAGCTCGCCGGGGACCTCGGGAGTGAGAGCGGTGCCCAGCACCCTGCCATAGCTCGCATCAGCAAGCTGCCAGTAGTCCCTCAGCGCACGGCGGGCTGGCTGGGAGCACCGGAGGGGAGTGCGCCTCTGGATCTGCCTTTGTGATCCCCGGCGACTATTGCAACAGGGCAAACTCTGCGGTGATCGCGTGGATCGCGTTCTGTGGCAGACCGACCCACAAGAAGACTTGACACGGCGGAAACGTCTTGGCTGTCATTAATCAGACAGGATGGATGCACAGTAACTGCGGGGCCGATAGAGTGGGGAACCTGCTGGCTGCGGCTGTGATCGGTACCGCCAGCAGTTGGTGTAACCATAGTGCCACGCGCCTCTGCGGTGGTAGGCCCCTGAACTGACCTGCTGCCACGTACGAATTGTTGGTGTGTAGACCTTGCCGGACACTGGCTGTGTATGCCCACGGCGCAACAACTCATGATGGGCCTTATGTGGGCCAAAATGCAGCAGGGACCTCTACAAGCTGGCAACTTAGATTCCGCACGTCCGAGGGAGCCGAGTGAAACGGAGCCGACAGCCAAAGCACTGGCGGCCAAAATGTACACAGTCCTTGCGGCGGTGGAGAAACTAGGGGCTGCACTGGAACACACCAGGACATCCTTGGAAACTCGGATCGATAAGGTCACCTCTGACTTCACGCTCCTACATGCGGATCATCACAAATTAACTGAGAAGGTCACCGCGCAGGGTCAGGTGCACAAGGATCTCCAGCCGGTCACCCACAGTCATGCAGCTGCATTGCAAGATATGGTGGAGCGGATACATGCCCTTGAGGACAGGGCAGAGGACGCTGAAGGACACTCGCGTCATAACAATATACGCATAGTGGGCTTGCCAGAAGGGGAAGAAGGGAGACACCCTGAACATTATGTGGTGAACTGGCTGCGAGGCCTCCTGCCACAGGGAACACTTTCAAAACTCTTTGCAGTGGAGAGAGCTCACCGTGTGCCCACCCAGAGGCCTCAGCCAGGAGCGCGCTGCACCCGTTCCTGTTCAAACTCCTTAACTACCGGGACCGGGACGCGGTGCTGCGGGAAACCCAGAGACTAGACAGCCTGATTGTCAATGACAGCCGCATTATGCTTTTCCCTGACTATACCGCCCTGGTGCAGTGCCGTCGAAACAACTACATGGCGGTGAAGCAACAACTTCGTGAGTTTGAACTGCCCTACTCCCTGCTGCTCCCTTCCAGGTTGCGTATGGTTGCGAAAGGTAAAACTCCCTTTTTTGACACACCGACGGAGGCGTGGGACTGGTTGGAAGAATCGGGCCTCTGGATGGGGACGAGGCCACGAGATCCGGCTGACAGCGCGGCATCAGGCAAGAGAAGCAGGCGTCACCAAAGACACAGGACGTCCCGCGGAGCAACGCCCAAAAAGGTGGCCCCAAGCCCGGAGAGAATGCGACTGGAGTGCCAAAATGTACTGGAAGCGGTCACGACACTTGGCTCCCAAGTGCTCCGGCTCGCCTAGACTCTCCTACGCAACGCACGGTGGTGTCGAGCGGCTTATCAACACCGCCGTCCGAACTCTCTGACGAGCTACACATGCCGGTGGTCACTCCGCAGACTGCAGATGAGATCCTAGGATGAAGATGTTGCTGTAATGGACATTGTAGAAGATCGACAACGCAAGTACCAAATTGTGGGTTATAATGGTTTGTTGTTTATGTGAGGGGGCAAGGAGACTCAGCGGGGACACTGTATGTGCTCTTGTGGTTGATTGCTGCCCGAGACATGCTGCGTATATGGCTAAAGCACCCGGTGGATCTTTGCATAGGTGGCACTCATGCACGCGTAGGTAGCTCGCATCTGCGCTCGAACACTGCTGCCTTGGCGAGCTCCACTAATGGCATTCTAAGTGGCGCATCGCACATGAGGGTAGGATGGGGATGGTCATAGCAGATTAGTGGCTACACGCACATCCCACCAGGCCACACACTGACCTAGTTCCTATCTATGCATGGTTACAAAGTTTGGATGAACAGACGCGCAAAGTTCGCCCCACAAGTTATGTTGGTCACAGTTCACAAGTTGTTATTGCTACGACAGACCGGTTCACGCATGCTCGGACGAGCCCAGTACTTACTAGAACACACCCCGCCCCTGCCCTCCCAACTGTCTGTACACCCCAGCAATGACACACATTAACATAATTACGTGGAACATTCGCGGAATGCACGCACCAAAACGTCGATATTCTATATTCGCTTATCTCCAAAGACACTTGGTTGGAATCGCCCTATTACAGGAAACACACATAATGAAGCCGGAGCTGGAAAGACTGCGCAGGCGCTGGCAAGGGCAGGTGTATGGTACGGTGTACTCCGCCCATGCCAGGGGCACGCTCATCTGGGTGAGGGCGGGAGTCCCGTTCGTCAGCACAGAAGTGGTAGTAGACCCTGAAGGCAGGTACACTCTGGTACGTGGAACACTCAAAGGTCAACACATATTGTTGGCCTCGATCTATGCCCCGAATGTTGATCAACCGTCATTCCTGGTGCAACTGTCGCTGGTGGTCACCCCGTATGCTGGTCTCCCCTGGCTGCTGGGCAGCAATTTCAACTCAGTGCTTGACGTACACAAGGACAGATCCTTTCTCCCTCTTCGTGCCACGTCGGCAGTGTCCAACGCGCAGGCGCTCACGGACTGGCTCTTACACTGGACGTTATTAGATATGTGGCGGGTCCTCCACCCAGCTGATTGTATTTACTCCTATTACTCTGCGATGCACAACCTGCATGTCCGACTAGATAGGGTGGTGGGGTCCCAGTCTCTCCTACCGTTAGTCGAGGGTTCGCAATATTTGGGATGGACACACTCCGATCATAACCACTTATGGATTCAACTCCGCCGGAAGGCTGATCGGCCCCCTATTCCCACATGGCACCTTCAGCCTGCTGCGCTGGAGGATCCCGAATTCCGCTCAACACTAGGGACAGCTATCCTAACATATTTTGAACTTAACGAAGGCACAGCAGGTAGCGCGCTGGTGGAGTGGGACGCCCTCAACATAACACTTAGAGGTCACTTCTTAGGAGCCACATGGAATATACGGAAACAGTTATCGAAGGCCCTCGTCCGCCTTGAATCCCAGCTGTTGCAACACGAGCACGAAGGAGAGGGCAGGAACTCAAATCGACTACAGGATTTACGGACACAGCACGCGGAGCTTCTGGAGCGATTGCGCTGTCACAACTGCGCAGCCCATACAGCCCGCACACATGCCACGGAAGACAGGGCGGGCCGTTTGCTTGCCTGGCTGCTAAAACAAGACGTCCTCGTGCTCCGATCGCTGCTATACGTACACGGGAGGGAAAATTGGTGTACACGCAAAGGGAGATTCATAGGGTCATGGTGGATCACTATGCGCAGCTATATCAGTCAGGGGTTAGTGGTACGAACCTCGAGATAGAGGAATTCCTCGAACAGCTCCAGTTGCCTGCAGCCGCAGACGTACATCAGGAGGGACTTAACTGCCCCCTCACCTTGGAGGAGATAGGGGAGGCAATCGCATCCATGGCATCTGGGAAAACGCCAGGACCGGACGGCCTGCCAGACAAATTTGATAAAGCTTACCGGGAGACGCTGGTGCCACAATTGTACACGCTTTACGCAACAGCACTGGAGGAAAACACACTACCCCCCTCGATGAGCGAAGCGTATTTGGTGTCCCTGTTGAAGCCCGACCGAGATCCTACGGTCTTGGGGTCTTACAGACCGCTGGCGCTTCTTAACGCAGACTATAAAATACTGGCTAAAGTTCTAGCAGAACGGCTGGCACCAGTGGTTGCAGCCCTAGTCCACAGTGACCAAAATGGGTTTGTGCCCAAGCGGAGCACGTCACTGAACCTGCGGAGGTTTTTTTTTAGAGTGGCGACGGATAGTATAAACGAGTGGCCAAGGGCAGGTTGCTTGCTGTTGGGCCTGGAAAAGGCCTTCGATTGCCTGGAATGGAGGTACTTGTCAGCGCTGTTGCAAAGCTATGATCTGGGGTTGGAATTCTCGCAAATGGTTGGCCTTTTGTATAAGAGCCCCACGGTTCAGGTAAGGCTGGGCCCGCATATATCTGAAACTGTGCCTATTTGTAGAGGCACCAGACAGGGGTGCCCGCTGTCACCCCTCCTGTTTGCGCTAGCGATCGAACCTCTAGCAGTGGCCCTGCGCGCATTGATGTGAGACGGTATACCACTGGGAGATGCGGTACACCAGGTGTCGTTATATGCAGACGATCTGCTGGTCTATGTGAGAGACGTCGAAAATATCCCTGCACAGTTGGCCCGCATACTGCAGGATTTTGCGGCTGTATCGGGTCTGCGGGTAAACGCCAGTAAATCCTGCCTTTATGCGTTTGGGGAGGGGAGACAGGACCCGGGATACACCGGGATACAGATATATCGTCAGCCGTCGGATTTCTTTGACGGAAACTTGGGCAGGGCTCTCACAGCCATCAAGTCACAGATGCGTTTCTGGGGCACATTACCGCTGACAATCACGGGCAGGGTGGCATGATCCAAAATGGTGATTCTCCCCAGGCTCTTGTATTACTTTGCCAATCTGCCATTATATGTACCAGCAGCATTTTTCACCACGTTCTCCAAATTGCTTCGGGACTTCATTTGGGGGAGCTGTCAACACAGGCTGTCATCAGCAAAATTGTACCTTCCGACAGATCAGGGGGGACTGGCAGTGCCTTGCTTAGAACACTACTATCTGGCTGCGCAGCTGCAATGGATTGCTCGCTGGTTTGCGGATAAAGGCCGAGAAGATACAGCGTCTACGTTGCCTCCCTACTCTCTGGAGCGGCTCCTTATGCTCTTCCACCCAGCGGTTAAACATGCAGCGCCAGCACCACTCCTCCTGAAGGTGGAATACAAATGCTATCGCAGAAGCCTATTTCTCACCAGAGCTCTGACCCCATACATGCCGGTGTTGCCACTGAAGGGCTCTCCTAGCGGGACAAGGACACTCACCTCTCTTGCACTCACGCATTGGCGGGACGCTGACATACTGACCCTAGGAGATTTGTATCGAGATGGTACACTTATACCATATGACTCTCTGATAGAGGAGGAGGGGCTGCCACCAGGCCAATTCCATCTGCATCGCTCACTGGTTGCGACCTTAACAGCTAAATGAGGAGGCATGCCCACAGAGCCTCACCAACACCTTAGCATACAATACCTTCACGTTATGGGGCGAGGTAGACATCTGATCCACTGGTTTGCGGCGTCGTTGCGTACCCACGCAGCGATCAGACTGGAGCCTCTCCGACACAAATGGGAGGCTGACATAGGGAGACCATTAGAAGATAAGGAATGGGAACGGGTATTGAGAAGCCCAGTGTGCATACACAGAAATATGAGGTTCTGGCAGATCCCGTTGTTCATTATACACAGGGCGTACCTTACACCGGAGGCGGTCAATAGGTATTTCCACCGCACGGATGCGGTGTGTCCTAGATGCACTGAACGGGTGGTGGGTATAGTCCACATGCTATGGAGCTGCCGCAGACTCCATACGTACTGGCACACAATCTGCGAGCTGCTGCATGTAAGCACCGGCCGTAGTTTACCGTTTGAATGGACTGTATATCTGTTACACCAGTTCCGCAGAACCCCGGCCACAAAGGTAGCGTCCCGCTTTCTGGATCTGGGTATAATAGTCGCTAAGCAATTGCTCACCAAGAGATGGAAGGCACAAGACCCGCCTCACGCGCGAGCATGGAGACATTCGCTTCTTGCGTGGGCCAGGGCAGAGGGAACCGCCATCAGAAGGGAGGAAATTATGGGGTTGCGGAAGGAGCCCATAGCCGCCCAATGGGAGGGTCTGCTTCAGGCACTTCAGAGGGTCGAGGAAGAGTGCTCAGGGGGACAACTCGAAGGGGGGGACGGGGACGCTGGGTAGATGCCGGAGTCTTTAACCGTGTGCAACTGTGATGTTCCGTGTGGGAGTCATTTAAGAAGAAAGTGGTGGTTGCCATTGAGGGGAATCAATAGTCAATCTGAAATGCTGTGATATGTTGTTGAGGAGGCCGAGAGGGCGGGGGGAAGGGAGATATTGGTACCAATACCGGTCTGCGTTGAGATTGTTAGATGTTAATTGTTATTATTCTATTCCGTCTGTTCTGAAGTCCACGCTGAATCAGCTGAAAGACTATACTTATGGGACTGCCGAAACTAACCTGTCACCAACCTGTGAAGCATTGCAGAAATGAAACGAGCAGTATGTTGTCCTTGTAGGTAATCCGGTGCGGTAGATGCGCCGTGTATGTTAATGGGCTCAGCCTTCAAGCAATGAAAATATGCTTCTATTGGCGATATGAGTCATCATGCATAGACAGCACAAAAATATGCTTCTCTTTATGTACATGTAAAATTCAATAAAACAGATTTAAACAAAAAAAAAGATGGCTGCCAACACTTTCTGGTTGAAGTGTCAGAAGCAAATCAGATTTCAGCACTGGGTCTGTCGGATCTGTGGCCTGACAATATAGAAATTTGGATTTTGGTTCTCTAAAACTACAGAATGGATTTACACTAAATCACAAAAAGGCCTTTTATGGACCAAGAGCTAGCTTTCTGCCAAATGGGGTGTAATTCTGTCCAGTGGTTCAGGCTGTAGTCGTATTCAAAATCCTTATGGCAATTAACATGGGAAAAATGCATTTTGGGACCCTCCCTTTTTAACAGATCACCAGAAATCTTTCAAGACAGCAGCTGACATGAGTGGCGTACTAATTTGGAACATTTGGGGAAGATTCGTCAAAGAGCGTCAAAGTTATTGGCCAAACAAAAAACCTATTTCCTATGGAAAGTAGGTCCTACCTACAACCACCTACTGGCAACCTCCAATTTGACATATATATATCTATATTTGAAACCAAAGTGCCAGAAAGCATTGAGTAGGCACTCGACATCGCTCTGGCCATTCAGCATTCAAATGCAGCTTGCCCCAATGCTATGCTGTTTTGTAATTATGCCGCCGACGCGTTTCAAGGATGAAATCCTCTTCCTCAGGGCTGCTACCACAAACAAACATCAAATGCTCACAGTCTTTCCAGCATTATTTATTTCCATTTTTACACAATGGGCGTTTGCTCAGTGCGATGTTATTATGGTGCCTGATGGGACATTGAGTCCAAACTGAGAGCGTAAGTATGTCCTTTAGTAAGGTCGATGTGTTTGTATATATAAAAGCATTATTAATGTCCTTAGTAGGTCACAAAGGATTAGGCAAGCTAATCTGCATATAGAGCGATGCGCTGAAGTGGTGTCGATAAGATCAACTCCTCAGCCTCTTTTACTCACAGATGGTGCTCCACTCCACGGCAGGGCGGCCGTGCCAATATTTGAAACCAAAGTGCCCGAAAGCATTGAGTAGGCACTCGACATCACTCTGACCATTCAGCATTCAAATGCAGCTTGCCCCAATGCTTTGCTGTTTTGTAATTATGCCGCCGATGCGTTTCAAGGATGAAATCCTCTTCCCCAGGGCTGCTATAACAAACATCAACTGCTCACAGTCTTTCCGGCATTTTTTATTTCCATTTTGCCACAATGGGCTATTGCTCAGTGCGATGTTATTATGGTGGCTGATGGGACATTGAGCCCAAACTGAGAGCGTAAGTATGTCCTTTGGTTAGGTCGATGTGTTTGCATATATAAAAGTATTATTAATGTCCTTGGGCCCAATTCACAGAACTAATTTAAGACAAAATCCTAAACTTACTACCATTTTCGTATTCACAGAAGACACTTACTCATTTCGATATTCACAGAAGTTAGGAGTCCTAACTTTAGGACTCCTAAATGCCTTCTGTGAATACCGAAAGTCTTAAAATTAGGATTTTTCTCAGTTTAGGAGTCCTAAAGTTAGGAGTCCTAACTTTACTACTACAAAATTGAGAAAAATCCTAATTTTAAGACTTTCGGTATTCACAGAATGCATTTAGGAGTCCTAAAGTTAGGAGTCCTAACTACACTATTACTAAACTGAGACAAATCCTAATTTTAAGGCTTTCGGTATTCACAGAAGGCATTTAGGAGTCCTAAAGTTAGGAGTCCTAACTTTACTACTACTAAATTGAGAAAAATCCTAATTTTAAGACTTTCGGTATTCACAGAAGGCATTTAGGAGTCCTAAAGTTAGGGGTCCTAACTATACTAATATTAAACTGAGAAAAATCCTAATTTTAAGGCTTTCGGTATTCACAGAAGGCATTTAGGAGTCCTAAAGTTAGGACTCCTAACTTCTGTGAATACCGAAATTAGTAAGTGCCTTCTGTGAATACCAAAATGGGTAAGTGCCTTCTGTGAATACCAAAATGGTAGTAAGTTTAGGATTTTGTCTTAAGTTAGTTCTGTGAATCGGGCCCCTTATATATATATAATTTCACTGAAAAAAACAAAGGTTACTGGGATGTTATAGTTAGGTTTCGATTTCACTCGTACATATAGTTTACGCCCCCGCAATGCACTGCTTATGACCTCATATATTACATCACTCATTACACGAAGAAGATGCCAAATGGTTTAAACAACAGTGATGAGATGTACAACTTCCTATGTGCTTCTTTGAAACGCCAGAGGAGGCCCACGACTGGCTTGAGGGATGGCAGCGAGCCGAAGGTGATGAGAGATCAAGGCGGCGACGGCGACAAGATAAAGACGACAAAGAGGACCCCAAGATGTCAGTACAAGAGCGGAAGACATCAAATTCCACAAACACAGACACTGGGGAATGATACGGCTAGAAGTAGCAGCAGAACTGCCGACGTGGAGACGAGACGAGCCCCTTGTAGGCTATGAAGTGACTGTGTGAAGAGATTATGCCCATGGTGACCCTCCATTACCGGTGCTGTCGGCGACGGGTCAGGACTACGGGATCAATCGTGATGGTAAACAGCGTATGCTGACTGAAAGACTGTCTTTGAGGTTGGGGGAAAACGGCAACGGCTCTCTCCCCCGACACGCAAGTACTGTTTATGGGATTAAATCACTCTCCTATGTTGGGGTGGTGGGTAGTTGGGGATCCGTCTGGCAGGGAAGCAGGGGGGGTGGTAGGTGGGGGTTGTTTTCCATTAGTGAATTTTTTGATTTTTAGTTTAAAAAAAAAAAAATTATTGTTCATTGGACACCTTGAGTTTGAATTGAAAGTACACCCACACGAGGCACGTTTATGTATCAAAAATGTGACAGTGATGTTAAATCCACCACAGAGCTGGACCACGACACATGTTGGCACACGCACAGAGCGCAAGCTACACCAAGATAATGGCGAGTGCACCGATGAATGATCACCTTGGCCCGGGCGCCCGCTGACAGTGATATCATGGAATGTGAACGGCCTGGGCAACAAAATTAAGAGGGGGCTGGTGCTACAGCATATTAAGAGACACACTCCATCGGTGGCTCTCCTACAAGAGACCCATCTGGCCGGCACGGCCGTGAAGGTGCTCGATAGATGGGGTTTCAAAATGGTAGCGCACTCAGAGTTCACCTCCGGCTCCAGAGGAGTTGGGATCCTCCTCCGTAAAAGCTGTCCCTTGGTGGTGACCGGGAAGTGGGTAGACGACCAGGGGCGATTTGATGCGATATCCGGACAATGGGAGGGATGCAGCTTTAATTTTGTTACGGTATACATCCCCCCGGCACTGCACTCGCTTGCTTTTCCGACCCTGGGAAGTTTCCTGCTGGGCCTACCCCCTGTCGAACTAATCATAGGGGGCGATTTCAATGCCACAGTAGATGCGGAGTGGGATAGGCACCCCCCACGAGGGCAAAACGCAACCCCTACACCCCTATGAGGCTTTATGAACGCCATGGATCTCCTTGACGGTTGGCGCATGCGACACCCCACAGAACGTCAATATACACGACATGCTAGCGCGCACAATAGTCTCTCGCGTATTACCTCCTCACCTCTCCTGCCTGTATTGATCGAATACAAGAGATTAAACACCTCCCCAGGGGCATATCCGATCACTCACCGGTGTTGCTAACATACTCCTCAGGCCTCTCAGGTAGAAGGCGCACTTTCCCGATACATCCTGGATATATAAAGGTTCCGGCCGTGAAAAAAGCATTGCATAATACTATGAAACATTATTTTCCTGAAAACATACACTCTGTTTCCTCGCCTATTGTCCTCTGGGAGGCCTATAAAACAGTGATGCGCGGACAGGCCATTGCAGTAATTACAGCCCATAAACGAGACGCGGCACAGCAGGTGGCGAAGCTGGAGAAAGCAGTGACCATGGCAGAAAGAGAGCACGCTGGAGACCCCACCGACACAAATATGCATACACTTAACCTTGCGAAACAAGCATATAGAGACTATCTATGGGAAGCGGCCCGGATACGCCTCAAGAAAACACAGCATACAATATACGAGATTGGGGATAAAGTGGGCAGACTGCTAGCGTGGCTAGACAAAAAAGAGAAAGCAAACCGCTGGGTGGCGCGGCTGAGACTGGCCTCCGGGGAGGCCGTGACAAACTCAGACGACATAGTGATGGCCTTCGCAAATCACTATGAACAGGTTTACACCTCTGCGGTGACGACCACCGCCGAGGATAATTTGGAATTCCTAAAAGACATACAGCTTCCAAAACTGGCCCCAGAGGACGCACTTGCACTAGAAAAGAGTCTTTCAGAAGAGGAGGTCAGCCTAGCTATTCACGGCCTTCAGTCGGGGAAAGCACTAGGACCGAATGGGATTCCGGTAGAATTGTTCAAACGAGAGGCGAATACGATGGTGCCACACTTACTGAAAATGTATGAGGCCAGTCTAAAGGAAGGCATACTTCCACGGGACCTAAGAGTCACGACACTGGTGGCAATCTTAAAACCCGGGAAGCCCCCTACTGAGTGTATATCCTACAGACCTATTTCACTCCTAAATGTAAAAGCAAAAATATTAGCGACCCGTATACAACCTCATTTACAGACACTTATTCACCCAGACCAGTCAGGCTTTATGCCCGGGCGGAACACTGCAATGAATATTAGACGGCTACACGGCATACTGGCCAGTGGGCCCTACATCCATGAGGATGCAGTTATTCTCTCACTAGATGCGACTATGGCTTTTGACCGAGTGGAGTGGCCCTTTCTCTTTGCAGTGCTTGTGCATTTAGGTTTTGGGCCCAAATTTTGCGCATGGGTACGGCTACTATATACGGAACCTCTGGCGCAGGTGGCGGTGAATGGCCGACCATCAAGAGACTTTGCGCTGGGACGAGGTACTAGACAAGGGTGTCCTCTCTCCCCACTGCTATTCGCCCTGGTGTTGGAACCATTGGCGGCGTGGATAAGGCAGGATCCAGTTATATCAGGGCTAAAATGGACGGAGAACTGGGATGACCGTATCTCACTATATGCAGACGATATTTTGGTGTATCTGACACGACCGAAGCGGTCCATAGCTGAATTACTGGACATCTGCGAATCATATGGTAGATTCTCCGGCTATTCGATTAACTGGGCAAAATCAGTGCTTTATGTCCTACAGGGGCCTATGCCGCAACTCCCCAAAGGAGTGATAATACCAGTGGCGGAGGATGGTTTCAAATATCTGGGCATAAACATCACGCCTGATCCAGCACTAGAACGCAACTTGCTTCCACCCCTGAAAAGACTTAAAAGCGATGTCAAATATTGGCACTCCCTGCCACTGACGTTGCTGGGGAGAGCGGCGTTGTTCAAAATGATGGCTCTCCCTCGCTTCCTCTACGCACTGCAAAATGCGCCCACTCCAGTCCCGGACTCTTACTTTAAATCGATCGAAGCAGAGGTGGGATGTCTGCTGTGGGAGGGTAAACCTCACCGAATAGCTCTCTGCAAACTTATGAGGAGTTGGTATGATGGGGGAATCGCGCTGCCCAACATACGTCTATATTATTGGGCATTGCAGCATTAAATGTGTGGGATGCTACTGATCTGAACCATGCTGACCAGACCTGGGTGGCCGTCGGACTAGCATTGGCAAAGAGGAATATTGCGCAATACTGGGGGGCGCAATCAGCCCCCTCCCACATGAGGTGGTGCCGAAACCTGGATGGTGCCATGACGGCGGAGAGGGTGGTGTGTGCAAACAGGGGTTGCCCCCGGAGATGGCAGAGAATCTGGGGAAAATGGAACGCATTTAGAGGAAATATATGCGAACCCCCGTTGGCAGACTCGGAGTCCGAGCTGAGCGAATAAATAGGGGCATCATCACGACATAAGAAATGGCACAACCAGAGAGTGGGAGTATTAAAGGGGGGCGACGGGTGGTGGATACATAGGCTTGGATGTGGTTGTACTACAGTTTCAATAAGAGTGTTGGACATTACTCAATATAATAACAAAATGTGCCATACAAATGAAACCTGTACTGGCGAAAGGTGTACCTTTTTTCTGTTGCTGTTAATAAAAATTGTTTTAAAAAAAAAAAAAAAATGCACTTTTATAGCATTTATTAAGGGAATTTTTTCCTATTTATTCTGGTCAAAGTAAAAAACTTTTAAAGGTCTTTTTAGGAGTTTTATTATAGGAATTTCAGTATGGATGAATTTTTTAACAAGTTTTAAACTAGTATGAGAACATGCTTTAAATAACAATTTAAATATCTATTGATATCCTATTATAACTCCAGAATGATAACTCCCTTTCCATTTGTACTTATTATATTTATTATGTACATATGGTGATTATTCGACCAGGTGTTTAGGTCGTAGAATGCACAACACCAAGGGAAGGTTCTTTGACAACTGAAATTTCATGTTAACAACTTTATGATCACTATCCGCAAACCACTGTTAGTACTGAAGTCTCTAATTTCTGCCTAATAGTTTTAATATGTTTAATATTTAAAATATTTACAGGGTACTCTTTGTCCTATGTGTTAATACCAATGTAGCACTTAATATAAAAATATATATATAGCATTAGTTCTGCAGGATATGAAAAATTTACGGTTCCACGCTCTAAACTCGCCAGGATGGGTGGAAGGTCCTTTTCTTATCTCGGCCCCACCCTCTGGAACACTCTTCCTCCTGCTATCCGCAAAGAAACCAATTACACTAGTTTCCGCTGATCTATCAAGACCTGGCTGTTCAACCAATAATTCCATTCTTGCTTCCACTTTTGTACTCAGTCCGTCCAGGCGCCGGGAAACCCTTTTTGGGTAGCTGTTGCGCCATACAAATACAGTTATAATAATAATAAAATAATATCAGAGACAGAACTGACTGAAATAAGAAAAGTCTCTTCAAAACTTTTCATTTTTTACATGGACACATTTACACTGTATTATTTATTTTATTTCTTATGCACTTAGCACTTTAGGGAGACATTGCACATTGAGCACTTTTTCTTATGGGTTTTACACGCTGTTTACATTTTATGCAGGCTGAAGATGAATACACATACAAATGTTGTACAAGCATTTAAGCAGTAAGATACACCTAGGGGTGACGTGATGATATAAGTATTAAGCTGAGGTAAGTCTCTAGTCCCCCAGTTTTTTACTGTGCAAAACACCCATTAGGGGTACGCATTTGTTTGCGCATATCTGAAGTTTTAAGTTTGGTTTTCGAGTAGTAGAAATGATTATATCCATCGAAGATGACACTTGCATATTGATACTTTATATATATTTATATATTTATTTGGTATTTATATTTTGTATATATATTATGCTGTATGCTTAGATTGACATATATGACTAATTAAAACACTCTCGTGCCGATTCCGATCCGTTAAAAAAAAATTGCGTACGACTCGTATCCGTATATTTTTACGTACGATTCGTACAAGTGCCCTACAACCGGCGAAGTACGATTCGTACGTTAAAAATACATACGAATAGCGTCGGGAAAAGTGTACGAGAGGGAGCCGGACATTTTTACGTGCAAATCGTAAAACAGAAGTCCGAGCGCGCAAGTACGATCCGTACCGCCCGTCCGAATACACAACCGCATCTAAAAGGCCCCGTACGGAGCGAACGCTGTAGCACACATGTACACGGGTAAACTTGTGCCCGGATACGAGTCGTAAAGCCCCCCCTCCCCCCGCATATGTCAGCACCATACCCATGTATGTCAGCACCGTACCCCCCCTTCCGCACCGTACCCCAGGACCGTACCCCAGCCCCGCACCTGTACGTGCCGCACCCCAGGCCCGTACCTGTACGCACCGTACCCCAGGACCGTACCCCAGCCTCCCACCTGTACGCGCCGCACCCCAGGCCCTTACCCCAGCCCCGTACCTGTACGCACCGTACCCCAACACCATACCCCAGCCCCGCACCTGTACGCACCGTACCCCAGCCCACCACCTGTACGCGCCGCACTCCAGGCCCGTACACCACGCCCATACCTGTACGCACCGTACCCCAACACCGTACCCCAGTCCTGCACCTGTACGCACCATACCCCAACACTGTACCCCAGCCCCCCACCTGTGCGCGCCACACCCCAGGCCCGTCTCCCAGCCCCGTACCTGTACGTACTGTACCCCAGGCCCATACCCCAGCCCCCCACCTGTACGCGCCGCACCCCAGGCCCGTATCCCAGCCCCGTAGCTGTACGCACCGTACCCCAGGACCGTAGTGCCTGTACGCGCCGCACCCCAGGCCCGTACCCCAGCCCCGTACCTGTACGCACAGTACCCCAGGACCGTACCCCAGCCCCGCACCCGTACGCGCCGCACCCCAGGCCCGTCTCCCAGCCCCGTACCTGTACGCACCGTACCACAGGACCGCACCCCAGCCCCCCACCTGTACGCACCGCACCCCAGGCCCGTACCCCAGCCCCGTACCTGTACGCACCGTACCCCAACACCGTACCCCAGCCCCGCACCTGTACGCACCGTACCTCAACACCGTACCCCAGCCACCCACCTGTACGCGCCGCACCCCAGGCCCGTACCCCAGCCCCGTACCTGTACGCACCGTACCCCAACACCGTACCCCAGCACCCTCACCCAGCATCGCGTATGTACGGACCTTACCTACGCGAAAAAGACTCGTACAGAACCAGGACACTGTAAAACAGCACAAGGAGGGTCAATTCGACCCCGCACCTGTACGTGCCGCACCCCAGGCCCGTACCTGTACGCACCGTACCCCAGGACCGTACCCCAGCCTCCCACCTGTACGCGCCGCACCCCAGGCCCTTACCCCAGCCCCATACCTGTACGCACCGTACCCCAACACCATACCCCAGCCCCGCACCTGTACGCACCATACCCCAGCCCACCACCTGTACGCGCCGCACTCCAGGCCCGTACACCACGCCCATACCTGTACGCACCGTACCCCAACACCGTACCCCAGCCCCGCACCTGTACGCACCATACCCCAACACTGTACCCCAGCCCCCCACCTGTGCGCGCCACACCCCAGGCCCGTCTCCCAGCCCCGTACCTGTACGTACCGTACCCCAGGCCCATACCCCAGCCCCCCACCTGTATGCGCCGCACCCCAGGCCCGTATCCCAGCCCCGTAGCTGTTCGCACCGTACCCCAGGACCGTAGTGCCTGTACGCGCCGCACCCCAGGCCCGTACCCCAGCCCCGTACCTGTACGCACAGTACCCCAGGACCGTACCCCAGCCCCGCACCCGTACGCGCCGCACCCCAGGCCCGTCTCCCAGCCCCGTACCTGTACGCACCGTACCACAGGACCGCACCCCAGCCCCCCACCTGTACGCACCGCACCCCAGGCCCGTACCCCAGCCCCGTACCTGTACGCACCGTACCCCAACACCGTACCCCAGCCCCGCACCTGTACGCACCGTACCTCAACACCGTACCCCAGCCACCCACCTGTACGCGCCGCACCCCAGGCCCGTACCCCAGCCCCGTACCTGTACGCACCGTACCCCAACACCATACCCCAGCACCCTCACCCAGCATCGCGTATGTACGGACATTACCTACGCGAAAAAGACTCGTACAGAACCAGGACACTGTAAAACAGCACAAGGAGGGTCAATTCGACTCGCACAACACCACAAAACACGTCTACATGACAAAATACATCTCAATGACTGACCTGGCACATCCAAACAGGCAAACAGAGGCCCTAAATCACAACCACCTCTTATAACACACCCACCACAAATTCAAACCCAGCCACACCCACAAATGGACCAATAAAAAGAGCCCACACACACAACCCATGAGCCTTTGCAACAGACCCACTGCTGCCAGACCCCACAGACAAACAACTGCACCTTACTTACACCTTAACTACACCTTAACTTACACACCTTCACACAACCTCCTTCACAAACACCCCCTCTTCCCATTCACACACACACCGTCACATTCACACCCACCCACCCACAACCATCCACACCCACACCCCACACCATGCCCACAGACAAGAATCCAAAGTTCACAAGGGTGGAGCTGGACCTCCTTGTCAACAAAGTCATCAGAGTCGAGCCACAGCTGTTTGGAACATTGGTCAGACAGACCAGCATAGCCCAAAAAACTAGCCTGTGGCAGAGGATCGTCGATAAGGTGAATGCTGTTGCACCCATCCGAAGGACCAGGCATGAATGCCAAGCCAGGTGGTACGATCTGCGCAGGGCAGTCAAGCGGAAAATGAACGAGGAATACGCCCAGAGCAACATCACTGGAGGTGGGCTGCCCCGCAGACCCGTACATTACCATCCCTGGGAGGAGAAGGTGATGGCCCTGCTTCCGCCGGTGGGAGTACACGGAGTCGAAGGAGTTCGAGAGCCTGGTGAGTACACAAACTACTTACGTAACATGGGGGCAATGGCATCCACACCCCAAATACACCAAAGGCACGCAACTAGCCCCAAGCCCTCACCGGACACACCCACACTCAAAAACCACGCTCATGCCACTAACATGTCCATGCCCCATTCACTAAGCAAGGCCATGCCATGTCCCAAGCTATACGAACCACAAACCCAAGACTGGATGTCTGGGATGCTGGGAGGGTGGGCCTCACAAAACACATCGTGACACTCAGAAGCAGACACCAATGCCCTCAGCCCATATGGCCTAGGTACATACCCATGCACCATGCCCAAGGCACAGGGACTGGCAAAGTACTGACAAGGTAGCTGACACTTGGCCCCGCTGTATGCAGCACAAGGCCCTCCTGTGACCACTGTACACTCAAACACCAACTCTACTAGCTCAGATATCTAGCTCAGGAACTCACACTCACTGTCATTCCAGCATGCACCATGAGGGGACAGACACATCACCTGGGAGACCCAATGACAAATCACACTACACACAACAGCAGGCCCGGTCACAACCCCCACTTACACAAGCACACACCCCTGGGGCAGGCAACGGATTCATCCACTCTCACAATGGGCATGTGATACAACAAGATCAATCCATAGCCAAATAAGCATTCTAGCCACAATTCTACAGGTCAAACACTCAGGAGAACATATCAATCTGTCCTCCGCAACATACCCATCCACAAGTGGACATTGAGAGGAATGCTAGGCACATCCAACTACCTGGAGGAACTGTGCCAACTTGAACATGTCTGAAACATGGATGTCTCATGAAACCGCATTGACATTGTCTCTCTCTCACACACAGGGCAACGTCATGGATCTCCCCTCAACAATGGGGGGGAACAATCACAGTTCCAGGCTCGGCGTGAAGATGATCCCACTGGCAGCGACGACTCTCACCACTCCGTGGATGACCCCGACCAACCTGGCCCCTCTGGTGCCCAAGCCCCTGCAGCACCCGCTTCAGGTACATCTGTGCCAACCACCACCCCCATTCCTGCCACATCCCAGGACACACCCGGGAGCCCTGCTCGCACTGAACAACACAGCCAGTCTGACCAGGAGGGACAAGGTTCTCCGGGCACCCCCGCAAATGCCATCCCTCAGGGGTCCCGAAGACCCGATGTGCCCACAACGGCAGGCCAGGCTCGTGTGGGCAGGGGTGGTGGGAGTGGAGGCAGGCGGAGGCGCAAACCTGACCAGCCAGCTGAGGGAACCGTTATGTCACACATACGCCACATCCTGGACACATACCGGCGTGACACCAGGGGCATCAGCCAGGTAGTGGGGAGCCTCACAGAGATGAAGGGGACCCTCGACGAGATGAAGAACCTGCAGGCCGAGGAACACGCCAGTCAACAACAACACCAAGGACGGATGGAGGCAAGACTGGGTGAGCTCCTGGCGGTGCAAAGGGACATAAGCCATTCACTCCGTCGGAACGCCGACAACATGGGCAACCCTCCCTGTGACACCAGGCGCAGACCAGCACCAGCCACAGGGAGGGAGGAGGAGGATTCGTCCGACAGAGTGTCCCAAACATCGTCAAGGCCTGCATCTGAGGGTCCCCGGAGGAAGGTGGGTCGTCCACGGAAAAGACCGTGAGAGGCAGCGGACCATCCACATCTCCCAGGTCACCTGGCCTTGCACCTGGCCCTCTGGCGCAACAGCAGCACCACATCCAATGACATTCTCTGCCACATGGACTTGCTGGTCACAGTCTGACCAATGATGACCAACACTGTGGTCTGGACTCTGATGACTTCTAATGCCAAGGATACCATCTCCCCCTGTGAACTTTGGATTCCATGCACCCGGTAGAGCACCTCATTTTATCTACCAAAACACATACCCCACCGCAAATAAAAATATTTATTTTGTATCATGAGATGTTGCAGTCATTTAGCATTAGTCCACAACATATGTGTGTGTAAATGTCAAACTATGCCTCAGTGTTGAACTAACTCCACCCATCCATAACCTTGGATCTGAGTCTGGTACAGGACACACATGGGTCACAATGTATCATTCAATGCAGACATGGACCACAATACTCACCCGTGATGGCCTCAAGCTACTGAGGGTGGGCTTGCAATACTGTGCGGACAGACCTATTTGGAAGTGTATTACTAAGGAGTAGAGGTCATGGCTCATTTGGAGGTTCCCGGGGAGGGAGTCCCAGGTATGTTTTCACAGGTGGGAGAACTATGTCCTGCATGCTGGAGTACGGTGGATGTGAAGAATGGTGGACAGGGCAAGGTTGGATGCATGGAGATGGCCCAACGGGGTCTCGGATGACAGTGGTACAAGGTTGGTTTTGGGTCGGGGTTGTGGCCTGCCTCCTGAGTGTGGGTGGGGAGTCTGAAGGTCATCCTGCAGCACACAGTGATCCATTGAAGCTATCTCTGCTGGACAGTGATGTGGCTGGGGCGCCGGATGTTGAAGCTGAGGTGTGCAGATGCACCCTGGATGTGTACTAGTTTCCCGGGAGTTTGGATGTACTAGCTCCGTAGAGGGCAGGACAGTATTTGACACGGATGTTGTCATGGACCTGGGGGATGGTCTGTCTTTCCTTGGAGTGGATCTATCTGTGGATCATGTGCATAATGCAGAGGGTGTTGCAGCTTGAGGTACAGATGCTGGTGATTACCATGGCAAATGTGAGTGAGCAATCCATGATGCACACCATCTTGTGTGCGTGCCCACTGGGTGCCTGTGCAGGGCTCTTGCGGGTGGGACACAAGCAGTTGACCCAGCTGTAAGGGGACAATCCGCAGATGATTACCTCAGTCCTGTACAAGTCCAGCCTCAGGTGGCTGATGTTCAGCCATCCATCAATGGATCTCATGCATTCTTGATTATTTGAACTGGCAATGTCGGCGTCTTTGGTGAGGGTGAGGAGCACCTGGCTGTCAATAGCATACAAGCTGATGATGAGGTGCTGTGCACATGTGATGGTGGTGAGGGGGGTCCTGGACACATTGTAGATTGACACGCTGAGAGATGATACCTGTGCCATGTGCCAGATGACGACACCACACTACATGCAGAAGCCTTGAGTCCCACGCACATGGCCTTGCTGGGGTACAAAGCCGGTGGGGAGTGGGAGGGACATGACCTGGTTGGTGTAACAGGGCCTGGAAGGCGTGGCAGTGCTGTGTAGGCAGTCGGAGTTGCACACTCATCATGCAAAGGTGTTGTGTGTGCGCTTAGTGTATGCCTGAGAGCAGCCGATAGATATGCAGATGGACATTGCATGGAGGGTGGCTGCAACATCAGACTGTAGTGTGATGTGGGTCATGCAAGGACATGAGGGTCGTGCAATGTGCACGTTGCATGTGCAGACGGTCCAGCCTTTGGCACCGCGTGGCCGCAACAGTGGCACAGACAAGCTGATGCCAGCCAAATGAATGGGTGGAGGGAGGAAGGGAAGAGCATCTTTGAGGCGTGTGTGTTGCCAAATCCGGAAACTTTGTGTGCCCTTGCTGCAGGTGCTGCAGCAGTAGGCGGCATGTCCTGGAAAATATGCCACAAGTTGCACACAAAGACAAGGATGTCAGAAAGGCCAACTGCAACAGGCGTATGTAAAGGAAGGAGTGTCCGGTTTTCAATGGCACACCCAGAGACAATGGATGCACAATCACCAAAGATGACTGACACCGGATCATGAAACTGAAGGCCGAGCTGCGCACAGGAAACACACCCTCAGCAGGTGTTGAGGGCCCGTTGTGGGGACCAACATGGCCAAATACATACACAACCATGGACTTCATGCACAATAGAGATTCAAATCCATGAAGAACACCATGCATGTTGCTCATCTACACATAGACTCATATGCACAATCTTTGACAACTATGCCAGAGATGCCGCATGCACAGTGGCAAGAGACCTGCATTGACAGAGATGAGGCACCTTGGAGGATGAGGAACACCTTTATTACTCAGGCCAACAGTAAGGGTAATGCATCAATATGAACAGACTCACAGGTCATTTGGCTGAACATGTGGGACCTACACTGGACACCCCCTTCACACCACAGATGCTGTAAATCCATTGAACAGGCACACAAGTGAAGGGGGTGAGCCAAACAACCCCTGCTGCACATGGAGAGGCTGCAATTCCCCATTGAGCCACTTATGGGGATGTACCACACTATGTCCACCCGTAGCCTCCTGTATGTTTCAGAGGGAAGTTTCACACACATTGATGCCTTCCTCACAATCCACAATCCCATTACAGATGACTGTCACGTAGGGTGACTATCAATTCATGGGAGTCATGCTACATGTCAGGTGCCCCATGGTAAGTCGACATGTATGCATAGTAACAAAACATGCACAGGAGCAGTGCCCACACATTCCAAACAACTACCACACCCAAAAAGCCTTGTTGCAATCCTACCCAAAGGAGAATTTTCACCATGTCCGTGCATGTAACGCTGATTCAGCACACGTTGCAATACTCATGAGGAGGAATAGCAGGAGCCCAACTATGCCACGAGCAGACAGCATGCGCAACTACCTGGGGATGACAGACACACAAGAAGTCACTGAAAAGATAGTCAACCGCATGCATGGTCATTGACTCTACAGGAATAAGGTTGTCACCATGCTAGTTTTAAATTTACTGTCTCAGCCACAATGTCTGGAATGACATCATCACTCGAGTGACACATCAGAACACACCTCTAAGTCACTTAGCATACAGTCAGCTGGACACACACATCGCAACACATGCCACACAAGGCTAAAAGCGTGCACACTCAGACCCAGGGACTCACCATTATGAGAAGAAGTTGCGTATGAGCTGACTCCGGATGTCCTCCTCCTCATCCTCCTCCTCCTCACTTGCCTCGTGACCAAGCCCTTCATCCTCCACGGGTGGATGTTCCTGCTCATCCGGATCCAGGATGAGTGGCACAGCTTTCTACACTACCATGTTGTGCAGCATGCAGCACACGATGAAGATTTTGCAGACCTTCACCGGTGCATATGGGAGGGATCCGCCTGTCTTGTGAAGGCACCGGAATCGGCTCTTCAGGAGGCCAAACGTCCTCTCAATCACTCGCCTGGTCTGCCCATGGGTGTTGTTGTAACGGTGATCTGCAGCTGTTCTGGGGTTGCGGAGGGGCGTCATCAGCCATGGCATGTTGGGATAGCCAGAGTCCCCTACATGGAAACATCATGAACAGAAGTGGGTCAGGAGATGCTGTAAGATACAAAGATACCGCTAAATACAGGACAAACAGAGTATACCCACCAACAAGACACGCTTGTTTGTTGTGCAGCCGCAGCATCATTTCTGGCACCCTGCTACGCCTCATGATGTAGGCATCGTGTGCTGACCCTGGAAAACGTGCACAGACATGGGAAATCAGCATGTTAGGTAGACACACCACAAGGGCATTAATGGAGTGATAATGTTTTCGGTTTCGATAGGCTACCTCCTGTGCCTGTGGTGGCACCAAAGCCACATGTGTCCCATCAATGGACCCAATTACATGGGGCATCCCTCCCAGGGCATAGAACTCACCCTTGACACCTGTCAACTGCTCATGAGTCGGAAAATGGATGAATTCATCCAGGTGCTCCAACATGGCTTCTAAAACATCATGCAGGACACGGCTGAATATGGTCTGGGACATGCCACCCACATCAGCTATGGTGAATTGAAACGTACCGGTGGCAAAAAAATGTAGGGCTGCCATCACTTTCATCTTGGGGGTCAGCGCAGTAGGATAACTGTGTCGCGGTTGGAGGTGTGGTGCCAGCCTGTTTGTCAGGTCCTCAATTAACTGTTGGGTGAATCTGTAACGGCGTATGCAGTCACGTTCCCTCATGGCACCCAAGTCTGGCATTGGTCGGGGGAGAGGCGGTGCCCTGCAGAAATTTGGAAGGAATACCGAAGAGTGAGTACATCACAACACCAATGTCAATAAACTGAGCACATGTTCAACACATCTGTCTGGTCTGTGCAATACATCCAGGACATGTATGCCAGCCAGATGAGACTCCTACGAAGAGCCATCTACAACAGTTGATTGTCAAGTTCTACATTACATGCCCCGAAACAAGCTGTGGGCCAGTGTAAGTGAATAGCCAGAGACATCACAGGAGTGACATACATCCACATATCTACATTTGAAGGATGTCATCTCATACAGACAGCTGGCGGCAAGCTAGACGCACAGGGCACATATCATTAAAAATTAGCAGCTCACACACATTGCGATGAAGGGGTACACATGAAAAAAGAAAACACAGACATGGAGACGACGCAGATATGTCCTCATGTCAAAAGAACTTATTCGAAGCATCCAGACACACGTAACGTGTGAATCCACATATGGCTTGGTGTGCGTATATGTGTGCCATGGCCATCTACGCACAGACACATGTTGGATGCAGCAACAGCAGATGCAGTTGACGGAACACCAACAGCAAGCTCATGGGAACACATGACACACACGACATAGTCACATCGGGCCACGCTGGTAGTGAGATGTCAGGTGTCAGTGTCCCTGTCCCTGGCATCAGGGGACAGTTGCGGGTGTTGGTGACTGTGCCATACCAGTGATGCAGTGCTTGACACGTTTGTACTACATGCACACATGTGCAAAATGTGAAGGGGAAGTGTGCCACCTAGTGCCCCATCACACATGCAATCTGTCCACAGGTCATCACACATCTATTGTGCAAAAACATGAGGAGAAATGTGCCATATCACTGCCTGACACACATAGGCCCTGCACAAGAAGGACTGCACTGACAATGACTTGATGTTCAGCCTTGTGCGAGTGTGAGACCTCCATTCCTGTCCTGTGCACCTCCTATCACCAGTGGAAGATGTGAAACGCACCATGCACACGCTCTAAGGGCGTGTGTATGGTACGTATCACTATATTGGTGTTGGCATAGGAGTACGCGTGTGTGTAAGGACCGTACACACGTACGTGTACGACCAGTGTGTACACGGACGTGTACTACGGTAGTACACGTCCGTGTACACACTGGTCGTACCCGTATGGGTACGACCAGTGTGTACACGGACGTGTACGACCAGTGTGTACACGTATATGTACGACCAGTGTGTACACGGACGTGTACTACGGTAGTACACGTCCGTGTACACACTGGTCGTACCCGTATGGGTACGACCAGTGTGTACACGGACGTGTACGACCAGTGTGTACACGTATATGTACGACCAGTGTGTACACGAACGTGTACTACGGTAGTACACGTCTGTGTACACACTGGTCGTACACGTACGTGTACACACTGGTCATACACGTCCGTGTACACACTGGTCGTACACGTCCGTGTACGACCAACACACTGGTCGTACACGTACATGTACACAATGGTCGTACACGTCCGTGTACACACTGGTCGTACACATCCGTGTACACACTGGTCGTACACATACGTGTACACACTGGTCGTACATGTCCGTGTACACACTGGTCGTACACGTCCGTGTACACACTGGTCGTACACATCCGTCGTACATGTACGGGTACGACCAGTGTGTACACGTACGTGTCAAACGCACTGTGCAACTGGTGCCGTAGGGGTACGTGTCAAACGCACCGTACCTGTGTGTGGATTGTAAAATTACATAGGGGACACATGAGGGACAAGTATTATGGCCTAAATGCATGCTGGTTGTCATGGAGACCGAGTTTCCAGTTCAAATTGTTTCATCAGGTGGCCAGCAAAAGTCAGTTGGAGACAATATACAATGTTGCAAAGTGGTTGTTGACTTGACATGATGCTCAAATTTTGAACCATGCAAAGTCACTCACTGGTGTATGTTTAAAGGGATTGGAGGAAACGTAGGATGCTAATGAGTCTGACCAATCACTCTGTACTCCTGTAAATGAAACAGCCCAGCAAGGCAGATATAAGGCAGCCAGAACCCATGAGAGGGCACTTGCCTGCACAACACGTCATTGGACACCACTGCTGCTGTCATTGCTTCCTCTGTCACCATGTCCAGGTCTGTAGAGAGGGCCCAGCCATTCACCCAGGAGGAGAATGAGGCATTGCTGGATGTCATCCTCCCACAGTACCCCAGCCTGTATGGGAGACCAGGGGAGCAGGTGAGTGCTGACTCCACTAGCTTTGACTGTGCCCCTGTTTTTGTGACTGTCACTTCTGGCATTGTGTCCAGGTGTGACAGACATGCAATGTTGTTTAGAGTGGGTCCCGGGGGGGGAGGGGAATGCCTTTTGTCTCCCATGCAGAGCATGATGTAGTTAATGTCTGCACTCCTCACTTGCATTGTGCTTACTGTGACAATCACTGCATGGTGCATGGCACATTCAGCCTGGCTAATCCTCTTGGGCATTTTTGTTCTATAGTCCTGATGTGATTCAGTGGTCCCCCCGGTGTGACAGGTGACTGTACCCACAGATGTGTGTGAGTTGAGTGGAGCTGTGGTGAGAGTGTCCAAATGATGTGTACGCCCACTGGACATTGATGTGTGTGAATGTTCCTTGTCATGTGGGTGAGTGTCTATGTGGAGTGTTGCACCACAGCTGCATGGAGGAGGCATGTGCTCTACCCATCTGATGTGAGAAGGAAGCCGCGCTGTGTGTCTGACATGCTGAGCTAGCCCCACACCTGTGACACCCCCCAGGCAAGTGGCACATGTGCAGAGTGAGGTTTGTATCCGCTGTTGCCAATGGCAGGTGATTGATCTGTGCCTGTGTGTGTCTGTCTACTCTGATGAGGTTGTGTCAGTGGCCTGGGGCATGTGACTTCTTTGAGGTGCTGTCCATCATCCTTGTGTTGCTTGTGATGCACAGTGTGAGCCATGATCAGTGAGTGTGTCGCACCCCTCATGCCACCTGTGTACTTTCAATGCCATGTAGTGCATTTGGGCTTCCCCAGAGGCTAATGTCCCTATGACAAAGGTGCTATTAGTTGGCTACATACTATGCCCTGTTCAAAAAAGCAAAGGTGTTCAAATGTGTGTCTCTGTGACATGGAGCAGGTGTAGTGATTTTGTCTCACTTTGTCATCCTCACAGGTAACCGCCTACGAGAAGGGGAGAATTTGGAAGCGGGCCGTCAGGGCCGGGATGTCGGTGGAGGGTCGGTGTCGGCGCCTACCCCAAGTGAGGAAACGCTGGCAGGACATCCGGTGCTGGACCAGGAGGATCACCCGGGTCCTGCTGGGGGACTCACCTCCACGCCCCCACGGCGGGCATCGACGACTGACCCACCAGATGAAGCGTGTCCTGGTGGTGGTCTTCCCTGACATGGATAGGCGGTTACAGGAGAGACAGCAGCAAGGAGGGGGTAGGTACATGTGTGTTTGTTGTGTGTCACCAGCTTTTGGAAGTGCTCAGTCGCCTGGATACACTGCCAGGGTTTATATGTGCAGTGCATATCCTGTTCCCCCAAGTCAACCGGTGCTGTTCTTCCTCCCTTACCCTCCTTGACATGTGTTCCCTGGTCTTTGTGCAATCACTCTTGCACATGGTCATCTAGGCTGCCAGTTAATCCAAGTGCACAATGCTTGCTGCATCATGTGTGGGGGTGGTCTGTGACATGTGTTGGTACCTTGCCTGTGCCCTGTCCTGTTCAGTCATTTGGGGGTCCATAATTGTTGGCACTGATGCTGAGTCTCAACATAGGAGTGTGAGGCTTAAAATGAACAGACTTGCAGTATGCATGACCGATGTTGTGGCCTCAGACATGATGTGCATGAGTGGGAGATATGCATAGTGCCGGGACGGTTGCTCCTGTTGCAGTCAGATCATTCCAGGACCATGGAGCAGTGTGCCCACTACAGTCCCCTGAGACACCTTTTCCTAGGAATCATGTGTGTCATCCAACACTGTGGACATTCTCGGTGTGTTCAGCATAGGTTGGCCTCTGTGGCATTGTTCCCTGGCCTCATTTGTATTTACGTAAAGTGTGCTACATGTGTCCACTGTACAGGGTGACCCCAGTGCCTGTGTGTCTATGTACAACTATCTGATGATGGTTGTTTGTCACTAATATGTGTGGTCAGCCTCACGAGGTGATGTTGAGTACATTTAGGAGTTCTTGATGCACATTTTAGTAAACCCAGATTAAGAGGTGTAAGTACTTGCTCTGTCTCAATCACATTGTCTCAGGTAGGGGGGGTTTGTGCGGGCAAGGCCTACATGTCCAAACCTTATGTCTCCTGGCCAGGTCTGACTGGTTCACCAGCCCGCAAACGGGCAAGGCACTCCACGGGTAGAGGAGTTGAGTCCCCCCCCTGTCCACCACCTCCCCCGGTAGCGCTGCAACCCATCCCTCCGACCCCCCCCCCGCTCCATGGGGCTTGTGGTTTCTTCGGGTGCAGGGGAGACGCTGGACGAGCTTGCAGAAGTGTGCAGTGCACTGCTAACAACCACCTTTGGTGCTTCTCCACCCCCTGTGGTGGAGTTGTCTGTCCCTGCACCCACAACACCCACCCTTCCCCCTCCTGTCCCTGCAGTGCCTGGTCCTTCCCCACATGATGATCCCCCCCAGTGGATGAACATGAAGTGTCTAATGTGCAGGCAAGCTAGGGGAGACGCGTGGTCATGTGTCCCCCCCCAGGACTTCGCATCTGGACTGGCCTATGGCCTTTGTAAATAGTGTCCTTTTATACGTTTTAATTTAATGCTGAATAAAGCATTTTGTTTTTCCTTTGCACACTATTGCTTTTCTGGTATTGATGTTGGTGCTGATGCTCCCTGAGTTGGGATGGTGATAATGTGTTAGGTGTCTGGGAAATGTTGTAGTCTGCTGCTAATGGGGTGGACCCTGGTATCTGCGTGCCATCACAAGGTTTCTGCAAAGAATCTTTGGTCGCGTATGCTTTTTATGTTTGGAGACATTGTCCCAAGGAGTGTTCCTTCCTCTGTGGCACCTGACATCTTCCCTGCAGGGAGTTGCACAATTGTTGTGCTGACCTGTGTCTATATTTCCTTGGTGGGTGACGGATCCCTTCAACTATGGCTGCTCAGCAATGTCTCCGGCTGTATCGTCTGTGCCATCCTTGGTAGTGACTGTACTTGTGTATAGAGTATGTTGCCATGCCTTCATGTAGAAATTGTCCCTTTTACGCACTATGCATGTGTGTACTCCCAGCATAGCACACATATGTTACTTGTTCTGCAGGGTATTTGGGCACCTGACTCACAATTGAGAGCGTGGGTACGGTCCGTACCCCTACATCACCACAACCTATGGTGGTACGGGCCGTACCCACGCTCTGAGGGCGTGTGTACGGCCCATACCACTATTGTTGGGGTGACGTAGGGGTACGGCCCATACCCACGCTCTCAGAGCGTGTGTACGGTCCGTACCCCTACATCACCACAACTATGGTGGTACTGGCCGTACCCACGCTCTGAGGGCGTGAGTATGGCCCGTACCACTATTGTTGGGGCGATGTAGGGGTACGGCCCGTACCCACACCCTCAGAGCGTTTGTACGGGCCGTACCACCATAGTTGTGGTGATGTAGGGGTACGGCCCGTACCCACACTCTGAGGGCGTGGGTATGGGTCGTACCACGCGTACCCCTACGTCACCCCAACTATGGTGGTACGGGCCGTACCCACCCTCTGAGGGCATGGGTATGGGCCGTGCCTCCATTGTTTGGGTGGCGTAGGGGTACGGCCCGTACCCACGCTCTGAGGGCGTGCGTACGGGCCGTACTACCATTGTTGGTGTGAGGTAGGGGTACGGGCCGTACCCACGCTCTGAGGGCTTGGGTACGGGCCGTACCACCATTGTTGGGGTGACGTAGGGGTACGCGTGGTACGACCCGTACCCACGCCCTCAGAGCGTGGGTACGGGCCGTACCCCTACGTCACCCCAACAATGGTGGTACGGCCCGTACCCACGCCGCCAGAGCGTGTGTACAGGCTGTACCACCATTGTTGGGGTGATGTAGGGGTACGCGTGGTACGACCTGTACCCACAGTCTGAGGGCGTGGCTACGGGCCGTACCATCATTGTTGCGGTGATGTAGGGGTACGGGCCGAACCCACACTCTGAATGCGTGGGTACGGGTCATACCACGCGTACCCCTACGTCACCCCAACAATGGTGGTACGGGTCGTACCCACGCCCCCAGAGCGTGTGTACGGGCCGTACCACCATTGTTGGGGTGACGTAGGGGTACATGTGGTACGACCCGTACCCAGGCTCTGAGGGCTTGGGTACGGCCCGTACCCCCATTGTTGTGGTGACGGGACGCGTCCACGTCCACTTCAGTTGTGGCGGGACGCAGGCCTTGGTTGGACACGCCCCCCGAAGTGACCAGACCCTGGAGGTACTGTATGTACATGATATATGTGGTATAATTTGGGTAGGGGTTAAGTTGCATGCCCCTGACACCCCCCTTTGACCATGGGTGTTGTTCTGACCTTCTGCGGCGTCTGCGTCGGTTTCTGTGCACCAGGTCGTAGGCTAGGAGGGCCGGGATTACACGTAGGATGGGGTCCATGGCTGTCCGTTGCGTACAGGTGCTCCTTCTTTGCGTCGTCCTCAATTTCCTGGGAGTTTTTGGCTGCCGTAAAATATTAGCCGTGCGGAGTGACATAGGCAAGAATCGTACTTGCTGGTCCGTAAAACGCTGCCTGACTCCGTCCAGACGTCACGTTGGCGATGTCCCGGATCGGAATTGTGGGTATTTTTTAGCCGCACGTAGTTTTGTACGAATCGTACGGAAATGGTATTTCTGTACGAATCGTACTTGCTGGTTTGTAAGGAGGATTTCCCGGGTACGAGTCGTACGGACAAAACGCTCCGTACGACCATTCGTACCCGGGTTTTACAGGATCGGAATCGGCACCTTAAATGTGTAAATTAATGTATTATTAATTATTTAATAATTAGTTGTTAATATATTTTAATTAATTATTTAGCAATTAATTATGGTTATTGTGTAATTAATTTTAGGTGTGTGTTGTGGTGTTTATAGGTGAAAATGGGTGGAAGGGTAGGAAGTATTTTTTTTTATTGATGAATTAATAATTAGTTGTTAATTAATTGTAATTAATTAATTAGTATTTAATTATGGTAATTGTGTAATTAATTTTAGGTGTGTGTTGTGGTATTTATAGGTGTAAATGGTGGGACTGGTGGGAAGTAATTATTTTTTTATTGATGAATTATTAATTAGTTGTTAATTAATTTAAATTAATTAATTAGTAACCAATTATGGTGATTGTGTAATTAATTTTAGGTGAGTGTTGTGGATATTATAGTGTTAAAGAATGTGTACTCAATGAACGTTTTTAATTTCTTTATTAATATTATTTTTTAAATTCATTATTAATTATGTTAATTATGGAAATAAATGTAAATAAAAATGTTGAAGTCTTTTTTTATTGGTGTTGTGGTATATATGGCGACCGTGCGACGCAAGTGAGTGTGACCTACTTGTAGGACACCCCCGCGCCGCACGGCCACCAGCTGCTGCGTGTGCCCCTTCCGCCTTGTGCCTCGCTGCCCGGCTGCTGCCGCTTGACCACGCCCCCTCCCTCGAGCCTCGAGGTCCGTGGTTGCTCCTGTGCCCTGCTGTCTTCTGTCTACCCTAATTAGTTCTGTATGCTTTTCTGTGTGATTTCTTCATTTTTCCCTTAATTGCCAGCATTGTCGTCTTCTGTCCCTCTGTTCCCTCCCCGCTCCCCGCTTCCCGCCACCGCCGCTAAGCCCCGCCCCTTGCCTTCTGTATCCCTCCCCGCTCCCGCCTCCCAGCTGCCCCGCCCACCCGCGCACTTCGCCATATATGGCGACCGTGCGAACGCGCAGCGGTCACGCGCAGCGGGCGCGCCGATTGTGCGCCGAAGGCGCGCCAAAGGTAAGCCCGTCTGCGCCCGTCCGCGCCTGGACCGCGCCCAGTGCCAGGACCCCTGGCCCTCGAGGACCCCGACCGACCCACCTGACGTACAACGCCGCCACCCTCATCGCACTCAACACCGGCGGAACCCAGGGATGCCACCGAGCTACTCCGAAGCGCACCCACGGACCCTTCAGCTGCCACGCCTGCAAGTTCACCTGCATCCGGACCTGCCCGACACCAGCACCTGCCATGCCGAACACCAGCAGCAACCACCTCAAGTGCATCCTGCTCAACACCCGCTCCGTCCACAGACACGCCATCGAACTCTGGAACCTCATCGACACCACAGCCCCCGACGTCGCCTTCATCACGGAGACCTGGATGAACGCCTCCTCAGCGCCCGACATCGCCATCGCCATCCCAGAAGGATACAAGATCACCCGGAAGGATCGCAACGCCAACCAGGTGGGAGGAGGCATCGCCATCATCCACAAGAACACCATCCGCATCACGACCAGCACCGACAACTCCCCACCCTCCGCCGAACACCTGCACTTCCAGATCCACACCGACCCGAAGACTACCCTCAGAGGCACCCTGATCTACCGACCTCCGGGACCACGCACTCAATTCAGCGAGGACATCGCCGACTTCGTCAGCCCGCACGCCCTCCCCTCCGCCAACTACATCCTCCTGGGGGACTTCAACTTCCACCTGGAGAACAACAACGACTGCAACACCAGCACCCTGCTCGACAACCTCGCCAACCTTGGACTCAAGCAGCTGGTGTCCACCCCCACCCACCTCGCCGGACACACACTCGACGCCATCTTCTCATCCAGCAAAGACATCGCCTTCAGCCACGCCACAGAACTCCACTGGACGGATCACAGATGCATCCACTTCACCTTCAGAAGAACGACGATCCACCACCACCAGCAACAGGCTGCCCGAAGAAGCTGGAACAAGATCACAGCCGACCAGCTCGCCGCCTCCCTGAGCCAGCACCCTCCGGCCAGCTCAGCGAACCCCAGCCAGGCCGCCGACAACCTCACGAAGTGGATCAGCGACTGCGCGGACGAACTCGCCCCACTGAGGACCCCGCCCAGCAGACCCGGCAGCAAGAGAGCCCCTTGGTTCACCGACGAACTCAAGAGCTCCAAGAAGAACTGCCGCGCCCTCGAGAAAGCCTGGAGAAGGGAACCCACGCCGGACAACAGGACCACCCTCAAGCTTGCCACCCGGAAACACCACCAACTGATCCGCATCGCCAAGAAGACGGCTTTCAAGAACCGACTGGACAACAACGCACACAACTGCAAGGAACTCTTCAACATCGTGAAAGAGCTCTCCAACCCCAACGCCGGAAGCAACGACATCACCCCTTCGCAAGACCTCTGCAACTCCCTCGCCTCCTACTTCCACAACAAGATCGCGGACATACACAACAGCTTCAGCACCCATCCGACCCACGCCACGACCGCAGCAACGCCACCCACCACCACCCTCCGCGCCTGGACCCCGGTCAACACCGAAGACACCGTCCACACGATGAACTCCGTCCACTCCGGATCTCCGACCGACCCCTGCCCTCACCACGTCTTCAACAAAGCCGACGCTGTCATCGCACCCCACCTGCGGGACATCATCAACACCTCATTCGACACCGCCACCTTCCCCGAGAGCTGGAAGCACGCCGAACTCAGCGCTCTACTCAAGAAACCTACCGCAGACCCCACCGAACTCAAGAATTACCGCCCCATCTCTCTACTCCCGTTTCCAGCCAAAGTCATCGAGAAAACCGTCAACAAACAGCTGGCCGCCTTCCTCGAGACGAATGGATCCCTCGACCCATCGCAGTCCGGATTCCGTGTCAACCACAGCACCGAGACCGCCCTCATCGCCGCCACTGACGACATCCGAGCCCTGATGGACAACGGGGAAACAGCGGCCCTCATCCTCCTAGACCTCTCCGCGGCTTTCGACACGGTCTGCCACCGCACCCTAGTACAGCGCCTCAGCAACGTCGGAATCCAGGAGAAGGCGCTGGAATGGATCGTCTCCTTTCTCGACGGAAGAACACAAAGAGTCCGCCTACCACCGTACAAGTCAGAGGCCACCGAAGTCATCTGCGGCGTCCCTCAGGGATCCTCACTGAGCCCGACTCTCTTCAACGTCTACATGAGCCCTCTCGCGGCCATCGCACGCCAACACAACCTCAACATAATCTCCTACGCCGACGACACCCAGCTGATCCTCTCCCTGACCAACGACGACCCCGCCGCCGCCAGAGCCAACCTGCACGAAGGGATGAGAGAGGTAGCCGAGTGGATGACGACGAGCCGCCTGAAGCTGAACTCAGATAAGACGGAGGTCCTCATCCTGGGCTCCTCGCCCTCCGCCTGGGACGACTCCTGGTGGCCACCCGCCCTGGGCACCGCACCCAAACCGACAGACCACGCACGCAACCTGGGTTTCATCCTGGACTCCTCCCTCTCCATGACCAGGCAAGTCAACGCCGTCTCCTCATCGTGCTTCAACATCCTGCGCATGCTTCGGAAGATCTTCTGGTGGATCCCCACGGAGACCAGGAAGACCGTCACCCAGGCCCTCGTCACCAGCCGACTGGACTACGGCAACGCACTCTACGCCGGAACCACCTCCAAGATCCAGAAGAGACTCCAGCGCATCCAGAACGCCTCAGCCAGACTCATCCTCGACATCCCACGTCACAGCCACATCTCCGGACACCTAAGAGACCTGCACTGGCTCCCGGTCAACAAGAGAATCACCTTCCGCCTCCTTACCCACGCACACAAAGCTCTCCACGACCAAGGCCCGAGCTACCTCAACAACCGAATCAACTTCTACGCTCCCAAACGCCACCTCCGATCCGCCAGCCACGCCCTCGCCACCGTCCCACGCATCCGCAGAACCACTGCTGGAGGAAGGTCCTTCTCCTACCTGGCCGCCAAGACCTGGAACTCCCTCCCGGCCGACCTGCGCCTGACCCAAGACCACCTCTCCTTCAGGAAGAAGCTCAAGACCTGGCTGTTCGAGCAGTAGCGGCACCCCCCCCCCCCCCCCCCAAGCGCCTCGAGACCCTACGGGTAGGTAGTGCGCACTATAAATTTCTTTGATTGATTGATTGATAGGGTAGGAAATCAAATAGATACATTTATGTTTTAAATAATTTGTTTGTTAATATTTGCTCCTTTTAAATAAATATTGTTTATAAATGTATTTCTTATTTTATGTAATATTTTTAACTTTTTTGTTATATGTAATTAATATTGATTAAACACCGTTGCGGATTTTGAATTGTCATGTAGTCTGTTGATTACTGAGAGCGCATGAGTTTGAGACTTTCGTGTGTATATATATATATATATATATATATATATATATATATACATATATATGTATATATAGTTTATTTAAATAATTTTATATAGCGTGAACTAGACCCAAGAAATCGGATATCAGAGCGCTTTACATGAGCACCAGTTTCGTTACAAAGGGACACATTCATTTTTGTTAGGCATGGGAAAATTAAATGATTGGCCCAGAATCACAGGATGTTGAGCGTCGTTGCCAAGACTCGAACTCGGTTCCCCAGCTTCGAGGTCAACTGCTCTAGCTGTAAGGTTACATGCTCTCCCCTAATGTTTAGTATATCTAATCATATATTTTTAGAATATTGTTTCTTCATTTTTAAGATAATTTTTTTTTTCAATTGTTAAAATGTTATTAGTAATTTTTGTTTCTCTGCTATCCAACACTTTCCCTACTGTTGCACTCATTGGAGTGGGAATAGTAATTTTTACCCCTCCGCTATCTAGCACTTTCCCTACTGTTGCACTCATTGGAGTGGGAATAGTAATTTTTACCCCTCCGCAATCTAGCACTTTCCCTACTGTTGCACTCATTGGAGTGGGAATAGTAATTTTTACCCCTCCGCTATCCAATACTTTCCCTACTGCTGCAATCACTGGAGTGGGAATAGTAATTTTTACCCCTCCACTATCCAACACTTTCCCTAATGTTGCACTCTTTGGAGTGGGAATAGTAAAGGTTACCCCTCCGCTATCCAACACTTTCCTTACTGTTGCACTCTTTGGAGTGGGAATAGTAATTTTTACCCCTCCGCTATCTAGCACTTTCCCAACTGTTGCACTCATTGGAGTGGGAATAGTAAGTTTTACCCCTCCGCAATCTAGCACTTTCCCTACTGTTGCAGTCATTGGAGTGGAAATAGTAATTTTTACCCCTCCGCTATCCAATACTTTCCCTACTGTTGCACTCACTGAAGTGGGAGTAGTAATTTTTACCCCTCCGCTATCCTTTTCCTACTATTTCACTCACTGGAGTGGGAATAGTAATTTTTATCCCTCTGCTATCCAACACTTTCCTTACTGTTGCACTCTTTGGAGTGGGAATAGTAATTTGTACCCCTCCACTATCTAGCACTTTCCCTACTGTTGCACTCACTGGAGTGGGAATAGTAATCTTTACCCCTTCGCTATCCAGCACTTTCCCTACTGTTGCAGTCATTGGAGTGGAAATAGTAATTTTTACCCCTCCGCTATCCAATACTTTCCCTACTGTTGCACTCACTGAAGTGGGAGTAGTAATTTTTACCCCTCCGCTATCCTTTTCCTACTATTTCACTCACTGGAGTGGGAATAGTAATTTTTATCCCTCTGCTATCCAACACTTTCCTTACTGTTGCACTCTTTGGAGTGGGAATAGTAATTTTTACCCCTCCGCTATCTAGCACTTTCCCTACTGTTGCACTCACTGGAGTGGGAATAGTAATTTTTACCCCTTCGCTATCCAGCACTTTCCTTACTGTTACAATCACTGGAGTGTGAATAGTAATTTTTACCCCTCCACTATCCAACACTTTCCCTACTGTTGCACACTTTGGAGTGGGAATAGTAATTTGTACCCCTCTGCTATCCAGCACTTTCCCTACTGTTGCACTCACTGGAGTGTGAATAGTAATTTTTACTCCTTCGCTATACAGCACTTTCCCTACTGTTGCAATCACTGGAGTGGGAATAGTAATTTTTACCCCTCCGCTATCCAACACTTTCCTTACTGTTGCACTCTTTGGAGTGGGAATAGTAATTTTTACCCCTCCGCTATCCAACACTTTACCTACTGTTGTATTCACTGGAGTTAGAATAGTAAATGTAATTATTCCGTTGTCCAACATTTTCCCTACTGTTGTATTTATTGTATTGCGAAATGTACGTTTTAATTTTTTTAATAGTTGAATGTTTTAATTAATTATATAAAATGTTTTTTTAGTTTTTAATTATTGATATATGTATATATTTTATTTTTATATAATTTAAAAGTTTAAAAATGAAATAAAAATAAAGTTAATAAATTATTTTAAAGTAAATATATATATATATATACATATATATATATATATATATCACCAAAAAAATGCCCTTGCATTAAAGACGCACTCCTCCAGTTGGCAAGTACAACTTTTATTCACCAGAGGAACAGGGTTACAGCTCCGCAATTTTGTCCATTGCCTGACGCGTTTCAGTGCATTCGCGCACTTTCTTCAGAGGCAGTCTTTAAAAGCACATCCATTTTCAGGCTCACCACAAGCTCCCAGTGCATTGCTTTACTCAATTTATATTAGCCTCCGGTGTGCCGATTTTTTTCTTTCCAAAGCATGCCGGAACTTGTAGTGAAATTCAAGCCTCCTTGCAACCTCCGATAGTTCTGTGCTGATTAAGATCAATTACCTGGACCATTTACAGCCCCATTGGCTTCCAGAGCTGAAAACCTGTTCCAAAATTATGCAGCACCAACTGCGCCATCCTTAAAGTCCTGTCAGTCAGGCTTGACGGTCCCTTTCATTTAGAGGGAGGTGCGAACTTTCACGGCTGGACTAGCCGTGTATAAATCACCAAAAAAATGCCCTTGCATTAAAGACGCACTCCTCCAGTTGGCAAGTACAACTTTTATTCACCAGAGGAACAGGGTTACAGCTCCACAATTTTGTCCATTGCCTGACGCGTTTCAGTGCATTCGCGCACTTTCTTCAGAGGCAGTCTTTAAAAGCACATCCATTTTCAGGCTCACCACAAGCTCCCAGTGCATTGCTTTACTCAATTTATTTGGAAGCCAATGGGGCTGTAAATGGTCCAGGTAATTGATCTTAATCAGCACAGAACTATCGGAGGTTGCAAGGAGGCTTGAATTTCACTACAAGTTCCGGCATGCTTTGGAAAGAAAAAAATCGGCACACCGGAGGCTAATATAAATTGAGTAAAGCAATGCACTGGGAGCTTGTGGTGAGCCTGAAAATGGATGTGCTTTTAAAGACTGCCTCTGAAGAAAGTGCGCGAATGCACTGAAACGCGTCAGGCAATGGACAAAATTGCGGAGCTGTAACCCTGTTCCTCTGGTGAATAAAAGTTGTACTTGCCAACTGGAGGAGTGCGTCTTTAATGCAAGGGCATTTTTTTGGTGATTTATACACGGCTAGTCCAGCCGTGAAAGTTCGCACCTCCCTCTAAATGAAAGGGACCGTCAAGCCTGACTGACAGGACTTTAAGGATGGCGCAGTTGGTGCTGCATAATTTTGGAACAGGTTTTCAGCTCTGGAAGCCAATGGGGCTGTAAATGGTCCAGGTAATTGATCTTAATCAGCACAGAACTATCGGAGGTTGCAGGGAGGCTTGAATTTCACTACAAGTTCCGGCATGCTTTGGAAAGAAAAAAATCGGCACACCGGAGGCTAATATAAATTGAGTAAAGCAATGCACTGGGAGCTTGTGGTGAGCCTGAAAATGGATGTGCTTTTAAAGACTGCCTCTGAAGAAAGTGCGCGAATGCACTGAAACGCGTCAGGCAATGGACAAAATTGCGGAGCTGTAACCCTGTTCCTCTGGTGAATAAAAGTTGTACTTGCCAACTGGAGGAGTGCGTCTTTAATGCAAGGGCATTTTTTTGGTGATATATATATTATATATATATATATATATATATATATATATATATATATATATATATATATATATATATCAAATCCAAAGAGTTGCCTGTGAAGGAAGGAGCCCACAGAACAGGTGAGTATCAGCCACTATCTTTATTCGAAGCAACAGCGGGGAAAAATGAAAGGCGGCAACAAGTTCATCGTGCCTGACGCGTTTCGTGCATTGCGCACTTTCTCAAAGGCAACGGACTTTAGAGGCAGCAGCATGACATTTTCAGGCACCACTGTTAAATAATGAGAAGTCCCGCCCCAGTGGGCGTGGCCACACCATGGCCCGATGGTACTTGTGGTGCCCGTATTACTTCAGTGAGCTACCATGCCATTGCATTATTGTGTCCAAAATAAAACCACAGTGGGTTTGCACAGCCCGGCACCCTTCCTCGTTGCTGACAATTGTCTTCAAATAACCGGCACTGTTCTCCATAGCGGAGGCGTCGTTCGGCGTCTCCAATGGTGGGCTGCTCGCAGCCCCACGGCTCCCCTCCGCGGCTCAGGCAGGCCGCTTAACATCAAATTCAAAGAGTTGCCTGTGAAGGAAGGAGCCCACAGAACAGGTGAGTATCAGCCACAATCTTTATTCGAAGCAACAGCGGGGAAAAATGAAAGGCGGCAACAAGTTCATCGTGCCTGACGCGTTTCGTGCATTGCGCACTTTCTCAAAGGCAACGGACTTTAGAGGCAGCAGCATGACATTTTCAGGCACCACTGTTAAATAATAAGAAGTCCCGCCCCAGTGGGCGTGGCCACACCATGGCCCGATGGTACTTGTGGTGCCCGTATTACTTCAGTGAGCTACCATGCCATTGCATTATTGTGTCCAAAATAAAACCACAGTGGGTTTGCACAGCCCGGCACCCTTCCTCGTTGCTGACAATTGTCTTCAAATAACCGGCACTGTTCTCCATAGCGGAGGCGTCGTTCGGCGTCTCCAATGGTGGGCTGCTCGCAGCCCCACGGCTCCCCTCCGCGGCTCAGGCAGGCCGCTTAACATCAAATTCAAAGAGTTGCCTGTGAAGGAAGGAGCCCACAGAACAGGTGAGTATCAGCCACAATCTTTATTCGAAGCAACAGCGGGGAAAAATGAAAGGCGGCAACAAGTTCATCGTGCCTGACGCGTTTCGTGCATTGCGCACTTTCTCAAAGGCAACGGACTTTAGAGGCAGCAGCATGACATTTTCAGGCACCACTGTTAAATAATAAGAAGTCCCGCCCCAGTGGGCGTGGCCACACCATGGCCCGATGGTACTTGTGGTGCCCGTATTACTTCAGTGAGCTACCATGCCATTGCATTAATTGTGTCCAAAATAAAACCACAGTGGGTTTGCACAGCCCAGCACCCTTCCTCGTTGCTGACAATTGCCTTCAAATAACCGGCACTGTTCTCCATAGCGGAGGCGTCATTCGGCATCTCCAATGGTGGGCTGCTCGCAGCCCCAAGGCTCCCCTCTGCGGCTCAGGCAGGCCGCTTAACATCAAATCCAAAGAGTTGCCTGTGAAGGAAGGAGCCCACAGAACAGGTGAGTATCAGCCACAATCTTTATTCGAAGCAACAGCGGGGAAAAATGAAAGGCGGCAACAAGTTCATCGTGCCTGACGCGTTTCGTGCATTGCGCACTTTCTCAAAGGCAACGGACTTTAGAGGCAGCAGCATGACATTTTCAGACACCACTGTTAAATAATGAGAAGTCCCGCCCCAGTGGGCGTGGCCACACCATGGCCCGATGGTACTTGTGGTGCCCGTATTACTTCAGTGAGCTACCATGCCATTGCATTAATTGTGTCCAAAATAAAACCACAGTGGGTTTGCACAGCCCAGCACCCTTCCTCGTTGCTGACAATTGTCTTCAAATAACCGGCACGGTTCTCCATAGCGGAGGCATCGTTCGGCGTCTCCAATGGTAGGCTGCTCGCAGCCCCACGGCTCCCCTCCGCGGCTCAGGCAGGCCGCTTAACATCAAATTCAAAGAGTTGCCTGTGAAGGAAGGAGCCCACAGAACAGGTGAGTATCAGCCACAATCTTTATTCGAAGCAACAGCGGGGAAAAATGAAAGGCGGCAACAAGTTCATCGTGCCTGACGCGTTTCGTGCATTGCGCACTTTCTCAAAGGCAACGGACTTTAGAGGCAGCAGCATGACATTTTCAGGCACCACTGTTAAATAATAAGAAGTCCCGCCCCAGTGGGCGTGGCCACACCATGGCCCGATGGTACTTGTGGTGCCCGTATTACTTCAGTGAGCTACCATGCCATTGCATTAATTGTGTCCAAAAAAAAACCACAGTGGGTTTGCACAGCCCAGCACCCTTCCTCGTTGCTGACAATTGCCTTCAAATAACCGGCACTGTTCTCCATAGCGGAGGCGTCATTCGGCGTCTCCAATGGTGGGCTGCTCGCAGCCCCAAGGCTCCCCTCTGCGGCTCAGGCAGGCCGCTTAACATCAAATCCAAAGAGTTGCCTGTGAAGGAAGGAGCCCACAGAACAGGTGAGTATCAGCCACAATCTTTATTCGAAGCAACAGCGGGGAAAAATGAAAGGCGGCAACAAGTTCATCGTGCCTGACGCGTTTCGTGCATTGCGCACTTTCTCAAAGGCAACGGACTTTAGAGGCAGCAGCATGACATTTTCAGACACCACTGTTAAATAATGAGAAGTCCCGCCCCAGTGGGCGTGGCCACACCATGGCCCGATGGTACTTGTGGTGCCCGTATTACTTCAGTGAGCTACCATGCCATTGCATTAATTGTGTCCAAAATAAAACCACAGTGGGTTTGCACAGCCCAGCACCCTTCCTCGTTGCTGACAATTGTCTTCAAATAACCGGCCCTGTTCTCCATAGCGGAGGCGTCGTTCGGCGTCTCCAATGGTGGGCTGCTCGCATCCCCAAGGCTCCCCTCCGCGGCTCAGGCAGGCCGCTTAACATCAAATCCAAACAGTTGCCTGTGAAGGAAGGAGCCCACAGAACAGGTGAGTATCAGCCACAATCTTTATTCGAAGCAACAGCGGGGAAAAATGAAAGGCGGCAACAAGTTCATCGTGCCTGACGCGTTTCGTGCATTGCGCACTTTCTCAAAGGCAACGGACTTTAGAGGCAGCAGCATGACATTTTCAGGCACCACTGTTAAATAATGAGAAGTCCCGCCCCCAGTGGGCGTGGCCACACCATGGCCCGATGGTACTTGTGGTGCCCGTATTACTTCAGTGAGCTACCATGCCATTGCATTAGTTGTGTCCAAAATAAAACCACAGTGGGTTTGCACAGCCCAGCACCCTTCCTCGTTGCTGACAATTGTCTTCAAATAACCGGCACTGTTCTCCATAGCGGAGGCGTCGTTCGGCGTCTCCAATAGTGGGCTGCTCGCAGCCCCAAGGCTCCCCTCCGCGGCTCAGGCAGGCCGCTTAACATCAAATCCAAAGAGTTGCCTGTGAAGGAAGGAGCCCACAGAACAGGTGAGTATCAGCCACAATCTTTATTCGAAGCAACAGCGGGGAAAAATGAAAGGCGGCAACAAGTTCATCGTGCCTGACGCGTTTCGTGCATTGCGCACTTTCTCAAAGGCAACGGACTTTAGAGGCAGCAGCATGACATTTTCAGGCACCACTGTTAAATAATGAGAAGTCCCGCCCCAGTGGGCGTGGCCACACCATGGCCCGATGGTATTTGTGGTGCCCGTATTACTTCAGTGAGCTACCATGCCATTGCATTAATTGTGTCCAAAATAAAACCACAGTGGGTTTGCACAGCCCAGCACCCTTCCTCGTTGCTGACAATTGTCTTCAAATAACCGGCACTGTTCTCCATAGCTGAGGCGTCGTTCGGCGTCTCCAATGGTGGGCTGCTCGCAGCCCCAAGGCTCCCCTCCCCGGCTCAGGCAGGCCACTTAACATCAAATCCAAACAGTTGCCTGTGAAGGAAGGAGCGCACAGAACAGGTGAGTATCAGCCACAATCTTTATTCGAAGCAACAGCGGGGAAAAATGAAAGGCGGCAACAAGTTCATCGTGCCTGACGCGTTTCGTGCATTGCGCACTTTCTCAAAGGCAACGGACTTTAGAGGCAGCAGCATGACATTTTCAGGCACCACTGTTAAATAATGAGAAGTCCCGCCCCAGTGGGCGTGGCCACACCATGGCCCGATGGTACTTGTGGTGCCCGTATTACTTCAGTGAGCTACCATGCCATTGCATTAATTGTGTCCAAAATAAAACCACATTGGGTTTGCACAGCCCAGCACCCTTCCTCGTTGCTGACAATTGTCTTCAAATAACCGGCACTGTTCTCCATAGCGGAGGCGTCGTTCGGCGTCTCCAATGGTGGGCTGCTCGCAGCCCCAAGGCTCCCCTCCGCGGCTCAGGCAGGCCGCTTAACATCAAATCCAAAGAGTTGCCTGTGAAGGAAGGAGCCCACAGAACAGGTGAGTATCAGCCACAATCTTTATTCGAAGCAACAGCGGGGAAAAATGAAAGGCGGCAACCCACCATTGGAGACGCCGAACGACGCCTCCGCTATGGAGAACAGTGCCGGTTATTTGAAGACAATTGTCAGCAAAGAGGAAGGGTGCTGGGCTGTGCAAACCCACTGTGGTTTTATTATGGACACAATTGATGTAATGGCATGGTAGCTCACTGAAGTAATACGGGCACCACAAGTACCATCGGGCCATGGTGTGCCACGCCCACTGGGGTGGGACTTCTCATTATTTAACAGTGGTGACTGAAAATGTCATGCTGCTGCCTCTAAAGTCCGTTGCCTTTGAGAGAGTGCGCAATGCACGAAACGCGTCAGGCACGATGAACTTGTTGCCGCCTTTCATTTTTCCCCACTGTTGCTTCGAATAAAGATTGTGGCTGATACTCACCTGTTCTGTGGGCTCCTTCCTTCACAGGCAACTCTTTGGATTTGATGTTAAGCGGCCTGCCTGAGCCGCGGAGGGGAGCCTTGGGGCTGTGAGCAGCCCACCATTGGAGACGCTGAACGACGCCTCCGCTATGGAGAATAGTGCCGGTTATTTGAAGACAATTGTCAGCAACGAGGAAGGGTGCTGGGCTGTGCAAACCCGCTGTGGTTTTATTTTGGACACAATTGATGTAATGGCATGGTAGCTCACTGAAGTAATACGGGCACCACAAGTACCATCGGGCCATGGTGTGGCCACGCCCACTGGGGCGGGACTTCTCATTATTTAACAGTGGTGTCTGAAAATGTCATGCTGCTGCCTCTAAAGTCCGTTGCCTTTGAGAAAGTGCGCAATGCACGAAACGCGTCAGGCACGATGAACTTGTTGCCGCCTTTCATTTTTCCCCGCTGTTGCTTCGAATAAAGATTGTGGCTGATACTCACCTGTTCTGTGGGCTCCTTCCTTCACAGGCAACTCTTTGGATTTGAGATATATATATATATATATATATATATATATATATATATATATATATATATATATATATATATATATATAAAAATTATTGTGTTTGTGTGTTTATATTTTTTTTTAATTATGTTTATTTTTATATTTAGTTAAAATGTATATTACATGTAATGTATTTTGTTAACGACAATATTAATATTTTATATATTTTATATATATATATATTTTTTTTTTTTATCGCAATTTTTTACATCACTATTTTTAATTTCGATATTTTTGGTTCAATATCTTTGTACTTACCTGTTTAAGTATAGGGAGTCGATATTTTTGCATTCCATATTTTTTTCCAATATTTTTAACATCTAAATTTTATACTTCGATTTTTTGTCAGTGAACCCTCAGATTTACCATTAGTTGTAGACCTGGGAATGCGTCAAAATGCTACGCCTCCTCAGGGGAGGCGTAACGAGGGGAAATATCTTTATTTCCCCTTGTTTTTTCCTCTTTCTATGTGTGCAGCATTCTGCAACACACATAGAAATAGGAAAATGGCTCTTAAGATTGTTTTTGTGCAGGACTGCACAAAAACATGCATTGCTCCAGGCAGCCAAAAGTGCACCAACGCTAGGAAAGGATAGGAATGCATCATAAAATGGTAAATATGGAAAATTCCTGCCCTTTCCCTTTCATGCAGCTCTGCAAGGTGGCTTGCAGCATTGCGATGCATGAAAGAATTATAAATCTACCCTTGAATAAACATGTCCTGCTTTTTAAATACCATACCCTATTGGCATTTAGGGCCTAGCTTTGGTAACTTATAAACACTAACATTTAATGTTTAGGCCTGGCAAAAGGTTTATTTTGTCAGGTCGAAATGGCAGTTTAAAACTGCACACAGGCTGCAAGGGCAGGCCTGGAGACAACATTTACCTGGCTACTTCAGTAGGTGGCACAACAAGCCCTGTTGCCCACTTATAGTATGAAATTTCCAGGCCATAGGTACACGTAGTACTATGCTATAGGGACTTATAAGTAAATAAAATGTGCCAATTAGGTGTATGCCATGTTTAAAAGAAAAAGCACAAGCGCTTTAGTACTGGCTAGCAGGAGTAAAGTGCATACACTCCTAGTACCAGCATAATGGATTTAGCATAGGTAGGTAAAAGTCTGGGGAAATACCATGCAAAAGATGATCCTCTCCTTCAGGATGCCATATCCTCGGTAAATGTGTCTCCCTCCTCACATACACCAACTGCAGGAAAACTTTTCTTGAGGACATACTCAAGACAGCACACTCAAGAAGGTGGCCAGGCCTCCTCGCTTACCTCCTGTTACAAACGTGTTTTCAGAGTTTGTATGTGAGATTGCTGTTTTTCTCAGGAACATGAAAAAAATCTGAAATGAGAAACTTGCCATCTACAAAGCATCTTCACAAAAGTTAGCAGTAGATAGTCTGACTCAAGATACAAAGTAATAAAGCCTAGGCTGCAAAATAGTATAAGGAACAACTGCTATCACAGTTGAAAGACCAGAGAAAACCCCTAATGGTGATAAATTAGTGTTATTTTGAAAGGAAATTAGACACATTTCTTTCATCATCTTGGTTCCTCTTATTAGGTTGTGGCTGCCATGCGCTTGTGCTATGCTTGTGAAATCTCTAGTATTTAATAAATCTTAAAAGGGAGCTCTTATTAGTTCCCATACCTGAATTACTGTGTTCATTAGCTCTTCTCTGGAACTGGAACTGGAACTTGCCCTGGCTGCATGCATTTATGATACTTCTTCTAAAGCTGTTCACACTATTTAAGCCTTATTCACTGTGACGAGAAGGTCTCTTCCCAAGGAAAGACAGACAGCTTCTAACAGTATGCTGGAATGTTGGCTTTATATTTCTTAGTTGTGTGAAGCAGATGGTTTAGCCTTAGAACGTTTGTGGAATTTCCTATTCATGCCTCAGTATACCTTTCTTTGCACTTTGCAGGCATTATCGGTTTGAGTTTTTTCAACGTAATCTATTTGGTCATTATGATAAAATTCTAAATGATGTAACACACATTATACGTTAAGAATAAAGTTAATATACAAGAGCTATGCTATATTTTACTACTAAGGGGCCGATTCCGATTCCGGCCGCAAAACGTACCGACCGACACGGACAGGGAACGGAGACCGACCGACACAGACCGGCGCCGTATGACCCGTGCAGTACAATGCAACGCGTCTGAATTACAACCGACAAGTACGGAATACAAGCCGTATGACCGAGCCGTAGGCAAACCAGTGATTCGCCCGAAACCGGACGCGATTCGCACCGACCGACACGCCCCAGGAATGAACCCAACCGACACGTACCCGTGATGTCCGATCCGCGCAGTACGATACAATGCGTGTAAAACCAGACCGACTCGCACAGAGCCCAAGCCGCATTACCTACACGCACAGAAAACAGGGACCTGAAGCAATAGAGATCTCCGCGACCGACGCATATGAAACCAAGAAGAAAGTCCGCGTGAAAGACCCGGAGAAGCCCACACGAGCCAACATCAGCGTCCGTCTCGGTCAGAAGAACGTCTCCTTCATGCCTAGGAAACCCAAAGGGAAAAATACATAAAATGGACCAAACAAGCAATGACAAAGTCAATAAATATCCACACAAAAAACTTGGAACAAAGACACACCCACAACTCCACTTATATAAAGGACACTAATCACTACCATGATCCTTTGCAAATTCAAGAGAACAGCCAGCAGAGAACACCATCAGATAGCAACCACAGACACACTCACAACTCACCCATCACATAAGTTTCACACCATTAGCACCTCACCAAAAGCACTCACACATACACCTAGCAAAACTGACACTCACCCACCCTCACTTGCACCCTCAAGAAGGATCACGCCTTGAGTCAGCGCACTGGTGGTGGCCCTCCTGCAAAACCAGTATACTTCAGGTCCTGGGAGGAGAAGGTGCGGGACATCCTACCACCAGAGAACGTCCATGGTCTATCAGATATACCAGAGCCTGATGAGTACGCAGCCAATATACTCAATATTGTATGGCAAGGGGACAGTGAAACCATGCACCGTTAGCAAAGCCACAGTAACCAATAGATAATCATCCCAAGATGTGTATACTAGTCAGACAAACACAATACCTGCCATCTCATAGTGACTTGTAACTGTGTCATGACATGTACAAACCTACCAACAAATAGAGCAAGGTAGTGGCACAGAGCTAAATAAACACTGTCAGACAGTTTGCCACCACAAACACACTACCTCACAGTGCAGCTGACTGACAGGAAGGAATAGTGGGTATGCAGGTGAAGTGAGAGTATCCAAAAGCATGATGGGGTTTGTAGTCACAGATAATGCTCCCCCTCCCAATTGGCCCATTAAGACCTCTCTGAACCATGCCCACATCACAGGGAGTGGAAAATGACTGACAAGATGGCTGACACTGGGTCCTGCTGTGGGGAGCACAAAGCCCTGTTAGAGGTTGTGCCCAAATCAGAAGCAGGACACCACTACCAGACATCCTGAAAGCCAACTTGCACGCCCTCCAATGGAAGCACGTTTCATGGTGGGATGTCTGGCCGGGTGGGAAGGAGGACTGACAGCTCTGACCATACTTACCAGCATGTCTAGACACACACATCCCTCAACACAAACTCCACACAACTCACTGGGTATAATGCATTAACTCATACTGTAGTGAAATATAACCCAAAGATACACCGCACTGGGTTCTGCCGTGTGAAGCACAGGGGCTCACTTTGGACTTGTAGCCAAACAAACATAAGGACTGCACAGTCAGCCATCTTGCCATTGCTGTCACTCTCCCTCACAGGGAAGCAGAGTCAAAAGGAAGGAAGTATGGGCATGCTGGGAAGGGGGGTGTAGCCAAAAGCATGATGGGAGTTGCAGTCACAGACAATCCCCACCCACCCACATGGCCCAGAAAGCTCACACTGAACCATGCTCACCTCACAGGGAGTGGAAATGGACTGACAAGAGTTCTGACACTGGGCTCTGTTGTGGGGAGCACAAGGCCCTGCTGGGAACTGGGCACCAACAAACACCAGGACTGCACTGACTGGCATCCTGAAAGTTAACCTGCACCCACTGCAATGGTGGCACGCTTCACGATGGGATAACTGGCCTGGAGAGAAGGAGGTCCTGACTTGAAAACAAATAACACCTATGCTAAAACACATTGCACACGTGGTACCAGTCACTCACAAAGATAATGCCCGGGCAAGATGTCTGACACATGGGCCTGATAAATGATGTGGCTGAAAATCACACATATGCAATGGCCAAACCAAACACGGTTGCACACACAGCCATTGCAACCATATGTTCAAACTCACTGTCTGGGGATGCAGTGTGCAGGGGTGCCCCCTGGCCTGGCTGTGGATTGTGTCATGCAGATGACAAGTGTGGAGATCCATATATAGTACATTGCACAAAACACACAGGAACTCACATATACATCATTGACAGGGGACATCTGACAGTAAATGGAATGGACACACCAATATAGCCGACACCGTAGCATGGTCTCATTCACACTCGGTGCTGTTGTGAGCTTCATTCCACTCCTACATCGTGCTGCAACATATGCATCCTTCACACAACACACCACTCACTGTCATAGACACTGTAGACACAAGGTCTAACCTGGACTGTATTGGAGGAGACATGCTACTCACAGCAGCCAAACCGCAACACACACAACATCGGCTCTCACTGTCATGAGCACTGAAAAGCCAGAGAGCTTCCTTGCCCAATCCATGTCACCATGGAGAACATTGACAAGTCAAATCACATATGCACGTACAAAACTCAGCACCAGACTCATTAACGATGGTGACATCATCACTTGTATGAAATGAGATGGGAACTAGGAACACAGTAAAAACAATTTCTCCCAAGAGATCACAGGCATACCGGACTATGACCATGTCGTACCAATACACCAATGTGACACACAAAGACTAGCAAAATCTGCTACCACACATGCCCCAATCTTACAACATATCCTCTGTGGAATTGCACGTATGTCCTTGTTAAAGGTCAAATGTGTACAGGGATGACACACCTGTGTCAGCAACGTGATGGCCCTTGAGTAGTAATGGCCATGTACAGTCAAATCTATACATGAGCTGGTCATGCACACACTTCGACATGCACATTGAAATGCTTCATGTTGGCTGGACAATGTGCTACAACAATATCAATCTCTGTTCGTAACAACTTTGGATAAAGCAGTGTACAGGCACGCATCCTGACATACAGTAGCAAATGTCATGTATGTGAACCACTGATGCCTGTAGAAATATCACTTACATTGTGTGTCTCTTACAAACACAGGTGGTGCTGGGGACACAGCAGCAAATGAAGAGGAGTCCCTGTCCCAGACTCCGGTGGACCCTCAGCTCTCTGGTGTGGATCAGTCTCTGTCCTCTTCGGATGACGAAGAACAACCTGGCACCTCTGGTGTGAGTCATCATGCAGCACCAGCAGTACAAACATCTGCACCCCCTGTATCCACGCCTCCAACATCTGGCAACAGACAGGGCACCCCCGCCAACACGGACAGACCAAGGACACAGAATACTGGCAGCACAGGGACACAGACCCCCAGGAAGCTACGGACAACACCACCAGTAACAATACCCAAGGGGGCCCAGTGTCACCTGTGCGTGCCGCCGCAGTTCCTGCCCGTGTGGCTAGGGGTGGTGGGAGGGGTGGTAGGTAGAGGTCGCGGCTTGCAGAGGGGTCTGGACTGCATGAAGACCCCCAACTGGCATGCATCATAGATGCATACCAGGATAGCACCGGAGGATTCGGCCAGGTAGTGGGGATCCTCAAAGACATTCAACAGGAGCAGGCTGCCCATCATGCTCGCATGGAGTCCAAGTGGGATGCACTTACTCCGGTGCATAGGGACATACTCACATGCCTCCGCCAGATAAGCACCAACATGTCCACACCTCCCTGTGTGGCCACAACATCTGTTGCCTCAAGATCTGCCAGTGCCACAGGGAGGGAGGATGACTCTGGCGGAAAGTCCTCTGCACCGCAGATGCCTGCACCTGAGGATCCCCTCCCGAAGAAGAAGAGGGGTCGTCCGAATAAGGACAAGTGAGATGCAGATGGCCATGCACATCCCCCAGGGCCTCAACACCTGTTCTTTGTGTGCAAACCGTTCACCTTGTTGTATCTAACCCAACTCGCCTACATGACATGAAGGGTTCATGTTGACTATTGTAGCAGATGACTGTGGACTTTACTCTGGACATTTCAGCTACCAACAGTTCCAACTCTTCTGTGAACTTTGGATTCAAAACCCAATGTACAGCACCCACCATCCTGTGCACCATCCTCACACATGCTTGTAAATAAACTTACCAGTACACTATACTTGCCTCTGTTGTGATTTCAACTTGTTATGTGTCATGGAGATGTTGATCCGCTAAAGAACACAGTGCATGCCAAATACTACAGCAATGTGATCACTGTTATGTGAGTCATGGTGATGTGACACATGTGAGGGAGACACACCACTATGGCACCACAACTCATACTCACCATGGCCATGTAACTCATCCCATACAATGATGTTGACCTGAAATACAGTGGAATGCACAGACACCACACCTATCCACAGTCAGTGGTAACAAGCCCACAGGTGAGGTAAGCAAATGTCAGCCAGATGTGGGAAGACAGACAACACACATAACAAAGCGTAGCACAGGTTCATTACACATCATCAACATGTTTATTCCACAACAGTTGCAAGGTAATTCTACGTGACCGTGGAAACACGGTCACAAAGTGTCGAAGAATTGAAGTCCAGGGAAATGTGGGACATTACTTGATGAAAATCGACAACTTCCACCCTGGGGTTGGATTCTGGGTGTTGGGGGTCAGTGTTGGCCAAACAACAGGCAAAGTACCCTGGAAAGGACATAAGACACAGTCAAAAGCACAGCAGAACAGGAGAGAAATGCAATACACATGCACAAAACATGTCACAAGAAACCTACACAAAAACAAGTTAGCAGTACTACCATAATGTGGAGTACAGACCACCTGAAAGGACACATCACTGCACGCATCCAGTCAAGTAGCACACAGACACACTCAAACAGCAACATAGCAGCCCCAACACATTTCAGGCTAACTCAATACATTGACATGACAACCCTGTAAACTCACATTCAGGAGAAGAAGTTGTTGATGAGCTGTGTGCGGACGTCACCCTCATCATCATCATCACTGGCATCGTGGCCCAGGCCTGGATCCTCCACAGGTGGAGGATGTAGGTCATCGTCATCCTGGATGAGAGGCAACGTCTTCCGCACTGCCATGTTGTGTAGCATGCAGCATACAAGGATCATTTTGCACACCTTTGCAGGGTCATATGGGAGGGCCCCTCCGGTCTTGTCCAGGCAGCGGAAGCGGCTTTTAAGGAGACCAAATGTCCACTCGATCACCCTCCTGCTCCGACCATGCGCCTCATTGTAGCGCATCTCGACTGGTGTCACAGGGTTCCTGAGGGGTGTCAGCAACCACGGCATGTTGGGGTATCTGGAGTCACCTACATACAAACAATTGAAGATTTAGCTGAGTTTTGAAAGAGGGTGGAATACAACATTGCCAAACACACACAATGGTAAACAGTCAGTACACACCGACAAGCCAGGCACGCTGGTTTAGCATCTGTAACATCAGAGTTGCAATGCGACTACTCCTCATGATGTAGGCATTGTGCACAGAACCGGGGAAACGTGCACACACATGTGTGATACACATGTCCGCAACACATACCACCAGAGCATTGATGGAGTGGAAATGTTTCCTCTTCCGGTATGCCTGCTCATGTGCCCGTGGTGGTACCAGGGCCACATGTGTGCCATCAATAGATCTGATGACGTTCAGCATCCTCCCCAGTGTATAAAAAGCATCATTTATGTCAGTGAGTTGACCTGGGCTAGGAAACTTGATGTACAGGTCAAGGAAATGCAACATCCCCTCCAAGACATCGCGTAGCACACGACTGAACATAGTTTGCGACATACCACCAGCAGTTGCCACAGTGTACTGGAAGGTACCAGTAGCAAAGAAGTGCAGGACTGCCATCACCTTCACCTCTGGGGTCAGTGCTGTAGGGTATGTCCGGCCAAATAGCAGATGTGGCGCCAACTGCTCCGCCAACTCCTCAATCAGTGGCCTGGTGAAGTGGTACCGTCGGATGCAGTCGCGTTCCTGCATGGTTTCAAGGTCTGGGAACGGTCTATGGACAGCTGGTGCCCTGCAGTACGGAGATGAACAAAGGAAGATTGCGATTCATCCACCCATGTGGCTATGACCAAGCAAAATATCACATGATACATCATGACAATACACAATGTACTGAGGTGTGTGCTGTTGGGTGTGGACATATATGTCACCTATATGCCCATCACCTCACATCTCAAGTCAACATGTCTACATAAGTTCCATGTAGTGCAATGGCCAATCATTGGGCTGTGTCACAGTACCTATGTTCTGCTGTCACGTTCCAAACACACACCACAGTGACAAGTGAGGCCTGATGTCTCCCAGGCATCACAGCTCTTTGACAGGCAGATACCCAGGGTCCCTGTATTGCCACATGGACACTGGCATGACATGGCGTATCATGTACACACCACAAAACAACCATGAGTCCCACAGGTAGTGGCCACTGTTGTCTCTGCAGGCCCTACATGGATGTCTCGTAGACACACACACAACAACAATGTTGATGCACAAACCACATGGATGTGGAGACTGTCTCCCATTGTGAGACACAACATGCACATAGAATGTGGGTGTACATCAGAATTGTGGCTATGGGTCTCACTGTGACGTACATACCATCCCACCCAGGACTCAGGGTGTATGTGACATGTCATAAAGATATCCAACCTGCAACTGTGTCCATGACTCATGCCCATAACTGTACAGTTGCACATCACAGTGATAATGTGCACAACACACAAAAGATTCTGTCCCCATGAACACGTGCACAGCCTGGGAGTGGCTGCACCAAAGTGCCACACAACAAACCAAATGTTGCCCCCCCCTACACACACAGGTAATGCAGCCTTACATGCCATGGGACACAGTGTGGCACATGCTGTAGTGTGGTAGATGTGCATCTGAGTCCCTGGCAAGTAATTGTGTGTGGAAGCCGTCAAAAAGTCACACCAATGTCTACCGACGCGCGTTAATTCTACAGAGACGCATTGCACAGTTCAGGACCGAGCCGTACGCGCACATAGCCATTGACTGCAATGAGAACCGATGCGGTGACTATCATACATACGCGTTGTGCAGGCATGGACCGAGCCCTGCGCACGCCTTGGCCATTGACTGCAATGTGAACCGATGCGGGTGACTATCATGCGTACGCATTGCACAGTTCTGGACCGAGCCGTGCGCACGCTTAGCCATTGACTGCAATGAGAACCGATGCGTGTGACTATCATGCATACGCGTCTTGCAGGCATGGACCGAGCCCTGCACACGCCTTGGCCATTTTCTGCAATGTGAACTGATGCGGGTGACTATAATGCGTACGCATTGCACAGTTCTGGACCGAGCCGTGCGTACGCTTAGCTATTGACTGCAATGAGAACCGGTGCGGGTGACTATCATGCATACGCATTTTGCAGGCATGGACCGAGCCCTGCGCACGCCTTGGCCATTGAATCGTATGGAGACGGGTGCATGTGGATTTTCAGACTGCGCGTTGTACAGTCAGTTGACCGAGCCGTGCGCACCCATTGGTCTGGACTGTCATGGAGACGGATGCGGATTCAAAACTTGCACGAGTCGTGCACTGGAAATTCAGTTGGATGCCTACAACAATGTTGCAATTTCTAGGGTGTCATGAAGGTGAAGATTTGAACGACGCGGAAGACGTGTACGAGTCGTACGATTCCATGGATTGGCCAGATTCATAGAATGCAACCGTGTTGGACCTATCACTTGGGACACATGGCACAGATTCTGCCTCTGCAGCACAGATATAAGGCTGGCTGGCCCCCAGAGAGCTCACTTGCCTGCACTACATGCTACTGGACCACATCTCTGCTACCACTGCTGCTGTCTCTGCATCCTCTGGCTACTGCTATGGCACGTACTCTGGAAAGGGCCCCAGCCTTCACTGAGGAGGAGAACCAGGCCCTGCTGGATGGGCTCCTTCCACAGTACTGCAAGCTGTATGGGATACCAGGGGAGCAGGTGAGTGTGAAGTCCACTGCGTTCCTAATTGTGCATGTTGTCTGACTAGCAGTACTAGCAGTGTGTACACCAGTGTCAAGCGTACTCACTGAGTACTTTCAACACCCAAAGTGTGTAGGTACATGTGATGAACAGGTGTTTCTGCAGCAAAAGTGTATTTGTGCAAGCTTCAACTTCCCAGGCAATGTTAACATGTCAGACATGCAGGGCATTTGTCCATTTCCATGGGTGCACTACCTGTGTACCTCATTTTCCTTTGTGATGGCGACATGTATATCCAAATGTTTGCAGCACAAATATGGGGCATGTGTGTTAAAGGACTTTTAACTCCTCACAGGTTGATGCCTACCAGAAGCAGGAGATCTGGCTGACCATCGCCCGGGCAGTTAGATCAGTGGGGGTCTACAAGCGCCGGATCCACAACTGCCAGAAGAGGTGGCAGGACCTTCCTGGACTGGACCCGGAGGATCGCAAGGGTCCAGCTGAAGCTGTCGCCTCCTCGCAGGAGGGGCGGACACTGGACCCTGACCCCCCACATGCTCAGGATTCAGGCAGTGGTCTTCCCGGACCTGGATGGGCAGCTGAAGGCCAGACAGCAGCAAGGAGGGGGTAAGTCCATGCCTAATCTGTGTACTATGTCTGACATGCTATTTGCAGTCTTTTGGCCTGGTCACACTTCCACATTATGTAGGTCTTGTAGTCCAGGACTCATGTCCCTCAATTGTGTGATGCACCCTCCTCATCTGATCCACAGGTATGGACCCTACAGTCTGTGGCTTGTGTCACTAGGGCACTGTGTCCCTGCAGTCAGCTGTGCTTCAGGTTCCGGACAGCATCTGTTACTGTGACTCTGTTGTGTGTTTCATGGGTGGATCAATTGTTTACACAATGCCTGAGATCTGACATGTGATCTGTGTGTGCCCTTGATATGTGTTCCAATTGCTGGTCTGACTCGCCACATGTGCTTGGGGTATTTAAAATACACTCATGCAGCAGGGGACTCCAAATTTTGGGCCTCAAGAGTATGTATATCAAGTGTGTGGACCCTACAGTCTGTGGCTTGTGTCACTAGGGCACTGTGTCCCTGCAGTCAGCTATGCTTCAGGTTCCGGACAGAATCTGTTACCGTGACTCTGTTGTGTGTTTCATGGGTGGGTCAATTGTTTACACAATGCCTGAGATCTGACATGTGATCTGTGTGTGCCCTTGATATGTGTTCCAATGTCTGGTCTGACTTGCCACAAGTGCCTGGGGTATTTCAAACACCCATGCAGCAGGGGACTCCAAATTTTGGGCCTCAGGAGTATGTATATCAAGTGTGTCACACTTTTTTTTTTTATAAATCTTTTCATTAAACAGACTCAACAGATGGTACAGTTCCACAAAGGTCAATAAAGAGGTTACAGTGAAATCAAATATGCATACAAATACAATAGGATAGTTCATTGGAAGTCACGGGGAGGGGGGGTCGTCACTGTCCAGGTCACGGGGAGGAGTACAAATGTTACTACGGTATGCATTCCAGGGGGCCCATATCTTGGACCATTTTCAGGGGCAGCTTCGGGCCGTATATACAGTCTTTTCTTTTAGCATACACCAATCAAGGTCTTTTTCCCAATCAGTAATCATGGGTGCATGTGAGGCCCCCCAAAGCTGCGCTATATTCCTCTTGGCGATCATACAGCCGAGTGTGACCCACTGTGTGGTGTGTGTGTTGAGGTCGGTCGGTTCCCAGATATTAAGGAGGCATCTGGGCGCTTCTGGCGTGACTTTGACCTCCAATGTTTCGCTCATGACTGTGTGTATTTTACGCCAATATTCCTGGATTGGTTCACAATGCCAAATAATGTGCATGAATGTGCCCATTTGAGTGCATCCCTGTCTACAAGACCCGTCTGTCAGCCCACCCATGTGCACCAGTTGGGGACCTGTTATATAAATTCTGTGCAGGATCTTTAGTTGCACTAGAAGAAGCCGCGCCGGGATCGCAACAGTTTTGGGGGAGGAGATCGCCGTTTGCCAGCCTTTATCGTCTAATTCAATGCCATCTCCAGTCCATTTTTCACCTAGTGACAGTAGGGGATCATCCATATTATTGATGGGTTTTCGATAGGTTAGGGAAGTAGCCCTTTCGGGTAGGTGACCATCTAATAGTCTGTCCTCTAGTGGGGAGCTATCTGATGGAGAGGAGTTACAGGGCAACACTGTCTGTAATGCGTGTCGGACTTGCAGGTATCGAAAACGCTCCATATCCGCCAGGGAGTATTGACTTTGGAGAGTGTCGAAAGGCTTCACGCCCTCTGTGCGCCTTAGGTTCCTAATGTGGGAGATGCCAATCAGGTCCCACTTCTCAAAACCCTTGAAGTTTCCCAAGTCTCCTAGCTTTTGTGAGTCCCACAAGGGTGTGGCGAGGGTCAATCTATTGTTCCAGCTGAGTGATTTGGTTGCAGCATGCCAAATTTTAACTGTGTGATTGGTAGGACCAGTAAGTGGGTATTTGTCTGGTTTGAAGTTTAGTGCACGGGTGTAGGTCCCGTTCAGAAGGATCCAACTATCCATATTGATCCCCGGGTCGTCAGGGCGCCCGTAAGTGCCATGGTTTATTGCCGTGAGGTGTGCCGACCAGTAATATGTTTTAATGTCAGGTAATCCGATTCCACCATCATACCAGCTGAGTGTGAGTTTTTGTAAAGCAATGCGCGGTCTCCCACCCCATAGAAGGTCCCGCTGGAGCCCTTCAATTTCTTTAAAGTACGAGTTTTGTAGGGCATATAGGAAACGGGGTAGGGACATCATTTTAAAAAGGGCCGCCTTGCCTAATAGAGAGAGCGGGTGTGTCTTCCAATTCGCGATGTCGCGTTTGAGTCTCTGCAGGGGGGGAACAAGGTTATGGGCGTATCTGACCGAGGGGTCGAGAGAAATGAATATGCCTAGGTATTTGAAGCCCTCTGAAACTATCTGTATGGGGCAGTCACGGGGTAGCAGAGGAGGGCCCCCACAGAGGACATATAGGAGAGATTTTTGCCAGTTGACACGGAATCCAGAATATCTGCCAAAAATGTCTAGGATGTCGAAAACGGCAATCAGGGATCTCTTGGGGGCTGTGAGATACAGAAGGATATCATCCACACATAAAGAGATACGGTCTTCCCAGTCTGTCGACCATCGCATCCCTTGAATTATTACATCCTTGGGGATCCATGCTGCAAGGGGTTCGAGGGCCAAAGCGAATAGTAAGGGAGAGAGGGGACACCCCTGGCGGGTCCCCCGGCTAAGTGTGAAGGTCTCAGATTTTTTATTGTTTACGACTACTTGGGCCATAGGCGCGCAATATAGTAGGCGTCCCAGTTTTGCGATTACGGCAAAAAGATAAGACCATTCAAGTGTATCAAATGCCATAGTGGCATCTAGGGAGACTATAACTGCATCTTCACGTATGGTCAATGCCCTTCCCAGTATCCCGTGCACTCTGCGCAGATTTAGAGCAGTGTTCCTCCTCGGCATAAACCCTGATTAATCAGGATGTACTAAGTCCCCTATTATCTTGATTAGTCTATTGGCAAGTACTTTAGCTAGGATTTTGGGTTCTGCGTTCGGCAATGAAATGGGGCAGTAGGAGGCGCAGTCTGTTTTGGGTTTCCCTTCTTTGTAAATTGTAACAATGGTAGCGATTCTCTGATCAAGGGGCAGTGATCCCTGTTCAAGGCTGTCTTCATAAATGGATTTCAAATACGGGCTAATTTATCAGGACAGAGCTTATACAGTTCAATTGGGATTCCGTTTGGGCCAAGGGCCTTACCCGGGTTGAGCGCTCGTATCGCCAGTGCTATTTCGTCAGTGGTGAGGGCACTATCCATAAATGTTCGGTCAGCGTCAGAGAGTGTAGGAAGGGAGCTATCTCTAATAAGGTCTGAGGAATCTGCTTCTGTGTATGGTGCCACCGAGCTATAGACTGTGTGAAAGTGGGTTGCAAACTGATTGACTATGTCTTGGGGGTCCGTTATGGGGGACATGTCAGCGTCTCTAAGTTCTGGAACGAGCCTACTAGCATGCCCTTTTGTATCAAGCCAGGCAATTAATTTTCCGGCTTTGTCTCCCCAGTCATAGATCCAGCCCAGTTTATCCTTCCCCAATATTTTGGCACGGTCGGTGACCAGAGCCCGGTATTCGTCCTGGCGTACACGGAGTGAGTGAAGGGCTTCAGGAGTGGCATCGGAGTTCACGTCTTGTTCAAGACGGTAAATCTCTTGTTCCACGTCTGAGATGTCCTTTATCCTGTCCTTTTTTGATCCTGCTATTAGGGAGAGGGCTGGACTCCGGACCACAGTTTTAAAGGCTTCCCATAAAACTTGAGGGGACTCAACTGTGTGTTCATTTTCCAAGAAATAGTCATCAATAGATTTGTTCAGGTCTTTATGTATTTTTGGGTTTTTGAGGTACCATGGATTTATAGGGGCAATGCGACCTACTCAAGGATTATGTGGACCCATAGAGGGTAATGGTCGGAAATACCTCTGGCCAGATGTCGGATCTCGTGGATATCCGTGACTTGTGGAGCTGGGACAATTATGTAGTCGAGACGGGAGAGACTGTTGTGTGCCCCGGAGTGAAAGTGTGCTGAATCTTGTCCGGATTGTAAGTCCTCCATCCGTCCACTAATCCCATCGCCTCTAAAAAACTGGAAAAAAGAGTGAGTGGCCTGGGGTATTGTGTGAGGGGGGTGTCTGTCTAGTGAGCCCGATAATACTGAGTTAAAGTCGCCGCCGACCACTAGGTGCCCATCAGGCAGTGTTAGCAGCATAGCACTGAGGTCAGTGAATGTTACGGATTGTAAGCCTGGGGGTGCATATATCGACATGAAAGTAATGGTTCGGCCCTCCCAGGTGCCTGTGATCCCAACATATCTCCCTCGGTCATCTCTACATAGGTGGACATAATAGATAAGGGGAATGATTTTTTTTGCATTATGCCCACCCCTCTTGAGTTAGATGCAAAGCCCGCGTGTGCGACCATTAAGTATCCCCATCTGTGCATTGCCTTGTATATATTGCCTATAAGGTCAGTTTCCTGAAGCAACACAATGTCCGGTGATAGTCTCTTGATATATTGCAACACCACACTTCTCTTAATTTTGTCCCCAAACCCGTTAACATTCCAACTTAAGATTTTTACTTCTTTGTTCCGCTGTATACCCATTGACATTTACGTAGTGCGTGACAGTTTGCGTTGCAAACAGGGACTATACCATCGAGATAACGCAAAAAATAATAAACAAGAAAAAACAACCCCTCCCAACAACCCCCCACCCTGCTTCCCTGCACTCTGGGCTCAGAACTGCCATAATTAGAAAAAATGCAGAGTGCCTGTCGCCCAACAATACTGTTAAAAGAAGAACATATGGGGAGGCTTTAGCGCCCGTCAACCCCCTTTCCTACCGTTGCAGATTATAGGTGCATTATGCAGTAGAAAGCCAAAATACTAAATATTAGGTACTTCAGTACTCCAGTGCACCGTTCGGCGTCTTCGAGTGTCAAGAGACCGTGAGCGGAGCCCAGCTTATAGAGAGAAAAGAAGGTCCGGAACCATCAAAAGCCATCTGAATAGAGTACACTGTCTGTTTCAGTGTTCGCTGGGGCTTCTTTCCAGTGATGTTCTCCAGCTGTCCAGCCAGTCAGATGCCACCTCTGGTAGGTCGAAGAAGCGGGTTTTCCCATGAACCTCGACACGCAGACGCGCAGGGAAGAGCGTGGCGTATTTAAGACCTTTTTCCCGCAACCTTCGTTTGACATCCAGGAATGAGCGTCGACGCATCTGCACTGCTAGAGTGAAGTCAGGAAAGAAGGTAATTTCTGAGTTGTCCAGCTGGACCGGAGGAGTGACCCTTGCAGCTTGAAGAATTGTGTCCCTATCTCTGTAATTCAGCAACCGGGCCAGTATCGGACGGGGTGGGGCTCCCGGCTTCGGACGACCTCCGGGTACCCTGTGCGCTCTTTTGATCACAAACAGCTTGGACAGTCCCTTCGGTTGTAATTTCGTCGCGATCAGATTTTCAATGAACAGGTCTGCGGGGGGACCCTCCGATTTCTCTGGCACCCCAAGGACGTGGATGTTATTGCGTTTCAAGTGCCCCTCATAATCGTCCAGCTTGTCTTCTGCGAATCTACGGAACGCTTGGAGCTCTTTGACGTCAGTCTGCAATTGCGAAGTGTCTTCCACAAGGCTGGCGGTGGTGAGCTCCAACTGCTTGACCTTTTACCTATTTTGGTGAGGTCAGCCCTTATCAGTGTCACTTCAGAAGATAGGGCATCAATGGATGTGCGAACCCCGGTAATTGCCGCCATTAGGTCTTTCATTGTGGGTTCGGAGGGATCCTGCTCTGCACCGCTATGTTGCTTGTCGCCTGTTCCCTTTCGATCGGGTAGGTCTGCCTTTGAACAGGTGTAACGATCAAGTCTGCTTTGTTGGGATGTCTTTGTACCTTTTGCATTGGACATGGTGAGGGCTTTGTTCGCGCGTTAGATCAACGATGAGCTGATTGAGGAGTACACTGGGTCAGAATCGCCGCTCTAAAACACTAGCACAGGACAATGAACAAAAAGTCACTTGAGAAGGGGCACCCAGTGCGTAGCTCGCAATTTAGGCACTTTAAACAGGCTCTCGCAGTGATCCACGCATCCACGATCGACTGCGGGTCGTGAAGGTCTCCTCACCTACTGATAGCAAGCTCAGCGTAACAAGCTTCTGAAAGTTGCGTCCCAGAACGCAAGAGCACAAGAGTCAGTATCGCTCCCTTCGGCGTAAGCCAGCTGCCGAGACTCAGTTGGAGGAGCTGGAAGAAGGCAAGGGAGGGAGGGGGGGTGATGCAAGGGGCCCCCAGCGGTTGGCACTATCAAGGCGCGACGAGTGAGGGGCGCCTGACCCATCCACACAAGTACAGGCCCCTCTAGGGTTCCCCTAAGGCTTGTATAGCGAGCAGTCTGCTTCGCCTGGAGGAGCGCGGCCCGTTGAGGTCCCAGGTTCAGGGACCGCGAACGTCACAGTCTAGGTCCCTTACTTGAAATCTGCAGCCCTCTCGGCATGACTCAAGGGCGGCCCGCCTGTCCTTTGAGGTTCCGCTGCGGCGGATATAGCTGCACCGGGTGTCGGTCCGTACAGATAGAAGGCCCCCAGCGGCGCGCACCACAGCCTCAGTCTCAGGTGAGTCCACTGTTGCGTGCTTGCAGGCTCCGGCACCGCATCAATTACAGCTTTCAGGGCTGCCCCTGCACTGATGGCCGCCCGAGGCTCCCGGTCTGATCGTTGGGACCCGGCTCCGTTACGCCAGGTTCAGCTCGCAGGTTTCAGGCTTTGAGTCAGGGTGCAGGGCTGCAGCTCTGCCACTCTCGGGGTATTTTGAGGCGTTGTTGAGCCTCGCGTTCTTGATCTGCAGCACCCCGGGGATGGGGGAGGGGGGCACACCGGCACCCTGAGCGTCTGCGACAGCAGGCGCTACCACGCGAGGCCCCAGCTTTTCCACGCTGTAGGCCCCAGGCGTCGATCAGGATAACTCCGGCCCACGATGTCCGTTTTTGGTCAAGGTTGCTGCGTTGGGCACCGCTATTCCTCCGGTTTTCAAATTTGCACCAGAAAGTCAGATCTTATGCGGCGGATTGATGGGGTAGGAAAGGGGGCTCCGGAGAAGCCCTAGCAAGCGGCCATGTTGGTTCGCCACGAAGCCACGCCCCAAGTGTGTCACACTTGCTTAGCCACTTGACTACTGTCCAGGGCTATATACTGTTTCACATAGACCTGGGCAGTCATGCCTATTCCAGGGCATTTAGAAACACTCTGTAATCCCACTCCTGTGTATCAACTTACAGGTTGTGCTTAGTAACATGTGCCTTCAGGTGTCTGCCTCTGTGTCATTGTGGTGTGGCTTCCTTTTCAGGACAACTGGGGTGTTCATGAGTTTGAGGGTCAGCAGGACATCTGAGATGTGACTATAGGAGACGAGACCTGTGTGACATAGAGGTGTGTGATCACTTGACAGTGCACAATGGTGTATGCAACTGTGAAGTTCAGGCAGGTGTGTTTCATGCACATCAGACTGTGAGGTGCTCATGTACAGGGAGTTGTGTTCGCAGACACTCATATGTCTGTTTTGTATGATGTGGGGTCATCTGGGTCCGGGATATGTTGTTTGCAGGGGATGGACAAGTGCACTTGTCAGCTGCAGAGTTTGCTTTACACATTACCTATGATTTTGACACAGTGAATACTGTTGGTGTCTGGATGCCCTGCCCCTGTGACAGGAGACAGTGATGACTGACTTTCCAGGCATGCCTGTGCCATGGCATTTAACTTGCTATGAGTAATCCTGCATTAGGGTCAAATGTGCTCCATGCACCCCATTGTGGCATTGACTATCAGGACATGAGAACATCGTAGTGTGTGTTGCTGGTATGCATCACAAGCATGTGAAATGAGACTCTGGCCATCCCTGCCTCCTGACACCTGTACTAAGTCAGTGGCAAGAGATGTGATGTGTGTATAGTAATATACTCCTACATGTTCACTTGCATGTCCAACAAATGTGCAGGTGGTGCATGTCTGCACATTAGGGTATTAGCATCCAACATGCAACAGACATATGGGTGCAAGTCCAGGAGGGATATTAGTGCCATGGTTGATGGTGAGACTGACAATTGGCTTATTCAAAACAGTGTGAGCACTTTGAGCAGTGTTCAACTGATGATGCCAGGGCTTGCCCTGTGATGTACTGTACTCACTGTGGTATGTGCGGTCAGTGCAGGTGACTGATGTTGTTCTTTTTTTCCTAATTCTATCCAGATACATCCACGGCCACAGGAGGGGACAGCTCCACGCAGGGCCGGACTGGGAACTGAAAGCAGCCCTGGCAAATTTTGCCAGTCCAGTCCCCGCCTGGCGCGTAGCGGGCGAGCGCAGCGATCGATCCCGACCACTAGTAGGGGGGTTTGGGGGGGTTCTTCCCCCAAGAAAAATTTGGAAAACGACAGACCAAAATTGTGAATTTTTCAGCATATTTTTCATTACATATTCAAATTGTATCAACTTTCACAGCACAGTAAATAGTAGATGATGACCTTAAAGAACATCAGGTTACCCACCCAGTCATATGTACCATAGACATTCTTTTAGAGAGCATCAAAAATCGACACAAGTAGTGAATCAGAGAGAACAAAGTAAAAGTGAGACCAGCCCCCCCCCTGGTGTGTAGCATGCAAGCGAAGTGAGCAACCACTACTAGGGGGGTAGGTGTAAAACAGTGAAATTGCATACATTGCTGCCCTTTGCGCCACTCTTGTCTTTTCAACAAAAAGTGCTATAATGCATTTTAGGCTTTTTGTGTTTTTTAAGACATTTTCAACGTCATAACTTTACAGCATAAAAACTACATTCTGATATTCTTTTGTGTATTTTCACTAAATTGTCACTCAGGTTGTCACACATTAAGCAGTGACATATGATGTCACACATGAGCACACAGGCCACTGAGGCCAGAAACTGTGGAAATGTCACACATAAGCACCTAGACACTGACCCAGGCCTGGTCACACCAGGCCAGAAAGCATGGAAACTTCACACATAAGTACCCAGGCCACTAGGCATGGAAATGTGACACATGAGACTCCAGGTCACTGAGGCCAGAAACTATGGAAATAGCACACATAAGCACCCAGGCCAGAAAGCATGGAAATATCACACATAAGCACTCAAGCCAGAAAGCATGAATACATCACTCAAAGGCACACAGGCCAGTGGCACTGGAACACTTTTCAGAGTGTGGGTCCTTCCATCAATGTTGCCTGTACATCACTAAATTCATCATGGGAGTGTGAAAAAGTCAAGAAGCAGACAAAGAACAAGGGTAGCAATCCAGGCTCGCCTATTCTGGGACATATAAAACTTAAAAGTAAATGCCAAATCATTTAAATAAACTGCACTCTGCATACTGCACCCTGCCTTATGGAAAGGGCTTGCACTAGTGGTGACATATGTGGTAAAAGGGAATACTTTTAGACCTGGCAAAAGGATCATTTTGCCAGGTCAAAAAGGCAGTTTTACAACTGCATAGGCAGACTGCAATGACAGGCCCTGGCCTTGACACATGTTTAAATAGGCTACTTACGTGGGTGGCACAATAAGTGTTGCAGGCCCACTAGCAGCATTTAATTTACAGTCCCTGGGTACCTGTAGAACCACATTTCTATGGACTGACAAGTACATTAAATTTGCCAATTTGGTGTAAGACAATTTTACCATGTTTAAATGAAAGAGCGTAAGCACTTTAATGGTGGTAAAGTGCACTGAGCCCTAAGAGCCAACAAAAATTGCATTTTTTGATGTAATAACGCAGATCAAACCTGATTTTAATTTGGAGGAATCTGAGGCCGACAATGACCTATCTAAAGCAGTCCGTATAAACAATATGTATCTACAAAACAATTCACAAGGGAGGCCTGTGGAAGACTAGTGCTACAGCTTCCCATCCTTGAAGAGCATCTCCCCATGAAGTCCTAGTATCATTTTGAATGTTTAACAAAGGAGAGAGTTTACGGATGCATATGCTTTAAAGTTATTTTAAAGTATTCTGAGTGTTATGTGAAGCAGATTATCAGATCCGTCTGTTAATTTATTTTGAGGAGTTAATAATTGGCATATCCCACTGCCATTGTATCAGCAGCAAATAGTTACAGACCCTAAAACCAACCATTTAGCCCAACCGTGAACATGAAGCATAGGTTGTTCTCAAGGGCACTTATGGGACAACTCACTTGTGTGACAACTTGTAGGACACTTTATGACAGGCATGTGCATCGCATGTGTGCAGCATTTTGAATCTCAAAAGAAGAACCTGGAGGGGACTACGGAGAGTAATCCCACTTAAATGGATTAATATATGGATGGATGGATGGATGGCTGAATGAATGGATAGATGGATGAATGGATAGATGATGGAGAGGCACTGTTGCAACACTTAAGTGCCCACCAGCTGTAGGTGATCATCGTTGCAGGGCCTCCTTCTCCTGCCCTGATGCTGCCTGAATGGGGCTACCACTCCACGGGACTCGAGAGGCACTTTTATAGTGCTTAGGGACCCACCAGCTGCAGGTGATCGTCACTGCAGCTCTCCTCCTCCTGCCAGGGCCGGACTGGGAAGCCAGAGCAACCCTGGCAATTTTAATAGGACCATCCTATGTAGGGGTGGAGATCAAGTGTGAAGCACTGCTGACTTTGATAGTGGGGACCGATATATTTCAGCACTGCTGCAAAACCGGCCCCAGTAACAAAAAAAGGCCCCCACTGCGGCAAAACCGACTCCCACCTTTCCAGCCTTGTGGGAAAATGCCCAATGCCCACTATGAGCAGTCTAGCCTTGCCTCCTGCCCTGATGCTGCCTGGTATAGGTAGACCCATAGAAATGCATGAATGCAGCTCCCACGCCGCGGGACTCGAGAGGCGCTTTTGTAGCGCTTAAAGGCCTACCAGCTGCATGTGATCGTTGCTGCAGGGCTCCTTCCTATGCGCTGATGCTGCCTGGGACAGGTAGTCCCCTAGGAATGCGTAAATGGACAAGATCATTTTAATTACACCCATCATGTGTTCCCCGCATTCGAGATACGTAAAAAGCCTGTTCCAGGTGGGAATTCGTTTTTTTCAGAAGGTAGTAAGAAATATTGGAACGGCAAAGGAGCAAGAAAATAAATATCCCGTTCAAATGTGACAATACCACCTTCTTTTACGACATGACCCAGTTGGAAGTGAATATAAAGAAACCCCTTAACCGCCTGCAGGCTGGTGCTCGAAACGGAAAGCCATGTGTGGGTGCTCCCCATTTTGTCCCCGTGTTGGCAAAATACATCAGGACAAATTCAGCATATTTTATTGGGGCCAGCCCAGATCCTGGCTACGGCTCAATAAAAGCTGCCCGATTCAGATGGGTCCCTCTAATTTCCTGCACGGAGTAAGATTGTTGCCACACGGTTGTCTGCCATAACTATGTGTCAGAATATTGGACACAAATATCGTCTGGAATAAATATTGTCATATATATTGTTTACAAAATATCGACATATTTGTTTGTAGATTTTCCATTATTAACTCCAAATCAGCAAAATGTTTGTAAATATTCGTGTCGGACTCATAAGCAAACATAAAAACACTTTGAAAAAGGCACTTGCTAAGAGCAATAGCTTTGCGCATATTTTGGTTAAGAACTGTTTATGGGAGTTTATAAAAAATGCATTTTACTTGTAAAGTTTGAGCAAACCTATTTAAACATACATGCCGAAACTTATCTCTGGTAAGGAAAAACAGTTATATGGGAAATAGAGAGAGTTATTGCATATTCGGTGCCCTTAACAGTTTGAAGAGTGCTAACTAGCATGCCAGAGTGCGCTACCAACAGTAATTGTGTTTTCTACTGTTATTAAATGATCTGCCTCCATAAACTTCATTCGCATGTGCCATGAAAGTCCTGCCCTGCCCGTCCCGATCACGGCCCTAACCAGGCCTTTTGCTTTTAATTTCGAATTCGAATCTGGCCCATGCGCCCAAGCCCAGCTGCCCCATGATGAATCAGGGATTACAACAGCATGCACGCCTGACACAGCATGCATTGCAACTTAAACGACTGGACCGGACGGTCCTGTCTAGACTCACCTGCAGACAGGGGGCTAGAAATAATTAAATTTTGCGCCTCGCTCTTTTTCTCTGTCGTTGACTCGTCTCTGCCTCTGAGATCACGAGATCGATGCCTGCCTCCTTGACCTCGCACGCGCACTTTCCTAGAGCCCGGCCCCAATGCGCATGATCTCAAATCCATACCCCACCTTAAGGGGTGAACTACACCTTGGCTTGCCGGCCGCGCATAGACGCGGGGGCCGGGCGGATGAGACATCTGCGAGCTGCGCGTGCCATGGATCTGCCTGAGTAGTAGCAGGTGCTTTTATTTATTAAATTATTCATGGAATACTGCCAGCATTATGCACATAGCATTAATTATGCAGCAGATTTAGCTGCTACTGAACTGACTCGGGTCGCGGACCGTCACCAGGACCAGGGTCCAATTCCAAACCGGCCCCCTGGCACAAAACCCACCCCATCCAGTCCGGCCCTGGCTCCACAGACCAGGAGACGCCACAGAGCCAGACTGGGACAGAAAGCGAGGAGTTGGAGGGACCCAGTGGCACAGAGGGCGAGTGGAGCCACCCCGAGGAGTCCTCAGCACCATCCACCCCAGCTGAGGGCCACAGCAGCTCGGAGGATGACTCCCTTGTGGGGGCGGGTGTCAGCAGCCACTAAACCCCAGCTAGTGAGGCTGTCCCTCCCACCACCGCCACCACCATCACCACCCTCCCATCGGCTCCCATCCCAGAGGTCCGTGGAGTCTCCTGTGTTCGGGAGCATGTCTCCTTTGTGCCAGGCACCGCACCCCCTGCCCCTGTGTCCCCTGCTGCCCTGAGTGTGGAGTCTGTGGACTTGCTTCGACAGATCCATGTAGGGCAGACATCAATGCTGAGTGTCCTACATGCACACACCGGTCTGTTGACACAACTGGTGTCGTTCATGGAGGGCATTTCATCGGGCATGTCTGCCCTACAGAGGACCAATCAGTCCCTGGCCTCCTCCCTGACGGCAGCAGTGTCTCTCCTCCAACAGTCCCTCACCCCTCCTGCCCCTGCCCCATCCACAATTCCTAGCAGCCTACCTGTCCCAAGCACACACACACCAGCACATTCACCCAAACCCACAGACATGGGCAGCACAAAACACCCAAACCAAGGTCTAGACGTGCACACAAGCAACCTCAGGGGACTGATACCACACTCACAGGGGATGGTTTGCAAACACACACATAGGCATCCACAACCACTCCGCAGTCCTCCGATACCTCTCCCTCCAAGACCCCTTCCCTTGCCTCACCTGCAACCCCATCTCCCAAGAACCTCTTCCTCTGTGACCTTGGCCTCTGCCCCACCGATCCAGCAGATCCAGCTTACAAGGGGAAGAGGAAGTCCACACACACAGAGGGGAGTGCCCCTTACACCCGGACACCCTCCCCCAGGCGCAGTCAGACTGAGGCCCCCACCCACAAGTACCCCCAGAGCCGGAAGAGCAAGACCCCACCCCCGCCCGCAGCTCCACGACACAGTCTCCGTCCTCCATCCCCCAGGCCACCACTCCACAGGTTCCCCCGCCACACCCTGCCCCAGGTTCCCCCACCCACAGATACACCATCCCCAAAATGCTCATGCCCTCCCCCCTACCACTTGCTCTTCCACCCCCACCCCCCGGTCAGACTGTTTGGGCCACTGGTGTGGGGACCGTGGCCCCCCTCTGTCCTGCCGACCTCACCTGAACCCCATTCCGCTCCCATGGAGTTGGGCACTGCAGTGGAGTCCACGACCACGCCGTCTGACTTGGGTACTGCAGTGGGTACCCAGTCCACTCCATCTGACCTGCCCGCTGCAGTTTTGCCGGCACCCACCCCATCTGACTTGTGCCCCACAGTTGTGACTGCATCCACTAAGTCAGACGCCCCCACTGCAGTTGCCAGTGACTCTCCTGCATCCACCACCCCTTCACTGCCTCCTTCTGCTGAGCCCTGATCCTGTCCCTGCGGTGCCTGGCCTGCCCCCATGTATGCCCCTCCAAGTGGATGTCCCCTGTCCTTACCAGTGCAGGCAAGCAACGTGTGACAGTTGTCACTCAAATCACATTGTTGACATTTCGATATGGACTGGCCATTGGCCTTTGTTTTGAAAGGACTTTGCATTTGCATTTCAAATTTGCTGAATAAAGCATTTGTATGTATCCTTGTGAATTTGATTTAGCTGTACATTATGTTGATGATGTTTACCGTGACCTTGTAGTTATAATGCTGGATTTCCAATGTTGAATACTGAGGTGTTGATGTGATGTACTCCATGTGGTCTATGAGATATGTATCCTATTCTGGTCGGTATCCATGTCATCCTTTGCAGCTAACTGGGTGTGTCATGATTAACAATGTGTGAACATCTCTGTAAACGTTTCATTTGCATGGTCACATCTGTGGCTTGCACACATGCACATATGATGTGCTTCCCATTGTCCAATTTGTCCATTTCCCTGACTGTGGGCGCATCTCCACTGGACCTGCAGGTGTGGGCATCATTGGTGTAGGAGCAACTGGGTCCTCTGTGCAACTTGCTGGACATATGTATTGAGTATGTGCAGATGACTTAAGGGACACTCCCGTACCCAGGCTGTTGTGACCAGAGCCTTCATTGGGTGGTAACTGATGGCTGACTGTTCTGCTGACATGACTAAGACCTGCTGGGACTATGTTTGGCACAGCTGAGCTTCCACAGGAGTTGAGTCCCCTCAAGTAAGTGTGTTGTTCCGTTACATTGCCTGGGCCCATGGTGTGTGTTGTGTGAGCATGTGTGTGTGTGTCCACATCCCTTTTTATACACAGGCAGTGTTCCCTTGATATGTTCCTGTTGTTGATGCTTGCTGAGTTGTACTGTGTTCATCCCACATCTTTGTCCTGGGCTACCAGATGTGTGGGTGCAAGACACACTACTGTTTATTGGTGTTTCATCATTGGGATTTGTCAGTTCTGAGTTGTGATGATGTGGTCAGACGCAGATGGGACACAGTCAGGGGTCCCCAAGGCACTTGTTTGTTCGCAATATAATGTAGTTGTCCCTAGGGGGTACATTTCGTTGATTGAGACATGTGTATGTGTGTGTGACTGCTCCCACTCGTCAGCTTCAGGGCTGAAATGTTGGCAGGTGTCAGCATGTGTGCCTTGTGGTTCTCCTTGGCTTCTGCATTGTCCTGGGACTGTGGCAGGGATTCCGAAGGTTACGGGAGCTTTGACATCATGGCCATGTACCGCATACTGTGCAGTATGTCTGTCATTCACCAGTGTTGTAGACTGTCCTTGTGTGATGAGTCTGTGCACCTTAGTTACTCCCAACATTCCTGTGTTTGTCATGGGTGCATGTGCAATGTCACATGTCCATGTGGGCTTCACAGATGCACATTGGTGCAGTTCAGGGTGTGTAATGTTGAGGGTGGACAGATGTGAATATTTGCATGGATCGGCCCCTACCTCCCGTTTGTCCATGGATGGCTGGCCATGCTGAGTGATTTGTGTTTGTGTAGGTGTGATGCACGTTTGTGACACACGACACATGTCTGGGTTTCACAGTTTGTACGACATCTACCTTTGTCATCACAGTGGACGTATCATGCATGCTTGTGTCACCCCAATGTATGGTCCCTGGGGGTAGTGCTGTTGTGTCAGTCTCTTGCTGTTTTAGTTGCTGTTCATTCCACCTTGTGTCACATGTATCTGTTGTGCTCCCTCTCATCTCACAATGCCTGATTGCCCACTAAGGGGGGCCCAATGATAGGTTACTTTAGTATGGCACTGTGTCCACATCTGTCTCACTGTGGTTCAGCCCCCCTCATGTGTTGTGTAGTTGCCTGGGGATACTGAGACACACACACACATGTTGTGTCAGATGTGCAGTGTGAGGCTGCCTGTTTGTGTTTATGCATCTTCACCAGTGCATTGGTATTGCTGTTGTGGGCCAATGTCTGGATGTTGTTTGGATGATTTTCCCTGCTGTCCCTGTGAGTCATATCACATCATTCTGCACATTCATCCTGGTTGTTGGGTCCCATTGCTGCCATGGAATGGGAGTTTGTGACCTGACACCTACAGTCTACACAGGATGTATTGATTTGTGTGTCTAATTTCGAGATGTGTGTATGCATTTTGATGGTAACTTCTGCCTATGTGTCATTGTAAACTGTATGCAATGTCAGCTCCCATGGGTGGTGCTTGTCTGCACATGGCCGAGAGTATGTTAGATTTTCACAGCACTGTTAGCCTCACCACATCGCTGTGGGTATGGGACACAACCACTACTTTGCCACAAAAGTGTTTCATGTGTTGGGACCAGGAATCATACATGCTGTTTGGTATTTGCAGCTTTGACCATGATGACACTTACCTTTTGGTCAGTGTAATGAGGGGGGTTTTAGACCCCATCACCACAATGCTCAACATTTGCTGCAGTTTGGAACCCCACAATCACTTTTGTTCTACACAGTGAGGGGGTGTTAGTGCACATTGACACAGTGCGATTGTGATGCTTGCCTTGTGTAGGCCACACTCAGTTTTTGGTCACACATGTGAAGGTAGTTACATTGTATGTTCGAACTCATATTCACTGTTGGGGGCATTTGTCACAGGCTACACACTGTTGCCATGATGTTAGGGGGGGTGTATTTTGCTGACATACCTAATTTTGGTGTATGATGGATGTGTGATGCATCACCCATCCTATGTGTGGTTGTGTTCATATTGATAGTCACACAGCACCCTATGAGTGGGGGTGGGCAACATAACCCCTATGAGTGGGGGTGGCAGGAGTGATGGGCAACATAGTACCTATGGGTGGGGGTGGCAGGAGTGATGGGCAACATAACCCCTATGAGTGGGGGTGACAGGAGTGATGGCCACCATGGTCCCTATGAGTGGAGGTGGCAGTAGTGATGGGCAACATAACCCCTATGAGTGGGGGTGGCAGGAGAGATGGGCAACATAGTCCCTAGGGGTGGGGGTGGCAGTAGTGATGGGAAACATAACCCCTATGGGTGTGGGTGGCAGGAGTGATGGGCAACCGGTCCCCTATGAGTGGGGGTGGCAGGAGTGATGGGCAACAGGCCCCCTATGAGTGGGGGTGGCAGTAGTGATGGGCAACATAACCCATATGGGTGGGGGTGGCAGGAGTGATGGGCAACATAGTACCTAAGGGGGGGGGGGTGGCAGAAGTGATGGGCATCATAACCCCTATGGGTGGGGGTTTCAGGAGTGATGGGCAACAGGTCCCCTACGAGTCCCCACTCAGGTCCTCTATGAGTGGGGGTGGCAGTAGTGATGGGCAACATAACCCCTATGTGTGCGGGTGGCAGTAGTGCTGGGCAACATTACCCCTATGAGAGGGGGTGGCAGTAGTGATGGGCAACATAACCCCTATGAGTGGGGGTGGCAGGAGTGATGGGCAACAGGTCCCCTATGAGTGGGGGTGGCAGGAGTGATAGGCAACATAACCCCTATGAGTGGGGGTGGCAGTAGTGCTGGGCAACATTACATCTATGAGTGGGGGTGGCAGGAGTGATGGGCAACATAACCCTTATGAGTGGGGGTGGCAGGAGTGATGGGCAACATTGTCCCTATGGGTGGGGGAGAGAGAAGTGATGGGCAACATAACCCCTATGAGTGGGGGTGGCAGGAGTGATGGGCAACATAACCCCTATGAGTGGGGGTGGCAGGAGTGCTGGGCAACATTACCCCTATGAGTGGGGGTGGCAGTAGTGATGGGCAACATAACCTCTATGAGTTGGGGTGGCAGGAGTGATGGGCAACATGGTCCCATGGTCCCTATGGGTGGGGGTGGCAGGAGTGAATGGCAACAGGTAGCCTATGAGTGGGGGTGGCAGGAGTGATGGGCAACATAACCCCTATGAGTGGGGGTGGCAGTAGTGCTGGGCAACATTACCCCCATGAGTGGGGGTGGGGGTGGCAGGAGTGATGGGCAACATAACCCCTATGGGTGGGGGTGACAGGAGTGATGGGCAACAGGTCCCCTATGAGAGGGGGTGGCAGTAGTAATGGGCAACATAACCCCTATGGGGGGGGGGTGGCAGTAGTGATGGGGAACATGACCCCTATGGTTGGAGGTGGCAGGAGTGATGGGCAACATAACCCCTATGAGTGGGGGTGGCAGGAGTGATGGGCAACATAACCCCTATGAGTGGGGGTGGCAGTAGTGCTGGGCAACATTACTCCTATGAGTGGGGATGGCAGGAGTGATGGGCAACATAACCCCTATGAGTGGGGGTGGCAGTAGTGTTGGGCAACATTACCCCTATGAGTGGGGCTGGCAGGAGTGATGGGCAACATAACCCCTATGAGTGGGGGTGGCAGGAGTAATGGGCAACATAGTCCCTATGGGTGGGGGTGGCAGGAGTGATGGGCAACAGGTCCCCTATGAGTGGGGGTGGCAGTAGTGATGGGCAACATAACCCCTATGGGTGGGGGTGGCAGGAGTGATGGGCAAGAGGTCCCCTATGAGTGGGGTTAGCAGGAGTGATGGGCAACAGGTCCCTTATGAGTGGGGGTGGCAGTAGTGCTGGGCAACATAAACCCTATAAGTGGGGATGGCAGGAGTGATGGGCAACATGACCCCTATGGTTGGGGGTGGCAGGAGTGATGGGCAACATAACCCCTATGAGTGGGGGTGGCAGGAGTGATGGGCAACAGGCCCCCTATGAGTGGGGCTGGTAGTGGTGATGGCCATGCAACCCCTATGGTGGCCTGTTGCTTGTGGACAGGATATGGATCCTCTGGGTGTGTGTGACATTTGGCGGGTACGTGTCGTTTGTTTGTGTGGTGGGTGTCTGACTTACCGTCTGCGCCATCCGCGTCTGTTCCTGATCCGGTCATAGATGTACAGTACTGGTATGACCTGCGCAATGGGATTCATGATGTGTTCGTCTCGTACACGCTGCTTCTTGCTCCGTCTCGTACCCGTTGCTAGCTGGTCCATCTCGTAGCCATGGATTGTGTTCTGGCGTGAATCGTACCTGATATGCTGCTTTCCCAGATGCTGTGACGTGCTGTACGTGGCGACCCGTCCGGTGTGTATGATTTGCGCATCGTACTTGTCCGGCCGGAAACTGCTGTGAGAACTGCTTCCAGGCGACTCGGTTCGGCGATCGGAGGTACGGCTCGTACGGAAAATGAAGCTTGAATCGCAGCCTACGTGTCGGTCGGATTTGTGTCAGTTATGCACATCGTACTTCATTGCACGGACGGACCGGCTCCCGGAACGTGTCGGTCGCAAGGTAAAGCTACGAACAGCTCTCAGAGAGCTGTCCGACCCGGATCGGAATCGACCCCAATACAGGCAGCGACAAGTGCAGGTACCTTAAAGACAACGGGGTCATATGGTGCAGCAGGTGCATTAGCACTAGGCCAAAAAGTTGTTAGAACTGCTCTAAACACATACTATTGCTGTATTTGACTACTAAACAAGCAGTCACGATTGCAGTTACCTTGCAGTTTAAAGGGACTTGATTTGAATTGTGCAGCAGGTGCAGTGGCATTTGGGCCAAAAGCTCCAGGGACCCCATTATACCCAGATTATTGCTAAGATGTAAAACTAAACAGGCAGTCACAAGTGCAGTTACGCTGCAGACAACAGGGTCATGATTTCATGGAACAGCAGGTGCAGTGACACCAGGACCAAAAGCTCTAGGTACCCCACTAAACACATATAATTGCTATATTTTACTACTAAACAGGCAGTCACAAGTGCAGTTACCATGCAGACAACAGGGTCATGATTTGAATTGGGCAGCAGGTGCAGTGACACCAGGCCTAAAAGTTGTCAAGACTTCTCTAAACACCTAGGTGCCGATCACGATCCTGCAAAAACCGGGTACGAACCGTCGGACGGAGCACAATCTCCGCCCGACGCGTACCCGGTCGTCAATTTTCACAAACAAGGAATTACGATTCGCACGGGTACACCATTACCGTACGAATCGTAAAAAAGCCCGACCGAACAAAAAAACACCTACGAATGCAATCCGGGAAAGCGCCGACCAGACGTCGGGACGCTCGCAGCCAGCCCCTCAGCCGACCCAGGAATCACGATTCGCACCGACGTCACCGCGCACGGTGAATATTTTGCGGCAGCCAAAAACTGCCGGGAAATCAGGACGACGCGAACAAGGACCACCAGTACGCGACGGACAGACGACGACGCGAACAAGGAGGACCAGTACGTGACGGACACACAGGACGACGCCACCAAGGAGGACCCGTACGCGACAGGACGACGCGAGCAAGGAGTACCAGTACGCAACGGACAGACATGGACCCGAACCTACGAGTCATCCCTGCCCTCATAGCAGTACACCTCCTCTACAGGTTACGACGCAGACGCCGCAGAAGGTCAGAATAACTAAGGGAGGGGGGAAAGTGGGGTGGGGTGGGGTGGCACGACCAGGGCAGGCCACAAAACAACCACATAAGTCACACACCACACATGGCCTGGACATACCTGACTCCCATGCCCTGGTCACCACGAGGGGGTGGGGGCGTGTCCTGATAAGCCAGCGACCGCCACAACGGAAGTCCGTCACCACGCGAACCGGCAACACAACCAGACAGGTACGTCCCGTACCCACGCCTGAAGAGCGTGGGTACGAGTCGGACCACGCCCACACACGTCACCCCAACAATGGCGGGACGGATCGCACCCACGTGGCAAAGGCCTGGGTACGGGCCGCACAAATATCACATAGCGTGGGGACGGATATGTACGGACCCTACCCCCACCCCGTATGCAAGGAGCGTACCCCCCAGCCCAACAGTGTAAGTACGACCCGTACCCCCACCCGCGTATGCAAGGAGCGTACCCCCCAGCCCAACAGTGTAAGTACGACCCGTACCCCCACCCACGTATGCATGGAGAGTACCCCCCATGCCAACAGTGTAAGTACGACTCGAACCCTCACCCGCGTATGCAAGGAGCGTACCCCCCAGCCCAACAGTGTAAGTACGACTCGAACCCTCACCCGCGTATGCAAGGAGCGTACCCCCCAGCCCAACAGTGTAAGTACGACCCGTACCCCCACCCGCGTATGCATGGAGCGTACCCCCCATGCCAACAGTGTAAGTACGACTCGAACCCTCACCCGTGTATGCATGGAGCGTACCCCCCAGCCCAACAGTGTAAGTAGACTCGTACCCTCACCTCGAATGCATTGAGCGTACCCCCCATGCCAACAGTGTAAGTACGACTCGAACCCTCACCCGCGTATGCAAGGAGCGTACCCCCCAGCCCAACAGTGTAAGTACGACCCGTACCCCCACCCGCGTATGCATGGAGCGTACCCCCCAGCCCAACAGTGTAAGTACGACCCGTACCCCCACCCGCGTATGCATGGAGCGTACCCCCCATGCCAACAGTGTAAGTACGACTCGAACCCTCACCCGCGTATGCAAGGAGCGTACCCCCCAGCCCAACAGAGTAAGTACGACCCGTACCCCCACCCGCGTATGCATGGAGCGTACCCCCCAGCCCAACAGTGTAAGTACGACCCGTACCCCCACCCGCGTATGCATGGAGCGTACCCCCACCACACCAGTGTAAGTAGACTCGTACCCTCACCTCGAATGCATTGAGCGTACCCCCACCGTGTATGTTCCAAGCGTACATATCCTGAAATCAGAGGTGTGTGTGCAGAGTCCACCCAGCAGTGCCCTGAGACAGGAGGGGTGTGTGCAGAGTCCTCCCAGCAGTGCCCTGAGACAGGAGGGGTGGGTGCCTATCACTCCCAGCAGTGCCCTGAGACAGGAGGGGTGGGTGCAGAGTCCTCCCAGCAGTGCCCTGAGACAGGAGGGGTGTGTGCAGAGTCCTCCCAGCAGTGCCCTGAGACAGGAGGGGTGGGTGCAGAGTCCTCTCAGCAGTGCCCTGAGACAGGAGGGGTGGGTGCCTATCACTCCCAGCAGTGCCCTGAGACAGGAGGGGTGTGTGCAGAGTCCTCCCAGCAGTGCCCTGAGACAGGAGGGGTGGGTGTGGAGTCCTCCCAGCAGTGCCCTGAGACAGGAGGGGTGTGTGCAGAGTCCTCCCAGCAGTGCCCTGAGACAGGAGGGGTGTGTGCAGAGTCCTCCCAGCAGTGCCCTGAGACAGGAGGGGTGGGTGTGGAGTCCTCCCAGCAGTGCCCTGAGACAGGAGGGGTGGGTGCCTATCACTCCCAGCAGTGCCCTGAGACAGGAGGGGTGTGTGCAGAGTCCTCCCAGCAGTGCCCTGAGACAGGAGGGGTGTGTGCAGAGTCCTCCCAGCAGTGCCCTGAGACAGGAGGGGTGGGTGTGGAGTCCTCCCAGCAGTGCCCTGAGACAGGAGGGGTGTGTGTGGAGTCCTCCCAGCAGTGCCCTGAGACAGGAGGGGTGTAACACATGTGTGTGAGGCCAGAATTATCCACATGCATACTGGCTACAAGGGAACATGTCCCCATGAACTCATGTCAACAGACTCCACACACAAGTACAGTGATCACCAAGGAAGCCACGATTGTTGCAGGTGGAGACATGGCCCTGCATGCATGGCCAAAGTAGAAGGGCTCCGTCACACACACAGCTCATGTAGACACAGCTCTGCGCTAAACATTGGGAACACCCTGCAGGGAAGAAAGCTGGGTACACAGAGGAAGGAATACACCCTGGGACAAGTGCACCATGCAGTAACTGCTTACATGAACAAAGAAAGTTAGCCAACACCTTGTGATGGCACACAGATCCCAGGGTCCCACCAATGAGCAGTACACTACTACACATCCCACACACCCAAACCCTTACACACCACCCAAAACCATGTAGCAGCCCCACCAACACCAATACCAGCATAGCAGTAGTGTGATAATGAAAAAAAAATTAAGCTTTATTCAGCATGAGCACAATGTCCGTGGATCGCAGGCAGTTCAATCTTCACAAAGCCCATAGGGCAGTCAATGATTCTCAGCTGGATGGGGGACACAGTGGGATGCGTGTCCCCTACCTTGCCTGCACAGTCAAATGGCATCGTCTTCCACACTGGTGAGGGCATCAGGGGGGGAGAAGCAACAGGCACCGCAGGGACATCAGGGCAAAGGGGCGGCGTTGTGGGTGCAGGGATGGAGGACTCCACCACAGGGGGTGGGGCAGGGCCAAAGGCGGAGGCCAGGATGGCACTACACACCTTTGCAAGGTCCTCCAGGGAGTCCCCTGCACCCGAAGGGACCTCAGGCCCCAAGGAGGGGGGGGGGGGGTCAGAGGGATGGGTCGCAGCGCCACTGGGGGAGGGTGGAGACAGGGGGGGAGACTCAACCACCCTGACCGGGGACCTCCTTGACCGCTTGCGTGGTGGTGTAACCGTGGGGCTCAGGGACAGAGCGGCCATGAAGGAGTCCTTGGGGGAGATGTGGCCAGGAGAGCTGAGGGGAGGGGATTTGGAGGGAGTGGACTGGGTGGAATGCGGACTCCCACTATGGCTGCGTGTCACACGTTTGCCCCCCGACCCAGTGGGTGTGCCTACCTCACCCTGTGTGTGCGTGTCAGGAGGAGTGCGGTGGACCTTCCCTGCTGGTGTGGTGCCCGTGTCCGTTGATGTGGGTGCATGCCGACGTCTGGGTGTACGTGGGACAGGCATGGGAGTGGGAAGTGTGGATGGGGCAGGGGTAGGTGGGGGGAGGTCGCACTGCAGGAGACCCACTGCTGCAGTCAGTGTGGAGTCTATGGACCTCAGCAAGTTGCGTTGGTCAGCCTGCGATGAATGAATGCCCTCCAAGAAAGCCTCGATGTTGGTGAGGGTTTTGCCGTGGGCATGGAGGACATTAAGGATCGCAGCCTGACCAACCTGCAGTTGCCGCTGGATGTCCACAGACTCTGCATTGGCGGCAGCAGTGGAGACAGGGGCAGGGGGTGCGGTGCCTGGCAGGAAGGAGACATGCTGTGACCGGGCACGCTGGGAAGGGACACGAGCAAGTGGGAGGCGGCTGATGGAAACAGAGGGGGCGGTGCGAGGTGTTGTTCCGCTGTCAGCTGCTGGTGCAGCCTCCGCCCACTCGGAGACATCCTCCTCGGACCTGTCAGCTTCGTAGTCTGATGTGCCAGTCGACAGGTCCTCGGCCACACTCTCCTCCGCCTCTGTCCCACTCGATGTGCCAGACCCGATGTCACGGCTGGCACTGGTGCTCGGTCCCTCCGCCTGGTCTGTGTCCATGTCTCCCTCTGTGTCCCCCGACGATGCTGTGGGCAGGGTGGAGAGACAGAAATTAATCAGACACCTGTACACATCTGTCACTTGAGTCCAATCTACATAGGTAACATTGCATAGCCTGAAAAGGAAGATCCCTAACATCTACTGAACAGGGTACCGATGTAGGGCATGAAACACACAGTTGGTTGAGCCACCATGCCACTGAAATACCATGGAGAGCATGAGACAATAGCTAAAGACAGGAAACGGAGTCTGACATAGCACCCAGGCCCTGGGGACAATCCAGCACTGCATCTGCACCACACAGCGTTGGCGAAAATACCGATGACCAGGGACCATATCCATGAACTTGAGACACATGCTGCATAGGTAATGCTGAAAACATGCCCAACATGACTCGGTCACTGCACATTGCGTGTGTGTCCAGACACATCACACACTGCCCAGACCCAGCAAGTGGAAATCAGGATTTGACACATAGGCATTGCCCGCCCCAACAAGACCCTACACGAGGCAAATTGTTGAGACACAGGTGGCACCAACATCTCATAGTCTGGGTGATACACACAGGGGCAGGCAAAAAGCAAGATTGGACGCCAAACAGCCAAGGTGCGCCTGTACAAATAATGAGGTACCAGTGCCCATCCTCAGATGAGTATAACAAGACACACAGGCACTGGCAACTGTGAGTATGAAGAAGGACAATCAGGTCAGGCTGCACAGTGGACACCTGTACAAAATAGCACGTCAATATACATGGTGACAGGGGACAATGGCACAGAGCACAACCTACGCTGTAGACACTGAGATTGGCCACATTTATGATGACACATACACCACTGAGGAAGAGCTGCCCCAGGGGACAGTAGTGGGCACACAACTACATGCTACTGAATGGTAATGACTGCAACACACGTCACCATCCCTGCAATATGTGTATCGCACACTCATGCACATCATGTCACAGGCCACTACATAGGACATGCGCGCTGTAAGGCATGACACATGAGAGACCAACTCCCATGTCTGGAGTCAGCATCAGTGCCAACTGACATGGAACCCACATGCAGTGAACTTGACAGTGCACAGGCAAGGTCCCACAACCTGTTACACACCACCCCCACACATGATGCTACAGTCATTGTTCTCGTGGACAAAGCGCCAGCCTACATTACCTTGTGAAGGAGTGACTACACACAGACCAGGGAACACATTGCAAGGAGGGGAAGGGTGGCAGGGGCACAGCGCTATACTGGGGCAAACAGGATCTGCACAGCACCTTTAAACCCTGCCAGTGAATTCATGCTACTGTGCCCTTACAAATGCCGGTGACACACAACAAACACACATGTACCTACCCCCTTCCGGCTGCTGCATCGCCTGTAAGCGCCTCTCCAGGTCTGGAAAGACCACCGGCAGCACACGCCTGTGGAGGTGGCTCAGACGGCGGCGGCCGCGGTTCTTGTGGCTCTCAGGTGAGTCCCCCAGCAGGAGCCGTGCAATCCTCCGCGTCCAGCACCGGATATCCTGCCAGCGTTTCCTCACCTGGGGCAGGCTCCGCCTCCGACCATCCACACCCCTCACGGCACTGACGGCGGTCAGCCAGATCTGCTCCTTGGCAGTGGCGCCTACCTGTGAGGAGGAACAAGTGACACCACATCAATACACCAGCCACATGTCACAGAGAGACATATGGGTACAAATTAGCTGGTTACAACAAGGCATGTCATGCAGCCAACGCATTGCACCTTTGTCATAGGGACATCATCCCCTGGTGAGGGAAAAAGCAGTACGTGCCACAGTGGGTACACAGGTGGAATGATGGCAATGTCACAATCAATGATCAAGGCTCACACTGTGCATCACACCCACCCCTCCTGTCTCAGGGCACTGCTGTGAGTGATAGGCCCCCACCCCTCCTGTCTCAGGGCACTGCTGGGAGTGATAGGCCCCCACCCCTCCTGTCTCAGGGCACTGCTGGGAGTGATAGGCCCCCACCCCTCCTGTCTCAGGGCACTGCTGTGAGTGATAGGCCCCTACCCCTCCTGTCTCAGGGCACTGCTGTGAGTGATAGGCCCCCACCCCTCCTGTCTCAGGGCACTGCTGTGAGTGATAGGCCCCCACCCCTCCTGTCTCAGGGCACTGCTGTGAGGGATAGGCCCCCACCCCTCCTGTCTCAGGGCACTGCTGGGAGTGATAGGCCCCCACCCCTCCTGTCTCAGGGCACTGCTGGGAGACATCAGGCACCCCCCCCTGGGACCCCCCCGACAGTACATGGCATGTGTGTTACACCTGGACGCAATGGCAGAAGTCACAGTCACAACATAGGGACAGTCTGTGGCAGTGGCCTATGCACTCACCTGATACCCTGGTCGCCCATACAGCATGGAGTACTGTGGGAGGATCACATCCAGCAGAGCCATGTTCTCCTCCAGGGTGAATGGCTGTGTCCTCTCCACAGCCCTTGATATGGTTCCAGGGAATCAGTAGCAGCAGCTGGGTCGACGAATGCAAAGATGTGCAGGCAAGTGCTCCCTCATGGGACCTGGCTGCCTTATATGTGCCCTTCTGCCCAGTCTCATGCACAGGAGTACAGAGTGATTGGTCACTCACATTTGCATCCTATGTTTCCACCAATCCCTTCAAACCTAGCAGTCTGTGGGTTCTCTATCGGTTTCATTCTCCTGCATGATGTCAGCCCCACAAACACATTGCAACAAAGTAGAAGAATTCCAACTGACTTCTGCTGTGCACCTTCCAGAACAAGTTCGAATTTTGAACTTGGTCTCCATGACAACCAGCATGCATGTAGGCCTTAATACTTGTCCCCTATGTAATTTGGAGCATCACACACAGGTACGATGCGTTTCGGGGCCCTAGGGCACCCCAAATGCATGGCAACGGCCCGTACATGCATGCCTACGCTCTCCATCACTATGGGTCTGCACGCGTATGCGTACCCGTAGTGTTACGGACCGTACACACGCATGTACGCTCTATATCACTATGGGTCTGCACGCGTATGCGTACTCCTAGTGATAGTGAGCGTACATGCGAGTGTACGGTCCGTACCACTACGGGTACGCATACGCGTGCAGACCCATAGTGATAGTGAGCGTACATGCGTGTGTACGGTCCGTACCACTACGGGTACGCATACGCGTGCAGACCCATAGTGATAGTGAGCGTACATGCGTGTGAACGGTCCGTACCACTACGGGTACGCATACGCGTGCAGACCCATAGTGATAGTGAGCGTACATGCGTGTGTACGGTCCGTACCACTACGGGTACGCATACGCGTGCAGACCCATAGTGATAGGGCCGTACACACGCATCTACGCTCACTATCACTATGGGTCTGCACGCGTATGCGTACCCGTAGTGGTACGGACCGTACACACGCATGTACGCTCACTATCACTATGGGTCTGCACGCGTATGCGTACCCGTAGTGGTACGGACCGTACACACGCATGTACGCTCACTATCACTATGGGTCTGCACGCGTATGCGTACCCGTAGTGGTACGGACCGTACAAATGCCTGTACGCTCGCCATCACGATGGGTACACATACGGCAGCACTCCCACAGTGATTTGGGAACATGCACAGGCCCTCTCAGCAGCAGTACGGCGGATTTTACACATCACTGTGGTGATAGGCGACACACATGTAGGAATAGGGCGGACATACTTGTCCATGGATGGACATACTTGTCCAGGAATGGACATCAAGGCATCGTCTGTGCATTACTACATGTGTGGGGCACAGGTGTCACAGGCTGTGATGTGGAACATGCCTCCTGAGTGGAGAAGGCACCAGATGTATGATGAGATGTGTACATGTGTACTGTGTGAGGGTGCAATGTGTGCCAGGCATGCCCTTGACTCCTTTGACATGTGTGCATGTGGGACTGCGCACTTGGGGTGAGCGTCACTGGCATGGCACGGACACCAACACACGGAAGTGTCCCATGATGCCCGGTACAGGGGTCATGACACATGACTTGTCACTACCCACAGTGCACAATGTGACTATGTCATATATGTGTCCGGGATTTACATCAGGTTGATGTTGTAGCACCCTCAAAAGCTGCAGCCGTTGCAGCAACCAACATGTGGCTGTGTGTAGATTGTCATTGCACACTGTTCCCAACACCATGCCACATGTGTTGTCGGATGTGAGGTGCACATGTATGCATGGGACACGGAGTAGCGTGACAAGGCCATGTCAGCAAACTCACAAGGAATGTGTGGTGAGTCATGACATGTGCACCTTCATGGCAAGGTGTGTGGGCTGGACTAGTGTAATGTCATGTGACCTGTGGCTCCAGTGTTCCGCTACCAGTCTCTGCAATCGGCATCACACTTCTGCTGATGTGTGGGTGTATGTCACTCCTGTCTTGCGTCGGGCAGTGCACTTGCACTGGGACACAGCTATTTCCATGGCGTGGCATGGGGAGGTTCTCAATCACCGTGTATAGCTGGGTCTTGGAAGGAGTGTCACCTTGCATCCATACGTGTCCTGGGCATGTAGCACATGCCTGACTCCCTATGTGGCATGTGTGTATTGCCAGATTTACATGTGCTCAGTAGACATGAGTTGTTCTCGTAGTGCACTCACTCTTCCTTGTCACTTCCAAATTACTGCAGAGCGCCTCCTGTTGCCCGAAGAATTCCAGACTTGGCTACCATGCAGGAGAATGACAGGATCCGGCTCTACCGCTTCACCCAACCGTTGATTCTGGAGCTGACGGCGAGACTGGCACCACACCTGCAACCGCAGCACAGGTATCCTACGGCACTGACACCCCAGCTGAAGGTAATGGCTGCCCTACATTTTCTGGCCACGGGTACCTTCCAAAATACCATAGCTCATGTTGGTGGCATGTCCCAGAGCATGTTCAGCGGTGTGCTGCATGATTTCTTGGAGGCCATGTTGATTCACCTGGATGACTTCATCAAGTTCCCAACCCCTGAACAGATGACTGAGGTCAAGCGTGGATTCTATGCCCTGGGAGGGATGCCCCATGTCATTGGGTCCATAGATGGGACACATGTAGGTTTGGTACCACCACACGCACGGGAGGTGGCGTACCGCAATCGGAAGCACTACCACTCCATCAATGCCCTTGTGGTGTGTCTGTCCAATATGGTGATTTCACATGTCTGTGCTCGTTTCCCAGGATCAGCACACGATGCCTACATCATGAGGCGTAGCGGGATGCCTGATATGATGATGCAGCTGCGCAACGAACGGGCATGTGTTGTTGGTGGGTACAGTCTGTCTGTCCTGTATTCTGTATAGCCGACCAGCACGACCGCTACACCAGTTCTAACGATGTCCATGTGCTTCCCATGTAGGGGACGCTGGCTATCCCAACATGCCTTGGCTGCTGACACCTCTCCGCAACCCCATCACGCCGGCCCAGCTCCGCTATAACACCGCCCATGGCCGGACAAGGCGAGTGATAGAGAGGACGTTTGGCATGCTGAAGAGCCGATTCCGGTGCCTCCACAAGACCGGCGGTGCACTCCCTTATGCCCCGGCGAAGGTCTGCAAGATCTTCATGGTCTGCTGCATGCTGCACAACATGGCAGTTGAAAGAGCTGTGCCACTCATCCTGAATCAACATGACGAGGACCATCCACCCGTGGAGGACGAAGGGCTTGGCAATGGGGCTAGTGATGTGGAGGATGTGGAGCCGCAAGAGGACATCCGGACTCGGCTCATACGCGACTTCTTTGCTTAGTGGTGAGTACCAGGGTCTGAGTGTGCACGCATTGGTCCCCGTGTGGCATGCGTTGTGATGTGTGTCTCCACCTGCATGTATGGCACGTGGGTCAGAGGTGTGTGTGGGTGTGTCACTGGAGTGATGGTGGCAGTGATGGTAGTATTTCCCCAGTCATAATTGTGACCTAGCATGTTGTCATCCATACATGTGTCGAGTAACTGCACATGCAAGTGGCTGTGCTTTTTGTGGCTGACTTCTTGTGTGTCTCTCTTCCCCAGGTACCTGCGCATGCCGTTTGCTGGTTGCATTGTTGTGGCACTGCTATTCCTCATGGACATGACATCGTGGGCTGACTCAGCGTTACAGGCACGGACACGTTTGGAAGTCTCCATGGGGTAAGGGATGCATCTGGGGTGTATTGGGTGTGGCAGTTGTTCACGATGTGTGCACACTGCCCCGGTCGGGGTTTGGTTCCCCTGCAGACATGTGACATCCCCATGGGACACGACATGCAGCTGGGTACACCTGAATAGATGGGCTGCCTGGTTGTCAGTCATCAGTGATGGGATAGTGGATTGTGATGATGGCATCAATGTGTGTGACACTGCCCTCGGACACATACGGTTAACATTGTCTTGACATGGCGTGGGACTTCCACATCAGCGGATGTATGGTGTATGGCAGGCTCTCCGTGAGCAGCTGTGGGTGTTTAGCTGTTAGCCGACGCTTGTGTGCCAGTTCCATGGCTATCACGCATTTGTGCTGCAGAAGGGGGGTGCCAGTGTTGGAGCCACATGTCACTCCACATGATGTGTACATGTGTACTTCAAGTTGCCTCTGCAATCCCAAAAACATGACTAATAAAGGTGTCCCTATGCCTCCAAGGTGCCTCTTCTCAGTCAATGCTGGTGTGTTGGCACGGTGCATCCTGCATGTCTGGCATGGTATTCCCTGATTGTGGCTATGTGTCAATGTGTCGAGTGGCAAGATGCAAGCTGTGTGTGTGTGCTGAGACTGTGTATTGGGCATGATGTCCATGACTGTGTGGGTATTGTGACATGTGCCATCCCCATGCATCCAACGTTGTCCATGACCCCATTCTCTGCATCCACCGGACTCAAGCTTGCAGGACATGGTTCTGCCACCTGTCTACACATACCTGGGTGCCCCCCAGGACACGGGCCAGGATCCCTGACCTCTGCGCATGACTGTTGCTGTACTCAATGTGTCTGTCAGCACGGTTGTTCGGCCACCCCCTCAGCTGGTTCTGACCATCACGGGTGTGTATGGTGCTCCATGTCTGTCTTGCCTAATAAACTGTGACCCATGTGTCCTGTGCCAGACTCAGGCCCCAGGGTGTGGATGGTTGAAGTGAACAGATGACTCAGGCATGTTTAGACTGTACAAGACACATGTTAGGTAATAATGCTACCAGCAGGCATCTACTCTTAATAGTGTGATTTATTATTGGGGGGGGGGGGACAAAGTGAGGGGCTTTCCGGGATTAGGGAATCCAAAGTTCAGTAGGGGAGTTGGTGTCCTTGCCATTGGAAATCCTCAGAGTCCATGCCACAGTCTTTGTCAACATTGGTCAGCCAGTGACCAGCAGGGCCATGTGGCAGAGAATGTCTCTTGATGCTGTGATGCTGTTGCTCCAGTGGGCCAGGTGCCAGGCCAGGTGTCCTGGGAGATGGTGATGTAGCAGCCACCCTCACGGTCCTTTCCGTGGACGACCCGGCTTCCTGCGGGGAACCTCAGCAGCAGGCCGTGACGACGTCTGGGATGCTCCGTCGGATGTTTCCTCCTCCTCCTCATGATCCCTCCCTGTGGGTCGTGATGTTCTCCGCCTTCTGGCACAGGGAGGGTCGGCCATGGTGTCGGCCATCCGACGGAGTTCAGCGTGAATCCCCTGGGACGCCGTCACTTGCTCAGCCTGTCTGTCCTCCATCCTCCGTTGGTGTACCTGTAGACAGGCTATTAGCTCCGCATGTTGCTGGGCCTGCTGGACCTTGATCCCCTCGAGGACGGACACAACCTGGGCCATGCCCGTGGTGTCCTGCCGGTATGAGTCCAGGATGTTACGGACATGGGAAAATACCGGATCCCCAGCCAACTGGTCAGGCTCGCGCCTCCGCCGTCCTCCACTCCCACCACCCCTGCCCACTTGCGTCTGGCCTGCACTTGTGGGAACATCGGGTCTCCGGGACCCCTGAGGGGTGGCATTGGCGTTGTCGCCTGCCTCCTCCTGGGTGCCCGGGACACCGTGTCCCTCCTGGCGAGCCTGGCTGCATTGTGGTGTTGGGGCAGGGATCCTCGGTGTCTCCTGGGATGTGGCAGGAGTGGGGGTGGTGGTTGGCACGGTTGTACCTGACGCAGGTGCTGCAGGTGGTTGGACACCAGAGGGGCCAGGTCGGTCGGGGTCGTCCGCAGAGTGGTGAGAGTGGTCGCTGCCGGTGGGATCGGTCTCCTGCAGATCCGGGTCCTGTGAGAGTTCCCCCCCAGTGTTGGGGGGTGCAGCACGACGTTGACCTGTGTGTGAGAGAGAAAATGTTAATTTTGATCCATGCAACATCCATGTTTCATCCGTTACAAAGTTGGCACATTTCCTCTTGGAATTAGGATCTGTCTTGCATTCCACTCACAGTGCACTTGTGCATGGGTGTGTCCCTTGGCCACCAATTTGGCCCCTTTAACTATGTGTGGCACAGTCTTACTTGCTGCGTCAAGTGTGACTGCAGTCAGCAGTGGAGTGTGCATGTGTGGCGAGCCATGCATTTGCGCCTTCCTTGTAGCACTGTACATGTGCACATGGAGTGGATCCACACACTTATATGATGCAGGTGGCTGTCCTTGTGCTCGTGTACAGGTTGTGACATGGCCCTGCGTTTTGCCATGATGAAGAGGGGGGGTTCTGGCACTGGCCACCCTTGTCTACATGCACGCAGTCCACCTGCTGACGAGCAGATATTCCCACACACCAAAGGACTGATTTGCTCTCCCTGTGTCTCCCTCCTTCTCTGTCCCCCTCTCCCTCCCTCTCTGTCCCCCTCTCCCTCCCTCTGTGTGTCAGCCTCCTCCCTCTGTCCATCTTCCTGTGTCTCCCTCCCTCTCTGTCCCCCTCTCCCTCCCTCTCTGTCCCCCTCTCCCTCCCTCTGTGTGTCAGCCTCCTCCCTCTGTCCGTCTCCCTCCCTCTCAGTCCCCCTCTCCCTCCCTCTGTGTCCCCCTCTCCCTCCCTCCGTGTGTCACCCTCTGTCACCTTGGCCCAGCTTCCTGGGCACACACTGTTAGCAGATCTTTGAGTGGCCCTTGGCCTGTTGATGTGAGTTTGTTTCTGATCTCCAGGCACTCATTTTGTCTGCTGTGTGTCTGTGCGCTGCTGCTGTGGTGGTGTGTGCTGCCACTCTTTCACAATGTTGGCTGTTCATTAGCTGCTGTCATGTGCAAAACAGTGCCTTCACCCCCATGTGTTGATGCAAGGCGTCCGCCATTTGCTGGCAAGTCATTCCTGTGTTGGGACACAGTGTTTGTCTGGCTGTGACCTAGGCCATATGGGCAGAGGGCATTGTTGTCTGCTTTGGAGTCGCACTATGTGATTCTTGGTGCCCAGCCTCCCGCCATCCGGGTTACCGTGTCATGTGTTGTTGTCTTCTGTGGCCTGTGACTTGACATTGTCCAGCTGGGTGCATGGGGCATGGTGGCAGCAGTGGCATGTGCCTGCTCATGGAGTGTGGTTGAGTCATGCGATGGCTTGTGGTGGTTGCGTGCCTGTTATTAATTTTGGTTGTGGTTGCAGTTCCCCCCATGTGAGGTGCGTTGTTTGTGTACTCACCCGGGTCTCGGAGTCCTTCTACTCCTTCAACTGCCTCCACCGGCAGTATGGCCATCACCCTCTCCTCCCAGGGATGGTACTGTACGGGTCTGCGGGAGGGCCCTCCTCCGGTGGCGTTGGCCTGGTCGTGTTCCTCCTGCCTCTTGGCTCTGACCCTCCTCCGCAGATCGTACCACCTGTTCTGGCAATCCTGCTTGGTCCTCCTGGTGTCCGCAACAGCATTCACAGCATCGACGATGGTCTGCCACATGGCTGTTTTGGCTGCCTGGCTGGTGCTTCTGACCAATGTTCCAAAGATCTGTGGCTCGACTCTGAGGATTTGATCAACAAGGACCTCCAACTCTCGGTGACTGAACTTTGGATTCTTGGTAGTGGGCATGGTGAGGGGTGTGGGTGGGGATGGTGTGGGGGGTGTGTGGATGTTGGGGGGGGGTGGATGGTTGTGTGTGTGTGTGAATGTGATGAGAGGGTGTTTGTGAGGGTGGTCGTGTGAAGGTGTGCAAGTGTAAGATGTGGTGTAGCTTGTAGTCTGGTTCTGTGGTGTCTGGCAGCAGTGAGTCTGTTGCAAAGGCTCATGGTTTGTGTGTGTGGGCCCTTTTCATTGGTCCATGGGTGGGTGTGGCAGTGTTTGAATTTTGGGTGGGTGTGTTATAAGGAGTGGTGGTGTATTGGGCCTCTGTTTGTTTTTGACAGTTGCAGGTCAGTGATTGTGTTATTTTAGTGGTTGTTGGCCATGTTTAGTGGCTGTGTGCCTTTCGAATGGTGTATTCTTGTGTTGTTTTGTTTTGTCCTTGTTGTGTACGTGCGTTTTGAGCGTGTGTACGGTGTGTACATGGGCCATTTGGTTGTACGATTATGTCCTTGTGTGTGGCTTTGTACGACTCGTACATGCGGTTGTGATGTTGGGGCATGGGGTGCGCTCCGTACTTAGGAGGTTGTGTTGGGGGTGCGCCAGGAACGTACTGGGGTGTAGGTACACGGGGGGTATGACACGTACTGGGGTGGGGGTGGGGCTCGAACGTACTGGGGTGTAGGTTCACGGTGGTACGACACGTACTGGGGTGGGGGTACGACTGGAACGTACTGGGGTGTACATAGACGGTGGTACGACACGTACAGGGGTGGGGGGGTGTACATTGACGGTGGTACGACACGTACTGGGGTGGGGGTACGACTGGAACGTACTGGGGTGTGGGTAGATGGGGCTATGACACGTACTGGGGTGGGGGTGGGGCTCGAACGTACTGGGGTGTAGGTTCACGGTGGTACGACACGTACTGGGGTGGGGGTACGACTGGAACGTACTGGGGTGTAGGTACACGGGGGGTATGACACGTACTGGGGTGGGGGTGGGGCTCGAACGTACTGGGGTGTAGGTTCACGGTGGTACGACACGTACTGGGGTGGGGGTACGACTGGAACGTACTGGGGTGTACATGGACGGTGGTACGACACGTACAGGGGTGGGGGGTGTACATTGACGGTGGTACGACACGTACTGGGGTGGGGGGGTGTACATTGATGGTGGTACGACACGTACTGGGGTGGGGGTACGACTGGAACGTACTGGGGTGTACATGGACGGTGGTACGACACGTACAGGGGTGGGGGGTATACATTGACGGTGGTACGACACGTACTGGGGTGGGGGGGTGTACATTGACGGTGGTACGACACGTACTGGGGTGGGGGTACGACTCGAACGTACTGGGGTGTAGGTTCACGGTGGTACGACACGTCCAGGGGTGGGGGTACGACTGGAACGTACTGGGGTGTAGGTACACGGGGGGTATGACACGTACTGGGGTGGGGGTGGGGCTCGAACGTACTGGGGTGTAGGTTCACGGTGGTACGACACGTACTGGGGTGGGGGTACAACTGGAACGTACTGGGGTGTAGGTACACGGGGGCTATGACACGTACTGGGGTGGGGGTGGGGCTCGAACGTACTGGGGTGTAGGTTCACGGTGGTACGACACGTACTGGGGTGGGGGTACGACTGGAACGTACTGGGGTGTACATAGACGGTGGTACGACACGTACAGGGGTGGGGGGGTGTACATTGACGGTGGTACGACACGTACTGGGGTGGGGGGGTGTACATTGACGGTGGTACGACACGTACTGGGGTGGGGGTACGACTGGAACGTACTGGGGTGTACATGGACGGTGGTACGACACGTACAGGGGTGGGGGGTGTACATTGACGGTGGTACGACACGTACTGGGGTGGGGGGGTGTACATTGACGGTGGTACGACACGTACTGGGGTGGGGGTACGACTCGAACGTACTGGGGTGTAGGTTCACGGTGGTACGACACGTCCAGGGGTGGGGGTACGACTGGAACGTACTGGGGTGTAGGTACACGGGGGGTATGACACGTACTGGGGTGGGGGTGGGGCTCGAACGTACTGGGGTGTAGGTTCACGGTGGTACGACACGTACTGGGGTGGGGGTACGACTGGAACGTACTGGGGTGTAGGTACACGGGGGGTATGACACGTACTGGGGTGGGGGTGGGGCTCGAACGTACTGGGGTGTAGGTTCACGGTGGTACAACACGTACTGGGGTGGGGGTACGACTGGAACGTACTGGGGTGTACATAGACGGTGGTACGACACGTACAGGGGTGGGGGGGTGTACATTGACGGTGGTACGACACGTACTGGGGTGGGGGGGTGTACATTGACGGTGGTACGACACGTACTGGGGTGGGGGTACGACTGGAACGTACTGGGGTGTACATGGACGGTGGTACGACACGTACAGGGGTGGGGGGTGTACATTGACGGTGGTACGACACGTACTGGGGTGGGGGGGTGTACATTGACGGTGGTACGACACGTACTGGGGTGGGGGTACGACTCGAACGTACTGGGGTGTAGGTTCACGGTGGTACGACACGTCCAGGGGTGGGGGTACGACTGGAACGTACTGGGGTGTAGGTACACGGGGGGTATGACACGTACTGGGGTGGGGGTGGGGCTCGAACGTACTGGGGTGTAGGTTCACGGTGGTACGACACGTACTGGGGTGGGGGTACAACTGGAACGTACTGGGGTGTAGGTACACGGGGGGTATGACACGTACTGGGGTGGGGGTGGGGCTCGAACGTACTGGGGTGTAGGTTCACGGTGGTACGACACGTACTGGGGTGGGGGTACGACTGGAACGTACTGGGGTGTACATAGACGGTGGTACGACACGTACAGGGGTGGGGGGGTGTACATTGACGGTGGTACGACACGTACTGGGGTGGGGGGGTGTACATTGACGGTGGTACGACACGTACTGGGGTGGGGGTACGACTGGAACGTACTGGGGTGTACATGGACGGTGGTACGACACGTACAGGGGTGGGGGGTGTACATTGACGGTGGTACGACACGTACTGGGGTGGGGGGGTGTACATTGACGGTGGTACGACACGTACTGGGGTGGGGGTACGACTCGAACGTACTGGGGTGTAGGTTCACGGTGGTACGACACGTCCAGGGGTGGGGGTACGACTGGAACGTACTGGGGTGTAGGTACACGGGGGGTATGACACGTACTGGGGTGGGGGTGGGGCTCGAACGTACTGGGGTGTAGGTTCACGGTGGTACGACACGTACTGGGGTGGGGGTACGACTGGAACGTACTGGGGTGTAGGTACACGGGGGGTATGACACGTACTGGGGTGGGGGTGGGGCTCGAACGTACTGGGGTGTAGGTTCACGGTGGTACGACACGTACTGGGGTGGGGGTACGACTGGAACGTACTGGGGTGTACATAGATGGTGGTACGACACGTACAGGGGTGGGGGGGTGTACATTGACGGTGGTACGACACGTACTGGGGTGGGGGTACGACTGGAACGTACTGGGGTGTGGGTAGACGGGGCTATGACACGTACTGGGGTGGGGGTGGGGCTCGAACGTACTGGGGTGTAGGTACACGGGGGGTGCGACACGTACTGGGGTGGGGGTACGACTGGAACGTACTGGGGTGTGGGTAGACGGGGCTATGACACGTACTGGGGTGGGGGTGTGGCTCGAACGTACTGGGGTGTAGGTACACGGGGGTACGACACGTACTGGGGTGGGGGTACGACTGGAACGTACTGGGGTGTAGGTAGACGGGGCTATGACACGTACTGGGGTGGGGGTTCGACTGGAACGTACTGGGGTGTACCTAGACGGGTGGGGGTATACATATACGGGGGGTACGTGTCGGACGCACGGGGGCTGGGGGGGAGTGTTGGGCGCGTATGCGGGCACATGTCTCCATGGTTGCTGTAGGAGTTCGGTGCGGACGGTGTTTTTTCCATACGGTTGTAACCTCGGACGCACGGGATGGATCGTGATTCCTCGGTCGGACTTGGCTTTTCACGTTTGTAAGGTAAATCGTCCGAGGACGTGTCGGACACATTTTCCGACCCGAGGACGTGTGGGGAATGATTCCCAGTGCGGTTCGTATGGACTTTTTACCATGCGAATCGTGATTGCCAGTTCGTACGGCACTTGTACGATTCGTACGGTAAAAAGACCCGATACGAGTCGCACGGGGGAATTTTTTACCGGATCGTGATCGGCACCTTTATATTGCTATATTTTACTCCTATACAGGCAGTCATGATTGCAGTTACCTTGCAGTTTAAAGAGGCTTGATTTTAATGGTGCAGCAGGTGCAGTGGCACCCGGGCCAAAAGTTGTCATAACTCCACTAAACACCAAATATTGCTATATTTTACTACTAAACAAGCAGTCACAAGTGCAGTTATCTAGGAAGCACTAGGGTCTTGTTTTCAATAGTGCAGCAGGTGCAGTGGTACCGGGACCAATAGCTCCAGGCACCCCACTAAGCACATACTATTGCTATATTTTATTCCTAAACAGGCAACCACAAGTGCTGTTATTTTCAAGACAATAAGGTTGTAATTTGAGTGATGCAGCAGGTGCAGTAGTACTAGGCCCAAAAGTTGTCAGAACTCCTCTAAAGACATAATATTCCTACATTTGAGTACTAACCAGGCAGTCACAGCACGATATGGGCCATAGGGTACTTTGCCTTTAGCTAAGACCAGAATGTATGTGTTTCATGATGTATAATGACACAGCTTGATATTAAATGCCAATACAATTTGTTAAAAAAAAACAAAAAAACAGGAAGTCACAATTTCAGTTACCTTGCAGTTAAAAGGGGCTTGATTTGAATGATGCAGCAGGTGCAGTGGCACTGAGGCCAAAAGCCACAAAATCCAGATTATTGCTACATTTTACTACTAAACAAGACAGTCACAAGTGCATTTATCTAGCAGGCATTAGGGCCATGATTTCAGTGGTGCTGCAGGTGCAGTGGCACAAGGCCAAAAGATGTCAGAACTCCTCCAAACACCACATATTGCTATATTTAGCTACTAAATAAGCAGTTACAACTGTAGTTACCTTGGAGGTACTAGGGTTTGGTTTTCAATGGTGCGGCAGGTGCAGTAGCACCAGGACCAAAAGCTTGAGGCACCACTAAACACCCAATATTGCTATATTTTACTACTACACTGGTAGTCACAAGTGCAGTTACCTTGCAGACACCAGGGTCATGATTTGAATGGTGCAGCAGGTACAGTAGCACTGGGCCTAATATTTGTCATGACCTCATCGAAACACCTAATATTGCTATATTATACTATTACACAGGCAGACACAATTTCAGTTATCTTTCAGTTAAAACTGTCTTGATTTGAATGGTGCAGCAGGTGCAGTGGCACCAGGGTCAAAAGCTCTAGGGACACCACTAAACGCAGAATATTGCACAACTTTACTACTAAACAGGCAGTCACAAGTGCAGTTATCTAGAAGGCACTAGGGCCATGATTTCAGTGGTGCTGTAGGTGCAGTGGCACCAGGGCCAAAAGATGTCAGAACTCCCCCAAACACCAAATATTGCTATATTTATCTACTAAATAAGCAGGCACAACTGTAGTTACCTTGCAGGTACTAGGGTATTGTTTTCAATGGTGCAGCAGGTGCAGTGACACTGGCTCCCCAAATTTCTAGGAACTCCTCTAAACACCAAATGCAAAATCTTACTACTAAACAGGCAGCCACAATAGCAGTTAGCTTACAGGCAATAGGGTCATGATTTGAATGGTGCAGCAGGGGCAGTGACCCCCTGGCCAAAAATTGTCATAACTCCTCTAAACACCAAATATTGCTATATTTTACTACTAAACAGGCAGTCACAAATGCAGTTATCCAGCCGCAGCCGCTGCAGGTAAGAGCGGCAGGGCTGGCTAGGGGTTGGGGGGAATTTTGTGGGACAACCACAAGGGACAATTAAGTTAATAATTAATTTCCCCTCGTGGTTGTCTCTCGAAATACCCCCCAGCCGGCCACACCACCCCACTGCAGTTATCGTGCAGGCACTAGGGGCATGGTTTGAATGGTTCAGAAGGTGCAGTAACACCGGGCCCAAAAGTTGTCAGTACTCCTCTAAACACATAATATTGCTATTACATCAATTCATTCTATTATTTCCCTCTTTCATTTCATTTGTGAAAATATTGCTATTACTTACCCACACTAAACAAATAGTAACAGCACAACATATTGCCTTTGTGTACATTCTGTAATTTATATTGTACAACATGCATGACATCAGCTTTGAGCTGCTGAAATTGATGTGGGGAATTGGTAGGATGTGATGAGGTCCCTATAGACACAGGAATTTTTGCAGGGACCAGAATTTTGCTCCATATTTGTAATTTGCTCCAAAGTTTAGCTCCTTTCTATTGTGATTGCCACATTATGTCCCATTTAACCCCAGATGCCTTGTTCTGTTCTCAAAGGGCATTGCTTTGTTTTGGAAACACGTCGTCGTAAAACATCCTTCCAAAGCCCAAGCTTTGTTCAGTCCATTACCGCTGCGTCATCTGCATCAAGGAGCGCAGGGCACGAGACCAAAACGTAACGTCACGCTTTAATCACAAAGCGCACATGTTTTACGTTAGTTGGTCATAAAACAACAATAGACATTGCTCTTAATGTTTAGCCCACTAAAGATATGAATCAACATGCAATGTAAATACTGACAAGCTGAAATGAGATAGCGTAATGAGGGGACCGGCCGCCGTCAAACGTGTGCCCGTTAAATGTACATAAAAATGGCCGGGTTTCTGAAAACCCACGGTTTCTAGGCAGGTTCAACGTTATGGCGACAGGATTTAGACTCGCATTTGCGCACAGATGCTCCAATTGCTAGCGTGTTGTGATGCCAAAGCCCGTGTTGCCCTGGACTCTAAACACGCTAGGAAACCCCAAGAAAAAAACACATTTTGTTGCTTCTCAGAGCTGAGATAGTGAGTGGTGCAGTGGCACCGGCCCTGCGAGGTGTAAAGGGGTATTTGGCTCAAAGCTGTGACGGGGCTGGGGTCCTTGCTTGCCTGTGATCTATGGCACCCTTGCTACGTGATGGACGGAGTGCTGAAACTTTTCAACCACTCGCCCCCAGTAAAGAGCTCTGGGTTTAATCCATCGTTCTTTTGTTCACTTCGCCACCTTATTTTGGATCCAGCCATATGCAAATCAGTCTTGACCCTGCTCCTCATGGGAACAGTCCAGACCGAACTGCGAGGCTAGGTCCTCCCTGGACCGGAATCAAGCATCCTAGGACCGGTTTTGGGGGTATCACCCCTCATCAGCCAGACTAGCTTGGATCCAGTGGCACAGCGAGCAAGTGAACTGGGCATACCCTTGCCACTTAGGGTGAAAATAGCAAACACAATGAGATGATGGCCAGAATGCTAAAACTTTTCAATCACTCACCCCCAGGCAAGAGATCTGGGTTTCATCCATCGTTCTTTTGTTCACTTCGCCACCTTATTTTGGATCCAGCCATATGCAAATCAGTCTTGACCCTGCTCCTCATGGGAACAGTCCAGACCGAACTGCGAGGCTAGGTCCTCCCTGGACCGGAAACAAGCATCCTAGGACCGGTTTGGGGGTATCACCCCTCATCAGCCAGACTAGCTTGGATCCAGTGGCACAGCGAGCAAGTGACCCAGGTCTGGGCATACCCTTGCCACTTAGGGTGAAAATAGCAAACACAATGAGATGATGGCCAAAATACTAAAACTTTTCAATCACTCACCCCCAGGCAAGAGATCTGGGTTTAATCCATCGTTCTTTTGCTCACAATGCCATCCCAGTTAGAACCCAGCCCAGACGTGGTCCCTTGCTCACTGGGATCTCCATACATCATCTTGTTGTGCTTGATATTGAACTTCGAGCCACTGTCATTTTCAACACTAGGATGGTTAAAGGCAATAGAGCATGGAGGGCCCTCGCCCCAAGGGGCCGGGGCCCTTAAACAGAAACAGCGCCTTGAAATTAAAATTTAAATATAAGCCAGACATTTTGAAAGGAAGTGGAGGATGGCTGGTCCCGGAACATCGGCAAAAGTGCCCTAAATTCAGTCTCAAGCCAGGCATTTAGAGAAGAAATGGAGTGCAAGCAGTCTGGAAATATCCACCCACAGCAGAACCAGTGCCCTGGAATGAGTATCACACAAGATGCTTCTGAAGAAACTGAGCTAGTTGAGAAAATCCATCCGTTCAGGGTTAACAGTGGCCTCCATCTTAGGCTAGACGTTTTGAAAAAGATTTTACCTTGAATAGTCCAGAAAATGCCAAAAGTGTGGCAGCAACAGTGCCCTGAAATGAGTATCATTCTAGATCAATTAAACACAATTGAGCTTGGCTGGTTGATAAAAAAACACACCAGCAGCAGCAAACGAAAAGAAACAGAGCACAGCCTGCAGCAACCAAGGAGTGGGCTGTAATGAGGACCAAGCCAGACACCTTGTAAAGAAATGTAGCAAGGTTTGCCAAGAACAGCCACTAGCAGTAGTAAGAGTGCCCTGAAATGAATTTAATGCCAGAGAATCTGAAAATAAATGTAATTTGGCTGGCCACGATAACCACAGGCACATTGTTCTTAAAGGAATGTGTTGTAGTATGAAGAAGAACTCTTGAAGCACAAAGACGAGGTACGCATAACCTTTATTTCCTGTCATCCGCTCTCCTGACACTGGAGTCCTCTCATGTCAACATTCTACTGTCACCTCTCGGAGGACCATACCAACATGGCAATGGCAGAGGGGTGTGCGGAACATACCATAAATGTAACAGAAATGAGATTACAACACATCTCCCTATATAGGGAAAACAAAACATTCATCAATTCACGTAATTCACATTGCACAATACACCATACCTTAAGGTTGAGATGATGCAGCTATTCTGTCCTTACTCCACGTCTGACCATTCTCTAGGCGAACCACATTCTTGCCTTCCTTTTGCACCCTTTGGTGTGCCTGATACTTGCTCAACCCTGGTTGTACATGTGTGGGCTTCTTAAAAACCACTGTGGAACCCCTCTTGTACTCTTGTGTTTTGACTCCATGACTCTGGTCATACCACCCTTTGTACTTCCATTGGTGTTGGGATCTCAGCTGCTTACTCACCCCATGGTCTAGGTTCACCTTGTTTACACCCCTCAACCAGTGTGGGACCAGTTTGGTACACGGTTCCCTTCCTCTTAAGTTAACAAAGGGAGACACTCCTGTGACCAGATTAGGGGTAGTGTGGTATGCCCAAATGCACTCTCTCAAGGAATCTTCCACATTGAACACGCTAGAGATGGCCAACTGAATGTGCTCTTTAATGAATCTGTTTGTTCTCTCCACCAAACCATTAGCTCTCGGACAATAGAGTGCAGTTCTCTCGTGTTTTATGTTTAACTCTTCCAGAAAAGTGGTCATAGCTTCTGAGGTAAACTGCACTCCATTGTCTGTAACCAATGTTGCCGGAATGCCTTCATACACGAATACATTCTTCAAGAATGTGATTAGGTTACTCGTGGTAGTCTGCGATGTAAACTTAAAATTTACCCAATGGGACGTGTAGTCTACCAACACAAACATAAACCTCTTCTGGGTACCTAGAACTTCCATGGGACCAATTATGTCTACTGCCAATTTGGTCCATGGAACCTCTGGCACCTCTACAGGAGATAAAGGAGTTTTGCGTGTAACTTTGCTCTTGTCGCTACATGCACAGCTATTGCATTCCTTTACTTTAAGTTCGATCATGGAGTCCATCCTTGGAAACCAGAAATAGTTCCTGACTTTGTTTTTGGTGAGGCTCCTCCCCAAATGACCCTCATGGGCCAGGTCAATTATCTTGTCTCTCAAGTTGCAGGGAGGAACAGCTCTGTTTCCCCGATGTATCATATCTGACATTAACGACAGTTCATATCTCACTTCCCAAAAATCTTTTACCTCTTCCGGCACCTGAGAACGGTGTTCAGGCCAACCATTGAGAATTAACTGTCTGAGGATGCTCATCTCCTTGTCTCCCTTTACACCTGCATCCCATTCTTCCTTAGACAAAGAAGAGAGGTGCAAGGAAAAAATGGGGGCATCCAAATGTTCCTCTTTAGCATACTCCAAGAGTGGTGACCTTGACAAATAATCAGCGATTACATTCTTTGGACCTGGCAGATACTCTACCTTGAAGCAATAGTTTTGTAATCCCAGGACCCATTTCGCTATACGTGGGGAATTATTGTGTGCATTTTTTGGCGAAAACATGAAGGTCAAAGGCTTGTGGTCAGTGTGTATAACAAATTGTATCCCCCACAGGAAAAAGTTTAAATGGTTCACTGCCCAGAAACACGCCAATGCCTCCCTCTCAATGACGGAATAGTTCTTCTACGCAGAGTTGAGTGACCGTGATGCAAACACAATAATGGTAACTTGCCCATGTTCTTGTTGAGAAAGCATTGCTCCCAACCGTTTGTTGGAAGCATCCGTGGTCAGGACAGTTTTCTTGCGTGGGTCGAATGCACCCAGCGCAGGTGACTCTAGGATGCTCACCTTTATTGCCTTTACCGCCCTGCTGTGTTTTTCCTCCCACACAAATTCCTTTTCTTTTTTTAACAGTTCATGCAACGCATCACACATATCTGCAAAGTTCCGTACATACTTAGACATGTATTCAGCTAGTCCTAGGAATGATTTAAGTTCTTCCTTGTTAGTAGGGTTGTGGGCGTCCATAACTGCTTGAATCAAACTGTATTTTGGTTTGAAACCATCTTTAGATATAGTGTGACCCAAGTAGTCAACTGAGTCCACCTTGATTTTACATTTCTCCAGTTTCACGGTTAATCCTGCCCTGGTTAACCTTTGACACACCGTGTTAAAAATGGCATCATGTTCTTCTTCCGTAGCCCCATACATCAAAATATCGTCTTGGAAACATAATGTGTTCTTGATACCCTCCAACACTTGTTGCATCACTTTCTGGAATATAGATGCCGCCGAGGCTAGACCAAACGGCATCCTAACAAACATGTAAGCCCCAAACGGCGAGGAGAACGCCGTAAGCGGTCTCGACTCAGGGTGTAACTCGACCTGGTGGTAGGCCATGGACAAATCGATGACTGAGAAAAAACACCCTTTACCCATCGTGCTCATCATTTCATTTATATTGGGCAGAGGAAACCTCTCCACCCAGATGTTATCATTTAGGCTGCGTAAGTCAACACAAACGCGGATACCCTTGTCATTGGCCTTTGACGCTAGAACCAGGGGGGCCAACCATTCGGATGCATCTATGGGTTGTATAACCCCCATGTCACATAGTTTGTCCCGTTCGTTTTTCAGAACTTCTCTCAGGCGCAACGGCACAGGGCGCGCCCTATGAACCACTGGTTTTGCACCTTTCTTCACTCTGATTTTGTGCTGGAAATCTTTCAATTTCCCTAACTTTTCGGTAAATAGGTCAGGAAACGCGTTTTGTAGAAGACAGCATTCGTTGTTTTTGGGAGTGTCTACCAAGATGACTTGTTCCTTGTTATTAGGATCTAGGATAATACCCAGTACTTTTTGGTGCTGCCATCCTAACAGGTTCGCGCCCTTTTCGACCACATACACCTTACCCACCATGGATCTACCTTTAAACTCTATGTGGCTACTCAACATCCCCACCAGGGGAATGGGGTCTCTAGTGTACCCCTCAGGAGAAATGTCGGGAGAATGTAGCATGCTTTTACTGCAACCTAGAATTTCCTCAAAGTCCTTTGCATTTATCAGCGTATACGGGGAACACGAATCAGCAAACACTTCAATGGCTTTGTTGTCTATGTGTATAACACATTTAGGATAGTTGGGCTTAGTTGTTTCGTCGCTGTCCTTGACTTGGAAAATGAATCTTGCTTGTGTTTCTCCAACGGGATTGCTGACCCTAGAAGTGTTACTTGACCCCTCCCTGCATTCTCTGGCCAAATGTCCTCTTCTATTGCATTTTTTACACAAAACACTGCGTGCTGAGCAAAATGGACTGTTAGCCAAGTGGTTACTGCTTCCACACCTGTAACATTTCAAATTTTGACCTTCCTTGTAGGTTGGCCGTTTCTTTACGCCTTCCCTATTATGCACTTTTAACACTTCCCCTTCAAACTCTTCACACTGAATGGGAGCGACCACTTTTGCTTTCATCTCTCTTACGCACTTGGCTGTGTGCTCAATCGATTGGGAAATAGAAATGGCATCCTTCAAGGACGGATTTTTAGCGAGTAATTTTTCCTGCACCTTCCCACTGTTAGTACACCTTACCAGTTGGTCTCTTATTAACAAATCATTAAGCTCACCAAAATCACACAATTGCGTCAATCCTCTAAGAGCCGCTATATAATTATTAATAGATTCACTCTTCCCTTGCACCCTGCTAAAGAATTTGTGGCGTTCAAGCACCACATTGACTTTGTCACCAAAAGGAATCTCTAATTTCATCAGTGTTATGTCGTACACATCTGCATCATCCTCTTCCTCCAATTCTGGCTCGGGTAGAGTTTCATAAACTTTACGACCATGCACCCCCAAATTATGCAATAGTATATGTTGTTTACGCAAAGGAGAGAACCTTTCTCCGCCCATCGCAATCAAATACGATTCGAACAACTTTGTCCAGTCCTTCCAATGAATATCTGGATCACCACAGTCATTTAAAAATGATGGCGGTTGGCTCATTCCAGGCGTACCCATCTTGTATAAGATGGAGAGTTACCTGGCTGGAGTAGCTGACCTGCTTTAGTATGAGGAAACACCCAATGGACCTTGAAGGGCAGAGAAGGCAAAAGGGGCACTTCGCTGCAAAACCACCAAAAGCTAGCGGAAAACCCACTCCAACAGGGGCTTACATAAGAAAGATAACTAGCACCAAGGGTATATCACAACTTTCAAATCTCCCTGTGACGGTAAAACATGGAGAGACAACCTCATGAGGCCATAGTTCAAAAGCCATATGTCACCTTGCTGACTGACATGACCTGCCCGACCCTGTGGGGTCCCTGCTGGAGCTAGACGATAGGGAATATTAGTGGAGTCACGCACAGTGTGTGCGCATCACAGAAGAAACGCACTGCAGCAGAAGAGAAGGAACGATTTTGCCTCCCACAATGTGTGCGCATCACAGGAGTATCTTTACAGAAGGCACGTAGAATGTGTGCCTATCACAGTGGCACAGCACAAACGAAGGGAAATGGAAAAGTCTTACTTGTCAAGACGATCTTCTGACCTTGCTGACAGATCGCTGCGCAGGACCAGAAAGCAGATCGGTGCCCTTGAGACCCGCAGCAGAGGCAGAGAAGCTTCGCCGGACCTGACGTTTAGCCGGCTCTCGTAGACTGGTGCGCCGGTGAAATTGACAAAAGGCGTGTCGAACTCTCCACCGCTGACTTGAAATTGGCAAGAGGCGTATCGAACTCTCCGCCGCTGACTTGACGGAGCCTGCCTGCTGACTGAGACAAGCGACAGGGGTTAGCACACTCCTTTATTTCTTTCAGAACTGCAGATAGGAATCCCCATGAAGTGGAACTTCCTCAGACAATGACCCTGAAGTTCCGTGGGGACTCGCGGACACAACAGCACGTACGGAGGTACGGTCACCCACGATTCCTTCGAAAGCTGACAGGGCTGCCAGCTGACTGATTCTGCTCGGCTGCGCTGCTCACAGGTTCACCGCCCCACGACACATCAAGCCCTCCGTAAGAAGTGTTCACGAGGACGATGCGAACGATGCAGGCTGTTGAGATATCCTTCACCGAGAATCACCCATCGGCTGACAGCGTTGATGCACAGAACAAATTGCCAAGCTGCTCCTACTCATAAGCAACAGCTAAACCAGGAGAGACAATGACGAAAGGGGAGATGACAGGCTGCCCCCTGCGCAGGGACGTCGCCAGTGTTGTAGTATGAAGAAGAACTCTTGAAGCACAAAGACCAGGTAAGCATAACCTTTATTTCCTGTCATCCGCTCTCCTGACACTGGAGTCCTCTCATGTCAACATTCTACTGTCACCTCTCGGAGGACCATACCAACATGGCAATGGCAGAGGGGTGTGCGGAACATACCATAAATGTAACAGAAATGAGATTACAACAGAATGGAACATGGCTGGTCCAGAAATCGCACCTGAAGCAGCAATAATGTCCTTAAAGTCAGCCATTTTGGAAAGCCACGCTGTATGGCTGATTATGAAAACACACTAGCGGCATCAGTGCCATGAAATGAGGATCAAGCCAGGCCACTGAAAAAGAAATTGATCATGGCAGGTACAAAAAACCCACCTGCAGTAATAGTGTCCTGGAAGGACTATTAAGCAGGACATTTTGGAGAGCAGTTGACCATGGCTGATCATGAAAACAAAGCAACAAGAAGGGGGGGGGGGGGCAAAAGGGCTTTTGGTGAGGTCCAGCTAAGTGTGCCCAACGTATGTAAACAACAAGTGACAGAGCTGTTCCTAAAGGGGTTGGGTAAGGAGGTACCATGTATGAAGATATCTGTTATGGATATTGGAGCCCTCACACAGCCATCGGGATATTGTGAATCACATACCCCTCAGGATGTAATGTAACATCATCGGGCTGCTCCTACGTCGAGTCGGCTGGTGCAATACCCGACGTGCTCTTGTTTAGAGAGCACTCTTATGGAGATCTTCTATATCCACGATAGCCGGTCGTTCAACTTTACCGAGTGTGGGGCTTGGTGATAGTGTAGATGAATGTTAAAAAGGGGAGGGAGTACTATCTGAACAATTTTATTACGATGTCTCCTCGCCTGATTAAAAATATGAGGTAAAGTAATAGTAGCTCAGATCTATGTTCTGGGTTAACTATACTGCCTCGTCTTGGTCAACATGTTTCTCACTATTACTGAGCTGTACTCAAGTGATTCGTCAGGACCTTGAAATTCTATCTACAAGTCTATCCAGGGGATTAAGTGATAGACAACTGGCGTTAATATATAAGACTGGTATTTTTACCTGCTCCTCGGTCTACCTGTATGGAAAGTTGGAGACCAAAAGATGTTAAAAAACGCTCATTCATAAAACAGTTATCATACATGGTGCTGGTGGAGCGTGCATTTGCATTCAAAGTGCACATTCTGTGTAGGGAGGGAGGGGGGAAGAATTAAAAACACACAAAACCACGTGAAGTGATCACTCTAGAGAGAGTTACATCAGCACTAGTTGGACTTACCCTATCTACTCCATAGGATAAACCACAGCAGTTCCTGGTAGGCTTACGCAAGGAGTTCCTTGCGTTCTGTGATGGTGTATAGGGGCAGTATTAAAAAGATTAGGTAAATACAACACTCCAGGGTCATTAACACCCCTTCTCTTGGATATCATGTGATTCATAACCAAGTGGGGGAAGGGAAAAATATATATATATATATACATAGAGAGCTCCAGGGTCACTGAAACCCCTTCTCCTTAATCTCTATCAATCACATATTTTAGTCATAGTAGCAATCAGGAGCTATAATTGACATCTGTTTCTAGTACAATCAGAACAGAACAAGCGCGTTATACGAACATGCGTTTATGAAAGACTTTACAATGGGAGCTTGCCTGACAGCGCGGGGTAGATCTACGAGTGACACGTCTCCGGCGTGCCAGTAAGGTAAATAAACCCTCGTATATGTTTTCTACCGGTTCTATATTTACCGTAAACTCCATAAACTACATGGCCGATTTACGCTTAGGCACCAGTTCCTCGTCTTCATGTGGCTTGAGACCGGCACACACATACGGGAACTAACAGAGCAACATATTAGGCACGGATGAGAAATAAGCTCCCATTGTAAAGTCTTTCATAAACGCATGTTCGTATAACGCGCTTGTTCTGTTCTGATTGTACTAGAAACAGATGTCAATTATAGCTCCTGATTGCTACTATGACTAAAATATGTGATTGATAGAGATTAAGGAGAAGGGGTTTCAGTGACCCTGGAGCTCTCTATGTATATATATATATATATATATTTTTCCCTTCCCCCACTTGGTTATGAATCACATGATATCCAAGAGATGACCCTGGAGTGTTGTATTTACCTAATCTTTTTAATACTGCCCCTATACACCATCACAGAACGCAAGGAACTCCTTGTGTAAGCCTACCAGGAACTGCTGTGGTTTATCCTATGGAGTAGATAGGGTAAGTCCAACTAGTGCTGATGTAACTCTCTCTAGAGTGATCACTTCACGTGGTTTTGTGTGTTTTTAATTCTTCCCCCCCCCCCCTCCCTACACAGAATGTGCACTTTGAATGCAAATGCACGCTCCACCAGCACCATGTATGATAACTGTTTTATGAATGAGCGTTTTTTAACATCTTTTGGTCTCCAACTTTCCATACAGGTAGACCGAGGAGCAGGTAAAAATACCAGTCTTATATATTAACGCCAGTTGTCTATCACTTAATCCCCTGGATAGACTTGTAGATAGAATTTCAAGGTCCTGACGAATCACTTGAGTACAGCTCAGTAATAGTGAGAAACATGTTGACCAAGACGAGGCAGTATAGTTAACCCAGAACATAGATCTGAGCTACTATTACTTTACCTCATATTTTTAATCAGGCGAGGAGACATCGTAATAAAATTGTTCAGATAGTACTCCCTCCCCTTTTTAACATTCATCTACACTATCACCAAGCCCCACACTCAGTAAAGTTGAACGACCGGCTATCGTGGATATAGAAGATCTCCATAAGAGTGCTCTCTAAACAAGAGCCCGTCGGGTATTGCACCAGCCGACTCGACGTAGGAGCAGCCCGATGATGTTACATTACATCCTGAGGGGTATGTGATTCACAATATCCCGATGGCTGTGTGAGGGCTCCAATATCCATAACAGATATCTTCATACATGGTACCTCCTTACCCAACCCCTTTAGGAACAGCTCTGTCACTTGTTGCGATCATGAAAACACTCACAAGGGGGAGCGGGAGCAGAGAGGGTTTCAGATACACCCTCCCGAATGAAATGTGTACACAACAAAGTATCTGATCCCTGTGAAGAGTAATTAGGACGGTAAGAGTCAAGATGCATTATTACAAAAATTGGGACTGTCTAAAGTTCTCTAAAGTTCTGAATATGTTTCCTGGGTGTATTTATCAAAAAGGACAAAGGCTCTCACCCACCAAGGTGGCATGTTTTATCATCAGGGCCTCGTCATGGGAGATCCCAATTCTGGTGTCTAAGATTAGGTCCATCTAGAGCTCTTCAAGGATGTTGATTTTGTTGATATTTTTTAATATATTGTATTACCTGACAGTAGGTCAGGGGAGCTGGGACTCATGAGTTAAAAATGTCTTCAGGGAAGGATAATACGTTTTATTGGTGCGTCCCTGTCACACCAACGAAAAAAAAAACAGGATAATCAAGGGTCGTGTACTATGCAGATATCCGGTATGAATTGAGTGTCAGCATGTTTCTGACCATTTGATAGATCAAAGTGTGTCACGGGCATTCATCAGGACAGGGGTCCCTTTCTGTATGAAAACTAACCGGTTTTCTACTTACTTCCTAAAGCCCTACTGACAAGGGCAAGGGAAAGAAATGAAAAGCCTCATCTTGCTTTATTATAGGCCTGTTCACAAAATAGAGTGACACATAAAGGGAAAAAGCACAGATGTATTTTTTGTTTAAAGAATGTATACATGCGTAAATCTTTGCATGTATCTACGTGAGTACCAACTTTGAGTGCTTGCATTTTGCCTGTTGTGTCCCATGGGGCACCCACAACATGCCAACGGGGACCCCCCGTGATTCCCTCGTTGGATTTGCAGTGCAACCTGACAACCTTGTTTTATCGCCATTTTCCTGCACAAGCGGTTTCGATACTTTATGTGTACAGTATATGTTGAGGTTTTTCTAGTGTACTAATATGACAAAACTGATTATCGTCCACCTCTGCACCAACAAGGTTGGCAGGTTGCACTGCGAATCCAACAAGGGGATCACGGGGGCCCCCGTTGGCATGTTGTAAGTGCCCCATGGGACACAACAGGCAACATGCAGGCTCCCCGTTACAGCACAGAGGCAAGGCAAGCCTAAATGAGGCAATCATGCTCTCCATATGGTGGAGTCGGGGTAGCCGTAACGCCTGATTACCCATGGCACAGCCCCATACATACCAAAACAGTTGTCCCTCGAATAGCCGTTGTTTCGTATTACACCAGGCACACACTCCCCAGGAGAGATGTGGACATAAGGAGAACATACGCAAGCCCCCAAAGTGTGTACTCACATGCGTGCATCGGGAGTACGATGATAAACAAAGGAAGTCCAAAATCGAGTTAGTCGGCGGGGGGTCCCCCTACTTGTTAGGTGTCATACAGTGTACCGGTCTGGTGTTTGTGATTGATTACGCCTTAAATGTAATCGCTTTCTCATTTGACCTTCTCTAAGGACACTACATTTCTGAGTGTATTTTCAAGCCGGAAGTCGATGATATGAGCCAGCTAACCGAGTAGGGTGAGTTGGCACTCTTTCCAACTACCACAGGAGTATGGGCTCCTTAAACCCGCTTTTAACTCTCCTTGCACTCATTTTTTATCAACGTTTTCCTGCACAAGCGGTTTCGATACTTTATGTGCACAGTATATGTCGAAGTTTTTCTAGTGGATTAACCCCTTGTGTGCGCACAACGTCTCCCGGCCGTCGTGCATTACGGTGGGCGTGTGCGCACGACGGCCGGGAGACGCCGTGTTCGCGAACGCCGTTTATTTCTCCCGCACAGCGGGAGAAATAAACCCGCACGCAAGGGGTTAATATGACAAAACTGACTATCGTCCACCTCTTGATAACCTTTATGTTTTGTTTACCTAGGTTGGCTGATCCGATTTACAGGTACCACACATAAGGTGCTATTTTTGGTTTATCTGTTTTACCCACATAGACAACCACAGAAAGTGTAGATCACACTGTTAGATTTGGTCCTGACGAATTGCCGTCTACTTTGACACGAGGGCAAGAAACATGTTGACCACCAGGTAATGCCCGTTATCCTACATAGAGACAGGGGTGCACTACATTCTTTTTAATCAGGATAGGAGCCAGGTTCATTAAAATTGTTTTGAGTGGACTTCTATTTCCTGTTTTAATCCACACATAGTCTAGTGACCCACTTCACACACATCTACACTTTTTTAAGACCCCTCACACACACTGGACCAATACAACATGGAATAAAAGATCTCTGCCAAAGAGCCCTTCATAGGGTGCCCATCAGGTATTGCAGCGCCGACCTGATGAGGAGCACACCTATGATGAAGCATGACACCTAGCTGGCTGGGTGTGTGAGGGCACTTATTCCGAAAGGAGGAATTCCCCTTTTCCTCATTACGTTCAGTATACATTTTTTGATACCTGGCCAACCTTTTAGCCTCCTCCCCCCGGTAGGAACTGCATACTCATCTTGTCGGACCCATGTAACACAGTTACCAACAAACTGAAAAATGAGTTTTGTAGGGCAAAAAGAAACTGTAGCAAAACAATGGATTATCTAGAACAATCTATGAAGACTATAAATTGGCTAAACAAAAGGGGTTATGATCTCGGTGCTCTAACTCAAACAAAACAGGAAGTTGCCTAATTAGACTGAAAGAAAAACTTGGAAAATACGAGGAAACCTAAAAGAACCACACAACCCATCAGATTCATTATGAGGTTTTCCAATGGTCAACATTGAAGCAGAAAAGCTCTATGGGAACATTGGTGCTTACTGACAAAGAAATAACCCAAAGATCGCCAAATAATTTAAACTGTATCCACAAATAAACTTCACCAGAGCATTAAATCTACTTACGAAAATCTGTAGATCACATTTCATGGATGTGAACTCCAAAGAGACAGCATTCCTGGACAAACCAACAGGCTTGTTCATGTGCTACAGTAGTTCTATCTGTGAATTGGGAAGAAATAAAACTAAAACCCTGAGTATCAACCACCATAAATACCAAATCACAGAATGTAATAATTGTAAGAGTACGTCAGTTATATATGCAATTTTCTGTCCATGTGATCAGGTTTATATGGACAGCACCATGCGCCCCCTCAAACAGAGGATGCAGGAGCACTATAGGAATATTCAGAAATCAGACACCAAACTACCATTTCATTACAAATCACCAATATCAACGAACCTTCAACTTTTCTGGGCCTAGAAAAACAGAAGAAAACCCTCAAAGGCAGCAAGCAGGAACCTGCCCTCTGGAAATGTGAAACTGAGCTAATCCTGAAATTCAACACAGTGAGAGAAAGTCTAAACAAAGATGCTGAATTACATACTTGACTATTATAAGACTGAAGCTAAAGTCTACGGAAAGACAAAAGACCATTTAAGAACTAGCAAATCTGGCACTTGTTCAGTACTGCCAGGACACATACAAATGCCTGACCCAATTGTTTGAATGCATTGCCAAATCCTTTGCTCAGTGAATGCTTCTATTTTGGAGATGCTATAGATGTGACCCTACACTTTCATTCTTTCTGCCATCTTTCTTTAAATATTTCCTTTACTTTCTCCCCAATTTGCTCCCAAAACAGCAATGGTAGATAAGATAGTCACATCCTGCCTATTACCTTTGACTATATTCGAAATCTCTGAACTTCAAATTTCAAAACAGAAGATCTAATTGGTGTCCATCTAGACAAGAATGAGTGCATTCATTAATGACCTGAATGTTCACTATGGCCAATAACTCACTTTAGTTATCTTAGCAATATAGCATCCACCAACATCGAATTGCCCAACAGGATGGTTATATCCCTTCCCCAGACTGATAACATATCAGAGATAATCCAACCTCAATGACACATGGGACGTTTGTTCTTTGACACCGGCCTACTCCTGGTTTGGTAATATTTATTTTCTCTGATCACATAGACACTACTTATTTAGCCAGTTACCCTTCCTCAGATGCCGCCTTCTTTTTTCTTTTCAAAACATCTTTTCCAATCAGACATTAAATGCATTAGCCAGTTTTCCCCCCTCAAGACGGTGTCCATTGAAGATTAGGACATTCGATTTCTTTCAAACAGAATATCAGATGCAGAGAAATCCTCAAGTATAACCAGGTTCCCTCTTAAGATGGCGTCAATGAAAATTCAGGACGTTTGAACTTTTTGGAAAGAATATCCATTGGAGAAAAATCTATTTTTTAATGACACATTCTTCCTTGAATTAAGTTATACAACAATATGACTAATACTATAATCTCCAATAACCTAGTTCCAAAAGGTCAACCCAGTATATATGCTTGCTAAACATATTTATGGGCACAGACACAGTTACCCGTTCAAGATGGCGTCCACCGTGAACAACCATGGTTATACCTCTCTCAATAAGCAACTGACAAGGGACAATCGGTTGAGCCACAATAAAATGGCCAGTTTGTTATGAAATAGACCTCATTGACTGATTAGGGAGAACATTGACATTTACTGGTAAGCCGCACCATGAACCAGTAATTAGGTTAGCGTTTTGCTTGTTTAGCAGGGGATATATGCCTCGCAAGTGGCGTCTTGTGGTTACTAATTTTTTGGGGCGCTGACACTGAACTTTGAGTAGCATCTACTTTACTTGGCCATTAGACATGCAATTAACACATTATTTTTGCGAGACATGACTTTGGACTACACCCAACATTTATTTTTGGAATGCTCATTTTGAGCAAGGGTAATTTATTAGACACATTTGCTGTTTTTAAGATTTGCACAGTTTCTATACAGCATAGGATCGATCATGTCTAAAAACTGAACATTCTCTCAGAACCTTGATTTCGGGCACATAATTTCAATATGCAGATGATTTGACTAAGTTGCATGCACTATCTATGCATGCAGGTACCAGAGGAGCCCAAAGATTCTTTCTATGAGTCACACACACTCCCACTGGTGTGCATGTATCATGTATTCAAGCAGAGAACTTATTCTCTGTAAAACTGTACAGAGTAGAGACTGCATGAGCCCTTAATTACCGTTCTGATCTCCAAGACGTTTTGACTTGTCTTATTGGAACACATGACACATGCATCAAGCAAGGACAATATACTGCCCAATGAGTATATCTTTGAGGCACGCACTCCCACAGGTGCGCAAATACAGTTTGATAGTTTTGACGGTATTAAAGAAAAAATATTTATGTATATCTAGAGACAAAGGTCCACCATGGAGGATCCGCAGATCAACGCCAACAGCACTGGCTTGCTGCAACATGAGAGAAAAGTTGCAAAAGCCATTTTGTGAATTGGGACACGGTTCCGGGGGGGGGGGGTGGAATAAAATATAAACAGGATATAAGGGTCACAATAGAGGTATCCTGATCCCATGGATCTGATGAAAGGGTGTGTGAGGGACCCCTCAGGGGCAAGAAATTGTCCAAAAACATATTTGTTTGTGCAACAGGACCTGCGGATCCACTGAAGCACTTAGTGCAGCCCCCACATGTGAATCCGCTGCAGATCTGCAGATCCAGGCCCCAATTAAAAATCACATGCACCCACTTATAGACACACTCACACAATCACTCCCACATCCACTTCCACACCCACACAACCACTCACACATCCATACAGCCACTCACATACCCGCTTGGATACCTAGAATCCCACTCACACACACCCACACGTGCACCTGTACAGGCACTCACATACCCACTCAGAGGCCCACAAAACCACTTACACGCCCACTCAAAGAACCACAGACAGTCACACATGCACTCACGCACCCACTTACGTACTCACACTCACACACCATCTCACCCACCCATACAGCCACTCACACGCTCACTTACACTCATACAGCCACTTATACACCTATTCAGAGACCCAGAGAACCACTCACAGACCCACACATGCACTCACACACCCACATACAAAATGCAGCCACTCCCACTCCCACTCACAGATCCACACAGCCACTCACACACTAACTCACAGACTCACACAGCCAGTTACACACACACTGACACACCGAATAAACACATACACACCTACACAATCATTCATGCACCCAGGTTACAGGAACGTTATAGTTAGGAAATAGTATTACAAACCATAGACATTCACAGAAAAATACAAACGTTACACGGATGATATTGTTAGGAAACAGGATTTTAAAAAACCTTCAAAATTCACAAAAACCATTATAGTTAGGTTCAGATTTTACACACGCAAAACCATAGAAATTCAACAGTTATAGTTATAGTTATCTCAAGTAACTACAATCGTGCCCTAAGGTAACTATAACTTGTGCCCTCACCATGCATTGCTAATTACCCCACATATTACATCCTTCATGATATCTTCTATTACATCATTGATAATATCACTGCGCATGGTGGGGGCTTGGATTATAGTTACCTTAGGTCACAATTTATTGTTACATGAGATAATTATAACTGCTGAATTTCTATGGTTTTGTGTGTGTGTAACATCTGAACCTTACTCTAATGCCCTTAACCTTTGGTTTTTTAGTGAAAAAATATATATATTTAACCACAATTAAAATTAGTGCAACAATTTCTTCAGAATGTTAATACCCCCAAGTGCCCCAAAACACCCCCAAGCCATGTCCAGATGCCAATTGGACTGAGATCCTGCCCACTCTGTATCTTATGTAGCTTTCTGGCACTTTACTTATTGTTATCTATCAGCTCATGTATGCTAAGAGAAGTGTTGGGAAGATGGGGGCAACATTCAGTATTTACAATAGTGCCGACCCCCGTTGGCTGCTAAAAGGTAACTCAGTGCCATCCTATTTTGAATTAGCATCTTAGCATGGATGTCTAGTTGTGCTGTCATCAATCCCAAAGCTAAAATGGCGGGATAAGTAATCTAAAAACTAGTTTCTTCTTATTTCATCTAAAGCAACAGTCATTCTGTACCTGTGAATTAAAGCAGAAAAGATTCTGGTGGTAGTTAAATTGGCTGGCCTACACCTTTTTTGTTCAAAACAATGGTAATCAAAGTGACTCATAGCTGGAACAATGTATCCTGGACAACAAGTCCCAGTTCAGTCTACAGGAAGCCAAGTGTAGGCTTGTGACTTGCAAATGAGATATGCATGACCTCCTTGTGGTTGGGGCTTGTGTAACAACAGTCCATGAGGCAGACTGTATTCAAAAGAAGGCAATTCGAAAGGAGTGGTATCCACTGTTAAATCACATTTACTATGTCTGCCAAAGCATTAGAAAGATTTGCTTGTCAGTGCTCACAAATAAATCCTTGCTCAGTGTGAAGAAAGAGGCTTATCAGATAGTGTGGTTGTGAGACTTCACCATGTAATAAACTCACTACGTGCACTCAGTCCAGTCAGATTAATTTCATAAACCTTAGCTCAACCTTGGGTAGCTGTAACTCTGAGCAGTCGGGCTTTATCAAGGGAACATGTGTAAAGCCTTAAGAAGTATCAGAACAGTTGTATAAGAAAGAAACAAAATTCAATACAAATTCGATACCAATTTATAAAAATAGGTTGTGTTTTTGCCTTTAAATTGACATACTATTGGTGGTCCACGATTGGTTTAATGGGGGATGGTCCGATCCGGCCTATCGGCTGGAGTTGAGCGAGCTGGGTTTATCCAAAGACTAGGCCATGATGTACAGGGGGCCCATCCCATCCCAAATGTCAGACGTGACGCGGTCTGTATTGCTGGCCTGGAGGGTATCCCTACGACACACCAGCTGGTTGGGTAAATTGACCCAATGCACACCCCTCTGGCATGGGGCTTGGTAAGTAAGTGGCCTGCGGGGGTTCAAAACCTGGGACCTCATTGGCATTATGCAGCTGGATGACGTTTGGGTTAGAGGCCATATGCTCTCCTTTCAGGATATGTGAACCCATTATTCCCTACATCCCTCCCAATTTTATAAATATTTACAATTACGACACGCCCTCACAGCACATTTCACTGACGGCACTCGGCTCCCGGAATAAAGCCCCATGGAGGCCCAGACTTTGTTGGGTGATTTGGGTAGGGGGGCATCTCCCGCATATACCGCACCCTAATCAACAACACTCCCACCTCACTGGGCAAACTGAGGGATCAATGGGTAGAGTGGGTGGGCCCACTGGACGAGGCGGACTGGCGCAATGCCCTCATGGCACCTAAGACAATCACCGCCTCCGTCAAACTCAGGCTAATCCAACTATACTATCTACACGCCGCATACCTCACTCCACTGCGTCTCCACCGAGTGGGCTTACGCTCTGACGCGTCCTGCGCAAGGTGCAGCCAGGCCCCGGCAGAGTTTTTTCACATGGTCTGGTCCTGCCCTCAGCTGGAGGGATTTTGGGGGGCCATTGAGGAGGAGCTTACAGAGGTCCTGGGATGGGTGGTTACCCATGAACCACGTCACTCACTATTAGGGATCATGGATGGGCTAGATGGGTCCCAAAATGACAAGACCTTTTTTAACACAGCTATGATTGTAGCTAAGCGTGACATAGCGGCGGCATGGAAATGTCCCGATCCATCAGACCTGGGAAAGTGGCGCAAGGGAGTGGACTGGTGCGCGACCCAAGAAAAAGCTCTGCACACGGCACGAGGATGCCCTAAGAAATATCAGAGGGTGTGGGGCAAATGGCTGGGCGCTGTGGAAGACATTGAGTGATTTGGTAAGCCCTCTTTGTTAATATGCATTCTATGGGGTGTGGAACTGTGGGTCGCGCTGATTTTAAAGCTGTAATTGATCAATTGCCCTCCGTGTTTTTGCTGACTTGCTTGTATGTTTTAAAATCAATAAAACTTGAATATCAAAAAGAAATTTGACATGTGAATGACACAAATCCACCACAGGGCTCCTGAGCTATGAATTTTCAAAGGAATAATAAATCACTGCATTTTGATTTAGAGTAATAATCATTGTAATGGATCACGTTTGCGGTCAACATTGCAAACTTTGGAAACCGGTATAAAGTTTTAAACTACTACTCTGACCCACTTTGGGTGACTAACTTCGGCAGCGAGTGAGTCACAGGGGTCAAAGAGGCTTAGTTGAACAGTTACCTCACAGTCAAAGCAGTCTCCAGTCCATTTCCAGGCTCTATGGGCAACTGCAATAGACCTAAATGGAGTGGTCCTGATGCAAGGAATACACAATGCTGAAGATTCTAAAGGATGCTGAGCTGGTGATAGGGGTCTCCCTGGGGCTACCCTTCAGTCAAAGAACATGGTGGGGCAACTTTGGCTACAATGGTCGATTTCCCTCGAGGTCCGATTAAAGTCCTATCAAAAACTAGTTGCCAGTGATCTACTGGTCTCCGGTTACAGCGAAACCAGTGGCTCCCTTTAACTGGTAATAACTCCCTTGCTGGGTGATAACATTGCACTCTGATGACTCCCCTCCATCCAACACACGTGGGTAAACCATGTGAGGGGCAGGACTCTGTCTCCCAGGGTGCAAGTTGATGGTCAGTGGCAGTCAGGTCTTGTCTACCAACTCACCAAAGCAGGCTTTTTCACCTTTTGTGGCCCTGTAGCTGTCAAAGGAAGACAACCAGCTGACTCTTGGAGTTACTTCTTCTGTCTGAGGCTCAAGCAGAGCACCACAGGCACAGTCCTCTATTTTCTAGCCCAAGGAGCAGCAGGTGCAGTCCTCTTTGGTGCAGTGTCTCTATGCTGGGGCCTGTGAACAGCAGGACAGTCCTTCTTCAGTCCACTCTTCACTCGAAATGTATGGTGCATTCGGGGGATGCAGCGTCTACTAGCCAAAGGGCTACCTGTTCTCCTCCCACCTAGTGATAACTTCCTGTAAAGTGTGGCTATTCTGACTACTACCAAAATGGCAGAATGTCTGCGGAGCTCCCTAGCCTAGGGTATACATGCCCATGGACAGAATGGTTTGACAATGGCTTCTCTGTCCCTAACACCAACCTGTTTGCAAAAACAAAAGAGCAGACCCTCTCAGGTGTGTCCACAATTTGCCCTTCAAATGTGTCTTTCCCTTTGAAAATGGCCTTTTGGGCTCACACCCTGTTTGACCTACCTGCCAGGGAGAGGGCACACCTCTTCCAATGGCAGGCCGTTTTCTTTCCTTCCTGACAGTCGTTCATACCGCCCCCCTGCAGGGCAGAAGGTTGTCACCTGGCCAGCAACCATAGAGTCCAATATTGTAAATACCCCCGTATTACAGACAGTTGGAAGGTTTGTCGCCTCCCAGTCTGGTGATTCTACCCAATAGTCACTCCTTTTACAGTGGTCTTCAAGTAAATATAAGATTCCAATGCAACGTTACTCTTTGGATACAGGCACACCAATGAGTACAGGTACGCAATTAGATCAAAACGAAAAGAAAATATTTAGGGCAGTGGCCTATGAATGGATGGAAAAAGGGGAAGCAACAAAGGAAAATGCACTAAATATGTTTCGCCCCATGCCCCCAAGGGCTAAAATTTACGTTCTACAATGTATGGCACAACATCTAATTGATTGATTTAGAGAAATAGAAAGAAGAACGGAAGTTAGTGAAATGTTACCACAAGAATTAAGACATTTGTGGAGGAATAGTGATGTTTCCACTTTGATTACAAATGTGAAGATTGGTTTGAGCAGTGTTACACGTGGCATGCACATGCCTCCTGTCAATTTTTAGAAATTCTGAATTTAGATTATAGTAGTGGAGAGGAAGATATTAATACAGATAAAATGTTGCCCATGCACGAAATACATCCTTTACCACCTCCGGCTGTTCAAATCAATGCTGTCCCACAGTTTGTTCATACTGCATGGTCAAAGACAGAATTAATGCCAAAGAAAAAGGATCTACCTGATCCAATGAAAGACGGCAAAGGATTCTATGACAATTTGGAACAAGCCATTAATATTACCCCCATGACTTTAAGAGATTTTGATATATTGTTTAGCTATATCGTGCCTCTTGAATGATGGGATGAGGTGAGACTAAATGAACCTGCACAACTGAGCATAGTTTGGGCTAACTTAGAACGAGATGAAAGAAACAGACATGTGGGAGGTTTGCTCCCGCAAATTATTTTGCTGTTGCCTCACTTAATGATTAGGAGATTGCAATTGATGTTGCCTCGAGAAAAGGTTGATTGGGATAAATTAACAGCATGTAAACAAAGGGAGATCAAGGAACTAACAGATTTCTTTAGTAGACTTGAAGAAACATTCAACGCTCACTGTGGGCAGGATCTGGCAACAGTGGCAGAGCAACACATATTTGTAATTCAGATCGTCAACAATGTATTCCCTTATTTAGGAGACAGTATAAAGTAATATGAGAGTACTTGGACAGCAAAGAGTCCAGCAGAATTGTTAACGATGACTTGTTACTATGAAGATAAAAGAAATGCAGAAAAAGGGAAAACAGATAAGAAAATTAAAGAGTTAAAAACTAAAACACTTATGCAGCAGGCATATCCAGAAAGAGGTAGATTGCAGGTATATGGAAGCAATGTGAGGGCAAGAAGAAGGAGTAGAGGGAGGGACCAAGCGCACTCATCTCCGCTGCCGCAGAGGACTGAGATAGAATATAATATATGTGCCTATTGCCTTCAAGAAAGGCACTGGAAGAGCGAATACCCTTCCCTTCAAGAAAAAGGACAAGGACTGCAAAGCATTTGTGCAATCTCAGCCTGAAGAGCGAGTCTCTGTGCTTCTGGGACTCAATAGGGGCATTGTTTATAACTACTTCCTGTGTTGGTATTAAATGCATGGTCGGGTAAGTTCTCTCTGGTAAATCAGAGAAAATATCCAAAAAGGGGTTAATACTTTGAGACGCCCCTGTCTTTCTTCATCTGAAAGGGCTGGGTTAATATCAGTTTTATCCATAATATTTCCTGTTTCTTCTATAGTGCCCACTGTTTGGTTAATCTTTGGAGGAGGGTCCTAACCATTTTTTAGGAGGTTAATATAATAAAGTTGTTCCTTTTTTGGAGAAATACGAACTTGAATGGTCACTTTTCCTACTCTCTTAGTAACTTCACAGGGGCCCTGCCATTCTTTCCTCATCTTTGTGGTGGTAAGTAGGCAGAAGAACCTTTATCATAGAACCACTTCTGTTTTTGTTGACATTTTCCAATTTTCATGAGCCAATGCTTTCATTTTTCCAATTTGTGATTTAAGTTGATTAGTGTAATCTAGAAGCGAACTAACCTCATCCTCGGCATCTCTTCCCATGCTTCCTCCATTATTTCTAACAGTGTACGGGTTGTGGCCCAAATAGTAATTAAAAAGAGGAGAAACCTAGGCTACTCTGTACTTGACTCCATAATACAAGAGTGCATGTGGCAACAGTTGGTTTTTCCCTCACCAGACAACAATTTCCTTAGAAATAATTTAAGACTTCCACCATATCTTTCGACTAAGCCATCTGCCTGGGGATGATATTCCGAAGTGGTTAGATGTTTAATATCCAACTGTTTACATATTTGTTTCATCATCTTGGACACCAAAGGTGTGCCTTGATCTGTAATGATTTCTCAAGGAAATCCCATAAGTGAAAACACTTCTATAAGGTGTTGTGTAATGACCTTAGATTAAACAACCCGTTGGGGGATGGTTTCTGGATATCGAGTAGCATAATCAATGATTGACAACACATATTGGAAACCTTTTGTTGATTCAGGCAAAGGTCCTATTACATCCATTTCTATCCTATCAAAGGGGTTGTCAATTCTAGGTAATGGTTGTAGTGCTACTTTGGGAGGTTGGTAAGGGTTTTTTCATTGACTTATGGTACAATCTTGGCAATACTGGGCAAAAAATTCTGCAAAATAGCTTGACTAGTTTTTTCTATACTACAATGACCGGCTAAGAGATGTGAGTCTGCATAAAACAATACTTGATCCCGGAACTCATGAGGAACTAACTAAATTGGGGTGTCTCCACGTCTCTTCCCAAACAATATATTAAGCCCTTTTTATATAAAAATGAGGATATCCTAGGTTAGGGGAATCCTGTGTGTCTCTGGCATTTTGCCAAGCGTGTTGGAGCGTACTTTCATTTAATTAGGCAACTTTAAATCGTTCATCAAGGACCCATGGTTTGGGTGTCAACAGATTATTGTGAACATGGGTCTTCTTGTTATCTCTGAAGTACATAGACTGATCTTTCTGGGTAAGATTTCCCAGCAAAAGATCAAAGCAAGCATTTGCAATGCAATAGGTCTCGCATTTACGCGAGTTTATGCTATTGGCATTGTAAATGACAATGCCTTTTATTTGTTTTAAAAACAAAAATAAAAGGCATTGTTATTTGCAATGTCAAAAATGCATGGCTAAACTTATAAGGTCCCAAATGCGAGACCTATTGCCTATGCCAATGCTTGTTGGTTGTGCAAGTGAGTAAATTCAAGAAAGAGTCGATGGGTGGAAGAATGCAGGGTGCTTTAGTATCGGCCAGACTTGATTGCTGAAATACAACTTATTTAAAATACCCAAAAAATATCAATAAGCTTCAGCTGAATCAAAACACCACATACTGAAATATCCTAGATTTGAAACAATCAAATCATGCGTCACAGGGACTGGTGAATGCATTGGATTCCAACAGCTGGAAGGAGATCATTCAAGTCACTGTGTTTTGTAAAAATAATGGTGTAAGGTCAGAAGACTTCACCAATGCGATCTCTTTTCCATTTGTATATCTCACCAGGCCTATTACAGATGAGCTTTTCAGCTCTTTCATTTCTCCCAACTTAAAAAAAAAAAACACACAGAGACCATGAGACAAAGCCTGCTCAGTATTTGCAGTATGTATTCGTACGTACCTTCTGTTACAGATCAGTCTGAAAGCAAACTGAAAACATATATATTAACACTAATATGTGATTGTAGTAAGCACTATCAGCCTTCAGCGTCAGGGCAAGCTTTAGACTTAAACATCAAAAATACAAGTACTAAAGATTATAGGGCTGTTGAATTATATGTATATTGTATGTGTGCTTCATTATTTAAATAAAGTATTAAGTATGCTATGTGCATTTCAAACTGCAGGACTTTTTTCTACTACTTTCTCCAGTTTGAGATGTTCCATTTTAGCATTTTATGAAGTGTTTTAGTGCACTTAAAGGTGTGCCTTGATCTGTAATGATTTCTCAAGGAAATCCCATAAGTGAAAACACTTCTATAAGGTGTTGTGTAATGACCTTAGATGAAACAACCCGTTGGGGGATGGTTTCTGGATATCGAGTAGCATAATCAATGATTGACAACACATATTGGAAACCTTTTGTTGATTCAGGCAAAGGTCCTATTACATCCATATCTATCCTATCAAAGGGGTTGTCAATTCTAGGTAATGGTTGTAGTGGTACTTTGGGAGGTTGGTAAGGGTTGTTCATTGACTTATGGTACAATCTTGGCAATACTGGGCAAAAAATTCTGCAAAATAGCTTGACTAGTTTTTTCTATACTACAATGACCTGCTAAGAGATGTGAGTCTGCATAAAACAATACTTGATCCCAGAACTCATGAGGAACTAACTAAATTGGGGTGTCTCCACGTCTCTTCCCAAACAATATATTAAGCCCTTTTTATATAAAAATGAGGATATCCTAGGTTAGGGGAATCCTGTGTGTCTCTGGCATTTTGCCAAGCGTGTTGGAGCGTACTTTAATTTAATTAGCATTTTATGAAGTGTTTTAGTGCACTTATCACTTACAATTTTAAAACTTGCTTTAAATAGGCTTATCAATTAATGGCATTCGCATAGTAGATGGTAACTTTGTCATAATGACACAGTCATCAACATTTCTGTACAATTCGCCAACATTAATTTCATCTGTATTAGCCTAATAAATACCATAGTTGTGACTGATAGACGCAGAGGAGTCACTCAGCTGTACTGTTGTATTTACAGAGTAGCCAAGCTTACGTTTCAGTTATACCTCGATTTTGCACTGAGCGCACGCAGACCCCAAGCACAGCTCATACATGAGGTGAGGAGAAAAGGAAAAACGAGACCTATTGGCTATTCCAATGCTTGTTTTTGGTGTGCCCGGGCCCATTTTTTATCCCAATCCAACCCTGCCATGGAGAGCAGTTGTTACCCCTAGCAGATCGACGTCCATGACAGATCTCACCCTAAAAGACATTTTCTTGCTAAAAGGAAGGGGTCGCTGAAGAAAGTCTTTGACACTGGTGGGTAAGTTGAGGGCTTTAATGTGCCCTCTTCATTCCACCGCTGTGATATCTCATAAAAGTCGAAGAACAAGACCTCTGCAGAGTGAAGTTAAAAAAAAATACTCCGCCCCGCATTCCCATGATGGAAGTGTACAAGCCATATTCCCACGCTGCATTTTATGAACAGATCACAGCCAATCGGGAGCCCTCAGAGGGAATGTGCATACAGCTTCTGTTCGCGCATTGATTCTGTGATGACGTCTTTCAGTCAATGGATTCAGGGGGCTCGGTGGCGCCATTGTCACTGGGACAAGACCTTTTCCTACAGCATAACATTCATTGTCATTTCAATTAAGGCCTTGCACTGTTGCACACATGTAGGCGGCGCAGAAGTCGGAGATGGGGCAAGGCAGTTGTTATTGGACCAGTACTCAATGGAGTGGGAGGGAGGTTGGGCTCCGCAACAGTGAAAGTAAAAATAATTGTTTTGCCGTGCCAGTTTAGAACAATTAGGGGGTGGGGGGGGGGAGTGCGACCGAGAGCAGGCATTGTTTACCATCAGGAGCGAGCGCGATAATTGCTACCAGATGGTGCCGCTCGCTCCCGCAAGGTAATTGCCAAACGTGCACGCGTTGCCATTCAACGCAATGCAACGTTTGCACGTTTTTGCCTCAAAAAGGGAATCCACGGCTAAAGGTCTCTTTCCTATGAAGCGCATGTGCGCTGCGTAGGCGAGACCTAAAAATAAGGGTTATCCGTTCCAAGAATGATCTGTTTGGGCAATTTAAGGTAGGACCACAACCTATACAGTACATTCCTGCACTAGAGCGTTAGTAAGGGTTAAATGGCTACTGTATATACTTAAGTGTCCCCGTGTACACAACATGTCCCTACACTCTTATTTGGGATTAGTTGAGAAGGATGTACTAACTCACTCTTATGACTGACTGTCTACACTTTGAGTCTAATGAAGTTGTAATTCGACTGCAGTTCAGCTTTAAACTCACATAGTATATGAGCCCTGTTTTTTGGGCATAGAAAATATAACTGATGTCCTAGGGCTCTTGCTTCCCTTTTTCTTTTTTCTGTTTACAAAATCTGGCCCTACATTCGTAACACTGGTGTCAGGTATTTACAAGGGGTTCTTATCCCCCTACTTTATTCTTGGTGGGTTTTAAAGGAGTTTTGTTCAGTCTTCTTATAGTCAGTGGGAAGTCCTCGAGACTGAGCACAGGTGAACATAGTGGCCATTTCCACTATATGATCTAAAGTTAATCCTGCGTGCTGTTGTAGCCATTTCTGAGTCTGGAAGGGAAGGGCCTCTAGACACTGCTCCAGATAGATTTTCTCCATAATTTCCTCTTTGGTAGATTCTAAAGGTTTCAGCCAACTATCTGCAGCGTCCTTCATTTTATAAAATAAAGTTGTTGGGATATCCCCAGGAGCTCCTCTCTCTCTTTGCTAAATTTTAGTCTGTGAGTCTCATCGTCTACCCATAGGCAGTCTAATATAATCTTCTTGATCACAGCATAGGTGTAAGTGCCATCCCTATTAGTGATTTGGTATCCTGTTAATAGAGGTGCAAGATAGAAAGGCCATCAATCCAGAGGCCAGGCACTGACTCTGGCGCCTCCTTCAAAATTAGGAAAGAAGGCTACTGGATCCTCATCGGAAACGTATTTTTGTAGGAGATAGAGCAAGACTTCGACCTTGGCCCATCCCAGTAGCCATTTGCTTTTGTCCTTCTGACATCCTAGACATATTCTCCCCTTGGGAACGGATGGCATTAGAAAACACTGTTCTGTCTATTTCTGCCTGTTGCATGTGCCTTCTGAGGGCCACTCGAACTTGTGTTGGCCCTCCTGCATTTAATACAGGATATGTTCCATCTTCTATCCGACGGCAGTTGCCCACATTCTCCACCACGTGTCACCCTTTTAGTTCTGTGATATTGCTTGTCTAATATCATCCTTCAATATACTAGGCATAGACACTAATTTCCAGATTGAGGTTTGTTTTATTTGAGTCTTTAGAATACATCACAGTAAAGATTTTTTTCCTCTTTTGGTCTTCCTTTTAAGGTCTTCTTTTTAAGGTCTGGACGGTTTCAGGCCACCACAGAGGAAGTATGTCCCTCGGAGGAAGAAGATACAGCAAAGGTAAGTGCTCCCCTCTAGGTCTGTATGTTCCAAAGGGAAGTGTGTATGTGAGGGGGGTGTCACTCAATCCTATTCCTGTCCCACTTCCATGTGATTTAGGAAAGTTATTGAAGAAGCAAACTTCTGACTGCTCTGTTTCTCAGCTGGTCTGAATATTCTTACGTGCAGGTTTTAGTAACGGCACACACAAAAAGCCCTGCAGCCAGTTATAGCGCTTATTTTCTAACTAAGGGAAAAGGGAACAAAAACAAAGGAAACTGTGTCCACGGCCTTCGACAGATAAGCTCGCTTGCATGCTCTGTTTGAAATGGGAGAGCCTTCTACTTTAAACAGCTCAGCGTCCTCCCACCCATTAGCTTCCCGCCTCCCTACAGTTCCCAGCAAGCGAGCACATACCAGTGCAACCATGCTCCTCCACGAATGTGGCGAGGCATCACACGTTGAGGTGGCCTCCCAGCTTCTCGCCAGAATTTTCTGCAGTACTGTCCTTCCACGATACATCACGGGTTGTCTCTGCTATGGTTCCTTTCATCTTGGAAACTGGTTTGCCGCACGTTATTGTTGACGTCTCCTCTCCTCTTCCTCGGTGTTCCTCCTCCGTCGTTTTACTTCCATGCTCCCCGATTGGATCCAATCCTATTCAATTCTCCTGAGGCAAAGGTCAAGCCTTTCGTCCGCTGATCCTAACGTAGCAGCCTTAAAGATGCAGGAGTTTTGTGACATATTGGGATAGGGGAAGGGCCAAGGGAATGATTTGTTCCCACCATCTTCCTCATCACAAGATGATAGGATCTTCTCCCAAAAGAAGTTGAAGGCATCCTTGAGGAGAAGATATAATTCATAAATACTAAACTGAGCTAATTATTCTCCCAAAATCCAGCTGCCTGTTGCCAGGACTGGAAACGAGGTTACACTTTGTAGAAATGTGGAAATAAATGTACAACCTTCAATAAAACGGATTCGGGGCCTACTAGAACCTTGACATTTAAGAAGCATACTTGAACCTAATGGATACTTCAATCCAAAAATGAGCAGCATTCCTATTTGTTTAGAAAACATATCACTGCACACTTGGTCATACATTCATATTAAATACTAATACTGTAACACATGGGAATATATGATTATGTTTTCACAAGAGCATGGAGCTGATAGGCTTGCATTCTTCACAAAGCATGCATCAACAACCTGCCCTTTATAGTGTGTAGCATTCAGAATCTTTTTCTTGAAGCCCATTTCTTCTAAGGAGGTGAAAAACATTGGAGGGAAGAACATCAAAACTAGGGTCAAACCTTACATTAAGGTCTCCTCTAACTACACTTCAGGAAATAGAATAGCATCTAACTCATAGAGGCTGTCCAGTTGGTCTGTGCTCCTGCCTGTCGGATGATAACTAAGAAGCAACGCTTGGATTGTTTTGGTGATAATTCTGAGGTGACAAACAGGTATTCATGGCCAATTCTAGTCTTGGCAATGCAGAGACTGTGAAGGCCAAGATATTTTCTATAAAGGACCACCATAGTCTCCCAATTGACCATGAGCCCTATTCTGATGCAAGATAGAATAACCTGCTGGAAAAAGGTAGGAGATAGCTTCCCTGCTGTTTAGTGTAAGCCAAGATCCCACATAGCAAATTTCAGGATTCTTTTCCAACATCAGCTTTTTAGCTGATAGTGATCGTTCTAGGACTGTTGATTTGCTATTCGGAAGTAAACTGTATAACTGACAAGCCAAAAAATTGTTACTTTTTCTATCGCTATCCAATAAATCAACTAGTGAATTAGGCAGTTTAGAATCTAGAATATTCACATATGCACATCTACTGGGGTTACGATTCGTGGGTTTGCAATGGTGAGGTCACCAAAAAGATGTAGCAGGCTTTGAAGCATGACCAAGTCTGACATGCATAAGGTGGGCAATCGGCTGTAGTGACACAGTGAGCAGTGAAATATGGATCACAATGCAGCCCAGAGCAATAGTCTGTTGCTGAGTATAACCAGATACTCAACACATCACTTTTTCATTTTTCTCAGTGAGACATCCTAAATGTGAACCGTGTGTCCCTGGATTCTTTACTCACTGTTCCATACGATTCAAATTAGACCTCAACAACTGAAATCAGTTTGGGTTCACTTTTGTTCAGTGGTGTGCATAATTTACTTCATCAACTTTGCAAATTTTCAGCTTTTCATTTAGCAGGTATAAGATCAGACAAATCTTGGAGGCAAAGCATAATGTAAGCTTACATGGGGCCTTTGCAACTCTGCCCTGGGTATGGAAGGATGCCTCTAGTAGTCTAGTTGGTGCCTGGATCCCAGAAGCCATGATGCCCCAGAATTCATTCTCGCTTTTCCGTGGTTTGATTTGTGTCTTGTCTGAGTTGATGTCCCAAGGATACCTGGCAGTCCCTGTTGGCCTGTTTACATTCTGCCTTGGGTACAGAGAGACTCCATTGGTGTGGAGGTTCAGTGGGGAGCCATTTATTCAGGCTTCCCATAGATTTTAGTCAGATCTTGTCTAGGTATGACACCATGGAGGAGCATGGGGCCCATCAATGGAATACTCTGCCATGTATGAGGGATGCCTCCAGCTGGTGCCTTTAGCCTAGCCCAGTGGCTGCCATTCATGTGACTAGAAGTCTAAATGGGGCCTTGTTCAAAGTTAAAGCCCCTGAGATTCCTGGTTGCCCAAGTGGACCTGCCGTAATTCTGCCCTAGATATAAAGGGACACCCCCAACCTGTGCCTGGAGCCCAGCTTTGATCCCTGCACACAGACTTCCAGGAGGTTTAACAGGAGTCTTGTTGCATCTTACTTCCATAAACATACCTGAGGATCCATTCAGGCCTCCTGAAATTCTGCCCAGGGTATGGAGAGACACCCCACCTGGTTCTTGGAGTCCTGTCCTGCAGTCATTCTTCCAAGGGGTGACACTGTGAAATTGGTGTCCTGTCCATGAACCTAGTAAGAGCAGCTGACTCCTCACAGAACTTGTCTAACTCTTCCCTGATTATGGTTGGACACCATCAGATGGTGTCCATCCATAATCCAGCAGTTATGCCTCAGCAAATAACACAGCTTCTCACAACCTGTCACAGAGCAGGCTGCCCTGTCAGGAATGTCTTGCCAGCTCCCCAGGTGGCAGGCTTGTGAAAGGGTGACTGGCACACTGGGTGTAAAGCAATCCAACGAACAGCCTACTCTGCTGGCTGAAACAACCATGGATACTACAGACAGGGTTGTTCTGTCGACCTCCACTGCACCTACTGACAATTAATCTCCATCCTCTACAGCAACCATATGGGTGCAGAGGGACTGTACGCTGGATTTGCCTGAGGCTCTATCTTGTCTATCCTTAGATATAAATGGCATGGAAGACCCTATGAGTTGCTGTGGGTCTTCTTGGGCTCCCAGATAAGGTGGGGCACCTCTGATCAAAGATGGAAGCCCGAATCTGGTGGCTGCTCTCTGGATGTCGCCATCATTAGAGCTTTCCTCCCTGTTGGAACATGGGCAACCCTAAGGACATCTTGGGTTAGACCTGGGTGCAGAGGGGCACCAAGAGTGGGGAATGGAAACCCAAGTCAGAGCACTACACATTAGTCATGGTTACTGCATTCTGTCCTAGAAGAGCCTGGTAGCCCCCACAGTTCTGTCTGCCCTGGTTGTCAAGCAACACGGCAGGCTGGGGGGCAAAGGCTACGACTAGGGGCTGTACCCTGACCGCATTCTTTCTTCCGGAAGCAACATCTGTGCCTTGCCATCCGCTCAATGTATTTTGTCGATGCTAGATAGATATTTGGTTTATTTTCTTTTTTTTTAACTTGTGTGGTTCCGTACGGGCCAATTATTTGACCCATCTCGAATATGAGAGGATTTTACTAGACTGTAGACTATTCAGGTGTTTTGTTTCGTGTTAATTTACGCATCCTTTGGATATCACTACTTCGCCCTATAGGGCCTGAGGCTGTTCCTCATTCGGGCCTCATTTGTTCACCGGCACGCTCTTCTTCCAACCCAGTACCTTAGCCACTGTTTGTCTTTATATCCTTAGATGGACGTGGCCAGTGTCTGAAACCCTGGTGCGACGCTTTACAGATGGTGAACCTTCCTCCCACCATGAGTTATCACATTTCTCCTATTTGAGGATATATCTCTGGAACCCAAGGGAGTTATTTCTTCCATCTTCTTCACTGCACATACACAGGGTAGAATTCATTATATCTTTGAATGAACTTTTTAGCTGTTCACTCCTTTTTTCCATATACTGGACTTCTTAACATTTTTTATCCATTTGGAACTTGGGTTATTTGCCCATTCTCTATTGCGTTACTCTTCAGAATTTATATACTCGTAAGTACTTGATCTCTTTGTTCTATTATTCCATCCTTTGTATTTTCTCTTTCTCAGAGTGAGTACTTTGGGTCTACAACATAGACTTCTCCCTGCCTCCTATTCTGAGGCTACTTTTTTAGCACAATAATTTGCCATATATATATATATATATATATATATATATATATATATATATATATATTCACTGAAAAAACCATAGGTTTCACACATGTTATAGTTAGCTGGACATTTTACTGATAAAAAACCAATGAAATTCCCCCGTTATAGTTACTGCAGGCAACTATAACTCACGCGACCGCAATCTTCTGCTGATGCTAATACTGTATTTAGACACTTATTTGCCCATGTCTTCTTCCATTAAATTTTAGCTTTACATATATTACAAATATTTTTTTTTCATAAAGACACATATGTCATCAGCAGAAGATTGCGGTCGCGTGAGTTATAGTTGCCTGCAGTAACTATAACGGGGGAATTTCATTGGTTTTTTATCAGTAAAATGTCCAGCTAACTATAACATGTGTGAAACCTATGGTTTTTTCAGTGAATTTGCAAGGTTTTTTAAATGCTAAGTTACTTTACGCCATTCGTGGCGTGCGCGCCCAGTTAACGCAGTTCGTTCCGTGCGCGCACGGTGCGCTTCGCGCACCGCGCGCCCACTTTACGCAGTTAGTGCCGTGCACGCACAGTGGTCACGCGGTGCGCTGCGCGCACCGCGTGCCCACGTTAAGCGGGACGGGCCATGTACGCACGATGCGCTTCGCGCACTGTGCGCACATGGGGGACATATTTTGCGCATCTTTGTGAAATGTATTCTTCGGGCACCATTTGCACACGGGGTGGGGAGAATGTGGATAGTTTTTTTTTTTTTATAATTTTTTACCGTGCGCGCACGGTAAGCGTAATCGGCGATTTTCCGAAAAAAAAAATTTTTTTTTTTTTGGGCTTGGGGGTGGTTTGGGGACCCCTGTATCAATGCTGGGTGGTTAGGATCTCATGAAACTGCCTCTTTACATATATTTGGGGTACGTTTTTGCTGCCCAACTCAGGAAGCGAGAGAGAAAATGGCGGCCGCCGCTTCCTGGTTTCGACCGATTCGAATGTTTACTAAGATCTAAGAGCCAATCAGAATCGCGCTCGCGCACGCCACCGTACGCGTACGGTAAGCTTACGGTAAGCGCACCGTAAGCGCACCGTAAGCTGCCACAGATATATATATTGATTTAAAGGCTATTTTCTCAGAATCTACTGAACAGATTTACACCAAACCTACAAAAGGCACTTCCTTGACCTGGGGACTACCTCTCTGCCAAATTTCATTAAATTCTGTTCGGCCGTTCGGGCTGTAGCCCTGTCTAAAGGTCCTATGGAAAAATGCATGGGAAAAACGCGTTTTGGGACCCCCCTTTTATCTCAGCCCCCGCTTGACGAATCCCCCCGAGACTTTCAGGGTAGGAGCGGAGCGTAGCGCCCCACCTATTTTGAAAAATTCGCGAGGATTCGTCGACCGGCGCCAAAGTTATCCAAATTAGAATGTTGCGGATTTCCTATGTAAACGTGGTCCTAACTATAACTACCTACTGGCGACCGCCAGTAGGTAATATATATATATATATATATATATATATATATATATATATATATATATATTCACTGAAAAAACCATAGGTTTCACACATGTGATAGTTAGCTGTACATTTCACTCGTAAAAAAACAATGAAATTCCCCCGTTATAGTTAGTGCAGGCAACTATAACTCACGCGACCGCAATCCTCTGCTGATGCTAATACTGTATTTAGACACTTATTTGCCCATGTCTTCTTCCATTAAATTTTAGCTATACATATATTACAAATATATTTTTTTCATAAAGACACATATGTTATCAGCAGAAGATTGCGGTCGCGTGAGTTATAGTTGCCTGCACTAACTATAACGGGGGAATTTCATTGGTTTTTTACGAGTGAAATGTACAGCTAACTATAACATGTGTGAAACCTATGGTTTTTTCAGTGAATTTGCAAGGTTTTTTAAATGCTAATTCCTAACTATAACGTGTGTGAAACCTATGTTTTTTTCAGTGAATTTGTACGGTTTTTTAAATGCTAAATTACTTTACGCCATTTGTGGCGTGCGCGCCCAGTTAACGCAGTTCGTTCGTGCGCGCACAGTGTGCTTCGCGCACCGTGCGCGCACAGTGAGCACGCGGTGCGCTTCACGCACCGCGCGCCCACTTTACGCAGTTAGTGCCGTGCACGCACGGTGGTCACGCGGTGCGCTGCGCGCACTGCGTGACCACGTTATGCGGGATAGGCCATGTACGCACGATGCGCTTCGCGCACCGTGCGCACATGGGGGACATATTATGCGCATCTTTGTGAAATTTATTCTTTGTTAATTTCTTATCTCTAATAAGCCATGCACTAATGGTGCCCTTCAGGCACCATTTGCACACGGGGTGGGGAGAATGTGGATAATTTTTTTAAAAAAAATGTTTTACCGTACGCGTACGGTAAGCGTTTGGTGTCCCTGTGCATAGTCCAATTCAAACTGGTTGCAGGGACTACCACCCCCTGCTCTGGCGTGAAACTGGACAAAGGAAATGGGTGTAGACACTCCTCTTTCCTGACCCTCCCATAGGTGGGTCCCCAGAGTATGTCCAACCACTACCTTGGGTATTAAGAAGAAACCCCTGACTACAGGACTTTAGATTACACCTGAACGAAACTCTGATACTGAATCCTGGAACTTCGACAAGCTACATTGAACTAGAAGACTGAAGAATCTCCCTTGGAGTAAAGGAGTTACTCCCCTGCAAGGCAGGCACCAAAGATGCATCTGTCCGGTTTGCATCTCCAAAGCTCAAGTCGGACTCCGAAGAATTTTGCAACACAGGAGGTGGGTTTTCATGGTCTCTGAGGTTGATCTGTGCACTCAGCAATTCTGAGGCCTGTATCCCTCATGGAAGACCGTGCAGCCCAAACCCCTGGATACCGTGACCATTTGCAGAAGCATCATCTTTCCAGCAACTACTGCAGCTGAGCTTTTGGTTACTGGTAGCCCTGACCCGGGGCAGCATTTGTACTGAAGATTGCCAGCTTACTCTCCACGAGTGTTCCGTGAGCTGACTCTTTGTGTTTTCTCTTGAGGTCCCTTCACGATCCCTAGTCCGTCAACTGGTGGGTCTCTGTGAAGGCTACTTTACTTCTAATTGGGCTTACCTAGATGCAGCAGACGTGCCCTGACTCTCCATTGCTTGGGGAGTCCCCAGGACCTTGCTGGTTCACACCGAAGCATCTTTTCTCTTCCTGCATGGGTTGCTGTTGCCAAGGCTTGTTGGGTCCAATCCGGGCACAGACACCGCAGCACTCGACATCCTTTGTGAGACAGCTCAAATCCAGCTCCTGGTTGGCGTCGACGCCTCCTGGTCCTCGTGGCTGCAGAGTCAAGCTTCACCTCTTCGCACCTGAAACACCCGACATCGGTGGGCATTTGTCTATCGTGCCCCTGGTGACTGGCAAGTGACCCAGACTCTGTCCCCTCTGCTTTCAGGTTCTTCTGATCTTCGATCCAGGCTTGGATCACACAGGACACTTCTCTCTTTCCCAGCAGCAGCACTTTGCAGCAGATCGCCATCGAAATCAACGACGATTCCCGACACCATTTGACACCTATGCACCCGGCTTCCCTGGGTGAGGTAACTCGAGTACTCCGGTGCTCCCGTGGGTGCTGGCCCTAGAACCTCCTAAGTCTAAAGGGGTTTGCTCAAAGTCCTCTCCTAAATGTCCTTAACTTCTAAAATTATAACCGTGACTTTCCCATAGAATAGTACGGGGCTCGCCCCTGTGTTCTCACACTGCACGCGTTCTCCGTGGGGCTCCTGTGTCACCACCTTGGATGGTTCCTTGGGGTCCCAGCGATTCTACGTGCTCTAGGCACTGTGTCTAGCCAAGTCGTGGTTCTTTTACCACTTTCTTAATATATGGTTTGGTCCGCCCCTAGGGCCCATTGTATATTGTGCCATTTACTGTCGTTTTAGAACTGTATTATTGCTTGCCTTGCTCTCTAACGTCATAAAGAGGTTAGTAGAGAGTGTTTAGAAATAAATACATATATTTTATATATATACCTTGTGTGGTTCTCCTTTCATTTAGTAATTCAAGAGGTTATAATCTGGTAAACCAAGCTGCTTTACACTCCTTCAAGACTTAGCCTGAAGGTTGCTCTCCATAGCTACCACTAGGATAGCTTTCAATAAAGGTTGTCTTTAAACCTATCATTAATAAGGATTGTTTCGACTGGTGCAAGGTGCCCACTATAACTAGTGGACAGCATATGCCAGGCCAACTTCTTACATTGGTGTGCAGTGGTTGGATTCAAGCTTGCTATTGCTTTACCAGATAATCTCTTTGAGTGACTAACTGAAAACCACTATAGGTACATAGGTACATATAAATCAAGTTTAGAATACAGTAAGTTCTATTGAACTTAGAGTTGTGTGTCAAGGGCTTAGCACACCCTTTCTACAACTCAAGAGAGTTTAGTAGGCCACACTAGAGTAGGTAGGTGCATACACCACACCACACTAGTCATGTCTTCAAGGGCAGAACCCAGTGGGTCTCTCCCCTCTAAGTATGATCATATGACATACCAAGAGTTGAGGACAATGGGTTCCTCAAGGAAATTGAAAACAGGGAAAAGCCCGACAGCACAACATCTCATACATATGTTGCTTGCAAATGACCTTGGGAAGACCCCAGGGTCTGACGAGGTAGGCAAGATGGGTGGGGCAGCAGAAGAGGAAAGGCCAAGAGGTGACCACACCTATGAACAGGACTCTGACGCTGACCAGGAGCATCAAGATGATTGTAACCTGGAAAATCCAGTCCATCTTGAAGGTGAGTGAGAATGCCTCAGTGGCCCTCTCATTAACCCACCTGGAAGGGTTGGTGGTGTGCCAAGAAGATCAAGACCTCCTTCAATGGAGTCTAATCATTCTGATGCATCTGGAGGGACCTCTGTCTCTCATAGGACCATTTTCCCCCAGTGGATGGAGTCCTCCTATGAGAGAAAATGCAGACTGATCCAGTTTGAGGAAGCTAAGCTTAGGACCAAGAGAGAACAGCTAGCATTGGACAGGGAATCCCTGGAGCTCCAGAGAGCTTCATATAAATGGGGGCTAGAGCCCCATGGTGGCAGCAACAGTGTCCCTAGAGGTAGAGAGCATACCCATGACCATAGGAACCTGAACAAGATTGTCCCTCCCTACCAGAGTGGGGATGACATCCACAAATGGATAACTGCACTGGAAAGGGCCTGTAAAGTACAGAGGGTCCCTCAGGAGCAGTGGGCAGCAATCTTGTGGCTCCCCTTTGCCGACAAAGGTAGAGACAAGCTCCTCACTGTTAGAGAAGAGGATGCTGACAATTACAAAGTCTTGAAAAGTGCACTGATAGATGGGTTTGGCATAACCACTGAACAGTACAGGTTGAAGTTCAGGGATACCCAAAAGGCACAGACTCAAGACTGGGTTGACTTTGTAGATTGTGCTACTAAGGCTCTGGAGGGCTGGTTACTTGGCAGTAAAGTGGGTGATTTTAAAGGATTGTATAATTTAATTATGAGGGAGCAGATCCTTAATAATTGTCAAATTCAGTTGTTGCATCAGTACCTGGTGGACTCTGATCTGACCTCTCCCCAAGAATTTGGCCAAAATGCAGACAAATGGGTCAGAACCAGGGTGAGGCAGAGGGTTCAGAACCAAGGTGGTGACTTCAAGAAGCAGGATTCCAAAAACTCTGACAAGGGTAGGGACAAGGGTAAAGACCAGAAGTCTTCTCAAGGGCCCCAAAAATCTGCATCTGGTGGGGAGTCCCAATCTAATAAAGGAAAAGGCCAAAAGAAACCATGGTGTAAAATCTGTAAACAGAAAACCCATTGGACAAGTGATTATACCAAGTCCAAAGACTCAATTCCAGCCACCATTGCCCCTAAGGCAACTGTTCCTCCTAGTTCAGCTCCAAGTGGTGGTACTCAGAATGAGGGTGTAGTAGGGTTAACCCTGGGTTCTGAGGTGGACTCTGGCCTAGTCAGCATTCCAACTCAGGCTGTATTGATCTGTGATGGAGGAATGGATATGGCCTCCTTTCTGAGTCCCAGTAATCTGGGCAAATACACACAGCAGCCTTTAATCAATGGAAAAGAGGCTTAGGCATTCAGGGACACAGGATCAAGTGCCACAATGGTGACAACAGATCTTGTGGCTCCTGAGCAGATCATACTTGGTGAAATGTACCAAGTGACCAATGCTAGCAATGTCAGGACAGACCATTCCTTGGCAGTTGTTAATTTCTCCTGGGGAGGGGAAACTGGCCTTAAGAAGGTTGTGGTAAGTGCAGACCTCCCTGTTGAATGCTCGCTTGGCAATGATTTAGAACCTTCAGCTTGGGCTGAAGTGGAGCTCAGGACTCATGCAAAAATGTTAGGAATCCCTGCACATGTGTTTGCTGTGACCAGGTCACAGTAAAAAATGTCAAAAGCTGAACAAGCCTTGGATCCTGAAAGAATGGACCAGGCGCCTCCCAAGAAAAGGAGCAGCAGGGGTAAGGCAGTATCTTCCCCCCTGGCTCAGGAAGCAGATCAGTCTCTTGAGGGAGATGATCTCAAGCCTGAAGAAGGAACTGTCCCAGAGGAGCCTGAACCTGAACAGGTTGAGTTCTTGGGGACAGGGGGCCCTTCCAGGGCAGATCTGAGCCAGGAGCAGCTGAGCTGCCCTTCTCTGGAACCCCTCAGAAAGCAAACTGCTGATGAGGCTGCTGGGAATGCTAGTGGAACCCATAAGATATATTAGGATGATGGACTCCTGTATTCAGAGAGTAGAGACCCCAAGCCTGGTGCCTCCAGGAGGTTGGTTATACCTCTGAAGTTCAGGGGCTTCCTATTGACACTAGCCCATGATATTCCATTAGCAGGACACCTGGGCCAAAACAAGACTTGGGACAGAATTGTCCCTCACTTTCATTGGCCCCACATGTCTGAAGACACCAAGGAGTTTTGTCGCTCCTTTGTCACCTGTCAAGCCAGTGGTAAGGCAGGTGGTACAACAAAGGCCCCCCCTGATACCAATACCTGTGGTGGGGGTTCCCTTTGAGAGGGTTGAGATTGACATAGTTGGTCCCATGGATCCTCAGACAGCATCTGGACACTTATTTATACTGGTGGTGGTGGATCATGCCACTAGGTACCCAGAAGCCATTCCCCTTAGGACCACTGCAGCTCCAGTGGTGGCAAGGGCCCTACTTGAAATCTTTTCCAGAGTGGGTTTCCCTAAGGAGGTAGAATCAGACAGGGGTACAAACGTAATGTCTAGTTACTTAACAGCAATGTGGAAGGAGTGTGGAGTGAATTACAAATTTACCGCCCCTTATCACCCACAATGCAATGGGTTAGTTGAAAGGTTCAACAAAACCCTAAAGGGCATGATTAAAGGTCTCCCAGAAAAGCTTAGGCTTAGATGGGACATACTTTTGCCCTGCCTTCTATTTGCCTACAGGGAAGTTCCACAGAAGGGGGTTGGTTACTGCCCATTTGAGCTTCTGTTTGGACATCTAGTTAGGGGTCCATTGTGTCTGGTGAAGGAGAGATGTGAGTTACCTCTCAAACCCCCTAAACAGGATATTGTGGACTATGTACTTGGTCTCCGCTCCAGGATGGCTGAGTACACGAAGAAGGCAACTAAAAACCTTGAGGCTAGCCAGGAATTACAAAAGGCCTGGCATGACCAAAAGGCTGTGCTGACTGTTTACCAGCAAGGGCAGAAAGTATGGGTGTTGGAGCCTGTGGCCCCAGCAGCCCTCCAAGACAAGTGAAGTGGCCACCATACAATACTTGAGCAGAAGGGAGAGGTTACCTACCTGGTGGACCTATGAACTCCCAGGAGCCCCCATAGGGTGCTCCATGTCAACAGGCTCAAGCCATATGTCGACAGGGCTGACATGGGCTTGCTCATGGCAACTGATGAGGGACAGGAGGAAGAGAGTGACCCACTCCCTGACCTGATCTCTCAGAACCCTGCTGATGGATCAGTAGATGGTGTAGCCTTGGCAGGCAGCCTCACTGTCCAGCAATAAACTGACAGCAGAAAAGTTATCAGCCAGTTTAGACATATGTTCTCACTGACTCCAAGTCAGACTACCTGGTGCACTCATGAAGTGGACACTGGGAACAGTCTGCCTTTTAAAAATAAGATTTACAGGCAACCTGATCATGTCAGGGACTGTATCAGGGCTGAAGTCCAGAAGATGTTGGAATTGGGAGGCATTGAACCCTCAGATAACCCTTGGGCTAGTCCAGTGGTCTTAGTGCCCAAACCTCACACCAAAGATGGCAAGATAGAGATGAGGTTTTATGTAGACTACAGGGGTCTCAATGCAGTCACTAGGACAGGTGCCCATCCAATCCCAAGGGCATATGAGTTTATAGATTATTTGGCCTCAGCCAAGTTTCTGAGCACATTTGACTTGACAGCTGGCTACTGGCAGATCAGACTAGCTGATGATGCAAAGCCAAAGACAGCATTTTCTACCTCTAGTGGGAATTATCAATTTGTGGTGATGCCCTTTGGTTTGAAGAATGCACCTGCCACTTTCCAAAGGTTGGTGAATAAAGTCCTTACATGCCCAGAAGCCTATAGTGCAGCATATCTAGATGATATTGCTGTCTTTAGCTCCACCTGGGAGGATCACCTGGTCCACCTGAGGAATGTTTTAGAGGCCCTCAAAAAAGCAGGCCTAACTATCAATGCAACTAAGTGCCAGATAGGGCAGAGTCCGGTTGTGTACCTGGGCCACCTTGTGGGTGGAGGCCAGGTTCAACCTTTACAGAGCAAAATCCAGACCATAATGGACTGGGTTGCTCCAACCACCCAGACTCAGATCAGACCATTCTTGGGCCTGACTGGGTACTATAGAAGATTTGTAAAAGGTTATGGATCCATAGTGACTCCCTTGAATGACCTAACTTCTAAGAAAATGCCCAAGAAAGTTCAGTGGACAGTCAGCTGTCAAAAGGCATTTGATGACCTAAATATGCCATGTGCACTGCTCCCATTCTGCAAAGTCCTGACTACTCCAAATAATTCATTGTTCAAACAAATGCATCTGCGTTGGGATTGGAGGTGTGTTATCACAATTGAATGATGAAGGTCAGGATCAGCCAGTAGCTTTTATTAGCAGAAGGCCTACCCCCAGAGAGAAAAGTTGGTCAGCTATTGAGAGGGAGGCCTTTGCTGTGGTTTGGGCTCTGAAGAAGTTGAGGCGGTACTTGTTTGGCACTCACTTCATTGTTCAGACAGACCATAAGCCCCTCTTATGGCTAAAACAGATGAAGGGTGAAAACCCCAAACTTTTGAGGTGGTCCATTTCCCTACAGGGGATGGACTATACAGTGGAACATAGACCTGGGAATAACCATGCCAATGCAGATGGACTCTCCAGATATTTCCATTTAGAACATGAAGATTCAACTAGTCAGGGTTAGTTTAATGTCCTTACGTTGGGGGGGGGGGGGTTGTGTAGGAGAGTAGGATCTGCTTCTTATAGTTACCCCCACTTTTTGCTGATGTTTCACTGTTTTTCGACTTTGGTCTGGCTGGGGCCCTGCTAATCAGAACCTAGCTGCTTCCTCTCTAAAATGATTCCCAGTACTTTAGGTACACTCCAGATTGGATTCTGGGGTACCCTTATAAGTCCCTAGTATATGGTATACTATGTACCCAGGGCATAGGTACCCCAGAGGCCTACCAGGGGATGCAGCATGTATTATGCCACCTCTGGGAAGCCGTACAAAAGGGGGTGGTGATGGACGGAGGATCAGAACCAATCAAACACTCACACCCAGTCAACAGATCTGGGTTTGATCCATCACCGTTTTTTAGCCCACTCTGCCACTCCAGTTCAGACATGGCCATATGCAAATCAGTCTGACCCTGTGCCTCATGGGAACAGTCCAGCCCGAACTGCCAAGCCATGCCTTCCCTGGACCGGAAACAAGCTTCCTAAGACCGGTTTCTGGCATTTCAGCCGTCTTCAGCCAGGCTTGCTTGAATCCAGTGGCAAAGTGAGCAAGGGACTCACGTCTGAGCATACCCTGCCAACTTATGGCGAAAAAAGTGGTACAAAAGGGGGTGGTGATGGACGGAGCATCAGAACCAAACACTCACACCCAGTCAACAGATCTGGGTTTGATCCATCACCGTTTTTTAGCCCACTCTGCCACCCCAGTTCAGACATGGGCATATGCAAATCAGTCTGACCCTGTGCCTCATGGGAACAGTCCAGCCCGAACTGCCAAGCCATGCCTTCCCTGGACCGGAAACAAGCTTCCTAGGACCGGTTTCTGGCATTTCAGCCGTCTTCAGCCAGGCTTGCTTGAATCCAGTGGCAAAGTGAGCAAGGGACTCACGTCTGAGCATACCCTGCCAACTTATGGCGAAAAAAGTGGTACAAAAGGCGTGGTGATGGACGGAGCATCAGAACCAATCAAACACTCACACCCAGTCAACAGATCTGGGTTTGATCCATCACCGTTTTTTGGCCCACTCTGCCACCCCAGTTCAGACATGGCCATATGCAAATCAGTCTGACCCTGTGCCTCATGGGAACAGTCCAGCCCGAACTGCCAAGCCATGCCTTCCCTGGACCGGAAACAAGCTTCCTAGGACCGGTTTCTGGCATTTCAGCCGTCTTCAGCCAGGCTTGCTTGAATCCAGTGGCAAAGTGAGCAAGGGACTCACGTCTGAGCATACCCTGCCAACTTATGGCGAAAAAAGTGGTACAAAAGGGGGTGGTGATGGACGGGAAGCCTTCCAAAATGACACCACAGGACTGCTACTGCAGCCTGGGTAAGGTGGTGCATGCACCCCTTATTGAGATATAGGTTCACTATATCTCTCAATATCACTGCACATACAAACCTATCAGTCACCCCTATGGCAGGCCTTGCTAATCCTGAAGGCAGGGTGCTGGGTTTTATGTGAGAGGGTGCCCATGCACGAGCAGAGCTCCTCTGCAGCCTTAGGAACCTTTATTCCGGGGTTGTTTGTGATGCAGCCAAACCATATACTCTTAAGTGCATTATAACTAAACGGTAAATGCTAACTTTGGGATGGCTGCACGGAAACATGTTGTGTTTGGTGTCAAACACCTTGGAATGATACCCCCACACCAGTAACTGATGTGGGGGTATGATCCCACCCTACTAGCGGGAGAGACATGACAGCACCAGTATACCCGGTACCAGCTAACAGAGCCCTGGCATCACAAAATGGATGCTGCAAGCCACAGACATGGGTCTGCCCTCCTGCTGCTGGACAAAACTCCAGCAGGGGAGGCCTGGACAATAGGTTTCCTGTCACAGGGTGGTGTCACCACCTCCCAGACAGGCTTTATTGTATTTGGACTGGATGGTTCACTTCAAGAGTGCTTTGAAGTTCAGCACTGGGGGCACATTTGGTGTCCCTGTGCATAGTTCAGTTCAAACCGGTTGCAGGGCCTAACAGCCCCTGCTCTGGCACGAAACTGGACAAAGGAAATGGGTGTAGCCACCCCTCTTTCCTGACCCTCCCATAGGTGGGTCCCCAGAGTATGTCCAACCCCTTCCTTGGGTAAAAAAAGGAACACCTGATTACAGGACTTTAGATTACACCTGGATGAAACTCTGATACTGAATCCTGGAATTTCGACGATCTACATTGTACTAGATGACTGAAGAATATCCCTTGGAGTAAAGGAAATACTCCCCTCCAAGGCAGGCACCAAAGACACAGCTGTCTGGTTTGCACCTCCAAATCTCCGGCCGGACTCCGAAGAATTTTGCAACACAGGAGTTGGGTTTCCGTGGTCTCTGCGGTTGATCTGTGCACTCAGCAATTCTGAAGCCTGTATCCCTCATGGAAGACCGTGCAACCCGAACCCCTGGACACCCAGACCATTTGCAGAAGCATCAGCTTTCTAGCAACTCCTGCAGCTGAGCTTTGGATTACTTGTAGCCCTGACCCCGAGCAGCATTTGCACCGAAGATTGCCTGCTTGCACTCCACGAGTGTTCGGTGAGCTGGCCCTTTGTGTTTTCTCTCTGGGTCCCCTCGCGATCCCTAGTCCATCGACTGGTGGTTCTCTGTGAAGGCATCTTTACTTCTAATTTGGCTTACCTAGCTCCAGACATGCCCTGACTCTCCATCTCTTGGGGAGTCCCCAGGACCTTGCTGGTCCACACCGAAGCATCTTTTCTCTTCCTGCGTGGGTTGCTGTTGCCAAGGCTTGTTGGGTCCAATCCAGGCACCGACACCGCAGCACTCGACATCCTTTGTGGAACAGCTCGAATCCAGCTCCTGGTTATCATCGACGCCACCTCGTCCTCGTGGCTGTAGAGTCAAGCATCACCTCTTCTCACCTGAAACACCCGACATCGGTGGGCATTCGTCTATTCTGCCCCTGGTCACTGGCAAGTGACCCAGACTCTGTCCCCTGTGCTTTCAGGTTCTTCTGATCTTCGATCCAGGCTTGGATCACACTGGACACTTCTCTCCTTCCCGGCAGCAGCACTTTGCAGCAGATCGCCATTGAAATCAACGACGATTCCCGACACCATTTGACACCTATGCACCCGGCTTTCCTGGGTGAGGTAACTCGAGTACTCCGGTGCTCAAGTGGGTGCTGACCCTAGAACCCCCTAAGTCTAAAGGGGTTTGCTCAAAGTCCTCTCCTAAGTTTCCTTAACTTCTAAAATTCCAACCGCGACTTTCCCATATAATAGTCTGGGGCTCGCACCTGTGTTCTCACACTGTACGCGTCCCCCGTGGGTCTCCTGTGTCACTACCTTGGGTGGTTCCTTGAGGTCCCAGTGATTCTATGTGCTCTAGGCACTTTGTCTAGCCAAGTCATGGTTCTTTTACCACTTTCTTAATATATGGTTTGGTCCGCCCCTAGGGCCCATTGTATATTGTGCTATTTACTGTCGTTTTAGAACTGTATTATTGCTTGCCTTGCTCTCTAACTTCATAAAGAGGTTAGTAGAGAGTGTTTAGAAATAAATACATATATTTTATATGTATACCTTGTGTGGTTCTCCTTTCATTTAGTAATTCAAGAGGTTATAATCTGGTAAACCAAGCTGCTTTACACTCCTTCAAGATTTAGCCTGAAGGCTGCTCTCCGTAGCTACCACTATAGGATAGCTTTCAATAAAGGTTGTCTTTAAACCTATCATCAATAAGGGTTGTTTGGACTGGTGCGAGGTGCCCACTATAACTAGTGGACAGAATATGCCAGGCCAACTTCTCACATTATGCAGATGGCAGCAGAAGTTAAGCAAGAGTAAACGGTAAATAGATTTTTGACAGCTGGCAGTTTGTTTTTAATTTTCTAAAGCGCGTAGCTACTCTGAAGGGCCTCCCAGCGCTAGGTAGCAGCAAGTTACTCAGTTGAAACAATAGAATTAGTTGAACAGGATAGTTTTTTGCAATTTCCTATGTTTGGGTACAGACTCTGTCTTCCTAAAATGCCTGGGAAGTGTGTTCTTTAGCTTAGGGCTATGAACGCAAAATAACTTCCTCCAATTCTCTTTATTCTAGGCACTGCAAACAATAGCTGGCTGGTAGAGCGCAGTTTTCCTGAGGTATTATAGGGGGAGAGGAGTCTCTGAATTAACATTGGGCCTTTATTATACGTCGCTCAATGGGCCACGCACAGAGCTTTGAACTGTATTCTTTTAGTCACCGGCAACTGATTTGTGAAAGTATGCGGGCAACAGCATTCTGAATAACCTGTAACCTTTTCATAACAGCCTTAGGACTACCCAGATATAGGGAGTGTCCGTAATCCAGACTCTAGATCTTGCACCACAATTCTGCTCAATAGTTCAGGTAGCCACCTCAAAAGCTTTGTTAGTGTACTAAGCAAGCCAAAGCAAGTTATAGCTACTTTTTTACCTCGGGTTGTCATAGAAAGCTTGTCATCAAGCCAAAAGCCAAGGTTCTTGACTTCTGGTTTATGTGTGGAATGATCGCTAAGATATTCTGGCCTATTCATTTCCATCCATCTATTGAGGTAGTTTCCCACCACCATCACCTCAGTTGTTTTTTACCATTTAATTTCGGATTTTGTAGCTTCCTCGCATACCTATTCTATTTTCTGAGAATGAAGTAAGCCATTTGACTGCTGTTCCAGCTATTCTTGCTGCCTCCCACCTTTTTTTACTAGTAGTGGTTGGGACATGGTGTCAAACGCTGTTTGTGAATGTCAATGGGCAAAAATCTTGCCATTTGCACTTGTAAACATAATTTATGAGTGCAGGTAGCTTTGTAAATCGAGTCCACTATGTTTGAGCCTATTATGTTGTTTCATGGAGAATCTTCAGCTTACCTCTGTAAGCCAAGACCAATTCACTCTCTGTCTTTAGTCACTTTCTCTGTGTCAGTAATCATGCTAACCTTTAATACTGTTTGAAAGAGGGATCCTACCAATTTCATCAGTTACCCAGACTTCGTCATGGAGGCTGCAAGGGATTTTTGCAATATATACCTTTAGAGCATGTCTTTAGAGATGCTCTAATGGAGGAATGTGAAGACCTGCAGTGAATTGAGCCCCACAATCTTATACAAAACCGACCGGGCCATCATTAGATGGATTGAATTGATAATGGCCAGTTTGCCCGTGCAGACCTTCCATGCTTGTCATTGACAGCCGCGGCCCGTGCAGGTAAGAGCGGCGCGACGGGTATTTCGACAGACGATGACGAGGGAACATTAATTATTTATTTCCACTCTTACCTGCACTTGTCACAGCTGGTCATCGATAAAGGATGTAAAGTTGAGTGGATTTTCAGTGGATGTTTTTGGGTTATTAACCAATCAGGAATTTCACACTAGCTTTGAAAAAGGAATGCAATGGGCTTTTCCAGTTTGTTGTGAAGGTCATGAATGGGGAACATCGCCCACCTAAAGTTGATGTTTGCACTTAGATGTTTATTACTTTGCATCTGTCACATTATAAATCTGCACAGTCGTCTCCGGAGGTGCTGGACCACTGGACATGCTACAAAATACATCCAAGGTTTCCATCCCACCCTGGAAAAAACAGCACAACAGATAACTGCTAAGCTTTATATCTCTCTCTGTGGCCTCGTAAGAGCGCACTTTGGCTGCAGTCGAAACATTTTCCAAGAGATTATATCCCTAAATCCCAGCATTACATCTCTTTCTATTCACCCAGGGATGCGCGCTCACCTCTGCCAGAAGAACAACCTTACACAGAGACCCAGGCGCTAAATGACCCATGGTAATGTATTCTCAGGCAGGCGGGTGGAATCAAAATGTAGCATTTTAAAGATCAGACTGGGAGGAGGACGCCAAACAGGGCTGGAAAAAGATCGGCTTCACCTTACCAAGAAAAGGAGTGCGATTCCAGGTTTAATCTCTTTTATAGCGTCAAGGAGGAAAGATTTGTGTTGGGGTGGAAGCAGCAACAGCAACAGGCCATCGTGGGAGGTTGCATTGTTCCCTAATGTTGCTACTTGTGCCTAACCCGCCAGGAGCTAATCCCTTTAAGCCTGCGAGTGCACACACCACTCATCCGCGCAGACGTCACACAGAGCTCTGTCCAAGGTGGAAACACACCGGCTTCGTACGTACAATTAAAGAACAGCCCCTCAAGCTGGTGAGTCATACCACGTGGGTTATCATGCCGCGCGCACGTGCGTTATCATGCTGCGCGCCGCGGGCTGCAATCCCCAAGCCCAAATCCCAGCCATATGCACCTTGAAAGGATGCGAATGGTGCAATTCCTGATCTGGGGACGCCATGGGATATCGACGCGTGATGCGCAACGAGCATTGACTAATGCCACTCATAACCGAGGCCACGAGCCCACCACCAGGCTGTGAACTGGAAGCCCCCAGGATTTTTTGTGCTTTGTATTTCTTGCAGTACAAAGCATTTGGACAAGATAAGGGCATCGTTTCGGCTCAGAGGTGCAGATGAGCGAAAGACCTCACACTAAGGCAGCATTACAAGTGGGCCGGACAATCTGGATATGTGCAGTAACTCTTGCTCAGGACACGTTGCACGTATGAGTTTTGTGATAAATGTCAGAGTTCAAACCAGCCGACATTTATTGGGGGGAAAACAGACCAATCTTTGCCAGAACATGAGAATTTGCTGCACAACATAATCTGTGTTATACCCCGAAAATTCATAATTCTGTGGTATTGAATATATACTGTATACATTCCAACTCAGCAGAGTCAGACTTTATTAGGTGCAATGTGTTATATTATGTGCATTTGTATAGCAAACAACTCACCTGTGAGGGAAATTAGTGGCACTGAAGTAGGAGCCGTATAGGCCAAGCCAGGGTCGGGGCCAGATGAAGAGCCAGTTCAGTTTCTTGCAGAATTAAAAAACCGAGGAGGAGGCTCTGATTTGCGTGGACAGCTCAGATACTTCCCGGATTTAGAAGCACTGGAGGATACGGCATGACCACCGGATCTGCTTTAGCATATGTGGGTGGTGGGGTGAGTAGTAGTCCAGCTGAGCGGTGATGTCTGATACGTTTGTGCGAGTTTTTGTGGTTCTTAAAGTACATGTGGACAATGTTGTGTGAGGTTTTGTATGTGTGTGTTAGGAGTGTGAAGAGTGCTCGTTTGTGGATTGGAAGCCATTGGAGCTCTATGAGGTGTAATGTAAGTGTGGGTTGGGAGCTTAGGGTGAGTTGGCCACTGATCTTTGCATGGCCTGGAGTCTTGTGGTCAATAGAGTGCATTGTCATAGTCCAGCTAGCTAGTGATGAGGTCTGGCTGGTGGTTCTGTGAGTGTTGGTGTAGAGCCATTTGAAGATCTATTTAAGCATCTTGAGTGTGTGGAAGCAAGAGATGGATAATGTGTGCATTTGGCCGGTCATGTTGAGTTGGTTGTTGATTACTATTTAAAAGTTTTTTCCATGGGTTGCCAGGAGAGACGTGGGTCCAAATTCGGCAGGCCACCAGGTGGGCTCCCAGAGCGAGGTGTCTTTCCAGAAGATTACTACTTCAGTCTTGACTGTGTTGAGCTTGAGGCACTAGGTTTTCATCCAGTTGACATCTTCAGTCATGCAGTGGGGAGTAATTGGTCCAGATGTTTAGTGTCATGTAAGGAAAAAGAGTGTATGAGCTGGGTGTTGTCAGCCTAGGATAAGCAGTTGATTCCATGGGTGCAGATGATGCTGACGAGTGGGGTCATATAGGGGTTGAACAGGTGGGGCTGAGTGAGAAACCTTTTCAAATTCTGAAGATGAGGTTGATGGTGTAAGGTGAAGTGGGCCAGGCTGACCCACTGGGTACACCCGTAAGGAAGGAGCAAATCCAGCGAAGTCCAGGACCTTGGATGCTAGTTTCTTGCAGTTGTTGGATAAGGATGAAGTGGGAGACAGTGTTGAAGGCTATGGAAAGATCCAGTAGGATGAGGGACATAGTGTCACCTCTGTCCGGGATCAATTGGATGGCAACTGTGGTGGTGGTCTCTGCACTGTGGTTGGGCCAGAATCCTGATTAAATGGTGTTGAAGAGGTGGTTGTCATTGAGGTGGATGGCTAGATATGTGTTTATCATCTTTTCTATTACTTTTGCCTGGTAAGTTTGCAAGGAGAAAAGCCGGTAGTTGGTTAGCTTCCGCTGAAGGTATGTTAAGAAGGAGGAGTACTGCAGTGTGTTTCCAGGCATCTGGGTAGGTGGCTGTGATGATTGAGTCATTCAGAATCGGGGTGAGTGCTGCAATGATGGGGTACAGTCCTTTGATGAAGATGTGGTGAAGGCAGAGGTCCCAGGGTACTCTGGAGTGTTGGACTGCACGGTGGTTGCAGTTTCTTGAGTAGTGATGGCAGGCCAGGTGGTCAGGGTGATCCTCAGGGTGTTGGTAGAGATAAGCAGAATGGCTGCACTGGTGGAGGGTCCATTTGGGGCTTGAGATTTCCGTAGATGCTAGTCATCTTGTTGCTGATGAATTGGGACAGCTGGGTGCAAAGGTCCTCATTGAAGCTTGCCCTTGTGAAGCTTGCTGATGGAGATGCAAAGTCTTTAACTATGGCAAAGACTTCCTTGGTGCTGTTGGTGCAGCTTTCGATGAGGTCGGTGCATTTGGCAGCTATGATCTGCTGATGATAGCATTCGAGGGTGGATTTGTAAATGCTCTTTCCAATGTCATTCTGTCTTCGTCTCTATCTCTATCTCCATCAATCATCTTTTGGTGAGCCTGAGCTCTTCTGTGTACCTGTTTGCTTGTTGTCTGGTTCCCATGGCTTTGTTGGCTTTGAGAGGAGCCGAGGTATCTGTTCAGGCAGTGATCCAAGCATTGAAGCTGGAGATGGATTTGGGGCGATTGCTGTTGTATCGAGGCTGGTGGTGTAAGAGTTCAGAAGACCAAGATGCTTCTGAGACCTTGTTCCAGTCCTGTTGTGAAGCTATGGTGATAGTATTTCTGTGATGGTGTGAGATGGTTGTGCTGAAGTTGATGAGGATGTGGTCGGACCAGGTGATCAGTGTGGGTTTGCCTATTGTAAGGTTGCTAAAACTGGTGAAGATGGGATTCAGTGTGTGTCCAGCGGCATGTGTTGGCCTTGCACATACTGTATGAATCCGAGATTACACAGATCCACGAGGAGATTGGTCATGTTGGGATCAGTGAGTGTATGAAAGTTAATTATCACCCTCATCTAGTAATAAATGCACAATCAATAATAGGTCCAGTCAAGTCTCAGTGAATTAATCCTTGCTCAACCCTTGCTAGTTTGTCAAGCAAGCAGTTTGGCTTAACTTAGGCGATATACATGTGTAAAGCATTTAACACCACCAAAACAGTAAATAAGTAAAAGGCACAACATGATAAAATTCAAACACAAATTTGAAACAATAGAGAATATTGTTATCTTCAAAACAACGCAAAAATGACAAAAATCCAATGTAGGGACCCAGAGATATGAATTTCTAAAGATTTAGGTAAAAATAGTGCCAAAAGGTGCAAAGCTCCAGCATAATTATCTGGTTGTGCCGGACCGGGACAAAGTCACATGTTTACGTAGACATGAAGGAGCTCAGTCCAGGAGCACGACCAAGTTAGGCAGGCTGAGTATTGTACCTTATGCCTTCGGTGTGCAGTCTGCGTGGCGTTGCTTTTCAAGGCTTCGTATTGACTTGCGTTGGTTCTGTTGAAGCAGTGCGACGAGGCTTTGCAAGGTCAGTAAGTTCTGTTCAATCTGGCAGCTGAGCGGCGAGGCTTTGCATCATCTTATGTTGGTTCTGATGAGACTGCCAGCTGGTTCTTGGTTCCTTTGGGAATATAAGGGTCCTTTAGCACTGGACAAGGGTTCAGAAGTTCTGAATTGCCACCTGGGGGCTAGGACTCCATCTCACCAAAATGCAGTTGTGCACTCCAGGACAAGCCCAGTTAAAAGTCATCAGTTGGGGTGTCCTCTATTTGGCTTTGCAGATGACATATTTAGCTCTTTTGTACCTGTTGCTGGTCAGGGACTCCACTTCTTTCATTTTGGAGCCAGGCGCAGTCCTTTCTTTGTGGAGCCTTGTGAATGCATAGGTGTAGTCTTTCACAATGCTGTGCCCTCTTTGATGCAGTCCAGGGGTCCAGCAATTCAGTCCTTCTTGTCTTCTTTTCTAGGCGGGGATCTGTGGAGCTCTTGCAACTCTTCAATATTTATCCTCCAATCTCGGCTGGCAGGTGGGGGGCAACCTAACCACTAGGGGTAAAGCTGGCTCCCTCTGTTATGACCACTTCCTGTGAAGTGAGGAAATATGAATTTTTATGATCAATTGTGTCCCCTATCTAGACCCCAACGGCTCCTTGTACATGCTACAAGTACATGTATGTTCCCTCCACTTCAAGCTATGAAGACGCAAATACAATTGTGTCCAACGTTAATATGTCCTCTTTCAGATCTGCCATGAATGGGTCAGATATTCCGTTCCTAAGTATGCCTTGCCACCGTCTTTATATGGTATACTTTTCACGTTTTCCAGCTCTGGCGAGGTAGGCCCTGAATTCTGCCATCGAGCTTTTTCTGCCTTCTGCCTCTGAATGCTCCAGCCTGGACCTGTATCTGTATCCATGAACTTTGTCTTATTCCCTGCGCGGCTAACGGTGCCTAGCCCGGCCTGTTGCCTGCCAAAACTGTATTCAGCCTTCAAGTTATCTGCTCCGCTCCTCGAGAAATGCATTCCTGTCTAGTAGCTTAGGTAAACATCCCTCCAGCTGCAGAGCAAAGGGCCCGGCCTTACTGTCTCCGTGCAAGTAATTCATGACTTTCGTTACCATGGTAGGCCCATGCCCCCTCGCATCTCATGTAGACACTTAGACGCTTATACACGCACTTGTAGTTAGTATAGGATAGCCTCTGCCTGAAAGACCTTTCCTTCCAGATAATATAGTTCCTTAAACACAAGATATTAGATACGATTTGGGATTAGGTTGTCCTGACATCCCAGACTTCTGTCTCCTCATGTAGGGCTAAATGTCAAGTCCCCTTCACCCTCTAGTTACACGTCAATCACACGTCATACGGCTGCGCGCGCATCTCTGCCATGTATTTTTGCTGACTTTGCAGGATTCTCTTATGGATCCACCCACTTGTGTCATCATCATAATGACGTTTCTAGTATACGCCTCTATGTACGCCTATTGTAACGCCTTTTTCATTACGTATGTGTATTCTTATCTCTCTTCTCAGCTGTAACGCCTTCTGCATATGTCTTTACTGTAATGCATTTACTATAAATATGATAACCTGTCAATAATGTATTGCTGATCCCTTCCTGAACCTTCGTGGTGACGGAACCCGATTGCCTGGTTCGAACCATAATTCCTTTGTAAGGAATAAATTCCCTTTTATAACCTCAAATACCACGGATTCTGCCTCTTATTTTTACTGAGTTATTCTTATTGAATTTTACCGCATAAATTAAGTCTAGGTAATTTAAATTTACCACATAATTGGCGCCCGAATAGGGACACCTCTCACACCCCACGCGCCGGAGGTGTGTTGCAGACCCGGTCTCCTGCCACAGCCGGACGGACAATTACGCGTACCCGCAGGATTTCCTGTTTCTCCCTCCGGCCAACGGGGGCGACTGAGGCTGCGATCAACACCCAGACGAGGCGGTGAGGAGTGCGGAGAATCCCGACCAGAGCCTAGCTGAGAGAGCAAGATCCGAGGTATCCAGAGGCCCACCAGATTCCGAAGTTCCGAAGTATCTAAGTCACGAGTCGAGTCCAGTCCAGTTTGGTCTAGTCCAGTCCAGACTTCCGAGGCCTTCCGTTCCGTGCTTCCCGGTGAGTACCGTTGCTGGGGACGCATCTAGACGCGCACATTGGTTTGTGCCGGTCAAGACGGGTTTGGGTACACAGACCTGGTCTGCACTGTTTCAGCAGTGTATCTGTACTGTTTAGCAGTACATCCAGTATATTTAGTATTATGCAGTTAACTAGTTTTATTTTAATTATTATTGTTCGTTTCTAAAAAGTTTTTGATATGTTTTAAATGTCGTGGTATGAGTGATTGTTCGATTATTGTGTTTATTGTAATTATTGTGTTCAAGACCGAGTAAGAATTAAGTAGCAAGGTTCAAGATGCCGTTATTTTCAAAATTAAGACAGATAAAAACTAGAAAAGGGATACTCGAGGAAGCTGTTCCCATTCCACCTAGGGACACTCCAGGGTACTTTATGTACCATAAACATGGCCTAGATGCCGTATTATATCTTGATCTATGGGTGGACTACACCAAGGATTTAGCAGAGAGTCAGAGATGGCCCGCTGCTGGGACATGGGATGCAGATTGCATCATGAGAGTAGAAGAAGTATTATGGAAAAAGAAAGCCAGACAGTCACAGAAAGATGCCATTGAACTATGGCGTAAAGAATCGCATAGACGCACAGAGAAAGCGCTCAGAAAAGAAGAGAAAAGTAGGGAAGATTCAGAAAGAGCCCGAGAAAACATATTAATTGACGAAGGTATCCGAGTAAAAACAGAACATGTAGACAGACAACGAAACACTCTTATGAATGGTATGTATCCTCTTCTGGCCGAGGGTTTGCCTAAGGCCACCCTGGAGGTATCAAAAGATCTGCCACCTCCATTACTCCCGATTAAAGTACATCCCAAGACCGCAAAGGACATTTTCCTTTCTTCCTATTTAGATGATGCAGCCCCCGAATATGCTAATGGTGCGCAGCCACGCACACCACCTGTTAACGACGCTCAACCCCAAGATCAGCTGCCCCCACCTCCGCAGCAACAAACTCCTCCTCACGTTCTAAACGTTCCACCTGTTTCTACAGTCCTTCCTGCATCTACACTCTCTACCCTACACCCAACAAATCCTTTTGGACTTGGCACCTCAGGAGGTGCGACAGGAGGTGCGACAGGAGGTTTTTCCACGCCACCGCCAGCATCTAGATTGACTTATAGGGATTTAGCACACCAACGTACACCCCAAACAGCTAATCACAATATATTTAATGAGCCTCTTACAGATTGTAGATATGATCCAGTGCCAGGTAAACACGACAGAATGTTGCTATCATCAGTACGTTTACGACGAGTTGCAAACTATTTAATGACATTACCAGGAATGGTTGAACATCTAGACAAAATATATCGCTTTGTCCAAACAGGGCAAGGTCCTGAAAGTATTGGCGAGGCCATGGAATACCAGAAGGTGGACATGCAAAAATTATTGATACGCTTTTTCATAAACTGCTTGATCAGAAACAGAGATAGGCCTGAGGTAGATCCGGAGGAAATGCAAGTACTTACCAGATGGGGTCAGAATATAGCAGACGGAAAACATGATAAACAGAAGAATATAGAAGTCATGCACCGAAAGATCAGAAAAGAAGTAGAACGAATACATGAAAGAAGATTAGAAGCAGATAAAACTGAATCAGAGGAAGAGGAGGAGGAACAGTCAGAAATGAACACAGGTCAATTAGAATTACCAGCTAGACAAACGATAGCTTATGTAGGAAAAGGAAGATCTTTTAATAATACAATGCGTCCGATACGTCCAGAATGTAACAGAATTTTTCAAACAGCTATCTCAAATCCAAGGACCCCTGAACACTTATTCCAGGCTACTGATAAATTACTTCGAGAACGAAGGGGGTACCATGTGCTCGATTCTATGGATGAACAAGAATTAGCCAGGTCAGCAGTACAATGGGCTGACAGTTCTGAAAAATACAGTGATGATGCGCTAGCACACACGTTTCTGAATCTTACACCCGACGAACAGCGTTTAGCTGGTATATACATGATACAACATCTCCTTATATTATATAAAGGCCAACTCCGATCCTGGTCCCCTACCTGATATACTGATAGAACTACTCATGAATAAATGGAGAGGTCTAGGTACCGATCTAATTAAAGTAATTCTAGAATACCGACATAGATATAGTGCCTTTTTGTGTCCAGAACATGATCCAGCTCCCTCCATGGAAAGAAAAACGTATTACATAGACAGACAGAATCCCTTACGCGAAGTACACCCAGTTAGAAATGATGATAATACGTTTAGACGCGTGTTCGTGTACACGCCCATAACTAAAATAGAACTATTGGAAATGAAAAAATTAGTGCCCAGCCATGACAAAGATCCAGCAGGTTTTCACCGTGAACTAAAGGACATGTTACTCATGGGTGATTATACCTATCCTGACATTATGAAAATATTGAAAGTATTATTGCCTGCCGGTATTTACGAGAAACTCAAAGAAAAAGAGTGGGAAGTGGGAGACCAAAAGATTGATTGGACCGCATTAGAAAACAAAGAAAATGCCCGAACTGCAGGCGTAGGGCTTGGGGACAAAACTAAAGCATTACCAGGATTATTAGTACAAGTATTGCCACGTTTATTAACTACGAAAAAGGAAGACTGGGGAGCAATCTCCGCTTGCAAACAGAAACCCGATGAAGACACTAGTGATTTTTATTCCCGATTTGAAAAATGTTTTGGTATTAATAGCGGCCTGAAAGCAAGTAGCGATTCATATCCACATCTTTTTGTAACAAAACTAGTCGAGAATTCCCTGCCACAGGTTAAAAACAGAGTATTGAAAGTTGAGAGCACTTGGCAAGCTAACACTCCTTCACAAATGTTACAAATGTTACAGTATCACCAGAATAGAATTAGAGAAGAACAAGAACACGAACAAAGACGTATGAAAGACACGAAAATGAAAATGCTCGTCGCTCAGTCAGTTCCAGCTGACGGTCATAAAAAGGGTGCGACACAGTCCAGTAATTCAGCGGTTCCCGTTAAAGGGACATGCAACTATTGTAAACAGCCAGGTCATTATATAAACGATTGTGCAGTTCTGAAACATAATATCTCTACGGGTAAAACCAAGGAGAGACCACGCCCGCCTAGACAGGATCAGATCCAACAACAAACACCTCAACATGTACAGCCTATGCCGGTTCCACAACAGACCGTAGTGGTACCACAGCCACAGCCTATTGCCGCAACACAAAACACGACACAACAGATGTACCAGTATGCACAAAATGACTATCCAGATTATCAGCGCTACACATGAAATAGCCTAGAGAGGGAAGTTGGCTTACCCCTTATTGAGGTTCCTGTAGATCAGGAGGGTCCTTATGTACAGAGTCAAGTATTAGGGAAAGACAGAAAGTTTTTACTTGATACAGGGGCAAGCAGAACAACTATAAGTCACGACGAAGTCCCAGGGGCACCCCTCTCAGGCTCACAGAATATTTCCCTTGGTTTTTCAGGAAAGCCTACTATTAATGAAGTATCACAACCGCTTCCTCTTACAGTTGGTCCATTGACACGGACTACAGATTTATTGCTTACAAAATCATGCCCAGAAAACTTGTTAGGTATAAAAACATTGAAAGCTCTAGGAGCTGTAATATGTTGTTCTCCGGACGGAGTACGACTATTTTTGCGTGACTTTAAAGGTCACTACGTGTCAAGAGACATGGATCACCGGTTACAGAATCTACCTGCACATTTATGGGCACAAGGCCCCACTGATGTAGGTTGTATGCACATTACACCATATCGAGTCACACTCAAAGCAGGAGTGGTATTACCACGAATGCGACAATACAAGTTACCTCCAGATGCTGTAGTGGCTTTACTGCAAATCATTGACGAGCTCATTGCACAAGGAGTGGTTGTGGAAACCGACTCCAATGTATGTAATTCTCCGATCATTCCGATTCTTAAACAAACTGATCCAAAAGCACCCCCAGTATATCGATTAGTTATTGATCTGCGCGAATTGAATAAATGCATTGTACCACAATATCCCGTGGTTCCAGATATCTCTTCATTACTGACAGCTATTGATTCAGAAGCAACGTTCTTTACTGTAATTGACCTCAAGAACGCCTTCTTTAGCGTCCCAATCGATCCGGAAAGCCAATATTTGTTCGGATTTAGTTTAAATGGACGAAGCTTTAAATTCGCACGCGCACCTCAAGGATTTACAGAAAGTCCTAGCATCTACAGCCAAGCACTGAAAAGACAACTTGACAGTATCCACATGCCAGTTAACACTGCACTGCTTCAGTATGTCGATGATCTATTGATCACCGCCCGAAGCGAACCCGAATGTGAAAAAGCATCACTGACGGTTTTACATTTTCTGGCCGACAAGGGGCACAAGGTGTCCCCTTCGAAGCTACAATTCTGTGTTCAGCAAGTTGTGTACCTTGGGCACTTGCTGTCCAAAGGGGGGAGACAGCTCACACCTGATCGCGTCCAGTTAATTGTAAACATGTCACCACCCAAGACACAAAAGGAGGTACGGGCCTTCATAGGCCTCACTTCGTACTGTAGGCAGTGGATCCCCCAGTACGCATTTCTAGCAAAACCACTCATTCAGTTGACAACCCAGGAGGCAGCGACATCGACTGTCCTCCCTTGGACTTCAGAACATACACAAGCTTTTGAAGACTTAAAGAAAGCCTTATGCCAAGCACCTGTTTTAGCGACACCATGTTACAGTAAGCCTTTTACACTCTTTGTTACAGAACGTGAAGGTACTGCCTTGTCAGTACTCACTCAGGAACAAGCAGGATCACACAAACCATGTGCTTACTTTTCTAGCACATTAGATCCCGTAGCTCAGGCTCTTCCTGCGTGCCTGAAATCAGTCGCAGCGACAGCTCTAGCGATCAGACAAAGCGATTCCATAGTATTAGGACATCAATTGACAGTACAAGTACCACACGCAGTAGAGGTTCTCTTGAACCGGACACAAACACAACACTTGACTATAGCACGACTGACAGGTTACGAACTAACATTGTTTCAGCCACACATAGAAATCAGACGTTGTAGTACATTAAATCCTGCCACACTTTTGCCATTAAGTGGAACAGACCCATTGGCACATGATTGTATTGAAGTCATTACTATTACGACGAAACCCAGACAAGACTTGACAGACATCCCATTACCAGACCCAGACCTGACATTTTATGTAGATGGTTCATGTATGAGAACAAGTACAGGAGAGTTAGTGGCCGCTTATGCAGTCACGACAGACACCGAAGTCATTGAAACAAATTGTATTGACACATTATCAGCTCAAGCAGCAGAGCTCATTGCTCTGACACAAGCCTGTATTCAAGCCAAAAATAAAAGAGTCAACATATATACAGATTCACGTTATGCATTCGGAGTTGTACACGACTTCGGAGTCCTTTGGCAAGAGAGAGGTTATTTGACTTCTCACGGTGCCAACATTCAACACGGTCCCCTCATTCAAGCTCTGTTAGATGCAATACATCTACCTACTGCGATATCTATCATGAAGTGTAAGGCCCATACAAAAGTCACCGATATTACTTCCCAGGGTAACGACCTAGCAGACCGAACAGCTAAGCAAACAGCCCAGAATAGGAATCATGCAACTGACTTGACAAAGACAATAGTTCCGACACACTGCATGACAGTTAGGGATCCCGCCCTTGATGTAATTGACATACAGACACATGCTACACCAGAGGAAATAAAGAAATGGACTGAATTAGGAGGGATCCAAACAGATCAGGGATGGATGACGAAGGGAAAATCTATATGGTTTCTCCCCGACTCAATGGTTCAAGTTATCATTAACACAATACATAGTCCAGCACTCCTAGGAGAAAAAGCTATGTTAGACAGTATTCAAAACATTTGGTTTAATAAACACTTACGAGCTGCAGCCAAACAGAAAGTCCGAACTTGTATGATTTGTTGTCAGTTCAATCCAGGTAAAGGCGTACCTGTAGAGCAGGGTGGATTTCAACCTCCTGATCACCCTTTTGAAGTCCTCCAGATGGATTATATCCAGATGGAACGATGTCGAGGATTCAAGTATGTCCTCGTAGTTGTATGCGCTCTTTCCCGTTGGACAGAGGCATATCCCGTCTCAGATTACACTGCCCCGACTACTGCCAAACAGTTAGTTCGTGAATTCTTCCCACGGTATGGTTTGCCCCGTATCGTGTACTCAGATAATGGCCAGCCGTTCTCATCCGAGCTAATGAAACACATTTCACTCTTGTTAGGCTATCAATGGAAATTCCACTGTGTCCGACATCCCGAGGCAGCAGGTCTCGTGGAACGTCATAATCAGACCCTGAAAATTCGACTTTCAAAAATCTGTAGAGAGAAAGGTGTCGACTGGATAGTAGCCTTACCAGTTGCACTCTTTTACATGAGAATGGTAGCACATTCTCGCACAGGGCTATCCCCGTACGAGGTGGTCTTCGGTAGGCCACAAAATATGTGGGGGACGCCTATACCTCGTAAAATCACTGATGTTGATTGTAATATGCTGACAGATTACCTTGCTTCCTTGATGTCTGCACTACAATCTTGCCGTTCACAGGTAGCTGCAGCCTTTCCCGACAACACCGAGGTGAAGCCCCATGAAGTGGTTCCTGGAAACTTTGTTTTCATAAGAAATTTCGACAGGAGGAGCCCGTTGGAGCCTCGCTGGCAAACGCCAAAACTGGTACTTCTGACCACGAGGACAGCAGTGAAGGTCGAGGGTCGCAAGGGTTGGCTACACTCGAGCCATATCAAGAAATTTCATGGACTACCATCTGATTTGAACTCTCAGCCCTGCCTTCCCCCACAGACTGACTCAAAACTCCCCCTGGTTGAGAAAACCGAATCACAGGAATACAAACTGAAACTAAGGTCTAGCAAGTCAGACAATTCGATTGTTTAAGTCCTCTCCTAGGTGAATCGGTTGAATTAGTCTCTGACATGTATCCTCTAGACCAAAATCGAGAGAGAGATAGACAGAAACGGCTCAAGAAACGTGCATATTGTAAATCACTTCATAGTCACTGTATAGTGACATTGTTGATTATGTTTTTTCTAAATCTTTTGATTATTGCTGCAAGTATACTGTTGCACATGTACTATCCTATTTTCAAGCGTGCTCATTCTGCTTACAATGTTACTGCCGAACATTCTTTTAGTGAACTACCTCCACATGAGTTGTCCTACAGATTTGCGCTGCGCAACAACACATTCATTAGTATGTTACATCATTCCCATCAGACCAGCAATGCTACAAATTGTTGGATATGTGGCCGACTCCCTCCCTATCAGAAATACAAAGGAGTTCTGCCTCTCTTTCCGTATCCATTTACACATAATGGTTCCTGTGGAGCATGGTTTAGTTTGATTAACTCTTTAGATTCAAACACTGTAGCTTACCAGAGCAACTGGGTATGGGGAAACCTGAACTTAGTTTTGCTTAAAGCCTGTTACCCTAACAAGGAGGGACTTCCCAAAAGAACAGGAACTGACCTAGAAAATGAAGTATATGGATTAGGTAATTTTACACTTAACCTCATGATTCTGAATGTTGAATCTGAAGCTGCACTAGTCTTGCCTGCTATGTCAGTATTACCAGTCAAAGGTGAATTATGTGTAAGAAAGAATGGTTCAGTACACTTGGGTCATAGTAAATGTACTACTGTGATCGAATTCAGTGATCAAGGCAAGTCTACATTTAGAGCTTCCCGTCATTCCTACTTCATATGTGGTCATACCGCATATATACGTTTACCTCTAGATTGGGATGGTACCTGTTACATTGCATTTCTTCTGCCACCTGTTTTCCTAGCCCCTCCTGATTATCATAGAAATACCAATCTAGTACACCATAGACCCCAGAGAGATATCCCGATTGTTGACTACACTGAAACAGCATGGGAACAATATACAGACTTCAATAAAGGTCTCTTTCCTTACATAGGTGTTGTCTCAAATAGTAAACTGATACGTAGATTAACCAGAACCCTTGAAGCAGTAGTGAATGAAACTACTTCCGCCCTAGGCAACTTAACAGAGGAGCAGTCTGCGATGCGGATTGTTGTTCTCCAAAATCGTCTTGTCCTTGACGTCATCCTAGCCGATAGGGGCGGAGCCTGTAGGGTCATCGGATCAAGTTGCTGTGTTTTCATTCCAGAAAACGCGCCATCCGTATATAAAGCCATAACTCGTCTTCACAAGATTGCAAACCAGATACATCAGAATCCAGGCACCTGGACATGGTCCGGTTGGTTCTGGAGCGTGTTGTCAGCCTGGGGATGGAGAGTCCTATCCTTCCTAGGTATTGGCCTTCTCATAGTATTCAGTTGTTGCCTGTGTCTACAATGTGGACCAGCGATTTGCGGCCTGTGTGCCACATCGTGTATTCCACGTCCAAGTTCTTATTCAAAATCCCGGAAGAAGAAAGAAGAGCAAATGATGTTACATGAACAGATTGATGGATTCCTGAAGATCGATATTTCATGAAGGGTCCGTAGGGGACAAGGAGGGAATGAGGAAATATGAATTTTTATGATCAATTGTGTCCCCTATCTAGACCCCAACGGCTCCATGTACATGCTACAAGCTATGAAGACGCAAATACAATTGTGTCCAACGTTAATATGTCCTCTTTCAGATCTGCCATGAATGGGTCAGATATTCCGTTCCTAAGTATGCCTTGCCACCGTCTTTATATGGTATACTTTTCACGTTTTCCAGCTCTGGCGAGGTAGGCCCTGAATTCTGCCATCGAGCTTTTTCTGCCTTCTGCCTCTGAATGCTCCAGCCTGGACCTGTATCTGTATCAATGAACTTTGTCTTATTCCCTGCGCGGCTAACGGTGCCTAGCCCGGCCTGTTGCCTGCCAAAACTGTATTCAGCCTTCAAGTTATCTGCTCCGCTCCTCGAGAAATGCATTCCTGTCTAGTAGCTTAGGTAAACATCCCTCCAGCTGCAGAGCAAAGGGCCCGGCCTTACTGTCTCCGTGCAAGTAATTCATGACTTTCGTTACCATGGTAGGCCCATGCCCCCTCGCATCTCATGTAGACACTTAGACGCTTATACACGCACTTGTAGTTAGTATAGGATAGCCTCTGCCTGAAAGACCTTTCCTTCCAGATAATATAGTTCCTTAAACACAAGGTATTAGATACGATTTGGGATTAGGTTGTCCTGACATCCCAGACTTCTGTCTCCTCATGTAGGGCTAAATGTCAAGTCCCCTTCACCCTCTAGTTACACGTCAATCACACGTCATACGGCTGCGCGCGCATCTCTGCCATGTATTTTTGCTGACTTTGCAGGATTCTCTTATGGATCCACCCACTTGTGTCATCATCATAATGACGTTTCTAGTATACGCCTTTATGTACGCCTATTGTAACGCCTTTTTCATTACGTATGTGTATTCTTATCTCTCTTCTCAGCTGTAACGCCTTCTGCATATGTCTTTACTGTAATGCATTTACTATAAATATGATAACCTGTCAATAATGTATTGCTGATCCCTTCCTGAACCTTCGTGGTAACGGAACCCGATTGCCTGGTTCGAACCATAATCCCTTTGTAAGGAATAAATTCCCTTTTATAACCTCAAATACCACGGATTCTGCCTCTTATTTTTACTGAGTTATTCTTATTGAATTTTACCGCATAAATTAAGTCTAGGTAATTTAAATTTACCACAGAAGAGTCACATATTTTTGGCCCAGAATGCAACATTCTCCCAAAAATAAAAATAGAGAAGATCACTTCTTGGTGTGTGTGTCTATGTAACCCAACTTAAAGGTGTGGCTTACCACTAACTACATTCCCCTTCTAACCTCTCTCCTAATCAAATTAGGGGGGGCTCCCATCTAGCTAGAGATCAAGGAAGTAGGGGTGGTCTATATCCTGTGAGATCTCTTTTCTGCATAGGCTTCTGCCTTTGAAGTCTAGCTTATCTACCCAGCCACCTTCATCTCCCTGGCTTCTCCAGGAAGGAGATCTCCTCCCACCAAACGGCTGTATTGGTGGGAGGCCCCGGCCCTCTTCACTACTCAGGGAAGAGTTTGGCTCAGGATGTCAAAGGCTGACCAATCAGAAAAGGCTGTTACAGGACTGCTGTAGGTAACTTCAGGATAGTAAGTTCTAAAGCTATTTCCCTATAACAGTTATACTAAATCTGAAGCACACATATGGGCCTGCTTACTTGAGGATCACATTTGCATATACATGTAGTGATTTGTCTTTTGTTCTCATACTTCTTCAGGCTGTTGAATCATTGTAAGAGAGAGCCAGTGAATAGTACTTGTCTCACATCAGGACTGACACAATTGTGGTGAGTGGTAAAACATATGGATGTATTGCATATAGTAGCAGGGCTCAGCATTGGGATTGAGGATTTTGTCCTCATTGTATGCCGATGCTGTAGTTGGCTGATTTTGTCCTGTAAAGACCCTAACATTTATGCAGTGTTCAAACATCGACAACCCCTCCCTCTTGTTAGAAGGATTACATTTAGGTTCCATATTCGTTTTCCCTTCTAATTTAGTATCTTTTAAGATGGTGGTTTGAACATGTTTTTCACTAACACGAGGAAATGTCACACAAGCATTTGTTTTTTGGTAGACATTGTTGTTCTATAGTTTGCACTGTTAGCTCCAGGGACACACATACTAGAACGCAATGTCCGTGCTTTCTTTTGTGTTTTTAGGAGACAACTTTTTTCCCCAGAATATGTAAAAGATGATTTTGTGCATGTCTGGGAACATGAGAGAAGGCCAGTGTTTTATTATTTAACCAGTGTCAGTTTTAAATTCGGGGTGAGACACTGCAGACCGAAGTTATCATGGAAGTAGCTGAGAATTGTGACTGAGATGCAGCTCTGCAGACCCCGACATTCATCCTAAGAAGGAAGATAGACACGCAGGCAGATGTATGCCAGCTTGAACACTCAGACGAAGTGCATTTGTTAATTTACTGATGTCAGCTTCCTTGGACATTGGACCAAGGTATACGGTTAATTATTCCAACGGTGTCTGGCAGAAAGGTACTCCCACTATGCTCTCGCTAGTGTAGGGATATTAGTGATAGATAGGAGTAACATTAGGAACAATTAACCTGGTTGAATTGTTTGTGTTTTTCACCATTCTAATAATGTTTATAACAATAATGTCTCTCATTTGTATAATGATCACAGTTCATATTTTATTTACAAGCATTATATCTTTTCAATAAACATTTGAAAAGGTATTATTGTCTCTTCTCTTTGTAAAACTTTGGGCATGCAAAAGTGACAAACTAAAGGGTCAGACCTGTTTCCATGAATTCCTTGGGAATAAGAGTGGGAATGTTCGAGGAAACCAACAGCATCTATAACTCTGAAGGTTAGGAGTTTAGATGCAGTACTGTGTACTAGCTGAACCAACATCTACTGATGATATAAGAAGACTCAGTTCCTATATTATGAAGTTTTTTGATCTAATATAAAGTCCTACTAAATTCGTAGGAACTGAATACCACTCTGGGTTTATTGAATAAAGTGATAGTTCTAGGGATTGTCAACCAATTTACACTACCCTAATAAGAATGATTATAGATCATGTTAAAAAAAAAACAGTTGGATTTGTACAGTGTCTTATGTCATATATGTTGTAAATATATATTCACCTTTTGAGCTGCGTTGTCTGCACTATAATCCCTTTTTCACACACCATTGCATGCAAATTGGTTGCACGTTACCTCTGCTAACCAGTAGCAAAGTGCCTGTGATCCCCCTTTTAACATGGTGAAATTGGTATACTCCGTTTTCACTTGCCATTAAGTCCCTAGTATATGTTACAAAATGCACCCATGGCCTGGAATTTAAATGCTGTTGGTGAAATGCAGCACCCATTGGTGCCATCCACTACTGTGGTAGTGCAAACATGACTTCAGATCCTGTCATTGTAGTCTTACTGTAGCAGTGTAAAAACTGCAAACAAACCATTTTAACGGGTCAAAACCTACCTGTCAAATATTAATGAGTCACCCCTATGAATGCCTTGTAACCCCCCCAATAGTTCATGGCAGGCATAAATGTGGCATCTCCAGGCACCCACTACACAACACTACTGGAACTGACAAAGAACTCAAGAGGACTGGACCTGCTGCCTGTGACCTTAGTGGAGCCCTGAAGGACTGGACCTGCTCTCTCTTGCACCTAGGACAAAGAAGTGGACTCCAAGAGTTATATGGCTGACCTCCTGTTCAGGCTGCATGGAGGATACAACAAGAGGCCTTTCCTGCAACTGTCCAGCTGTCCAGGGGTAATTAAACCTGGACTGGGCCTTGCTGCTGGATTGACACCCTGTGAGTGTCTAAGTGACTCCCCATGAGGTCCTGGGGGGTTTTAGAAGTGTTCTCCTGTGGTGGATGGGACTTAATTTACTAAGTCAGAATGGAAAATCTTCAAACAGGACGAACCTGGTTGGTGTGTCAACCAGCGCTCCATAGCAGCTAGCTTCAAATTGCACATAGGTCTACCCCAGTCATTGACTATCATTGCACTTTGCGCTTCTTGCCGCTATTCCTACTTAAAACGTTATAAATTCATCTCTATTGTTCCCCTTATTGAATGTTTTTCATTTTGGTGTCATTTTGCTTGTCAGATTTTACTTAACTTTTCTAATTCATTTTGGAATTTATATCGTTTTACATTTTGATTTTATTACTGTTTTGGTACTACTTAAATACTTTACATGTTTCTCTAAGTTAGGCCTGCTTGGTCTACACCACAGCTACCAGGAGGTTGAGCTCAGTTTAATTTAGTGACTTGAAGGGTTCACCCTGACAAGGGTAGTAATTATTCCTTGAGGTGAGTAGTCACCCACCCCAACTAAAAATCCAATTACTTACATTATGCTTACAGCATCATTTAGGTGCAGCAGCAGTAAAATCGTATGTATATGCAAGATTCACTGGAACAAAATTGTAGTTAATTAGCATTATTGCCCACTGCCGTGGGCAATAGAGATTGTTATAGGCCCAGAATCTGAGCCTCTAACAATTGTTATAGCCTGAGGAGGCAGAAGGGCTAAAATGCTCTTAGATCATTCCACCCACTGTGAGTAGAATGTTGTAAATTAAAAATGGAGAAACAGAAAGACAATCATTGAAATGTTGGAGCAGGTTTATGCCTGCCATTATTGGACTTAACCCTCGTTATAGGCCTGAACTGCAGGTGAGAACCTATAATGGGGGAGAGGACCTTTAACAACTGGTAGAGCCCGCGGCAGAAGGGTTATAAGGCTATCAGACCATCGAAGCCACTGAGGGCAGGATATTCTAAATGAAAAAGACAGAAACAGAAAGATAAACATTTGGAAAGTTGGAGCATAAGGCTTATACCAGCCATTACGAGCCCTGAACTACTCCATTGTCTTCACAGGAGCGCCCGAAATTCCAGTGTTCTAATATAGCCTTTTAGCCCGCCGTAGCGGGCTATACCGGCCATTAAAGGCCCGCTCCAGCATTAAAGGCCCAAGCCGAAGGCAGAATGTTCTAACAAATAAAAGAAAGGCCTCTCAGAGCCCGAGGGGGTTAAATCCCCTTGGGCTCCCAGAGGCCTCTGTTCACAGTAACAGCTGTGAAAAAACTCAAAGTGGAATTTTGCTCTGCGGGCTTTTAAAGGCCCTTAGAAGAACGGAGCACTCCATTGTATTCAATGGAGTGCTCCACATTCCAATGTTCTAATGAATGTTATGATTACCTACAAAGATCGGTTACTAGCCAATGTAATAAAAACCTTAAGAAATCCCTGAAAGAGCTACAGTCAAGGGATTTGATGTTTATGATATAAAACCTGACGACCCCTGAAATTCACCATTTATAGCTAGGCACACAGTTATAATGCCCCTTATGCCCTCACAGACTACATTACAATAGAATGGTTGAAAAAGTGTGCATTTGAAGATGCAGAACAAAAAGATTTCTACTTGTCCTTTTCCCAAAAAGTAAAGGCAACAAACCTTAAATATATGCTGCTCTACCCAGCCCACCTTGGAGTTACAGCACATGGGAAAAGCAGTCTCTTTGATCAGTTCAAGCATGTCTAAACTTGACTTGAACAACTCTGGGACAGGGCCCTACCGCAGAGAACTGTTCCTGGCTGTGCATGTCTTTGGCCAAGCGGATCCCAGGGCTCAAGTGGAGCTGGACATCAAGCTGCATGGGGGAGACAGATGCCAAGAAGGCATACACCCTGCATACTTATGCAAGGAGCAATACTGGTCGATCTGCAACAAGTGCTTGTCGATGCACAAACAGGCAATATTGTGGGAGGAAAATGTGGACACTGGTACTAACCTAGCTAAGAACATTTTTAAGCATAGACAACGCACAAATTGTCTCCTAGTAAACACGGTGAGATGATTTAGGACTATATTTGGTGCACAATGTAACCACTATGTGTATACTAGAAATTAAGATGGGGTCAGGAAAAGATTTGTAACAACTAGGATAGGGTTAATGGTCTGATTGCATGGAATCCCTCCCCCTTCCTTTGAGAAATCCGGTGGGTATGGACCAATTTGGGGCCTTCATTCAGCCAGTTCTGGACCACAGCAACAGCACAGCGGCTGCTAGTGTATCACTGGATAGTTATACAGTGGTAAGTCGTTAGGTACTCCATAGTTAGGCACCCTCCATGCAATAGTTGCTGTATAAGAGTAGGGAGCGGTGAAGGGACTTTTCCAGTATTTACTTCTTTATCATTGCTGACGTTAGAGGGGACAGGAGGGTACTGGGCGATGCCATTCTACGTGGTTTCAGGTGATCAGCAACACACACTTTGGGGCAGATTTATCAATGTTTCAAGCAGCACAACTCAGCAAGCCATCTTTCAGCACTGCACCTTGCTGCATGAAACAGAAAGTGCAGGAATGTGCCGTATTTAACATTATGTGGCTAATTCATGTCCTTTCCTAGCACTGCCGCACTTTTGGCTGTCTTACGCCAATGCAGGGCCCTTGCGTCATGGTGCAAGGGTGCCTGCATGGTAGGCAGGACTGCTTTTGTGCAGAAAATGACACCTTCCTGCGCAAAAACAATACTGAGATGTATTTTCTTCTTTCTATGTGTTCTGCAGAAAGAGAAAAAAAAGGGGATAAATAAAGATATTCTCCTTGTTACACCTCCCCTGGGGAGGCATGGCATTTTAACATATTACCAGGTCTACCACACATGGTAAGTCTGGGAATGTGGCCAAATCCATGGGTGGATGTATGGGAACCCACACGCTCCACCCATGGAACGCCTCTCTGGGCCAGACCTCTGCCTTGTGTTACTCTAAAGATAAATCTCACTTAGGTTTTGCTCAGCCCTTGCGCCCACTTGCATGGCACAAGGGCGACACAACACCTTGATAAATATGCGCATTTGTCGCGACAAATACGCATGCGCGGGCGGCCGCCTATGCACATTTGTGAGGAAGTCGTCGGCGAGAGAAGGAAGAGGGAACCCCGGGACGCCGCAGGTCAGGTAAGTTATTTAATTTACTTAAACCTTGTTTTTTAAAAGTTTAACATTATTCTTAATGTATTTTAAAAGCAGGCGGGAGGGAGGCGGGTGGCCCATAGTGGGGCTATGCAGAGTGTGCGGGTGGGTGTAGATTCGCCCCACTCCGTAATGCTCCGCGTAGCCTCACTACGCCCACTACGCCCAGCCTTAATTTGGATGCCCTAAGCGGCTCACAATATCAAAGTGCTACTATGGATCCCCTCTTATCCAACAAAGTGGATACGTCTAATGAGTCCTTAGATTAATACATTTTGGACCTAGATCGGATTGATGATGATATTGACCTTGACCTCTCGGAAGAGGAACTCCCCTCCTCTTCAAAGCAAATAATTTTTGACCCCCTTGGCGGGGAAATGTTCTGACAACTTACAACACCCTAGGAGCTCCCAGTGGTGGCCACAGAATCACGTGGCCAGGTTTATTAAGAGGTGGGTCAAGAATCCCCTGGAAAGAGAGGCAGGAAACATCCCAAAGGCAGAATGCCCTCGGCCTGTCATATAAGATAAAGACTGCCTGACACCTAACTTGGACCCTGAACTCATCAAGTTCCTATTCAAAATGGACAGGGATCCCAGGAAAGGTATGGAACTCTCTCTCAAAAGCTGTCAGGACCGCATGCTTGACATGCTCGGCCCATTGTGCCCTATGATTGACTTAATTGAGGAGAGCTATATTAATTGTTCGCAACCCAACATTGACCTCCTACGAGGATGGAGCCAGAGGACACTGATCATCCTCGGTAACGCCAATGCTTCCTTAAACACAGAGAGAAGGAAAGTGGTTTTGTCCAAAATTGATCCTCAGCTCTGCGACATTGCAGAAAAAGAATCCTCATCCAACCCCAATGGCCTCCTCTTTAGGGAGGATATGATCAAAGGTTTGGGAAAGTATGTGGCAAGTATGTGACAACCTTTACGGCTCTAGATAAAGTGCAAGCCAACATGCGCAGAGTCTTCCACCCAAGTGTTTTTGACAGGGCCGGCAGAAGGGGTCGTTCTGCCGGCCGCCTCTTCCAGAGACCCTTCTCCAGGCAAAGAGGTTTTGGTCGCCCATTCCAGCCTAACCCTTCATTCTACCCTCAACGAGTCCGTTCATCCCGCTCAAGAGGCTTCAGGGCAAGAGGCACCAACCCCTCCAACACCTCAAGTAAGTACCCTTTCTTCTCATTCTTCTACTTTAACACAGAGAGTGGGGGGTCGCCTAAAACACTTCCTTCATGTCTGGAAACAAATTACACACAATCCCTGGTTTTGCAAACTGTTCAGGGTTTCAGAATAGATTTCACGGAAAAACCCATTCAAATTTTAACTCCCAAAGTTTTAAACCTGACACTAGAGCAACAATCTATTGTTGCAGAGGAGGTAAATTCAATGTTAATGAAGGGCACGATTATAGAAGTTCCTTGGGAATGAAAGAATTTCTTGAGCAATATTTTCCTAGTGGAAAAAAAGGACAAGGGGTGGAGACCAGTTATAAACCTAAGAGAATTGAACCAATATCTCACTTACAATCACTTCAAGATGGAGGGTATCCATCTCCTCAGGGACATGCTCTTAGAAAAAGACTGGCTAGTGAAACTAGATTTAAAAGACGCCTACTTCACGATTCCAATGGCAGAGGAATCGTAATCCTTCCTTCAATTTGCATGGAACGATCACCTTTATCAGTTCCAAGCTCTTCCCTTTGGTCTATCTTCGGCCCCTTGGTGCTTCACCAAAGTAATGAAGGCCATTACCACGGTCCTGAGAGAAAGGGGTGTCCGCCCCATAATCTATTTAGACGATGGAAGGATCCTGCACCCTCCTACCCCTAGCGCCTTGATATCCTTACGGGTGAGTAGTCGCGCTTAACAAACTTCTGATTGATTGATTGATTGATTGATTGATTGATTAATTGATTGATTGATATACTCATCATGTCTCAAGACCATTCTCAAATTCTGAAAGACTTGAAGACTACTTTGGATTTAAAAGAGAGTTCAGGTTTTATTATAAACAGGGAGAAGTCTATCATGACTCCCTCGCGGTCTCTAGAGTTCCTGGGTTTCATGGAAGACACCGTGAAATCTATGCTCTTACTTCTCGCAAAAAAGATATTCAAGATTCGGAAAGAGATACATCATGTTCTGAAATTATATCTTATAACCTTAGGAACAAGCCAGACTTCTGGGTCTCCTATCATCTTCTATCCAAGCTATCTTCCCGGGCCCTCTACATTACCGAGCCCTTCAAAGAATCAAGGGCAGGCCCTCCGTTCTGGCCTTTGGTACAGAGACAAAATTCACCTAGACACAGAAGCCAAGGCAAAACTGACTTGATGGTTAGAGAATCTGGATGCATGGAATGGCAAAGCCATTTTTGGGGCTTCCCCGGATTACGTCCTGGAATCGGTTGCCATTCTTCATGGCTGGGGTGCTTGTTTTCAAAATCAGAACACTGGAGGTTTATGGTCCTATTCGAAGAGCTTGCACCACATAAACTTTCTGGAGTTAACCGCCAGGCTTTATGCCCTAATGAGTTTCAAGCAAACCCTTCAAGAGAGGTCAGTCGTCCTCAAGATGGACAACATATCAGCTGTTGCCTGCATAAATCGTCTAGGGGGCACGAGGTCACCAGCCCTCTCCAGCCTAGCTAAAAAACTGTGGATTTTCTGCTTGGAATACCAAATCTCGCTAAAAGAAGAATACCTTCCGGGCCTAAAGAATGTTTGTGCGGATTGGAATTCAAGGTTCCTCATAGATCACACCGATTGGAAATTAAACGCAAACGTCTTCATGAGTCTAGATTATCTTTGGGGTCCCCTAGAAGTAGACCTCTTTGCGAGCTGACTCACGTCCCAACTTCCCAGTTATTTCAGCTGGATGCCAGATCCAGGTGCTCTGCCTGTGAACGCCTTTCTCCAACATTGGAACGAAATTTGGGCTTCTTCTGAATGGGACTTTGAACCTTTTTGCCTGGCAAGTGTCAGGCAAGCCAACAAAATCTCTGGCCTTTCGGTGCAGGCTTCTTCTCTCCTCCAAGAATCCTGTGCCCCCGGTACACACTATAGATACAACGGCATCTGGAAAAGATGGGTTCGTTAGTGTCTGGAAAGGAACCTGTATTCCCATGGAGGCTCCTATTTTGCATGTAGCCAATTTTCTTGTTGAACAATTTGAAAGAGGTCTTTCCTATAGGTCAATTAACTGTTATAGATTAGCCATTTCTGGGGGTCACTCCCTTTTAAATGGTGGAACTATGGGGAAGAACCCTATAATTTGCAGAATTATGAAAAGCATCAGGCTTAAAAGACCTCCCAAACCTAAATACGACACCCTTTGGGACATTAAATTGCTACTTGACCTTTTTTGTAACTGGCCGAATAATAATTTATTTGATAATAAAAGTCTTTCCATCAAACTAGCTTCTCTTCTATGCCTAATATCCTGCCGTAGAGTTTCGAACGTTAATGCATTGGAAATATCCAACATATCT